>NC_135656.1:108003721-108654721 GCF_964188315.1 Podarcis muralis
TAGTCGCAGGGCCCCGGGCCCCTCTCCCCAGCTCTTCTTAACTGTGGTATCAGCACACATTCCCATGTCACGGACTCTGGGACTTGAACCCCCCAACTCTCGAGACTCATGCTGCATCCACCTTTTTATGGCTTCTGTGAGGCCCTTTAAACGTTTGGGGCAAGGGGGAGCCGACCACTCTCCCCTCCGCTGCTACTGATATGAACTGCCACACCCCCCCCAAAAAAAGAGGAAACCACTGGGAGGCACCTTCTCCGTCTGGTCTGTGGAGCGCTGAGGCCACCCATGGCTGTGAAAGCACAAGAGACGTCAGGGCAGGATTTTTGGAAAAGCCGACCGACCTGTGTAAATATCCCTGTGAAAACCAGCAAAGGAGGAGGAGGCACTGCAGCTCTGAAAGGCCTGCCTGGGCTGGACTGTATTCCACCACAGGTTCCCAGGAACCAGGCCTGCACTGAGGACTTTGCTTTTCCTCCGGCAGAACAGCTGGCCTCCGCAGGCAAACGCTGCCGTTTTAGGAACACGCCTGTGAGCCAGGGCGAGAAGCAGCCGCTTCTGGATTATTCTGCGGTCGACGAATCTACAGCCCTGGTTGAAGGCCCACTGGGAGATGGGGGAATTGCCAGTAGTTGCCACTTGCACAATACCTTACTGGTGCCCCAGCCTCTCCCCTTTGTCACATCTTCCCCACTGGCTGCAGAGATGCGGTTTCCTTTGGTGCTATGTTCTGTCATTAGGGGAAACCTACAAACTGTTTTCTATGAAAACTCAACCTTGACTCTAATGATTTAGGGGGGTAATTTTTGTTTTCCTGATTTATGTTGTTGGTTGTGGGTTTATTTTTTTTCCTTTCTTTTTTTTTTAAGTGTCTCACAAGGTGTGGGCTTGTCATTACATCTTATGTCTCCCGTTCTCCTTGAAGTGGGTGCAGTCGCCCCTCTCCTGAGGGCAAGGAAATGTCTCTTCTCTCTCTAAGTTTTGTATATTTTGTACATTAGTAATAAATATGGTGGGAAAATGAGTTATCTAATTTAACCCTTGTCGTCTGGGCTGGCTGTTTTTTCCCCTGGCAAATAAATTACATTGTATTCATTGAACCAGGGCTCGAGGGGGAAAGGGGTGAATGGTTTTGAATTATTACCTGAACCAGCCAATTCTCCAGCATAGGCTGGCTTGAGCGGTGCTCTCATGGAACCATCTGTCCAAGAGTGTTTCTTTTGCAAAAGAAAACGGTAAAAGAGTTTTGCTCCACAAACCAGAGACACATCTCCAGCCTTCAGTTCCTGCAAGCCCACATGCAGCAGATGAAAGCGATTACATTCTCTAGGAACTATCCAGTTCCCAAGCAAAGTACTCTGAACCTTCTATCTGTCCCAAATCTACTAACAGTGAGCCTAGTTTCTAGTAAAATGGTACCTTGATTTACAACCATAATCCGTTCCAGAGGTCCGTTCGTAAACCAAAACAGGTTGTAACCCAAGGCGTGCTTTTGCCAATGGGGCCTCAAAAAAAAAAATTGGTTCATAATCCCAAAAAATTGAGTTAAAATCCAGAAAAAGTTCGCACACTTCCGAGTTTGGCATGTTTGTAATCCAAAACGTATGCAAACCAGACTGTTTGCAAACCAAGGTACCACTGTATTACGAGAAGAAAAACTTATCTCAATCTACTTTCTTCATACAATGTATTTTCCTACAACTCTGTCAAATGTCCCCGCTTACTTTCTCCCGCTGTTAGTGAACTCCAGCCATTATTTTTCCACACAGAGTTGCTTCATTTAGGTTGCCTCCTTTTTGCACGTTTGCTAAAACAAGTTTGTTGTTGAGTGCTGATAATTTTTAAAGTTTCCTCTGAAGTTGAGCCAGGCAGGTTGGGGTTGACTCCTCTCTGCCACATAGGCCAGGCACCATCATGCAACTTGGCATCCGTCATCCCTGGCGGCTGTTGGGAGTCTCAACAACATGTAGAGAGGCCCACAGGTTTCCCCAGACGTGCTGTAGTTCGAAGAGACCCACTGTCTTGGCCTGTGTGTCATCTTCACTAAACATGTTTCTCTGAAGCCTTTCTAATCTTCTGATAATTTCCACATCCATTTCTTAACGTGCAGGCATTATCTTCCATAATGCCAATGTCAAGGATAATAATAATAATAATAAATTTTATTTATATCCCGCCCTCCCCAGCCAAAGCCAGGCTCAGGGCAGCTAACAACAATAAAATAGTAAAAGGTAAAGGTAAAGGTACCCCTGCCTGTACGGGCCAGTCTTGACAGACTCTAGGGTTGTGCGCCCATCTCACTTAAGAGGCCGGGGGCCAGCGCTGTCCGGAGACACTTTCCGGGTCACGTGGCCAGTGTGACAAAGCTGCATCTGGCAAGCCAGCGCAGCACACAGAAATGCCGTTTACCTTCCCGCCAGTAAGCGGTCCCTATTTAGCTACTTGCACCCGGGGGTGCTTTCGAACTGCTAGGTTGGCAGGCGCTGGGACCGAACAACGGGAGCGCACCCCGCTGCGGGGATTCGAACCGCCGACCTTTCGATCAGCAAGCCCTAGGCGCTGAGGCTTTTACCCACAGCGCCACCCGCGTCCCAATAAAATAGTACAACATTCTAAAAGCATTTCATTATAAAATTAATTCAACTCAAATTGATGGCAGCCATTAGGCTAAAGTTCTGTGAAGATTGCCAAAGGAGGGAGTCGGGCTGTGCCCTGACCAAAGGCCTGGTGGAACAGCTCTGTTTTGGAGGCCCTGCGGAAAGATGTCAAGTCCCACAGGGCCCTAGTCTCTTGTGACAGAGCGTTCCACCAGATTGGGGGCACAGCCGAAAAAGCCCTGGCTCTAGTTGAGGCCAGCCTCTGTGGCCTGGGACCTTCAGGATGTGATCTGGGAATAGTTAGCTTGTTTTCTGAAAGGGGCTTTCCCGTTTCACACCATACATGAAACTGCAGAGCTACAAAACTAGGTATTTCATCAATTTTGGGGTAATATCTACCGAGGGCAGGACATGACATTGTAAAGCCACTGACATTAACATCACCCTTGGTGGAAGCAGTTTAACTCAGGTAGCTATACAGAGGTGGCTTTTCTTCCTCCAAAGTTCTGCAGGATAGGTTGAATGCAACAAATAATGTGTAGTTTAAAAGTGATGGGTATGTGGCAGTCGGTCCTATGGCTCCTAAGCTACTTATAGGAGACTTTCAGAATATATATATGTGAATTTAAGGTGGCAATAATTCTCTACCACTGGCAAAAGAATGGCTGACTCTACCCTTAAGCAGAGTGAGAACCCTGGCTCAGGTATGAGTTTTGACAGAGCTGATCTGATCTGCATCCCGGAAGCTAGCCACTGCAGTGGTGATGCTGTCCCATTGCCAATAGGATTCAGGTGCCAGCCTTAGTTGGCTTTGGTACTTAGAACAGGGAGGGCATTGTCTTGTCCACTGCCTCAGGCAGCAAAATGTCTTGACCTGGGCAAAATGGGCGAGCTGTTCTCAACAGGCAGGTAGCACCATGATGGCTCAGAAATAAACCTGGAACAACTGGAAGATCTGCAGTGCTGCTCTACTAAAGCGGAGCCAGTCTGGCCCTGTAAATTTAGCAGTCCGAGACCCTGTACGAGTTCTTCTGGAGAAAGATGTTAACGACAAAGGAGTAATTCGTTGTAGGATCATGAATGGTTCATAGTGCCTTCATTACATATTACAGTTGCCAGCTGGAAGCTGCTAGGAAAAGTTTTAGTTGTGAGGTAGCTGCAATGAGCATGAATGGGGAAACTTGGGGCTTTAGAGCTCTTGGGACTCCCATGAGCTGGAGCAAACAAGGTTCATGTTCAGGGGTGGTGAGAGATGTAGTCCAGAGGCATCTGGAGGGCTTCAGGTTGCTGTTGGCTCATCATGGATGGAACCATCTTTTTTAAACCACTTCTGTTGCTTATCATCTATGGTAGAATCTACAGGAAAATCCTACATGATGCCCTCCTTATATTGTTGGAACCCAACTTCCATAAGTCCCAGCCAACATGGCCAATGGTCCGGGATGATCAGGCAACATCTGAAGGGCACTACAATTGCTTTACGGCATCATGAGGTCATTTCAATTTCAAGTCTTCACTTCTGAGGGCTGGATTCAACCGACTAGCTCCACCGAAGACATTCAACTACTGCAACAGGGCTCCCCTCCCTGTGCATTTGTTTGTGCTTGGGGGGGGGGGAGTTGGGAGAACCTCTGGAACAGAGTGCAAGAGAAAGAGGGGAGATCCTTTCATCAGGCAAAGATAAACAATACACATAGCCTTGAATTCCTCCCTCAGTGTCATAATTTAAGCCATGGGTAGGCAACCTAAGGCCTGGGGGCCAGATCCGGCCCAATCGCCTTCTCAATCTGGCCTGCAGACAGTCCGAGAATCAGCATGTTTTTACCTGAGTAGAATGTGTCCTTTTATTTAAAATGCATCTCTGGGTTATTTGTGGGGCATAGGAATTCGTTCTTTTCTCTTTTTTTTCAAAATATAGTTCGGCCCCCCCACAAGGTCTGAGGGACAGTGGACCGGCCCCCTGCTGAAAAAGTTTGCTGACCCCTGATTTAAGCTTTCTCTAGAATTTGCTTAATTTGTTGTTATCATTTGTATGCCTAAATTGTTTCTAGAGCTAATTTTATCCATTTCTCATTGAACTGTTAAAATGAGGAAGCTGTACCACAGCCTAGAGCTTATGTTGATCCATTTTTGTCACCTGATGAAGAAAAAAAAATTACTGGCAAACTTGCCTGTGTCCACTTCGTTCTGCACAATATAGTTTGCTGCTCTCAGAGAAGGGTGGAGAATGTTGATAGGGCGCCTCTTGCCAGACAAATACCCCAAATTGTGGGTAGAAAGTGGAAGTTGTGGGGAATATGGAAGGCATGCAAACTTTGCCCTAGACAGCATCTTAGGTTAAGCAATGCAAATTTAGCCTGTCTTCTAAACAGTCATTGTGCTGGCGTTAATTACAAGGCACCACGAGTAAATTAAAACAAAAACAAAAACTTCACAGCAACGGAATGCAGGTTTCATGTGACTGAATCATTCAGCTGAAAGAGAGACTGAGACAAGCAGCAAAGGCTTGAAAAAGCTGTCCTTTGAGCAGACGTCACTCCGAGAGTTGTTTAGTTGCAAACCACAGATTCCTTTCTGATACACTTTTGAGCCTGATTCGAGTCCCGCAGGAACAATGGCTTATAAGGCAAATGGGACTTCAAATGCAGTACCTTTCTTTGCCTGGATTCTAGGTACATTCTAATTGTTTAGCAGCTTGCTAGGATAAGGGATGCGGGTGGCGTTGTGGGTTAAACCACAGAGCCTAGGACTTGCCAATCAGAAGGTCAGAGGTTCGAATCCCCGTGACGGGGTGAGCTCCCGTTGCTCGGTCCCTGCTCCTGCCAACCTATCAGTTCGAAAGCACGTCAAAGTGCAAGTAGATAAATAGGTACTGCTCCGGCAGGAAGGTAAACGGCGTTTCCGTGCGCTGCTCTGGTTCGCCAGAAACGACTTAGTCATGCTGGCCACATGACCAAGAAGCTGTATACCGGCTCCCTCGGCCAATAAAGCGAGAAGAGCGCCGCAACCCCAGAGTCGGTCACGACTGGACCTAATGGTCAGGGCTCCCCTTTACCTTTAGGATGAGTCAAAGCTAAACGCTCTAACAAGCGAGAGCACTAACCTTGCACCAAGGGTGCAACATGAGGACAGCGGGTCTTGTGGCTTCAAGTATAGTGTGAAAGAAGAGGAGAATTTTAGCAGGTAGCACTTGTTCATCCCAGGACATCGCCAAACTGCACCTGATGTTCCCTCTTCTACACAGCCACGAAAAGGTTCCACAGCCCAACCCTTCTTTTCCATCTTGGTACCTGCGCCAGTTTACACAAGGTTGTTGTCACAAGGTTTGGAGCATGTCCCTGCATGAGAGTTTTCTAGCCATTTCAGACATATCCATGCTTGGTGCTCAGAATCAGCCACCTGTTGCCTGATAGGATTAGCTTCCTGCATATTTCACCTTTTCCTTAGGTTCAGGCACATGTAGCCATTGCAAAGTAGCATTTTCCTGCTTTCTTCCACTGCCTTACGGAAGCCGAGCGCATTAAGTAGACCTTTCCAGCTCTATTGTCACGAGGAAGAGGCCTTTTGTATTTTTAACCACAGAGACAACCCTAAGCAAAAGCGCTCGGGACAGTTTGTGTATTTGGTAACTTGCCGAGTCAATGCTTGTTGGAGACATTTATGCTTATGATCTATTCGTTTTCTATTACATATAATGCTTCTGAAACGTGTAACAAGCCTCTTAATTCTGTGTTATCCTTTTATCTCCAAGTTAAATGAAGCAGTGTTATTGGGTTTTTTAAAATCTAGATTGAAATTTTATTGCAATGAGCAATTCAGCAGTAAGGACACCTTAGCAACTGCATGGCAACTACACTGAAACATTTGTGTGTGCATGGACTAAACAAGCCGAGATTCCTGCATTGCAGTGGGTTGGAGTAGATGGCCCTTGGGGTCCCTTTTAACTCTGCAATTCTATAATTCATAGTGACTGGGAGGAAAGAAGCAGATGGGGCTATTTGCCTGTTTCAGGTGTCTCTCTTGTGGGTGTATCACCCCATCCTGTTACCCGTGTAGATTAGGGCTAGTGCACTTAAACAAGGACTATTCTTTCACTCCAATTTCTGTTTCTGTTTTCCTTTTTCCTTTTCCAGCCTCAATTTCTATAAGCAGGAGAAGACACCCTAGTTGTGTAAAAGGTTGGTTAGGAAATAAAGCTTTTGAATTTTTATTTTTGGCCTGGTTATTTCTCCCTTGCAAGGAAAGATGCAAGGACTGTGTGTCTCAGGAGGCACTTCTGCAAACGAGAAGAAGCTGTCATGGGTACCCCACACATATCAACCGGTTGGCTACTGGCTACAACAGAATGCTTGCTTCAAGCTAAAATTCAGGGGGGGGGGGGCCTGCGGGCACATGGGCACCACATTGGCAACTCTAGTGCTAGGAAGCAGGACTTTAAAACTGCTTAGAGGCCTCCCCCTCAAAGGAGGCAGCGATGGTGGGGAAACACTTGCCTGCATCCTTCCCCTTGCTCAACCAACTTGTTCCCACCTTCTCACTCCCTATTCTCCAGAATTAAAAAAAAAACTAAACCTGTTTGCAATTGCATAGATAGCTCTGTTGGCTAGAGCATGGTGCTGATAACACCAAGGTCTCAGGTTCTATTCCCGATGGGACAGCTACATATTCCTGCACTGAAGGGGGTTGGACTAGATGACCGCCGGGATCCCTTCCAACTCTATGATTCTAAGATGAATATGATTCTCCTTAAACAAAAGATTTTAAGTAACCAAAATGGTCAAAGGTCTGGAAACGATGCCTTATGAGGAACGGCTAAGGGAGCTGGCCATGTTCAGCCTGGAGAAGAGGAGGTTAAGGGGTGATATGATAGCCATGTTCAAATATATAAAAGGATGTCATATGGAGGAGGGAGAAAGGTTGTTTTCTGCTGCTTCAGAGAAGCGGACACAGAGCAATGGATCCAAACTACGAGAAAGAAGATTCCACCTAAACATTAGGAAGAACTTCCTGACAGTAAGAGCTGTTCGACAGTGGAATTTGCTACCAAGGAGTGTGGTGGAGTCTCCTTCTTTGGAGGTCTTTAAGCAGAGGCTTGACAACCATATGTCAGGAGTGCTCTGATGGTGTTTCCTGCTTGGCAGGGGGTTGGACTCGATGGCCCTTGTGGTCTATTCCAACTCTATGATTCTAAGTATATAAACAGGGGAAAGATACTGAGTAGGCTCTTCTATGAACTGTATTAAATGTATGAAGTATGTTGCCTTCTTCCTTGTTTATTCAGAGATATTGATAATCTGGATTATAATCTTAGTGACTCATTATCTGATGCATTGTTGTAAACTGTGCAATTGTGTTTCCATCTCAGCGCTTGTTTTTAAATGTGCTGACATATATGTTAGTTTCGATCTTATCACTGTGCAACTGCTTGGAGTCACAGGACTCTGTTTACATTCCAGAGACCTTCCAGGCTTTGGGAAGTCTCACAGGAAAGGAGACGGGATGTGACGTTAGTAGTTTCCGGTTTCCTTTGTTCCAGTTGCTCTCTGCTTTCATAGAGAGAGGCTGTCTTTTCTGCCTGCGTAGCTTAGAAATAAAACTCTTTACAATGTAGCCCAAACCTCTTGTCTCTTTCCTGTGCTGGAGACTCTGCTGAAGAATGTGCCTGAGGCCTTATCAAAGGCTCAGGTCGTTAAACACATCGGGAGGCGATTCCAAAAGACTCGGGGGGAAGAAAATGAGCTTTATCAGCTTGGCCGAGCGGAGATCCCGACAATATATACACATCTATATAAATAAATAAATACAAAGGCAGCCCATCGGGCAAAAGCATCCTTCACATTTTAATTTATTAAGTGTACAGTGGGAGGAAAAAGAGAGAGGAGATCTGTAAAAATGACACCAAAATGCCAGCCTCGGGGGTGGGGACAACAAGCCGCTGGGAGACACACCCTCTCTTTTCCAACCCCCTCAAACACTTTTAACTTTCCTGCTGGTGGTGGAGAGGGAAGAGTAAGATGGAGTTGTCAGCTCCTTTTAAATGCTCACTCTTTCCTCCCTCAGCTGTCAGATAAATAGAGTCCGGCTTCTCAAGGAAAGGGAGGAGCTTCTGCTAGGAAAACCAAGGGAGGCGGGGCCTATACCGAAGAGGCCCCGCCTCTTTCATCCTCATTCCCGGGGCCGATTGACCAGGACTTCGCCCAAGGCCTCCAGCACTTCACGCTTGTAATCTTCGAAGTCGCCATCTATCTGGTTGACAGAGCGGTCTTCCACCACCCAAAGGTGGCAGTTGGTCTCTGTGATAAGCCGGGCGTCGTGGCTCACAACGATCACGGCTGGAAGGGGGAAGAGGCGGGACAGTTAGCGCATCCTGCTCTAAGAAAATCCCATTTGCTGCAAAAAACCCCCCACAAAAGAAAACCTTCCACAGGACAATATACCACACTTTTCCATGTATAAGACAAGGGTTTTTTACTCTAAAATAACGTTAAAAAACGGGGGTTGTCTTATATACGGATAGTGCATAGGGAAGACTGGTGATCAGTTGCAGCCATGAGCAGGAGCTTGTCAGCAGCAATTTGGTGGGTGATTGGTGGCTGCGGCAAGGGCTGCTGGATTGGCTGCTGCTGCAGTAATTGGGCACGTGATTGGTTGCTGCGGCAAGGGCTGCTGTGGATTGGCTGCCCCTGTGTCAATTGGGCGTGCAATTGCCGGCTGCTGTTGGCTTCTGCGACACGAGGGATTGTCAGCATTTCTCAGTGATTTTCGGCATTCCCCCCAAATTTTCTTAAATCTGAGTCCACAAAAATTTATGCACGGGGGCGTCTTATACATGGAAAAATACGGTATGTGCCTCTTCTGGTCTCAAGAGCTACCAGAGAGAAGTAGTGGCTGGGAACACGAGCAGGGCATGTCCGTATTTGTACTGTATTTGTTAGAAAATGTATTTTACTAAGAATGAATTGTAAGGGTGAAAAGAAAACCAATGTAATGTAATGTAATGTAATGTACCATATTTATTTTTTGCTCTATAAGACTCACTTTTTCCCTCCTAAAAAGTAAGGGGAAATGTGTGTGCATCTTATGGAGCGAATGCAGGCTGTGCAGCTATCACAGAAGCCAGAACAGCAAGAGGGATTGCTGCTTTCACTGTGCAGTGATCCCTCTTGCTGTTCTGGCTTCCGAGATTCAGAATATTTTTTTTCTTGTTTTCCTCCTCCAAAAACTAGGTGCGTCTTGTGGTCTGGTGCGTCTTATAGAGTGAAAAATACGGTACTGTAATGTAACAGCCGCAAAATCTTGTGACTCCAATTAAGGTCACAGAAATGCAGAATCATGTTCACATGTGGTGGGGGTGAAAATACGTATAATTTTTTTGGCAAAGGGTGTTTAAGGAAATAACAGAAATCACTGTGTTAAAGCTGACCAAAAGTGCAGGGGTAGCATTATTATCAATTTACAATGGGATGGAAGGTTCGCAGCCTATGAAGGACAAATTTATTGACAGCTGCCAGAATTATTATAGCTAGGAAGTGGAAGGGGAAAGGCGAATACAAAATGGAAGAATGGTATAAAGAGGTATGGGATATAGCTATTAACGATAAATTAACATGTGCCGTTAAGGTAAGACGGGGAATATGCAGGAGAAATGATTTTGAGGAGATAAGGAGGGTTGTTTGCAGAAATTGTACTGTTAAAACGGAAAGGGGTCAAACCATCACTAGAGGTGTTGACATTTTGGGAGGCTGGATAGTTACAATGGAATGGTCTCGGGGGTGGGGTGCACAGTTTAATTCTTATTCATTTATGATTATTACTTTGTCAAAAAAGGAAGAATGTATGAAATGCAAATAAATGTATAAAACATAAATAAATAAACCACAAAAAAAGAAACATGGAATCATTGCTGTGTCAATTTGTTAACTCCCTTTAAAAGTGTGTGTGTGTGTGTGTGTGTGTGTGTGTGTCTGTTAGATAGGAAGGGTTGGAGCTGGCGGGTGGCTGGCTGTTTCACTGAATATGGAAATTTCAAGCAGACGCTATATCTGGAGGAGTTTGTGAGGACAGACAAGCTATGGACTGCTAACTTACACACTGCTATAAAGGAGTTTTGAAAGCAAGAAGCAAGAAGACCCTCTCTTGGGCTCAAGGGAGAGAGAAACACATTGTATTGGACTTAATATGCATATATAATGCTGCTTGTTAATATTTGCCATCCTGCAGGTGAAGAGTCATCTTCAAAATCTTGTGTGTGAGGTCTACTTCATCACTAGGGCTTTGAGGGTGAAACCGCTGCATGTAGCAAATGTAGGAAACATAATCCATATGCTCTTTAGAATGGCCTTCCCCAACCCGGTGCTCTCCAGATGTTCCACTCACCCCCTTTATACTCGTTGATGGCATCACCCAAGGCATCAATTGACTCAATATCCAGGTTATTCGTCGGTTCATCCTGGGGGGGGGGGGGGCAAGAAAGTCACAAAAAGAGGATGAAGTACATGGGGTTGGAGACAGTCTCCTTGATTTGCATTGCTCTACAGTGGTGGTGGGTTGGGCTTGAAGAAGGATGATTCAGCTCCCAGGTTCTGCAGCAGCAGAAATCTTTGTAGTACAGTGGTACCTCAGGTTACATACGCTTCAGGTTACAGACTCCGCTAACCCAGAAATAGTACCTCGGGTTAAGAACTTTGCTTCAGCATGAGAAGAAAAATCGTGCAGTGGTGGTGCGGCGGCAGCAGGAGGCCCCATTAGCTAAAGTGGTGCTTCAGGTTAAGAACCGTTTCAGTTTAAGAACGGACCTCCGGAACGAATTAAGTACGTAACCAGAGGTGCCACTGTACTGAGCAGATTTCAGAAAGCAGCCTTGCTGGGTTTCCAAGCATTAGCAACCGGAAGCCAATGCAGACTCAGGAAGGTGCTTTTAGGACCTTTAAGCTTAGCTCAGGATCTGAATCAGAGGGTAGCTGAATGGGGTTGTGAAGAAAAGAGCAACAGAATTGTAAGAAGGTGCACCAAGGATTACCATCCTTTCATTAAGAGACAGGGAAAGAAAGGAAAGAAAGGAAAAAAGAAAGAAAAGAAAGAAAAGAAAGAAAAGAAAGAAAGGAAGGAAGGAAGGAAGGAAGGAAGGAAGGAAGGAAGGAGAGAGAGAGAGAGAGAGAGAGAGAGAGAGAGAGAGAGAGAAAGGCAGGCAGGCCCTTATTGTGGCCTCTCTGCTTAAAAGATCCAACAGTCTGGGACCGCTCCAATACACTCTGCTGGCGGTAAAGGTAAAGGGATCCCTGACCATTAGGTCTAGTCGTGGCTGACTCTGGGGTTGCGGTGCTCATCTCGCTTTATTGGCCGAGGGAGCCGGCGTACAGCTTCCGGGTCATGTGACCAGCATGACTAAGCCACTTCTGGCGAACCAGAGCAGCGCACGGAAACGCTGTTTACCTTCCCACCAGAGCGGTACCTATTTATCTACTTGTACTTTGACGTGCTTTCAAACTGCTAGGTTGGCAGGAGCAAGGACCGAGCAAAGGGAACTCACCCCGTCGCGGGGATTCGAACCGCCGACCTACTGATCGGCAAATCCTAGGCTCTGTGGTTTAACCCACGGCGCCACCCGCGTCCCTGCTGCTGGCGGTAAGGTAAGCGCAATTCCTCGGGGAACAATCCCAGTGCTCCAAAATTGATTAGGTTCAAATTTATTGCTATTTTGTAGTAATGAGATAACTATCACAATCTTACAAGATATATCCCATACGCCGCCCCTCCTCTTCAAGGAGTTATGTGTGGGACTCACCAAAATGAGGACATCTGGTTCCCTACAAGCAAGTTCGGCAAAGACCACACGAGCTTTCTGTCCCCCTAGAAGGAAGTACAAAACAGAAGAGAGACAATGAATGTGTGATGCCCCCTCTATGCATAGGAACCCAAGAAGAGCCCTTCTTGTCCACAGGGAAGCGTACAAGCAGGATCCGAGCACAGGAGCAATCTCCCCGCTTGCGGCTGGATTTCTGAGGCACACAATCAATCAATAAAATTATTATTATTATTATTATTATTATTATTATTATTATTATTATTATACCTCGGGTTACAAACTTAACTCGTTCCGGAGGTCTGTTCTTAACCTGAATCTGTTCTTAACCTGAAGCACCACTTTAGCTAATGGGGTCTCCCGCCGCCACCGCGTGATTTTCATTCTGATCTTGAGGTAAAGTTCTCAACCCAAGGTACTACTTCCAGGTTAGCGGTGTCTGTAACCCGAAGTGTTTGTCACCCGAGGTACCACTATATTATTACTTTATATACCAGAGAGCTTGCAGATCTGGATGGTATGGGCGTGGCTCTCCAGGCCAAACCGCCCCAGGCATTTGCGGGCGTCCTGGTAGGGCAGGTTGAAGTTGCGCTGCAGGTACTCTGTCGCCGTTTCCTGCATATTCAGCTGGTCGGCATACTGCTGGTTGAAGAACCCGATTTTCTGCCAGGAGAGAAAAGGACAGGTCTTTCATCCTGCAAAAGGAAATGTCACCCGCCCAGTTGTGGCACATGCCCTGTGGAACGCCCTCCCATCCGATGGCAAGGAAATAAACAACTATCTGACGTTTAGAAGACACCTGAAGGCAGCCCAGTTTAGAGAAGTTTTTTTTAAAAAGCTTATGTTTTTATGTGTTTTTTATATTCTGTTGGGAGCCACCCAGCCAGATGGGCGGCGTATAAATAAGATTTTATTATTATTATTATTATTATTATTATTATTATTATTATTATTACTACTACTACTACTACTACTACTACTACTACCCCCCCCCCACTCCCTTAACCAGTTTAAAAGGGTGCCACACTGAGGTGCTGTGTGAGCTCAGCTCAGTTCCTGGCACCTCTGGACAGAGAAGAGGGACTTGACATCTTTCCGCAGGGCCTGCAAGATGGAGCTATTCCACCAGGCCTTTGGCCAAGGCACAGCCTGACCCCGCTCTCTCCTTCTGTAATCTTCATAGAACTCTAGCCCAGTGTTTCCCAACCTTGTGCCTCCAGCTGTTTTTGGCCTACAATTCCCATCATCCCTTGCCACTGGTCTTGCTAGTCAGGGATGATGGGAGTTGTAGTTCAAAAACAGCTGGAGGCACAAGGTTGGGAAACACTGCTCTAGCCCAATGGTTGCCATTAATTTGATTCTGAATTTATTTTAGAATGTATTTTAATTAATTGACTGTGTGATTTTGTGTACACTCTGCTATTTTTACTTGTTGTTAGCCGCTCTGAGCCCGGCTTCGGCTGGGGAGGGCGGGATATAAATAAATAAAAATTATGATTATGATTATGATTATTATAATAGATCCCATTGCTCTGCACTCATTTTTCAGCAGACCACTCTTAGAGACATGCATCCATTATGCATACGTCCCCTGTACGCAAAAGAACTGCGACCCACATCCAGTGGACCTGTGGGCACACTATAGCCGAGTTTCAGCAAGAAGTGAGGCTGCGTAGGGTATGCAGAATCACGAAAGCTTCTTTATTTACAGCAAATCAAAACAACAAAGATGGCTAGTGTGAACAGCGTCTCACATGTCTTCTCTGCCCGAGAGCAGAGAACAAAGAACAGAAAACTAAAGCACAAAGAACAGAAGTTCAGTGTCTGTTCCATACACTTCCAGCAGTATGGAATGTAAATAAGGACCACATGATCCAGCAATGAGAGAACGAAATCCCAACACTCATAAGCTTCTTGGAGGAGAGGTGGGGAAGAAATGTAATAGCCACCATAAAAGAAAGAAATCAATCCAGGGCCTCTCACATTCAACCCCAGGACCCTCTGCTTCCCAGTAGCTTCTTAAAAGCAAAGGTAGGAAGCCCCTCTGTCATCTGTGTCTTGTCAGGTGAAGACATAAACTATTTGTTTTCATGGTTTCTTGGAACAAACCAGCTTCCAGCAGGACAAAGATCCTTCCATTTGGAGTCACAGGCTTGCTTTGCTATTCCAGATGTGAACCGCCCCCCACCCCGCTCAAAATGTCATTCCACATTCTCTGCTGTATTGTCATGGGTACTTACCAGCCTGTGGTTTTTCCTCATTTCCCCTCTTGTCTGGAAGGATGAAAACAGAAACAAAAACAAGTTAAGAGTGTAGTCCAAGGGTCTAATGACCTTCCCTGAGATACAACCAGATTAAAGAAGAAGTGCTTGAAAAGATCGGATTCAGCAGGGCCAAAATGCCAGATGCAAGGATGTTGCTTGCCCAGAGCTGGAAAGATGATAAGATACCTATGAGGGCGGACTGGCAGATGAAACTATTGGACTATTGCAATGATACATAGACTTTGGATATAATTGTGGACTGTAAACTGGATAGGCTTATAATCTGCAGTTGGAAACGGTTTTTAATGAAACCACAGAGGGGAGGAGGGAAGTCCTAGGATTCGAAAGAATATTTGTGTTAAATTTTAATTTTTGCAAGAATATTTTTCTGTGAATGAACTTATGAAACCAAAACACACACACACACACATACACGACAAACGGCAGCCTATATTGGGATCATGCAAAATGGAAAGGAATGATTTTGTGCTTGGTTAAGGTGCAAGAGGGACATTTGAGCAGCAGTGATAAGAGTTTGCCTGGATTTGACCAACACCTACTGTTCTTTCGGTCCCCGTATGGGCCACCAAAACACACACACACACACACACACAAACACCCTACTGTTCTTTTGAATAAAATTTTGGGTTGGACAGCTCTTGGGATAGACATTTGCTCAGCAGTTAAACTCCTCAGGTCTAGGCCTACAAGCCTGGGTAGGAGAGCGCTTGCTCGCTGCAAAGCAGAGCCTAAGGTTAAATGCTCTTGCAGAAAGCCCCAGATTCACAGGAGGTGAGCAGGCATAGACAACAGCTGGGCCTGCTCCAGCCAGACCGCCCTGTTCCCACCACAGGGCCAAGAAACAACACTTGCCCTGCAGGAAGGAACCCCTGATGCCAGCTCCTGTTTCAGCAGGGACGGTTGTTTTGTGAGCACATGGTCCTTGGTGTACCTGTAGCGCTTTTATAAATGTCGCTTAAAGGATTCTATAGTGAAAAAGTGGTATATGTGCCTACTAAATAAACACATGTGGCCATCCACAGATGGGTCCTGCAGCTCACCCCTTGCTCCCCAGCAATGGCGTGGCCCAATCCATGCACCAAGGGGGCTGAATTTGAGGACACACCTAGAGCAGCCCTTCTCGCTGCCTGAGCAGAAATGGGACACACATTCCTGGCGGGATCAGCAAAGGCATGTGGTGGGGCGAAGACAAGCAGAAAAGGGAGGCCATCTCAGGAACAAAGCGGGATGATTAAAAAAAACGAGGAAGACCAAAAAGGGGGAAGAGGGGCAGGGCTCGCTTACCGGCGTCAATTTACCCGTTAACAGCAACAGCAGCGTACTTTTCCCGACGCCGTTGGGACCCACGATACAGACTGAGGGGAGAGAGAAAGGCAGAGTCAACTTTGAGATCCCTGCGTGGCAGGTGATGCTTTCAGGAGATCCTCCCCGTGGCCTGCTCTCAAGAGCTGAGGCAGACAGACTTGAGAAGGGAACTCTCAGGCAAGCGTGGCTCCAGATGTTGCTAGACTCCCAACCTTTAGCTGTGATGGCCTGGGCTGATGGAGTCCAACAACATCTGGAAGGAACTATGACGGTTTCAAAGGACATCATGTGGCCAGCACGCTGAGGTGGATTTCTCGTTCAGTAAACAAGAGGCATACAAGTTTCTTAGAAGGACTTATTCACCGCCCCCGACCCCAAAATCACTTACTTCGAGATTCCATGTCAATCCCAAAGTCCAAATTTTTGAAAAGAGGCTTCTGTCCCTCATAACCGAAGTCCACACCTACAGGAGGGAAAAAGGAGGAGAGAGAGTGGGGAACAGGGAAGGAAATATCTCTAACTGTGGTCACCTTGTTGTAGGAAACCATGGAGATAAATTTTGTGTGTGCGTGCTATTCTCAATAAATATATTAATCTATTATTATTTCAAAGTTAGCTTTGAAGAAGCAATGAAACAAAATAGAATCTGGAGATCTCAACAACAGTCTTTCTTTTTAGACGCAGCTTCACAATTAAATGTATGTTTTTGGTCTTAGTGGCTCGTTCTAGCTACACAAGCCTGTTTTGCTTTCGTTATAGTACAAGTCCATTTCAGGTATGTTCTTATGTGCTATTGCTGTAATATATATTGTTGTAGCCATCATTTACAATGATTGCCTCTTAAAACTGCAATGGTACCTTGGTTCTCAAACAGCTTAGTTGTCAAACAAATAGGCTCCCAAACGCCACAAACCGAGAAGTGTTCCGGTTTGTGAATGATTTTTGGAAGCCGAATGTCTGACACAGCTTCCGCTTGAGTGCAGGAAGCTCCTGCAGCCAATCGGAAGCCGTACCTTGGTTTTCGAATGGTTTCGGGAGTCGAACGGACTCCTGGAACTGATTAAGTTCAAGAACCAAGGTACCACTGTATCTGGAAGCAAAACACTCCTTACGAGAACTTAGCTGTTTTCATAGTATTTTGAGACACATGTAAAAGGTTATTCTTAAATGTTGTTGTTGTTGTAGTAGTAGTAGTAGTAGTAGTAATAATAATAATAATAATAATAATAATAATAATATTATAATGGTATATTAATATCTATATATCTATTTATCCATCTATCTAATGGGACGCGGGTGGCGCTGTAGTCTAAAACACTGAGCCTAGGGCTTGCCAATCGGAAGGTCGGCGGTTCGAATCCCCGCAACGGGGTGAGCTCAGTCCCAGCTCCTGCCAACCTAGCAGTTCAAAAGCACGTCAAAGTGCAAGTAGATAAATAGGTACTGCTCCAGCGGGAAGGTAAATGGCGTTGCCATGCGCTGCTCTGGAATCGCCAGAAGTGGCTTAGTCATGCTGGCCAAATGACCCGGAAAAACTGTCTGCGGACAAATGTCGGCTCCCTCAACCAGTAAAGCGAGATGAGCGCCGCAACCCCAGAGTCATTCACGACTGCACTTAACTGTCAGGGGTCCTTTACCTTTTATCTATCTAACAGATGCCATTGATTTCTTTTCTTTGCAATTTTCCGAAGTCACCCAGACAACTGCCTGCCCCTGCTCCCCGATGGACTCTCCCTTGCTAAGGCAGACTCGTACCGTGCAAGCCCAGAATGGGTGGGCTGAGGGGCGGCGGGTTTGGAAAGGTGAATTTAACAGTGTACTCCTTTGGCCGCTTCAGCAGCTCGGGCACCTCGCTCGCCTCTTCATCCGGGTTCTTCTTACGGCACTTCTGCTGCTTTCGGGTCAGGGCATCCTTGGTCTGCTTTTCCTGGGGACGGCCGGAGGGAGATAGGTTAACAGGGACACCGACCATTGGCAAGCATTCTTGACAGGCCCAATCTAGGCCGCTATGCTCTTTTAATCTCAGCAGACAGAAACCCTTAATTAAAAAGCGCAATACTGTGTACATTTTTTCCAGAAGGGCCACTGAGACTAGAACCAACCTCCCTCCTGTCAACTTCCACCACTGGAGTAAAAGTCCTGCCCTAATATCTGAGGCCACGCAGAAGGCTAAGGGTGTCATTTTATCCCAAAGGTTGTGCTTATTTAATCGCTGTAAAGAACACTGCAGCGTGTAGTTCCACAGATTAACTCATGGAAAAGCTCTGCCGCCTTGGACCGCCCTGCTCCCAGGAAGCCCACAGAGAAGAACCTAACTGCGCAAATTTTTATTTGGGGGGGTTTCCTCCTGAATCTATAGGTCCCATGACAGAATACAAAGTGGAAACCTACTGCCTGCTTTGTTGACTTCCCTCCGGCCTTGAGGTCTTTCAGTTTCTTCTCTTGTTTCTCGTACTGTTTCAGAAGCTCCTTCTGTTTCTGCTGATACATCTTCTTGAAAGTCACTGGGGTGGGGTGGGAGTGGGGTGAAGAGAGATGCAGAGGGGTGAAGAGAACTCTTAAGAACTGCATTGGTTGGATCAATCAGCCTGGATCTGCCTTCTCCTGTTGTTGGACAACAACTCTCATCAGACCCGGTCAGCACCCAATAGCCAGGGATGATGGGAGTTGTAGTTCAACATCATCTTGGAGATCTGAACTATCTTGTCTTGAATTGGGAGTCTAGCTGTGGCCAGCAAAGACCTTGAGGCAATGGCTCTCCACCATGTTATGAAGCACTCCTTTGGAGCCCAGTTTTTTGCTATCGCAGATAGCACCTGAGCCTGGAAGGTCTATTTTGGCCCTGAAAAAGCCTCCATGGCAGGAACCCAGGCGTGTGTGTTTAAGCCACCTTAGCTGCAATATCTCCTGGGGGCGGGGAAAGGGTGTCAGGATTGCAAGTGAGAACTGCAGGCTGGCACACACACTTCATAACACCCAACACTTGCAGGCACCAGTATTTGCTAATCAGAAGTATATTGCTACCAGATGAGGAAGTTGCCCTTTTAGCTGTTATGGGTGATAAGGACGCATGGACTAAATCTTCCAAGAAGAGGTTTGTGAATGACAGCTGTTGTTTTGTTGTTTAGTCGTGTCCGACTCTTCGTGACCCCATGGACCAGAGCACGCCAGGCACTCCTGTCTTCTGAATGACAGGTGACAGAGATTCAAATCTCCCCGGAAATGCACCCTGGGAAAGTCAGGCATGGGGAAATCTAGTTTTGCAGATACCCCTAGACTATGGGAAGTGGATTCCAATGCGATCCAAGTCACTGCTTGTCGCTGAGCAGGGACTTGTTTTGCTCCAGGGCTCAAAACCAGCAGCAACCTGGTTTCAGTTGCTCAATCCTAGAAAATACATTTGCACATTTGATAAAACTGTCTTGCTATCTCAGCACTTGCATATTGGCAAAAAAAAAGAAGACCGGAGACACGTTAGGCTGAAACGCCCCGGAGTTTTAAGATTCCACCCAATCTAAAAGGTAAAGGTAAAGGTACCCCTGCCCGTACGGGCCAGTCTTGACAGACTCTAGGGTTGTGCGCCCATCTCACTCAAGAGGCCGGGAGCCAGCGCTGTCCGGAGACACTTCCGGGTCACGTGGCCAGCGTGACAAAGCTGCATCTGGCGAGCCAGAGCCGCACACGGAAACACCGTTTACCTTCCCGCTAGTAAGCGGTCCCTATTTATCTACTTGCACCCGGGAGTGCTTTCGAACTGCTAGGTTGGCAGGCGCTGGGACCGAACAACGGGAGCGCACCCCGCCGCGGGGATTCGAACCGCCGACCTTTCGATCGGCAAGTCCTAGGCGCTGAGGCTTTTACAGCGCCACCCACGTCCCTATTCCACCCAATCTACTGAATCACTAATCTTGAGCCCTCATGCTTCCAGAGGGGTGGAATATCCCCCATATTTTAAAAAAGTGGGGAAACTTGAGCCACCTCTGCTTAGAGTTGGGCAGGGAGTTCGAATTCTGACACCTCATTACTGGACAAGCATATCTGCATACATTTATTTAGTTATTCTGGTGGCAAAACTGAACTTCTCTGTCCCGTTATTCCCCATTCTCCCTCTTCCTTGAATTTAAATTGATTTGATCAGGAGCCAGAGCAAAGGGAGGAAAAGAAAAGGGAAAGAAATTGCCAATGAGTCGTTTCTGAACTTCCCAGCAAAAGGTCATATGTTGGCTGAATTAAGTCGTGAGGTAAAATATATTGGACAGAGAGAGAGAGAATGAGTTTTGCCAAACACCAGCATTCCACGTTCTGTGTGAAAACGTCCATCTCCCTTGCCCTGGCAGAAGGCGTGGGAATTGAGAGGCAGTCCTGAAATCTTTTGCTACAGTCATGCGACTCCACTCCCAAGTCACAAGATCTGTGTCCTTGCTCCGTTTTGAACAAAGCTTATGTTGTATCTGTAACAAATGGAGGCCTCTGGAGACATGGCTCTGGGGCAAGGAGATTTCACAGTCTAACAACATTCCACCCAGAAGGGGTGTTTCGGGTCTCTAAGTACCGCACGCTGAACTGGAAGTAGACCTCAATCCCAGAGACTCAGACAGGGCGTAAATGTACAAAAGTAACAGCGGCCTGGGCACTTGGTGAAAATCAGGCCCTCTCCATTGAGAGCACCCCTTGAGCTCAGTTTGGTTCACACGACTTCTAGATTCAACCCTCTGATTCTAACTGTATTTGAAAGCTGGCCTTTTAGGTCATTCGATACTTTACGCTCTTTAAAACAACAACAAATCATACAACACAAAAACGTGCAGGGAAAAGACTGCCCCGACAAGTCTAAAACCCTTCAAATTCCAGGGAATTTTGAAGCTGAAACGTCCAAAGTCAAAATCCAATTTCTCTTAACTTGACAGATTTCTAGATTTTTTTGGGGGGGGGGGGAGCTTCAGTTCTACAAAGTTACCTTATGACCGATATTGAATGAGTTTTCCTTGATGTTTCACTTCCTCAACTCCCCCCGCAAATAAACCCAACAGCACCCTAGCAACGGCATTGCCCCCCCCCAACAAAAAAAACTGCCTAGCCCTTCCAATGTGGAGGCTTCCGTGGGCACTTACTGTAGTTTCCCCGGTAGTAGAAAAGCTTCTGCATGTCCAGATGGATGATATCCGTACACACGTCGTCCAGGAAACCCTGGTCGTGAGAGACAATAAGGAGGGTCTTCTTCCATGTTTGGAGGTAGCTGTAAGAGGGTGTGGAGTAACCGTTAGACAATGAAAGAGAGAGGACTGGTTTTCACAGTTTTTACCCATCACCAGATGCTTTTAAAAAAGATTATAGGGAGTACATTTTCCTTGTAATGGAACCACCCTGCTTTGGAAGCAGCGGCCCAGAGCGCCTTCCATCAGCTGGTGGCCCAGCTACGCCCCTATCTGGACAGGGATAGCCTACCTACTGTTGTCTATGCTCCGCTAACCTCAAGGTTAGATTACTACAATGCGTTATATGTAGGGCTGCCTCTGAAGACAGTTCAGAAACTTTAGCCGATGCAGAATTCAGCCGCCAGGTTGCTCACCGGAGCAAGATGATTTGAGGATATTACACCGATCCTGGTCCAACTGCACTGGCTACCAATTAGTTTCCGGGCCCAATTCAAAGTGCTGGTTTTGACCTATAAAGCCTTAAGCAGCTCAGGACCGCAATACCTCAAGGACTGCCTCTTTCCATATGAACCTACCCGGACCCTGAGATCGTCTTCTGAGGCCCTCCTTCGTGTGCCTCCTCCTTGAGAGGTCCAGAGGGTGGCAACATGAGAACAGGGCCTTCTCTGCAGTGGCTCCCCATCTGTGGAATGCTCTCCCTAAGGAAGTTCGCCTGGCGCCTTCATTATACACCTTTAGGCGCCAGGCAAAAAAGTTTCTTTTTAACTAGGCCTTTGGTTGATCTGATTGGCATCCTATACTCTTTTAAAATGTGGCTCTATTTTAGGGGGGAGTGTTGTTGGGTTGTTGTTTTTATTTTGATTATATATATTGTGGTTTTTATGTCGATCTTTTCTGTGAACTGCCCTGAGACTTCCGGGTGTAGGGCGGTATATAAATTCAAACAACAACCACAGTTTCTATGTACAGATGTTCAGGGTTAGGCCGTCTTTTGAAATCAGGAACAGAGGCAAAAGGAGAAGGATGTAGGTAAGGTGGCAATCAGGAGGGGCTGAGAAATTAACAGAGGGGGAAGAATTCTGCCCCAAGGAAAGCCTGTGACATGTGTAAAATAAAACAGGGCCTTTTCAGTGGTGGCTCCCTGGTTGTTGAATGCTCTCGTAAGCACGGCCTGCTAGATCAGGACAATGGCTTTCTCTAGTCAGGTGTGCCCATCTCCATCACTAACTTTGAGGGATTAGAAAATATTCCTGTTGGCCCAGGCATTTGGTGGTTGAAGAATACTGCTCCTGGCTGCCCCGAGATCAACGCATAGAAACATATTTTAATCTCAAGTGCTTTTAGATGTTTTTCATTGCAATTGGGTTTTAGAACATTTTAATCCGTTTTAAAATGTTTTTACAAACACAGCAAACTGTGCATCTGTTCGCAGCCCTGGGCTCTTTGGGGAAGAAGGGTGAGATAGAAGTTCAATAAATCAGTAACTAAAGCTTGCGTGCATCTTATTATTTCCCGCTAGGGCCTGTGTCTGCATGTCATAAACAATGCACAGCGTGGTTGGTTTGCCTTGGTTGATGCTGGGGTTTTTTAAACTTTTATTGCAAATCGTCCAGAGGGTGCTGTCCATCGGGCAAGTAGGATGATGGAAATGAAAGATATTAAGGTAAAGAAAAAAGGCTAGCACCAAAACTGGTTTGCCCGGGCATGTTCACCCACACAGTTGCCCACACTCCCCCATCTGCCGAGCTGTTATGCCCCCAAACGCATGGAGGCAGCGACTTACTTGTTAAGCCAGATGACGGCGTTGAGATCCAAGTGGTTGGTGGGCTCATCGAGCATCAGCAGTGTGGGCTCCATAAACAGCGCTCTGAAAGGAGAGCATGGTTAGCAATAACAAAGGGCCATAGCCGAAGATCCTGGGTTCGACCCCCAGTATCTCCAAGTGGGGCAGGGAGAAAACTGTGCGTGAAACTCTGGGGAGATGCTGCCAGTCAGAGTAGACATACTGAGCGAGATGGTTTGACTGTTCCTGCACAAGCAACAGACAGCATCTTAAAAAGCAGAGACATCACCTTGCCAACAAAGGTCCGTCGAGTTAAAGCTATGGTTTTCCCAGTAGTGATGTATGGAAGTGAGAGCTGGACCATAAAGAAGGCTGATTACCGAAGAATTGATGCTTTTGAATTATGGTGCTGGAAGAGACTCTTGAGAGTCCCATGGACCACAAGAAGATCAAACCTATCCATTCTGAAGGAAATCAGCCCTGAGTGCTCACTGGAAGGACAGATCGTGAAGCTGAGGCTCTAATACTTTGGCCACCTCATGAGAAGAGAAGACTCCCTGGAGAAGACCCTGATGTTGGGAAAGATGGAGGGCACAAAGAGAAGGGGACGACGGAGGATGAGATGGTTGGACAGTGTTCTCGAAGCTACCAGTATGAGTTTGACCAAACTGTGGGAGGCAGTGGAAGACAGGAGTGCCTGGCGTGCTCTGTTCCATGGGGTCACGAAGAGTCAGACACGACTAAACAACTAAACAACAACAACACACAAGCAACAGAGGCCATTTGCTCTTCGTGCTCAGTTCCTGTTTGCATAAACTGGCTTGGCCTTTCCTTAAACAGGCCCACATTTCATTGGCGACTAGGAGTGGACACCGGCCGCCTGATCAGTTCTGAAGAGAGGAGAGGTGCAAATAAAACATCTCTTTGTGGGTGAGAGTGGCGGTGGCTGATATAGGTGTCTATCCTCCTATTGACAGGAAGGGAGGGGCACGCCTTGCGCTCCTGTCTCATTTTTAGCTCTTTTAAAAGTGGCAGCCATTTTGTGCTATATCACACCTCAAAATTTCAAAATGTGCTCTGTTGGCTTCCATGACAATCCGTGATCTACATTGTGTGGTGCAAGACAGAGTGCGTTTTGAGGCAGAACGTGGCAGCGGCGGACTTCCTTTATGCTAAAGCCACTCATGACAGGAGAAAATGAGTGGTATATGAGTTGTACACTCATGGTATACCACCGAGTTGTATATTTGTAGGAGACACAGTGAAATTAGCGGACATGACTGGATTAGGTCCATTAACGTCTACTCTGAGGAAAACTTAGTTGACAACCACTCATCACAAGCTAGCACCTGTGACCTTTCACCCCTTGCTTTATTGGACTCCCATGCCACAATCTGAATGATGCTGTATTGGATTTCCAATTAAAACTGTTCCATTACCCAGAGAATATTGCCTATGGGGCAACAAATGATAACGAATTAACTTCAAGGATACGTCATGCTGATGCTCCCATTTCTCCACCTCTCCCCACCTGACAATTACCTGGCCAGGGACACTCTCATCCGCCAGCCTCCGGAGAACTTCTTGGTCTGCCGGTTCTGCATCTCAGGGTTGAAGCCCAAACCTGCCAGGATTCTCCGGGCTTTTGCCTCAGCTGCTGCGGCTCCTGTGGCCCGCAATTCCTCATAGACCTGGGGAAAGGGGAGGAAATATATGGCGTGAGCGGAGATCAACAAAAGGGAACAGACTAACAACCAGAAGTTAAGTGTGAACATGTCCCTTCCTCTTTTCTCACCCCACAGGAGAAGTATTTAATTTGCATTGCTGGCCTTTGTAATATAATAATAATAATAATAATAATAATAATAATAATAATTCAAAAAATAAATTTTATTTATACCCCGCCCTCCCCAGCCAAGACCGGGCTCAGGGCAGCTAACACCAAATATAAAAACAACTGATTGAAATACAGCTTAAAAAACATTTTTGAAGTTCTGCGAATGTATCTAGGGATACATTTTGAGTGATGCCAGCCATTCCAGACCAAAATACTCCTGCCTGGGTAACCCAGTTTTGTACTGCCCCTCGGTCACAGGACAGGGAACGCTCCACCAGTACCTTCTCCAGCCGCTCTGCAGCCCCGTCGTCCCCTTTCTCCAGCAGCGCCTGCAAGCGCTTCTCCTCCTCCAGCAACTTCAGCCGCTTGGTGTCAGCCTTGAGCACAGCCTGCACCGCGGGGGTCTCATCCGCAACCACCTCTGTGAAGATAAAGGAGGACACCACCGTGAAGACTCTGCCGCTTAAGCCCCACGGTCAAGGATTGATCAAAGCCTGCACCAAATTATTATTTTTTAAAAAAGAAAACCTCTGCAGCCAAAACACTCATATTGTGCTACTGAATTGAGAGGGGGCAGGGGTCTAAGATCAGTGGCTGAGCATCTGGTTTGCATGCAGATGTTATGGACTGGGGAACCCACAAAGGAAGAAGGCTCAGAGCCCAGGGATTGGTGGTGGAACAAAGCTAAGCGATCAGAGGGAGGAGGAGGAGCAGACTGGGAGGAGGTGGTGATGTCGGAAGCTGGAAGGGCAACAAGGTTTAGTGAGCAGGAAGAGGCTGTGGCAGAGAGCAGTCTAGAATCAGAGCAGGGGTGAAGAGGCAGAGATCTGGCTGCTGAAGCAGAGAGTCTCCCCCTCCTGCTGAAACCAGCTCCACTCCCCTCTGGTTTCCCAGAACATGCAGAGAAATGAAGAGGGTGCAGCAGAGACGGACAAAACAAAGGAGTCTCCGGCTGCTGCGGAAGGAACCGGAGGACTCCCCCTTCTTAGAGAGCAGTGGGAAGGCAGGGACCTTCAGTCTTTGCAACTGCCTCATTGGGGCAAGACCTTGCTGGGATCACTAGGGTTGAACTGTTTTGGTTTCTTCACTGACCCCGGGTGTTGTATGGCTGACCTATTCCTGACTCTGGCTCCTGACAGCAGAAGGCCCCAGGCATATCTAGCTGGGGCTAAGAAAGACACTCTGCGGAACCCCTGGAGAGCTTCTCCCCATTGGCGCAGGCAGTACTGAGATGAGCCAGTGGTTTGAGTCGGTTCTGTGAACTGTCCTGAGACCTGCGGGTATAGGGCGGTATATAAATCCAATCAATCTATCTATCAATAAAATAATAATAAGAAGACGGCAGCTTTCTCTGTGCTTAATAAGAGGGACCACCTGGCTAGGCAGGACAATGAATGGGCTGCCTCTGCAGAGGGGAGGAACGCTTCTTCCTTTACCTTGTTCACAGAGCAGGACATCAATATTGGGAGGAATGCTCAAGGCCCGGTTGGCAATATGTTTCAGCAAGGTGGTTTTGCCTTTCCTGGAGAGAGAGGGGGAGAGGATTGGAATACTGGTGCTCTCCTTAAGCAAAAGCAACCATAGACAAAACAAGAGCTACAGATAAAGTGCTCAAAAGGAAAGTTGCAAACATACCAACAGATATTTAACATTCCATAAAACACTACAAGGACATTTATTTAAAAAGCACTCCTATACTGTGGTACCTCTGGTTATGAACTTAATTAGTTCCAGAGGTCCCTTCTTAACCTGAAACCGTTCTTAACCTGAGGCACCACTTTAGCTGATGGGGCCTCCCGCTGCCAACATGTGATTTCTGTTCCCATTCTGAGGTAAAGTTCTTAACCCGAGGTACTATTTCTGGGTTAGCGGAGTCTGTAACCCGAAGTGTTTGTAACCCGAGGTACCACTGTACTAAATTTATAAAGGCACATTTCGATTAAAAATGGGAGCAGCCATTTTTTAATTGGCATGTGCCTGAGGGATTGGGGACAGGAGTACTTCCTTAATATGTTTTTGCACATGTAAATGGGACCAAGACCACTGAAATAATTCCACCTGTGTGGTCCAGAGAGGAGGGAAGGCCAATAAGGACGCTGCTGGGCTGGGGAAGGAACTTTAGACAAAGTTTTGTTATATACCCACCTCAGGACCCCCCCTCCCCCGCAAATTACTCCCTGCAGCACCATGCCTGTGGTCACTGGAGATTTATTTCAAATATTTGCAGACCACACTTCCATGTAAAATATCACAAGGCGACACACAACATAAACAAATGCAACGGAAAACAATTTTTAAACATCATTTAGGTTCAACTGGCCTGTCTAACTAATATGGTTTTTGAAAGGCCTCTAAAAACGAGCAGGGGTGACTCCTGCAAAAGCTCTACTGGCAAGGAGTTCCACAGGGCAGGACCTGCCACAGTAAAGGCCTGACGAACCTTAGGGGATGCAGAGGCACTAAAGACCTCACAGCAACCGACGTGGAGCATATGGAATCAGGCAGTGAGCTCGTAAAGTACTTTGGGGCCCAAGCTGCTTATAGCTTTCTGAATTAAAGAGACAAAGTGTGTTTCATCGTCTACTGGGGTAAGCAAACAAAACGGTGGGGATTCCCCTCATAACAGACACATACCCGTTAGGCCCCACCAGGCCGTATCGGCGCCCAGCCACAATATATAGATCTGCGTTGACAAACAACTCTTTGCCGTGAGCCGAGATGCTAAATTTCTCCAGCTGAAATAGAAGGTAAAGCAAATCAGAGAGGCCCTTTTTATTATAATTTATTTAGGAGACTACTGTAAGCAGATAAAAAACTTTAAAAGGTAAAGGTAAAGGTACCCCTGCCCGTACGGGCCAGTCTTGACAGACTCTGGGGTTGTGCGCCCATCTCACTTAAGAGGCCGGGGGCCAGCGCTGTCCAGAGACACTTCCGGGTCACATGGCCAGCGTGACAAAGCTGCATCTGGCGAGCCAGAGCCGCACACGGAAACGCCGTTTACCTTCCCGCCAGTTCCCTATTTATCTACTTGCACCCGGGGGTGCTTTCGAACTGCTAGGTTGGCAGGCGCTGGGACCGAGCAGCGGGAGCGCACCCCGCCGCGGGGATTCGAACCGCCGACCTTTCGATCGGCAAGCCCTAGGCACTGAGGCTTTTACCCACAGCGCCACCTGCGTCCCTAAAAAAAAAAAACCTTTAGCAGGACTTTAATAACACTTGTAACGTAGGAAATAACATGGATAATAGGGACAGATACAAATTATGGATTATGAAATAATATGCAGTTGAAAAGGTTGATAGTAGAACTCAGGGAGGGGATGGTGGGAAGTCTTGTGATTCAGAGCAAGGTGGAGCCAGTGGAACGAGACAGCCGTACCTTGATGTCAGAGGCGTTCTCCAGCATGGCCTGCCGTGAGGACATCTCCGCTTGGGACACCGAAAAGTCGTTCTCTGCCGCGCTGGCTGCTTTTAAGGTTGCCACTTGCCGCTCGAACTCCAGCTGTTGGAAGGAGGAAAAAAGTTCTGGCCATGAAACAGCAGCAAAAATGAGACTCTTCCCCATCTACCATTTGCCAGGTGCCAGTCTGCCCACCAACTCACCCTCCAGAGACTTATTTCTATCCAGGATTTGACCTTACAACTGGCAGGCAGAGAAAGCCACGAGTCCTTTTTTTGCCCCCTGGCCAGCCACAAACAGGAATAACATTTCGTGCCTTTTCCTTCGTTCCCCGGCAGAGATCTCACCTGCTTCTTCAGCTTTTTCTTCTCCTTTTTGCTGAGATGGGCGTAGGGATCGTCTTCCTTCTTCTCCCCTTCCTCTCCCTCCTCTTCCGACTGCTACAGAAATCACAAGGTGGCGTGGTTTGTGTTAGCAAACGGGGCCAGGAAAGGAAACCAAGAAGGCCCTCATACCTTTGGAGAGACCCTGTGCTGCTCTCCCCTCCAAGTCAGTTCAGAGTTAAGACTCCTCTCCTGCCCTCTCTCTCGCTTCTGGTACGGCTCTGCAGGGCTCAAGAGTCCTTTCTGCAGGGATTGAACCCCAGGAGATAGAAGAGGTGCTTCCATAGACCTCTTCAGTCTCTCCAGAGAACATGCCGGAGTTCCGGGTCAGTCATAGGGTGGAGAAGTGGCTTGCTCATACAGCTCTCCCTTTCATTCCATGCCCACGTGAAGTAGAAAGGAAGAGGTAGGAAGGAGGTGGGGTTTTTTTTTTGGGGGGGGGAGTTAACTGCAGTGACACCTAGGTCTTATTGCCCCAGGCACTAGGGACAGCCTTGCCTAACCTGGGGTCCTTCACATCTTTTGGACTACAACTCCCATCAGCCCCATGCTGGCTGGGGCTGATGGGAATTGTAGTCCAAGCCATCTCCAGGCTGGAGAAGGATGTTTGAAGGAGTATGGTTTGCACTCCACCCAATGGGTGACTTGTGGAAGTCAGTCGGTAGTTCACCGCACCTCAACCAGTGTGACGTATCAGCAGAGATTCCCTGCTCCCAGCAGAACAGCTTCTTCCACAATCCCCCATTAAGGGGGGAAAACTCCTCACCCACACAGTTCAAAGTAACGAAGTGAATGCCCTAGAGACAATTATACAGTGGTACCTCGGGTTAAGTACTTAATTCGTTCTGGAGGTCCGTTCTTAACCTGAGGTACCACTTTAGCTAATGGGGCCTCCTGCTGCTGCCGCGCCGCCAGAGCACGATTTCTATTCTCATCCTGACGCAAAGTTCTTACTATTTCTGGGTTAGCAGAGTCTGTAACCTGAAGCGAATGTAACCTGAAGCGTATGTAACCTGAGGTACCACTGTACTTTCTCTAGGCATATTTCCTGAATAAATGGGAGGGTGAATGGCTCAGCAAGGCATACACTCAACCTCCCTGGTGTTGCTACGGTAACCCGGTGCGCCTGGCACCCTTATCTTAGAACATCCAGACGCGGGAAATATACTCCAAGCACTGTGCCATTTCACCCATTGTTAACATGACACCAACATACACACCCCGTAGCTTTTTGCCGGAACCCTCACCAGTAGGTGAGTTTGCCTTGCCCAGTGTTTTTTGTTCCTAGTAGACAGGAGGGGCGGAGATCTAAGCTATGCACACAGGCACAGATAAATACAAGAGACAGCCAGCATGGCGTAGTGGTTAGAGTGTTTGACTGGGTCCTGGGCGACGTGGGTTCTAGTCCTCACTCAGCCATGAAGCTCACCTTCGGCCCACCACCCGATCTCAGCCTAAACCATCTTGCAGGAATTTTGTGAGGATAAAATGAGGGAGAGCCATGCTTGAGAACCCTGGATGAACGAAGGTGGGAGGCAAGCGCAATTAACAGAATACTAATAAATAACAAACAGCCTTTTCGCATGAAAGGAGAGAGCAGGAGCCTTAAAGCTCTCTCCTCTGCCTTCCTGCATAAGGTGGAATGCAGTTTGGACAAAGCTCAAGTGATGCAGCGAAGTCACAAGCTCCCTTACCGGCTGGCTGCCCTGTTTGGGCTTCTCTTTGCCCTTTCTGGCCTCTTCCTCTTGGTCATCCTCATCCCCCTCTTCCTCTTCGTCCATCTCCTCCGCCTCCAGAGCGGCAAACATGTTCTGTGGAACCAAAGAAACAAAAACTCGTATAAGAACGTGACTTAAGAAGAGGCCCGCTGGGTCAGGCCAATGGGTCTTCTAGTTAAAAAAAAGGGGGGTATAGGACCCCTGGACAGTTAAGTCCAGTCAAAGGCGATTATGGGGAGTGGCGCTCATCTCACTTTCAGGCTGAGGGAACCAGCGTTTGTCCACAGACAGCTTTACGGGTCATGTGGCCAGCATGACTAAACTGCTTCTGGCGCAATGGGACACCGCGACAGAAACCAGAGCGCGTGAAAACGCCATTTACCTTCCCGCCGCAGCGGTACCTATTTATCTACTTGCACTAGCGTGCTTTCAAACTTCTAGGTTGGCAGGAGCTGGGACAGAGCAACGGGAGCTCACCCTGTCACACGGATTCAAATTGCCGACCTTATGGCCTGCAACCCCAAGAGGCTCAGTGGTTTAGACCACAGCACCACCCGCAGTCCCTGGGTCTTCTAGTACAGCATCTTGTTCTCCCATGACCAATCAGATGCCTACAGGGAATCTCATAAACAGGACCTGAGCACAAGAACACTCTTCCCTCCTGTGGTTTCCAGCAAGTGCTGTTCAGCATTCCTGCCTCTGACTGTGGAGACAGAGTATAGCTTTCCTCAGGAAAAGGTTACAGTGACTGCGCTCACGAATCATGGCAAACCAAGGGTGGAACCTGAGCCAACCCCCCCACCCCAGTGTTGATGGACTACAAATCCCATCCTACCTGACTCCAATGGCCATGCAGGAGAGCCAGTATGGTGCAGCTGCTATGAGCACTGGCTTAGGACATGGGAGCAGGCTTCAGCTGCGAAGACCACTGGGCGAACTTTGGCCAGTCATTGCCTCCCAGCTTAATCTACCTCACAGGGTTGTGCAAGAATAAAATGGGGAGCAGGAGAACACCATGTACATCACCTCAAGTTCTCAAGAGGCATTGTAATGTCACCACAAATAAAATGAACACCATCTGCAGGGCCACAGATACCGCACTCCTGCAGTAAGCCATGGTTGGTCGTTTACTGTGAATGCACAGATGGCTCTTGCTTAAATTTCCTCCCCGCTAGCAAGTGGAAGCAACAAACCATGATGCTCAAAGCTTAGGGTTCCATCCATTTCTCTCGAAGAAACCGTGGGTTGGTAAAACCAAGGTTTGCTCTTGGCTGACAAACTGGTTTGTTGGGATGCCGGTGGCACAGCACTACTAAGCCTTGGGGGTTGGATTTTTGCCACCAGGAATCGCCTTGATGTGTCCCTTACCTTGGTCGGCTGAGTCTTCTTCCCTGCAGCCTGTTTGGTCGCAGTCTAAAAGAAGTATGGAAAGAGATGAGAGAGGTGGAAGAGAGCATGAAAGGCAGCTGTTGCAGCAAACCCTTTCTCCTCCACATGTCCAGATCTTTCCCCTCTGCTTTAAGGTGAGTTAAGCAACTTGAGAATCAGCTATTTTAACTGTCAGGCACATAACCCAGAAGCCTTGGATTCTCCTGTTTGTCTAAGCACCCAACCAACCACCCAACTCTTTGCATGACTCTCCCAGTCCTCTCCTGCTGTACCTTAGCTTTCTCCTTGGGTTTCTTTAACTCTTCGTTGTCTTCCTCCTCATCGCTCTGAGCCAGGATAGCAATGGCTGGACCCCCTCTCTAGGAGTGCAGGTGAAAAACAGACAAAATGTACAGGTAATGAATACCAAGTCAAAAGGGGGTTCAGCACCCCGGGTAAATGAGCAGTATTATCACTATTATTATGGTCATCATCACAACCAATTTACAGTGGTACCTCGGTTTTCAAACGCCTCGGAAGCTGAATGCTTTGGTTTTCGAACGCCCAAAACCCAGAAGTAAATGCTTCCGTTTTCGAACGCACCTCAGAAGCTGAACGACTTCCGCTGAGGTTTTTTCCCCAATTTTCTCCACTGAATTTGCAGACCGCCCTTTGTGCCTCATATTTCGAATGTTTCGGAAGTCAAATGGTCTTCCGGAACGGATTATGTTCGAAAACTGAGGCACCACTGTGTTGTTATTATTTTCATCATAATCATCAATTAGCCATCATCACTACCATAAAATTAATGTTATAAGCCAGCTTCTACACAGTCCTCTCAAGGCAACGTTCAATAAGAAACAGATAAAAATTCAAAACAAAAAACCCAGCCAATACATTTCAGACAAAACTAAAACGAAACAAATTAGACGCTTGTAGGAAAGACTCATTTATCCAGCTGGAAAAGCCTAAATTTGCTGCTTTCTGACTTCCTTCACTCTGACCAAAGCAGAAATGAAATCTCACACAAATTTAAACTTCAGCTGAGTTTCAAGACCTGAAGCTGAAATTCTGACATCCTGGAATTTTCAAGCTCCATGGGTTTCTGTTCCTCTAAGGCACTGGATTGTTTCCAGTCTCTCCCAGGTGACAACTGGGAAATTATGTTTTGTCTCCAGGGCATCTACTGACTGCCCACTATCCCTGATGAACTATCTACAATTTGCCATGCTGTATGCAAATGCTTTTTACTCTGCAAGCCCAAATCCTTCTGAAATGCTCCAATTCATATTCCTTTTTAACTCATGCCCTGCAATTAAAATAAAATTATGGAAATTATATATTTTAGTGTGATCTGCACAGTTAATAAAAGCAAAAACAAAAAAACAAACAAACAAACAAAAAAAACCTGGGAGAGCATATGGGTTTTCAAAACGGTCCACGTAGTCCCAACGGCATATTTTGGCATCAAATATACAGTTTCAAAGATAGAGCCTCTCCCAAGCCCCAGCCTCAATTGCCTATCTGTAAAATGGGAATAATATCAAGCTGCTTTATAGCGCAAGGGTGGTGGAAGACAGAAATAAAAAGGTTCATAAGGCAATTTGAACAGCTTGGAGTGCTCAGGCCATTCCAGGAATGTTTTATGCTCAAAAGTAGGATAGAAATTTACAAATAAATAATTTAAGAAGAATACTAGCAACTAAAAACACTAATTTAATGTTTCGATTTAAAGGTTAAAAAACATTGTCTTCATTATCAATGATGAAACACCAAACCTCCTGTTTTCCTTTGTTCTTCTCATTTTTCCTACTCTTCCTCTTTGTGTCTTCCTCCTCTTCCTGGGAAATAAAAGACAAGAAATTCTGATTATTGTTTCCTACCACGACCAATGCAAATTAGCACAGGGAAGCCCACCTATCTAGAGTGGTCCAGCCATTGAGGATTTGCATTATTATTTTAAAAATTAAATTACGTGTGTTACAGCATAATAGTTACGATCATAAAGAATTAGCAAAGCCCGTGAACACAATTAATTCCAGCCTATGATACATCCTGGAGAGCAATACTGCATTGTTCTTATCCCAACTATTATATTTGGAGGAATATAAAAAACATAAGGAGGGCTCTGCGGAATCTCCTTCCTGTTGAGGTTTCCAGGAAAAGCTGGGAGCAAATATTGGTGCGGTACCAAAGGCATCCCTAACTGCCCGATTTGGTTTTTGAAGACATGAAGCCTGGGCATCTGGTTCCAATGCCAGTATTCCATCCCTAGAACATACGTATTAAGAACAGAAGTGCCCCTGAGCCAGTGCAGAGTGCATTTTCTTCACCCTTGTGTAGCAACAGAGAACTCCAGTGGTGAGGCTTTTAAGGGGAAGAGCTGTCGGAATCTCCGTGCAACCGAGCTGATAAAGCTCATCTTCCGGAATTGCCCTCCGACGTGATTAACGACCTGAGCCTTTGATGAGGCTCAGGCACATTCCCATTCAGCAGAGAATCAAAACAGCACGCGGAAGTGATGAGATTTATGGCTACATCACTATGCTTTATTTTCTAAGCTACGCAGGCAGAAAAGAAATCATCCTCTCTCTGTGAGAGCAGAGAGCAACTAGAAAACAAAGGAACAGGAAATCAGTAACATAACACCTGTCTCCTGTCTTCCGTGAGACTTCCAACAGCCTGGAATGTCTCTGGAATGTAAACAGAGTCTTGTGACTCCAAAGCACTGCACAGTGGCAAACAGAAACTAACAAGAGCTTCCAGGTAAGAAAGGTTTTTTCGGGATTTTTTTTAACCAATCAGATGTGAACCCAAACTCTTTCCCACAACAGCGCCACCCGGAAGCATGCACTGCCCAAACAATTTGGTCCCAACATTTTTAAGGGACCACTTCCTCCTACATATCCTGTTTGCAACCCCTCACAGGACAAGATCAAGAGGGTGATCCCAGGAGGAATGGAAGCACTGGTTTAAACCTGAACAGAGAGGCACCCTCCGTGGTTATCGAGGGTTCCCTTGACTCTGTCATCTTTTTAAAACATAGGAGACTTTAATGATATAGGCAGGAGTTTGACAGCTGCTGCTAAAATATGATTTACTGGCCCACTTCTACACAGAGCCAGACCAATGGCCTATGTGGTACAGTCCAGTCCACCCCGATACTCACCTGCCCACACCTGGTTTGATATGATGTCAGGGGTGCAACAGGTAAAGCCATGTCAGGAAGGCAATAACTGGGGACTTTAAAGTGTGCTCTCCCAATTAGCTTTTCTCGGCAAGAGGGGCTTGCATTCAGTGCTTTTTGAATTTGTCATCCAATACAAGCCTCACTTGTTTTATTGTATTTTCAGTATTTGTTGGAAGCCAGAAACCCAGCCAGATGGGTGGGGTATAAATAATAATAGTAGCAGTTGTTATTAAAAAGGTAAAGGACCCCTGACAGTTAAGTCCAGTTGCGAACGGCTCTGGGGTTGCGGCGCTCATTTCGCTTTACTGGCTGAGGGAGCCAATGTTTATCCGCAGTTTTTCTGGGTCATGTGGCCAGCATGACTAAGCCGCCTCTGGAGAAACCAGAGCAGCACACAAAAACGCTGTTTACCTTCCCACCAGAGTGGTACCTATTTATCTACTTGCACTTTGATGTGCTTTCGAACTGCTAGGTTGGCAGGAGCTGGGAGCAAGTAATGGGAGCTCACCCGGTCAGGGGTATTCGAACTACCGACCTTCCGATCGGCAATCCCCAGAGGCTCAATGGTTTAGACCACAGCGCCACCTGCGTCCCTTAGCTGTTGTTGTTGTTAGGATCAGCTCCACTCAGAAGCTACCAGCTGGCACTCCCAAGTGCAGCCGACCCCTGCAAGAAGCAGGGCTTGTTTTCACCAAGTTCAAATTTGAGTCCAAATTTGGCATGCAATGTTAAGCCCTGCTTTCGGCAGGAATCTTTGCAGCCAGAGCTGCGAAGGAAGACTTGGGGAGCACTTCCCCGATTCTTCCGTTTGATCCTGAATCACCTGACATTATATGCCATCAGGCCACAGACAGGTTGGCCAGTTTTGGATTGTGGCTGGATACAGTCCCCCACCCCAGTGGAGACGGTCCACCGTGCCTCTTCCAGCCCTCTGTTTATTTTGGCTTGCCCAGTGCAGCCCAGACTGACCTTCTGCTTGGCTTTTGGCCCTTTCTGGCCTGGTTTCTTCTCTTTTCCATCATCTGAAGCAGCCTAAAGAAGCAGAGATGGGTTGTTTATCTGCACTAGGGAAAAGGCCAGAAAGGCATCCCTGTTGACTCTGTTTTGCACTTTGCCACACTGCAACCTCCCAAGAAGCAAATGCATACAGGAGAGAGGACTGTCCTGCAGGGCTAGAAAAACCCCAGCAGTCTGATCACTTAGTTATCTATCTGCCGCTCCTGTGCTTAGGAGTCTGAGACCTTTTTCCAGTGCTGGGAAGGCCGAGTGCCAAAGGGTTTGAAGATCAGTGCCAAATAATTTGAGATCTTCAGTACAGTCCTGCTGACAGTCGTTCTCTGGCTGTTTGCATGCTGGAAAATCCCCATGTTCTGTATGTCCTTGGCTTTGCATAAATGTACCCTTCTGCTTATATGAGGAAGGTGGAAGGAACTACACAGAATACTGAAGACCCACCACCAAGAGCCCTGGGTAACCCTGCATCTCAAACTTCATTTGACCAGGCCTTTCCGAAGTGTTTCAAACCCTTATATCTGCAGACATAGTGGCCAGAAGCAACTTCTTTTTAATGGGAGTAAATGTTTTGCGTTCTGCTCATGCGCTACAGAGCCCAAATACGCAAGTGAAGAAGCGTACAAAACTCCTCTTCTGGCGCTGTGACCTGGCATACCTAATACTCTACAAATTCCCATCCTGATCCAAATCACTTCCTGTCGGATACAGAGGGAGGCTAACCTTGTTGATCTTATTCTTGTCAGGTCTGGTTGGTTTCGGCGGTTCCTCTTCGTCGTCGTCTTCCTCCTCACTCTGATCCTGGCTCAAGGCGGCAAAGACATTTCCCCCCTAAAGAGAGAATGCAAGCGGCAGTGAAGAAACTGCAGAGACATGTACCGTGTAACAAGCTCCCCTTTGCTTGGTCCCCAAAAGTGAAAGACAGCTTCTCCTGGGGGATTTGCTGGTGGAGCTCCAAATTTTACCATGCAATGGTCTGGCCACAGAAAGGCAGTCCATTGCGCACAAAGAAGAAGAAGAAGAGGAGTAGGAGGAGGAGTAGGAGTAGTAGTTTGGTTTTGATATCCCACTTTATCACTACCCAAAGGTGTCTCAAAGCGGCTAACATTCTCCTTTCCCTTCCTCCCCCACAACAAACACTCTGTGAGGTGAGTGAGGCTGAGAGACTTCAGAGAAGTGTGACTAGCCCAAGGTCACCCAGCAGCTGCATGTGGAGGAGCGGGGAAGCAAACCCAGTTCACCAGATTACGAGTCCACCGCTCTTAACCACTACACCACACTGGCTTTGTTAGTCTCATCCATGGGCCTGAAGTTGACAGTATCCCCTCAACCTGCTGCGGACGCCCCAGGGCATTATTATTATTATTATTTATTTGTCCCACCCTTCCCTAACCAAACGTCAAAATGCCCAGAAACCCACCTTCTTTTTCTTGCCAGCTTTGCTGATGGGGAGAGGCACTGGAAAGGAAACAAAAAACAGTGAATACCTGCTGGGCAAGAACAGGACGTTGGGGCGAGGTGGGTCGTTGGCCTGATCCTGCAGGTTCTTCTTGGGTTCCAAGGAGCTTATTCAGCCCAGATCTCTGTCTCCAGCAGTGACTAGCCAGATGCGGAGGAAAGCTCATAGGTAAGCCACGAAATAAGCTTCACACTGTGTTTACAACCAGCAGCGCATAGCCTCTGCTAATGAAGGCAACACCACTGCTAACACAGATCTCCTTGAACTGCTAGCCTAGATATAAATCAGTGGTGGGGAAGCTGTGGTTCTGCAGATGGTAGCAATGCTCCCATCAGGTCCAGCTAGCATGGCCAATGGTCAGGGATGATAGGTGTTGTAGTCCCTGGCAACATTGGGTGGGCCACAGGTTCCCCATCTCTGACATAAACCTGTTCCGTGAGGCCGGGAACACTAATGCAGGGGGGGGCCCTCTGTCCAATATGATTTGGCACTTGGATCATTTCACATAGGTGGAGGAAGGGCCAGAAGAAAGGAAGAGGAAAAGCTAAAATGGATGAAGGAAAGGGGAGGGGAACCCACTCCAACCAATAGTTTGGGCATCTGGGAAGAAGCCTGTTTTTATGAGCACAATTCAAGTTTCCCGTTTCCCAGCACAATTCAAAGTGTTGGTGCTGACCTTTAAAGCCCTAAACGGCCTCGGTCCAGTATACCTGAAGGAGCGTCTCCACCCCCATCGTTCTGCCCATACACTGAGGTCTAGTGCCGAGTGCCTTCTGGCGGTTCCCTCGCTGCGAGAAGCCAAGTTATAGGGCACCAGGCAGAGGGCCTTCTCGGTGGTGGCACCTGCCCTGTGGAATGCCCTCCCACTAGATGTCAAAGAGATAAACAACTACCAGACTTTTAGAAGACATCTGAAGGCAGCCCTGTTTATGGAAGCTTTTAATGTTTAATAGATTATTGTATTTTAATATTCTGTTGGAAGCCGCCCAGAGTGGCTGGGGAAACCGTATGGGCGGGGTATATCGTACCTACGGGACCGCCTCTCCTGGTATGCCCCACAGAGAAACCTACGGTCTGCAAATAATAACATCCTCAAGGTCCCAGGCCTCAGAGAGGTTAGGCTGGCCTCAACTAGAGCCAGGGCCTTCTTGGCTGCGGCTCCAACCTGGTGGAATGCTCTGTCACAAGAGACTAGGGCCCTGCGGGACCTGACATCTTTCCGCAGGGCCTGCAAGACAGAGTTGTTCCACCAGGCCTTTGGTCAGGGCGCAGCCTGACTCCCTCCTCTGGCAACCTGCACAGAATTTTGCCTAATCGGTTGCCATCAATTTGATTTTAATTAATTTTTCTAATGAAATATTTTTAGAATGTGTAATTATTTGACTGTTTGATTATTTGATTGTTGTTAGCCGCCCTGAGCCCGGCTTCGGCTGGGGAGGGCGGGATATAAATAAAATTTATTTTTATTATTATTATTATTATTATTATTATTATTATTATTATTATTATCATCATCATCATTATTAGAGGTGGCAGAAAGAGAAGGTGAGAGAAGGAGTGGCCCTGCCCACCAGCCACCACAAGCTCCATTTCCACCCACCACCTACATGCACCTTTCAACCGATAACCCCAGAGGAAAAGAAGGTCCCCAACCCCTGTCCTAAGGACCAATGGGAAGAAATGTCTTGGAACTCACACAGAGCGAAGGGTGACCAGCTTGTGGCTTTCCAGACGGCTGTTGGACCACAACTCCCAGCAGCCCCAGGCAGCATAGCCAAAGGGTCAGGGCCAATGGGAGCTGCAGTCCCCAGCAAGATCCCAGAGCAGGAGTGGGGAACATGGGCCTTCCCAGTGTTGACTGCAACTCCCATCAGCCTTGGCCACGGGCCATAGCGGTTGTGGCAGATGGGAGTTGTCGTTCAGCAATATCAGGAGGGGTAGGGGGCACCATTCCCTGTCACTGGTCTAGGGGGTTGGGCAGGTTCCTCAGCCCCAATGTAGAAAATCTCCCCCCCCCCCCAAGATCGCAGTCTCCAACCTTCTTCTTCCTCATCACTGGCTTGGGCCGACAGCTTCTTCAGCCGCTCAATCAGCTGGTTCTCGTCGTCATCGTCTTCCGCCTCTTTTTTCTTTCTGTCTTTTTTCTTGTCTCGTCGCTTCTTTTGCTGGGGCTGCTGCAGCCATGAAAACAGACAGGGAAACGAACAAACAAACATGAGGAGGGTGGGTCAACCTGCCTTTCTTAGCAAATTATCTCCCCGTGGCACTGTGACATCCTCAGCCCCATTGCAGAGGTGAACTTTGGTAATATGGCGCCCTGAACCAGGGCAAAATTTGGTGCCCTCCCTGCCCAATATTTCTTATTTTAAGAATAATTCATTTTGGTACATTTGCTTTTTAATGGATCTTCTGAGTAGGTACATGTATAATTTATTATTATTATTATTATTATTATTATTATTATTATTATTATTTTGTGTTCCCTCAGCTTGGCATCCTGTATGGAGAAATGGCCCACACTACCCTAAATCCAGTGCTGCCCAATGTGGTCAACTAGCATGCCCTCTGGTGACAAGACCCACAATATATATTCCTCCCAGGTTCGAGGGTTCAAACCCCACACTGGGCAAAAGATTTCTGCATTGAAGGGGGTTGGACTGGATGACCCTCGTGGTCCCTTCCAACTTTACCATTCTATGATTCTACGATTCTGTTATCCTGCTTGGCACTCCTGGTTCCAAAGTCACTTACCTGTTGTTGTTGCTGCTGCTGCTGCTCTTTCTCAACTGCTTGCTCCTCACTGGCATGTTTCTCCTCCACAGCCAGTTCCTCAAAGAACTTGGGAGACAGAAGGGGAAAAGTTTAGGATAGTGGCAGGGAGGTAGTAGCCCCCTCCCTCCGAACCACTACCCCCCTACTGGAAGGAGGGCAAAAGGCCTCTCCATCCCCTCCAAAAACCAAAAATAAATCCTCAGTAAGCCAAAAATATTAAACAACCCACCAATTATTGGGTTGGCTTTACATATAAATGGAGCTACTACCTCCCAGCTGAATTATGGAGGTGGATAAACAGGAAAGGGGTGGCAAAGCATTCTGGGACATCAGGAAGTGCTAGAGGTGCAGTTAACAACCACCAGTGCACAGTCCCCAAAATGCTGAAGTGTTTGGAGGAGGAAACGGAGCATTTGTGGAAGGTGGCAAAGTTCTCATGAAGGTCAACCGAACTACAGAGAGTGTCCAGATTCGTGGACGTCACGCAGAGCCCAAATGGGGGTGAAGTCAACAGAGGACGAGACTTACCGACTTTTTGGTCTTTTTATCCTTCTTCCCCTTCTTTACCACTTTGTCTGGAAGAAAGAATCGGGAGGTATTTGAGATACAAATCCAAGAGTATTTGTCTTCAACCACGGAAAAAAGTATATATCTCTCTCTGTCTCCCCCCCACACTGAGACCAGGAACCGAGAAGTGTTCAGGCACACGAAAGCACGCACCATATTCCACACTCAAGTCCACTATTTACGACTGAAAGTCAGAGTGGAGCAGAGGCAGTCAAGATGCTGCTCTCCACATGTTGCTGCTTTTGCATCACCCTTGACCAATAGGGTATGCCAGCTGAGGCTCATGGGAGTTGTAGTGCAGCAACATCTGAAGGGCAGCATGTTGGCCATCTCTCAGTTGAACTAGGAATGGGAAGAACTGGGCTCAAATCCCCAACCCAGCCACAAAGCTCACCAAGTGATCTTGGGTTAAGTCACTCTTTTTCAGCATAACCTACTGGGCTGTTGTGGGGAGAAAACAGGGAAGAGGAAGAGAAGCACGTACTTCACCCTGATAAACTGAGGATTTTAAAGAAAGGCAGGGGGAAAGTATCAGAAATAAAAGAAAGCTGAATTACAACATGGTGCAATTACACAAGGTGCTGCAGCTTAGACAAATACATATACGTGGGTATATATGGATTCATATAGAGAGGGAGGAAAGCAAATTGAAAATATAAAAGCATTAGCCTAAGAACAATAGTAAATCATCTCAATTGCAATTTCAGAATGCCTGGCAAAATAGGAATGCCTCAATTTGTTTCCAGAAATTGGCCAGGCAAAACATGCTTCACCAGGAAAATACATTCCATATTAACTATTATTGTTGTTAGTATTATTTTTTAAAAAACAAAATTACACCACCCCTCATCAAAAGATCTCAGGGCGGTTCACAAGATAAATATACAAGATAAAAACAAAAATAAATAATTAAAATAGAAGCAACAAACACATTTAAAAGGCTGTGGCATATTAATCAGCCAAAGGTCGAAGAGGAATGTTTTCACCTGGCACCTATTTCTTACCATGATGTCCGATCTATTAGAGGTTCACATTAGCTTAAAATAAAGTCATAAAGCTAAGAAAAAAATCTATTCCAGTCCTACCTGGAGACACCAGGACCTTTTGGTGTGTAAATTATATACTCTACCACTGAGCTACGACTAGCTGTGAACAGGTAGCATAGTTTTCTTCTTTCAATTATGACACATCCCTTTCACAGCACACTAAGCCTGCTAGGCTTCTTCCAAGCCCAGCAACCTTTTCCTCCCAGCTCCAATTACCCCGGCTTGTCAAGCTCATGCATCTCACTCTGCCCACACCCCAACTTAGTCGAGCCTCTCCTGCCTCTTTCACTCCAGCCAGCTTCCTGCACAGCCAATTGAAAATGGCCTCTCTCCCTTGTCCCATATCCCTAGTTCATATGTTAGAACTGGCAATCTGCAGGTGGTTGATGGACTTCAATGCCCAACCATCCTGGTGAATCCTTAGGGAAGATGGAGAAATCTGGAGGTTCACGAGGTCCCCGCTCCTGCCATGCAGGATTACTAAACCTTTTGTTTGGGGGGGGCTCCTGGATCTTCCCACGACTACATACACACGGAAAATCAATGGCCATTCTGCCGGCAGCGGAAATGAAGTAATAGGAAATGCTAGTGCTAGATCCTTTTTCTCAGAGCACTCTCCTGCAGCTAGCACTGCTGCTTACAACCAGTGTTCAAAATCTGCCAGGCACCAGGTTGGGGACTGCAGAAGGAAATGTCACTTAGAGAAGGAATGGAAATATTTTCCATGGCGGCGTCCCGTGTTTCGCTAGCCCAAAAATGGAAAATGAGCGAGGTCCCAACCAAAGAAGAATGGCAAACGTAAAACTGATGGAATACACGCAGCTTGCAGATCTAACATGTAGAATAAGAGAACAAGAAGAACGCACGTTTAAAGAAGACTGGAAAATGTTAACTGAGTATATGGGTGAAAACTGTGTTCATTTAAAAACACTGGTAGCATTAATTTAAATTCAACAGATTTGATGGATTTTACATTGGAGTACTGAATGGTTTAGTTCATGTAAAATATGCAGGGATGTATTGTATGCAAATCGAACCATGGAAAGAGAAGAAGGGTAGTCATTGATTTAAGGTTGTTTAAGTGAATATCTTGAAATGTGATTGAGAAAATTTAATAAAAATTGTGTGTGTTGAGAGAAATATTTTCCTTGACGCTTGAAGTAGTTTTATTCTTGAATGTTTTATTTGATGTTTTAATGTGTTGTGAACCACTTTGTTCTTTAAAATATAAAGCGCTACAGAAATGGAATCAATTAAAATAATTCCCATGGGGGGGGGGGGAATCAGCACCTAGACATTCCATTGTGGCGACTGCAGCCTAGGTTTAAGGGACCATTTAGCAATTAGATTATATATACTGTATCTGAATTTCTAACACTGCTTACGACTGTAGCTTCCACAACTGCAGCTCTGTCTCTTTGTTAGAAGCTCAGGAGCCCCACAAGGAAAATAATTATACTATATGTAATTGGCAACTCACGGATTACAGCAACATGTGTTGGGACTCACCTGGTTCCCTTCATCATAGCCCAATGCCCCACCCTTCCTCTTCCAAATGCCTTGTCACTGGTGTCTGTAAAATGGGTTGAGCGGTTGAGAAACTTTTATGGGAATTGTTGGGCAGCTCCTTTCGCTGGTGGAAGTTAAGAAAATACAGGCTAAGGAGCTACCCCAGCCCCAAGTCCACATTAAATAATGCCAAACAAAATATTTCTGCGCAGTTAGCATATTTTAACCAGTTGGAACCTCTGCCCTTTTTCTAGCAAAGGACATGGCAGGAAAGAACTATGGTGTTGGCAGGAAGGAGGAACATATACTGCTTCCACAAGTGGCAGCAGAACATACAGACATCATGGTCAGTACTCACTGAAAGCTATTTTTATGAAAGTTTATTTTGTTTATTTGCTATTTATAAACAAAATAAATAAGCATTACTACGGCTAAGAGACTGAGTAGCTAATAAGGAAGTCTCTAGTAGAGATCTAACCTCTGCAAACTACTCTCTCTCTCTCTGCCCCCTCATCTACAATACAGGGAATAATAAAGCAACTAAACTAAGGATTACAACTAGATCAGATCATGGATTGGAGACTCTCTCAACACTTAAGCACTCCACAAATATCAAAGACTTGTTAAAAGCATACACACACCTTGTTTTTATATACATTAGCAGCTAAGATTAGCTGAAACTTTGATTTACTTAGTACAGGTTGGGTTTATCAGTTCAACCTAGCGTATTTTAAATTTATTTTTATATCACTGTTTCTTTTCCTAGGGAATTCCGTGGTCAAATTATCTCTAGTTATATAAATGAAGACACATATGGAAGCTCACATGTTATGGGGCCTTTTAGTCCAGTTCCTTGTCCAAGCCACAAAGTTTCATCCCCAATATTCCTCCTCTATCTAGCCAGCCACCTGAACGTTCCTTTAACACGCAAATCAAGGAGCACATCAAAAATACTAAGAATAGGAATGAAACCAGCACCGCATCTGGCACTTCCCAGAGCAACCGGGGAAAAATCTGGGCCCCTGTCCATTTAGAGAAAACCTAAGCAGCAAATTAGGAAATAGAGAGTTGGAGGAGAGGAAAGAGAGGCAGGAGCAACTGGAGGGGGGCGGAGGAGTGTGTGTGCTAAATGCTGGCAAACACATTCAGACACACCTACGGCCAGTGCTTTTTTTGTGGGGAGATGCACACCCCTAAACATTTTGTGAATCTAAGTTTGGCCTCATTGAGGAGCAGTATTTCAATATGAGTAGGAAAATGAGAGTAACCCCTAAACTTTTTTTAAGAAAAAAAGGAGCACTGCCTACGACTATGCGAGACCCGCTGACCATGGCAGAGCTTGCGTCTGAGCAGACAGACACGTGTATGGACAGAGGTGTGTGAACGGTGGCTGCTTGTTTTGGGCTGTTTTAAATGGCAAACACTTTTACACGGAATTGTGTGTGTTGGCCCCCCCCCCCGGATATTATGCCCACTTCCCCCTCCCCCTAGAAGGTCCTCCTCCCAACCTTCATGAGGACTAGCCTCTTTCCTCCCCGCCCAGCCCTCCCGCCTCCGCCCTCACCTCCAGCGCCCTCTCCGGGGCAGCGCTTCTCTTCTTCGTCCCCGACCCACTGCTCCTGGGGCTGCTGCGCCTGTCTCCCTCCCTTCGGCATGGCTGCTCCCGTCGCTCCGGCGCCCGCCGCCTGCTTCTTTGCGGCTCTTCCTACCGCAATCTTGGCTCAACACATGCCCGCCTGGGCCTCACTGCGCCTGCGCGGGAGGTGACGCGACCGTGGCTTCTCCGGGCCAGAAAGAGAACAGATGCTTTCGTCAGCGATCCCCGAGCGCAGGCCGCGTGCAGCATAGAGATCAGGAAGCGCCTCTCCTAGAAAGGCACGTGAGAGATCGGGTTGCCACAAAGAGATGAGGCAGCGCCTATCCTAGAGGGGCACGGGAGAGACCGGGTTGCAACGAAGAGATGAGGAAGCGCCTATCCTAGAGGGGCACGGGAGAGACCGGGTTGCCACAAAAAGATGAGGAAGCGCCTATCCTAGAGGGGCACGGGAGAGACCGGGTTGCCACAAAGAGGTGAGGAAGCGCCTATCCTAGAAGGGCACCGGAGAGACCCGGGTTGCGACATCGAGATCAGGAAGCGCCTCTCCTAGAGCGGCCCAGCAAAAACACGGAAGATTAGTCGCAGGCTGCAGGAGAGCAAATGGAGACGTGCAGTTTTTAAGACGTGCAGCGCTTTTTACTGAGAGAAATGCAGGTGCATGCCCAGAATGAAACATGTCCAGCAAGAAACAGCAACTCTGTACAGTATACACTTAAGAATGCAGGATTGCTTGGTTTAAGTTCACACATCGCGTTTTAATAATAATTTTATTTATTTATTTATTTATACATACATACATACATACATACATACATACATACCCCGCCCATCTGGCTAAGTTTCCCCAGCCACTCTGGGCGGCTTCCAATCAAGTGTTAAAAAGCACATCAGCCACTTTCCCTCCTACCCACCCCAGGATAGGAATCCTGGGAACTGTAGTTTTTTTAAGAGTGCTGCAAACTGCACCTCTCCGAAAGGGTAAAAACTACACTTCCCAGGATTCTTTGTGGGAAGCCTTGTGCTTTAAAATGTAGTGCGAATACACGGCTATAGTCATTATAGCTGTGATTACTGACTTTTACATAGTCCCTAAGAAGAAGAAAACTACACTGGGCAGAAGTTCCAGAGTTTACAAAACCAAATATAAAAAGGTATAAGATTAATGGCAAAGCTTATCATGGCATCGATCAAGGTTTATAATCAGCTGTGAGTAGTGTCAGCTTTTTTGTGGTGGCTCTGGTCCTATCTCTAGGGTCAGTTTCCAAGAAAGGCATTTGTTGTCTCTTGGCTCCCAGGCATTTGTGCAATGGGATGCGGAAGAATATCATCCTGTCCCCAGTGCTATTTTAACATATATATGAAGCTATTGGGAGTGGTCATCAGTACACTAACAATTGAATCAGGACAGGCTGCACAAGTCCTGGACTTGGTGGTGGGACAAACAAATTTACATTGAATAATGAATGACAAGACAGAGAGGCCCTGTGGGTAGATGGTTCCTAAGTCCAGGTAATCAGTCAATTGCCTGCTTTAGATGAAGTCATCCTCCGTCTGAAGGAGGAGGTTAGCAGTTTGTGGGTGCTCCTAGATCCATCTCTCTTGCAAGAGGCCCAGGTGACCTCAGGGAACTGGAGTGCCTTTTACCAGCTTTGGTTAGTAAGACAGCTATGGCTGTTTGTGGGTCAAGATAGCCAAGCTTATATTGTCCATGTGCTGCTTTATACTCTACGTGACGTGGCTCTTGAGGCTAACCTGGAAGCTCCAGCTAGTTGAAAATCCTAGTTTTTATATATGCAGTTCTTTATACATTTTTATTGCATTGTAAGTGGCTTTAGGACACCTCATGGGAAGCCATTAAAAATCCAATGAATAATGTAGCAGTGACCATTAACTTAATGAAAGAACGTAAGCTTTCAAAGAATGTCAGTTCCTTTGTTAGTGGCAAAAAATCTATATAACGATACAATATGATATCTTTATTGTCATTGTCCCATACAGAACAATGAAATTGAAAACAAGACAGTTAATGGAATATTTAAAATCTGGCTGCAATTCCAAACACATAGACAACCAGCTCTAAGTGCATTCTTATTAATTAAGTCCTAATATATCAGCTGGACCATAAAGAAGGCTGATCGCCGAAGAATTGATGCTTTTGAATTATGGTGCTGGAGAAGACTCTTGAGAGTCCCATGGACTGCAAGAAGATCAAACGCATCCATTCTTAAGGAAATCAGCCCTGAGTGCTCACTGGAAGGACAGATCGTGAAGCTGAGGCTCCAGTACTTTGGCCACCTCATGAGAAGAGAAGACTCCCTGGAGAAGACACTGATGCTGGGAAAGATGGAGGGCACAAGGAGAAGGGGGCGACAGAGGATGAGATGGTTGGATAGTGTTTTTGAGGTTACCAGCATGGGTTTGGCCAAGCTGCGGGAGGTAGTGGAGGACAGAGGTGCCTGGCGTGCTCTGGTCCATGGGGTCACGAAGAGTCAAACACGACTAAACGACTAAACAACAACAACAATATCAGATGGGCCCTCCAGGACATAGTAAGATCCATTATTAACCTCACTTCTTAATAAGCATTCTTAAATCAGTTGATTTCAGTGGGCCTAGACATGACACTTATGATGTCCTGCCTCCCCCATTAAAATGTTTTCTTGTTTTTTTTTTATAGGGATTTGGTTTGTTTTAGATTCATCTTGGAAGTCAGCCTGGGAATGCTTTTTACGCTGAAGGTCTGAACCACATTTATTAAATAAACAAATGTCATCTTGTTTATAACACTTGCATACTATCTATAGGCATTTGCCTTAGATGCAAATGGCGTTGTTCTATACCAGTACAGTGGTACCTCGGGTTACATACGCTTCAGGTTACTTGCGCTTCAGGTTACAGACTCCTCTAACCCAGAAATAGTACCTCGGGTTAAGAACTTTGCTTCAGGATGAGAATAGAAATCATGCTCCGGTGGCGCGGCAGCAACAGGAGGCCCCATTAGCTAAAGTGGTGCTTCAGGTTAAGAACAGTTTCAGGTTAAGAACGGACCTCCGGAACGAATTAAGTACTTAACCCGAGGTACCACTGTATATGAAAACATTATTATAGCCAAACAATAATAAGTCAGCTCACATTAACAATCTTAATTTAAATCTATATATATTAACATAAGCAGCCCACATGCCGAGATAGAAAACCAAATGAGACTGATATACAGTTGAAAGAGCAGTAAGTTATTCAGACCACCGAGGGAAGGGGTGGTGGGTGCTTTTCTTCCAAGTCCATTTATCTTGGTCATCTGTGATGCGGAAACAAACAGCATTAATTGAAATTAGTAAATTGCATGTTGTATTGCATTAATTCTTGCATTGCAGGGGGTTGGACTAGTTGACCACGAGTCTCAAGTCTTTGTAGTACGTAGGTGGGAATTCCGTCTGCGCTTTTCCCAAGCAGCACTAGGAGGCGCTCAAGGGTTCCATCAAATGGATGAATGGAGTAGTGTAGTTCTGTCCGCTTCCTTCCCCGACAGAAATGGTACGGCCCGAGCGCCCTTGCAGAATGGCAGTCTTGATTTCTCTTTCCCCCCCGCGCCACCCTCAATGGTACCGTCCGCAAATCCCAAACCGCGTTCCATTTTCCTGGTAGGCGACGTTCCATCGCCTCCGTCCACCCCCCTTTTTATGAGTCCCGAATGGTTTCGCCAAACCACTCCACTCCCCCCCCTCTCCGCACAAGTTCTGCTCTTTCCGCTTCCTACGTCACGGCCCCGCATTCTTTCACTCGGGAGGTCCCCGCCCCTTTCCCTTTCGGCCCCGCCCCTTGAGCGGCGCTCATTGGGCCCTCGCCTCTCCGCCGAGAAGCGCTCTCCTCTTGGCCCCGCCCACTCCGGTGCCGCGCGTCGGGGCTGGTGGTGGAGGAGCAGAAGGAGGAGGAGGAGGAGGGGACGGCAGCCGGGATAGGACATGCACCGCAAGAGGCCGTTCAGCGCTAAGCAGAAGAAGAAGCAGCTGCAGGACAAACGGGAGAGAAAGCGGCAGGGTGAGCGCGGGAGGGGGCGGGGCCGTGCGGGAGGGGGCGGGGCCCCGCCTTGAAACATCTGGAAGGATGTAACATTCCCCCACCCTCTTTGGGCTGCATGTGGGGAGCATCCCCCCTCTCTCTTCAACATCTGTATTCTCACCTTTCTCTTACCTCCCCCCAAACATCTCTCCCCTTTTCATGATGAGAAGGAACCCATCATTAGCAACATCTGGTTCTCATGATCGCCCACATAAACATCTGGGTAGCATAAGGCCACGCCTCCTCTTCCTCCTTGAAACATTTTAGAGGGGGCGTTGGAAGGAAGAGAAAGCGTGACCTCTACCTCTCCTCCATTAAAACAAATCGGGGGTTGGCTATTTATTGGCTTCTGCAGGAAACGCTTACATAGAAAGCAAATCTTCTTCCCTGAAAACGTATAGCACCTCTCTCTTCCTCTCCCTTTCCCTCTTTTCTCTCTCTCTCGCTCTCCCTTTTTGCAAAGCGGGGGTGGGCAGGCGTAAGTGAGCCAGGCCTTTCAGCTCACGACTTAGCATCCCCTGCTCCCCTCCTGGAAACAATTTGGAAGATGAGTCTAGAGATGTTCACTTTCTCTCTCTGGTTTCTCACATGTTGGGTGCATGCTGTTAATTCATGTTAATTTACAAGCCTCATTTCCCACCCCCACCCCCCTTTGCATGTGCGTACATGGAATTGTCAACTCTTGTGGAGCACTCCAGTCTTCTCCCTTCAATGAAGTATTAAACTAGGCCCTTTTGGAGGGAGCACTAGCCTCTTCCTTCTGAACCACCTTTTAAACTGTGTTCAAAATAAAATTTTAGGTCCGCCGCCCTCAATTTTTGGATAATGGGTTCTTGATGTACACTTGAAGGATGATTCTCTCTTTGGAAGGCATTGAGGGGGCTTGCTATATTTCTGTGTACACCCAACATCTGCAATGCAGTGGGCATTATAGTGTTCTCTCTTTTTCTCCCACCTAAACTGCTTAATGGAATAAACTGCCCTTCTCCAGTGCATCGGGAATGCTGTGTCCTCACCTCCCCGTAGCTGGGAGACAGAAACACTTTTCAAATAGAGAACACAACTCTTTCCTTCAGTTATTTTGGCTTAGGGTTATAACCATTGAATTTGTTCTACTATTCATATTCAGTTTTGTCCCTTGCCAGATCTTACACATGGTTTCAACAACAGCTCTAAAAGAGCAGGGAAACTGCAAAAATGGTGTGGTTTGTTAAGAAACATGTTAGAGCGGATGGAATTAAGTAAGACGAAACCTTAAAATGCAATTGTATGTAATTTGTGTTATAAATATCAGTGTTGGGTGAGCAGGAAATCACTAGTTTTGTTCAATAGTTGAGTAACAAATGTAATTTTCTATATGGATTTTTTATTTATTAAAAAAAAAGAAGAACCCATTAGTAAAAGGTTGCATTAAAGTAGTGATGTGGAACCTGTGGTCGTCAAGATGTTAATTCCGGCTTGGACTGACAAGAGCTTCGGAGTCAGACCATAGGCCCTCCTAGGTCAATATTGTCTAAACCAGGGGTGCCCAAACTTTTTTCAAAGAGGGCCACATTTTACAATTTGAAACCCAAAATTGTTGAGCTTTTTTTTAGGGTTGAAGTTTTTCTGGGGTTCTACCATGGGGCCAGATTTAATCGACTGGAGGAACTGAACATTGAACTTTCTGCATGCAAAACAGATCCTTTGCAGCTAAGCCAGGTCTCTTCTCCTGGAGTCCCCCAAGAACATCTGGAGGGCCACAAGGTTCCATCTTGGCCTTATTAACTTGCACTGAAATCAGTAGGGCTGTATCTGTGTTTAGAATTACATTGTAATGTTTGCATCAGGTCTGCATATCTTGCAACCCACCAAGCTGAATGCAGCCCTCCTCACTGCAGGCCCAGGCAGTGTCTGCAGTATCAAGAGGTTCATATAGCGCCTGTCAGATGTGATGTGAACTCCGTTCAGCGTGGTGGACCACAAATTGCTCAGGCCTGCGCCATGTCCCATTCCACTTCCTTTATAGCTATTATTGTTATTGTTGTATTTTGTTATAACCATTATTGTCGTTGTTGCTTGTACACCACCCATCTGACTGGGTTGCCCCAGCCACTCTGGGCGGCTTCCAACAGATATAAAAGCATAATAAGACGTCAGACGTTGACTTTGGTGCATTAAGGGGGGAGATGCACATCCCACTGTCCCTGGATCAGATCCTTGTATTCACAATTTCTGCAGTTGGAAAGCTACAGGGCTTTTGAGACTGTGATAGGTGCATGTGGTATAAATGGAAGCTTTGCGCAGAAACAAAGGGTAGTAGTACCGATCGGTGTGCCATTATAGCTGGAGCTACGCTAAGCCATTCATTCCAGTGCAATACTATCATTTTCGTTGCGGTCGTATTTAAAAATAGCCAGCGTGGTCCAGGCTATTTAGCTGTACTCCTGCGCCCTGCAAGGTTTTTGTTGACTGTAGCATCTTTGGCGGGCAGAGCTAAAAGAGGAAGGTGGTGGTTACGCATCATCTTGTGTAGCTGCGTTATTGGGGGGGGGGGATTCATACGAATAAGGGAAGGGGGGAAACCCCACCTCTTGTGACAGAGAGAGAGAGATGCACTGTGCTCAAACTGCTACTGTGCCAACTCAACTAGAAACAATTCGAAAGAAAAGTGCTGAGCTTCAGTGACAGGCAGTGGGATGAAAACGCTTTATGGGGGTTATGAATTATGTGCTAATGGGACCGAAATAACTCTTTAGGGCATTAAATGGGCAGCTGGCGCTTTTTTTGCACTGGTTTCTCAGATAAGAGAGCTCCGGTTGACACAGAACAGGAAGGTGGGCATGTGTTAGGAGTGTGTCATCGTCCTTTAGATAGCGAAGATAAGGCCTTGCGCTTAATGTAGTAGAATCTGGATCTTTGAAGTGCCTTTCCATATCTCGTCTTTAGTAATCCTTGCAGCAGCCCTGTAAAGTTGGCTGGTGAGAATGGTCCAAGTTTTGGATGAGACAGTCATTGTTTGCCTGATGGCACTTAGATGAGTTAATGGGTGAAGCAGCCATTCTGTTTGCAGGGGATGGTTTATCCATAGCTGAGTGAATGGAACCAGTCCCACTTCACTTCTGGGCTGGAACTGTGGAAGAAACTGCTTCTGGGATTGCATTGCTGCACTGGGTGAAGAGGGCGCTTCCTAGATAGACTACTGTCACACAGTGTATAGTTAAACTATGGAACTGCCTGCCACAGGAGGCAGTGATGGCCACCAATTTGGATGGCTTTAATAGAGGATTGGACAGCCATTTCTGATCATTATTACTATTTTATTAATACAAGTTTGTATCGAACTGCATTAATTATCGAATTGCTTTACACAACATTCCTTTTGTGTGTGCTTTTATTTGAAAATGCTGATGGGAATGTTGCTTGCTAATATTTTTATTATTATTATTAACATATAAAATGCAAACTTTTGCAGTTACACAATACATATACACAACACACTACCTTATTTTCATAGCATAAAAAATACCTACATTACTCTATATTATACCTACCTATAGTATATGTATCAACATACCTACACACCTACTCCACACGGACACCCACCAAGTGACTTGACTTTCAGTCATTCTTGTTACGCTACTTTATTTTTCCAATTAGCTTAAACACATTTCATTATTTCTTTAACTCTTCTTCTATCTTAACTTTACTCTCCTTTCACTCTAATCATTTCCTGGATTCACTCTATATCTGTCAAAAGTTCTACTTTTTTCACATAGATTTTGATGTATTCCTTAAAGATAGCCCATTCCTTATTCACTCTTTGTACCATATCTCCTCTTATCCTCCCTGTTAATTTGGCAATATGGAAGTATTCCATCATTTTAGATAGCCAGTCTGTTTTAGTTAGGACACTGCTGCTTTTCCGGTATTTGACAATTAACCTTGCCTCTGTAGTTGCATACATAAATATTGGTCTGACCGTTCTTTTTATTTCCTCTGACATGATACCTAGGAGAAAGGATTCTGTTTTTCCCCCAAATGAAAATCTAAACATCTTTTTCAATTCGTTGTAAATATTTTCCCAGAATCCCACTATCTCTTTGCACTCCCACCACATGTGTAGAAAGCTTCCTGCCCTGTTGTGCATCTCCAACAAACATCACTGCAGTTTGTATACATTTTTGCCAGTCTAACCAGGGTCAGATACCATCTATATTGCATTTTCAATACATTCTCTCTTAAATTATAGCACACCGTAAATTTAATATCCCTTTTCTACAGCGGTTCCCATTGGCTCATCATAATATTTCCCCCTAAATCCTGGGTCCACTTTACCATCACTGTCTTCACTTGCTCCTCCTCTACCTCCCATTCTAGGAGCAAATCATATAATTTGGAAATACGTTTACTTTTAGATTGGATTAAGTACTCATCCAATCTTGAAATTTCTTTCTCAGATCCTTTTTGTTTATCTTTTGGCAATCTCTGATTAATTTGAAAATATTGCAGCCAATCGTTCAAATATTTTTTAAGTTCCTTATATTCTTTCAATTTATTATTTTCCTCTTCCAGTAATACCTTATATGTTGCCCAGTTGTTATTCATATTCTTTCTCTTTACGGTCATGATTTCTAAGGGTGAGGTCCACCAAGGTGTTTTGGCTTCTAGGATCCCTTTATATTTCATCCATATTTTTTACAACGATTTCCTTATAATATGGTGCATAAAACCCTTGTGGACTCTCACCTTTTCATCTATTAGGTATGCATGCCATCCAAATCGAGGGCCTACTCCCTCCAGATCTAAACACACCAGTATCCTTTAACTTAATCCATTCCCTTAACCAAGTCAAATCTGCTGCAACATGATATAATTCCATGTCAGATAGGTCAAATCCGCCTCTCTTTCTCCGATCAATAACAGATGGGTAGCCGTGTTGGTCAGCCATAGTCAAAACAAAAAAAATTCCTTGCAGTAGCACCTTAAAGACCAACTAAGTTAGTTCTTGGTATGAGCTTTCGAGGTATCTGAAGAAGTGTGCATGCACACGAAAGCTCATACCAAGAACTAACTTAGTTGGTCTTTAAGGTGCTACTGCAAGGAATTTTTTTTGTTCCGATCAATAAGTAATTTATATTTTATTCTAGGTTTTTTTCCATTCCATACAAACCTGGCTAGATCTCTTTTCCACTTCTTAAAACATTCCATGCCTCCTAGAATTGGCATGGTTTGGAATAGAAATATCATTCTAGGCAATATATTCATCTTTACTGTTGAGATACAGCCCCAAAATGATAGATGTAGCCTATTCCAAGTTTCTAAATTTCTCTTTATCTCCTTCCATACTTTAACGTAGTTTTCTTGAAATAGGTCTATATTTCTTGTTGTCATAAATATGCCGAGATATTTCATCTTTTTTTAATCTCCAACCCTGAGATTTTTTGTAGCTCAGTTTTTTCTTGATTCCCCATATTTTTTACTAATAGATTTGTTTTTTTATAGTTTTATCTTAAAGCCAGCTAGGTGTCCAAATTCATTTATACATTCTATTGTTCTTGGGATACATTCTGTCAGGTTTTCAGTTGTGATGATCAAGTCGTCCACGAAGGTTCTTAACTTTATACTCCCCCCCCCATCACAATCCCTTTTTAATAGCCTTGCAGATTCGTTGTTGCTGTCAAATAAAAAACTAAATACTTTAGAGACGACTGAGGGATATCGCTGTCGCACGCCAGATTCGACCTTTTCAAACGTGACTAGATTAGAGAAGTATGAGTGTTACACCAGCCACCCTGCCTGCACGCATCAAGATGTCGAAGCTCAGCTTAAATGGTGGATCGAGCAAAGCTTTTGGGAAGTACCGTATTTTTCGCTCTATAGGATACACTTTCCCCCCTCCAAAAATGAAGGAGAAATGTGTGTGCGTCCTATGGAGCGAATGCAGGCTCCTTGGCTTCAGCGATAGCAACGCAAAGCCTCCAAAGCGCAGAGGGAGAGCTCCCCCCGCGCTCCGGAGGCTTCGCGTTACTTTCGTTGAAGCCGCTTGAAGTCCCCGGAGCACAGCGGCAGTTCGCGCTGCTCTCCGGGGGCTTCAGGCAGCTATCCGCAAGCCTTCAGAGCGCAACAGGAGTTTCCGCTGCGCTCCAAAGGCTTGTGGATAGCCGCCTGAAGCCTGGAGAGCGAGAGGGGTTGGTGCACACCGATCCCTCTTGCTCTCCAGGCTTCGCTTCGCTGGAGAGGCACTGCACAGTTTTCTCTCTCTGTGCAGCGCCCCTTCGGCGAAGCGGGAGGAGAAATGGAAGGGGCTCCGTTTCTCCTGCCGCTTCACTGAAGGGGCACTGAGCAGAGAGGGGGAGAATTTTTTTCCCCTGCTCTCCCCCTCCTATGGTCCGGTGCGTCCTATGGTCTGGTGCGTCCTATAGAGTGAAAAATACAGTAAATATATAATTGCACAGTGCTTGAAATCATGGATGGAAAGCTGTGGAGCTGTTAATGAAATCCATATACAGTGGTACCTTGGTTTACAGAAGCTTGAGGTTACGTGTTTTCGGGTTGCGCACCGCGCCGAACCCGGAAGTACCGGAACGGGTTATTTCAGGGTTTTGGCGCATGCACAGAAACACCAAATCGCAACCTGCACGTGTGCAGACGCAGCGCTGTGGGTTGTGAATGCTGCAGGTTGCAAACGTGCCTCCCGCACGGATCACGTTCGCAACCCGAGGTTCCACTGTATCCCACTCCCTTACCTCTGGCCCAAACTTTTAGGTTCCACACACACACCGTCCATAATTGGGGCGTTATAGTAGTAGCTTTGCTCACATGAACCTATAAGCAAATAGGGAGTCCTGTGGTGGTTCTTCAGGTGAGATTAATTTACTTCTGTGTTCTTCGTTTGCGGTTTTGAAGGCAGGGCCACATCACAGTCTTTCTCCTTGCCTATTCAGTGCATGCAGGGGAGGTAGCTTGAGTTCTCCTTCCAACTCCCGGCAGCCTCTAGGTAGTGTGGCCAGTGGTCAGAGATGATGGGAGTTGTAGTCCTGCAACATCTGGAGGAACACATGTTCCCCAGCCCTGAAGTGGTGGATAGAAGGACTCAGGCTTCAAACTTTTAATGTCCCTGTGAAGTAATTGTGCATGGATTTTTTTCTGCAATGTTGGTAACGGCCATTAAAGCCACTGGGACCAGGATATCTGAAGGGTGACCTTCTTGCTTTACTAAACAACCCCAAAAAATGGGAAACTTCCTTATACAGTGGTACCTCGGGTTACAGACACCTCGGGTTACAGACACCTCGGGTTACAGAGACTTCAGGTTACAGACTCCGCTAACCCAGAAGTAGTACCTCGGGTTAAGAACTTTACCTCAGGATGAGAACAGAAGTTGTGTGGCGGCAACAGCGGGAGGCCCCATTAGCTAAAGTGGTACCTTAGGTTAAGAGCGGTTTCAGGTTAAGAACAGATCTTCGGAACGAATTAAGTTCTTAACCAGAGGTACCACTGTACCAAGTCAGACCATTGTTTCATGTAGCTCACCATTGTCTACACCAGGGTTTCTCAAACTTGGGTCACCAGCTGTTTTCGGACTACAGTTCCCAACATCCCTGACCGCTAACTAGCTAGGGATGATGGGAGTTGTAGTCCGAAAACAGCTGGATCTCCAAGTTTGGGAAACACTGGTCTACACTGACCATCAGCATCTTTTGAGCTTGTTGGACAGAAATGTCTACCTTCCCCACTGGGACATGCTGCGGATTGAACTGTGAGGACCGTTTGCATGCCAATCAGGTTCTCTTCTGCTGAGCCTCAGATCTGGCCTGACATCTGCCTACTGCTGGCTGGCGTAGGGGCTCTGGATGCAGGGTTATAAATCAGCCTATCCTTGGAAGCAAACAGGAAAAACAGGAACGTGTTGCAAGGATCAAAGACCTTCATCCTGAGGGCCAGATTAAAACGTTAAGATTCAGAACAGGAAATATGGGGAGCGGCATACTCTCAGGTGTGGCTGCTGCAGGAGAAGGCAGTGGCACTGTTGCATTGGCATGACCATTAACAGCCAGTAAGCCCAGTTGGCCACTGGGAAAGTTGTAGAGTGGTAGCTCAGGTTAAGTACTTAATTCGTTCCAGAGGTTTGTTCTTAACCTGAAACTGTTCTTAACCTGAAGCACCACTTTAGCTAATGGGGCCTCCTGCTGCTGCCGCGCCGCCGGAGCACGATTTCTGTTCTCATCCTGAAGCAAAGTTCTTAACCTGAAGCACCATTTCTGAGTTAGGGGAGTCTGTAACCTGAAACGTATGTAACCTGAGGTACCACTGTACTTCAGAATCTAGTCCAGTGGGTTGTCCGCCCACCCATCCTATGCAAGCGTATGTGCAAAGCAAAATATGTCTTCGTATGTAAATGATCGGTGCTGAGGGGAGAGCTCTGTGTTAGTCGAGTTCTCTGCTCCACGAATTAGGGGCTGGGTCTCCTGTTTCATGATTTGGAAAAATGGCTGGCTCTTTATCCTCCCCGCCTGCCAACACCGCAGCCCGGCTTTGCAGATGTGGGCTGGGAGCTGTCGATAGCAAGACTTACAGGCCCCACCCTGGGGTGAGTCATCTGTTTCCTGCCTTTTGAGCCCCTTCTCGGCCTCAAAATCCCCTCAGAAACAACGAGCAAGACTGTTGCAGCTCTTTCGGACAAATCCCCTCTCTGCTCCTCCTGCTGAGGAGTTGTTTCAGAGTCGATAACAGAAGCGCCGGCGGCCTGTGCTTTCTCCTTCCTTTGGCCTTCGAGAACTGGATTCCTCCCTCTAGTAGGCTCCCTTGCCCTCGTAGGAATGAGCCCTGGAATCCCTATAGTTCTACCTCCCTCTGTTAAGTCTGCAAACACCTATCCCTGCTTTTAGTTATGGTACACACCCTGGCCAAAAATATGGGGAGAGTCCAAGGTGCTGTGGTGTTCTTGTCTACTTTAAACCCCTTTTGCTGCCTCCACAGAATCCTGCCTGGGAGCCATTTGCCTTCAGTATTGCAACGCGACCCTCAAATCCCACTCCCTCTGCCTCTTATAATTTTGACGGGTATCTGGTGGTTTTGAACCTTCGTGTCTCTTCTTCAAGTGATAATGGAATTCTGGTTTATATCAGAGGAGGTGGACTCCAACTCCCATGATTCCCATCCAGCATGGTCAGGGGTCAAGGATGATGGGAGTTGTAGTTCCCATCTGGGAACCCATTGCTTCCCACCCCTGGTGTGGTTTTCAGCCAGGGTGGATAAAAACCAATGATATTAAAAATAAAATAAATAAATAAAAATTGGATATTTTTTAAATTTAAATCAGAATTTTTTGATCTAAATCAGATTTTTTTTTAGCTAAATCAGATTTTTAAAGTAAAATACTTTAGGAGGAAAAAAAATCTTCTTAAGGATAGTTTTCTGTTTAAGTTACAATATAGTCCAAAGGCTATTCATCAGGAAATAAGGATTTGTTTAAAGTTTTTCATGTGTGCTAAAACTCGGTCTAAGGTTTTTTTTAACTTAGTTGACAAACATGGATACATATGCTATAATGTTATTGTTTTAGTTAAATAAATTGTTTAAATTGTTATTAAGGAAATGATTATTTTTCTCCTTCCAATAAAGTACAGCAGAAAAGTTGTCCAAATATAAACAGTTAACTTATTAAACCTCACAATAATTTCATAATTATCTATGTATTTCTAATAGTATAACCAAATCAGTCATTTTTGATAGAACTGTAAAAACTACTCTGAAAATTTATTATTCCAAAAATGAAACCTGGTTGTAAATATTAAGATGATACCAGCAAGAATGAGCCTTTCTGTAAAAAAAAAAAAAGGATTTAAATCAAGTCTTACTGACTAGTGATTTAAATCGTGATATACCGTATTTTTCCGTTTATAAGACTAGGTTTTTTCCATAAAAAATAATATCAAAAATTAGGGGCCATCTTCCCCCATTTTCTTAAATCTGAGTCCCCAAAATAGGTGGCATCTTATAGATGAAAAAATGTAGTAATTCCCCCCTGTGCCTCCCAGAAATTGTGAGGGGGTCAGGAGAACCCCCAGAACAGCAATGGGAGGGGAGATGGTTCCACCATCAAGAGAGCAGAAGCTTTTGTACAGGCAGAGTGGTCTATTTAGCGCTACTTTGAATTCCTTCCCTGGGGTTTCAGAGTTACGACTCGGCCTCTCTGCTCACTTCCCCTTTGCTTGTCCCTCCAGGCTTTCAAGATGGCGTGAGGTCCAGCTCCAACAGCCGGAGTGGCAGCCACGACAGGCACGAGGACCATACGGACACGTCGGACAGCGAGTCGTTCTCTCTGCAGGTGCGCAAGCTGAACCAGCAGCCTCAAGTCCGCAAGCCGGGAGAACATGGCTACGATCCCAACAGGTAATGCAGGGGATTTTGCTGCGCTTGATTTGAAGAAGCATCCGGGGAGGGGCTGAAGCCGGCCCACAACTTTTAAGATACGTTCTTCATCAGGGACATATTCTCGCATGAGCTCCCCAGACCCCGTTCCATTGCCTGAGCCCAATTCACAGTGCTTGTTCCCAGCTTTCAGGGACCTACATGGGTTGAGACCCAGTTAGCTGAAATCTGCTTCCATCCCACTCTGTTGATGCCCTGTGTTCCTCTTCAGAGGCCTCTCTTTGGGTGCCCTTCCTGCTGGAGAAAGCTCCAGCTTCAGGGATGGAGAACTTGTGGCCCTCCAGATGTTGCTTAACTCTAAGCCCCATGGCCTCAGCTGATGTGGCTCCTGTTCTGAGAAGATGGCAACATCTTGGGCAGCTGCTGAGAGCCAATTGCTACTAAAACCGCTCCCTTGGACCCTGCTCTTCCTACTCTCCAATGAATGCCAAGCAGCCGCCTTTGTATTTACCACAATGCCCCCCATAGCAGCTCTGTTGCTGCAAGGCATTCTGGGCAATTACAATGGAGTCTACCTGATGCTCATTGGAGGAGCCCCTTTCTCCTGCTAAGCCCTCCCACCCACACGTGTGCCCGGCGTAACTATAACATGCATGTTTAATTATGCTAACGAGATTGAACAGCCATAATATAGATCTGACTTTCCAGCTACTTGCAGTGGTGGAATGGCCTCTGGGGGGGCATTGGACTACAAATCCCATCAACCTTGACCACTGGCCATGTTGCCAGGACTGATGGGAGCTGGAGTCCCATAATATCTGCAGGGCCATAAATTAATCATCCCTGGATTAGAGTGATTCACGGCCAGAAAACCTATCATCCTCCAGATGTGGTTGGACTTCCATTCCCATCTAGGGGTGATGGGATTTGTAGTCCACTGATATCTGGAGGGCTATAGGTTCCCCATGCCTCCTCTAACCCATTTATTTCCTTATTTGGCAAATTCTTTTTTTCATGGACGTTGGTTAATGGCCTGGGCCTACTCAATGAAAGTGCAACTTTTGTGGCCAGAATGTGTTGGTTGTTCTTAGCTTAGGTGTGATAATTTTGCTGCACGTGAGACAGTGAGTCCTCCATTCTTGTCCTGCCTTTGAATTCCCCTCAGCTGAACAGGCCGCCCTGATATGCTCCGTTTTGAAATAGAATCGAGGACCTGCTTTCAAAATTGTGATTCTGCTGCTCTGACATCTTCACGGCAGAAATCCCTTTCCCTCACACGCGCACGTGAACATTTAAGAAGTCAGCAACGTGCTTTTAATGCGTGTACTCTTCTCAGTAAGAGACTTGCACGTGAGGAGGATGTAGGAAACGTTTCTCCCGACTTGTGAACATTACCAAAATAGACTATGCTCCACCATTTCCTGTTGTGCCTCTGAGTGCAACATAGAGCAAAGGACAAGTTCTCCTTTAGAAGGCAGAACAGGGAAGAGCTGTCAGTATCACCACATAACCCTCCTCCTGTGTTGTGAATGTACGTTAAAGCATGCATGCGAAAATAAGTCACAATGTTCACATGAGCATGCAACACAATTGGCTTGTGTTCTGATGAACACTAGCTTTCCTCCTGGAGCAGAGAGTTCTGTCTACAGTTTCCCACCACCAGACTTGGATTTTCTCTCTCTTTTTTGTATATATTCCATGGAAATAAAACCTAGGCACTCAAAGGAGTCTGCAGCTTGTTGCTAGAATGTGTGTCTTGCATGGTGAAAGTCTCGGGTTTAACCCCTGACATTGCCCCACTTGTGAATTCCAGCATCTGGCATTCAGAGGGAGAACATAGCCATCGTGGTCCTTGATCGTGGTCCTTGTTAGAGAACAGCTCCAGTCAGAGGAGGCCTTACTGGGCATCATGGATCAGTGATCCAACTTGATGTGAGGCAGGCTCTTTTATTGCACTTTTATTGCACTCTTATTTCATAACCCATATCTCTTTTCCACCTGGCCCTATGAGGTAGGCTGAGAGAATACTCTTAAGGCATGTGGTGTAATTTCATCCCTGAAGATAAACATCCCTGCAAAAACTTGGCCAGTACAAGGATGGAGTGAGACTTTAGAAGCCCGCAAAATCCCTTCTCAACTAACTGGGGGAAGGGACAAATATGAATGAATGGAACAGGTCGCCAGTAGCAAGGGCATCCATGTTGCCACTATTGTTTGTTATTGTTTTGTTTCATTTAAGCCTTGCAGTGGTTCTCAACCTGTGGGTCCCCAGATGTTGTTGGACTACAACTCCCATCACCCCTGAGCTCTGGCCTTGCTAGCTAGGGGGTGATGGGAGTTGTAGTCCCAAAACATCTGGGGACCCACAGGTTGAGAAAAGCTGATAAGGTAAGAGGCAGAAAAGGCGGATCCAGCCAGCAGGCCAGATCCTTATCTCTCTTACCTGCTGTGACTGGTGGGAAAGGCTATCACCAGATGCTATGGTGACATGGCATTTGGAAGCCCCGACAGTCAGCTGAATGTTGGGAACTTTGAAATGCTCTTCATAAGACCCTCGCAAACAGCCTTGCATGACGCTGTCTGTCCGTTGAAGTTGGGACATCAAAGCATCACGCAGGGGCTTTCAAAGAGCTCTGCACTGTGCTCTGCAGTCTCCAATTTTTGGGACTTCAGAAGCACTCTGTGTGTTGCTTCAGAAGGCCCCTTTTGTCTCAGCCCAGTTGCCTTCTTAACAGCCCACACCTGATATCAGGTGATTGGCAAGTGGGGTGTGGTTTGGCAAAGTGGCCTGGTAGGCCAAATGGGCTGAGGAGGCCCTGCCTCTGATTTCAGGTATTTGTGGTACCACCCTTTGTAATATATTTGTCTGAATAGTTGGCCTTGGTGAAGATTTGACATTTTCATCCCCAAAAAGTTTTTGATTTGAGTTTCTACTGAAATGAGGCTGCATTTTAATCTTGTATTTTAGTTGTATTTTAATCAAGTGTTTTTATACCTGGTGTTAGCCGCCCTGATCCTGGTCTTGGCTGGGGAGGGCGGGGTATAAATAAAATTTATTATTATTATTATTATTATTATTATTATTATTATTATTATTATTATTTTATTATTATTATTATTATTATTATTATTATTATTATTAGCCCCAGGGTAGTTTACAATATCATTTAAATAAAAAACATTAATGCAATAGACAATAAACCTGTTAAAAATGATGGGAAAAAATAATAACATACTTGGCACAATTCACAAAGTAAAGAGCAATTGAAACAGCAAAATAAAAAAGTTTTTGTTTGTTTCTAATGTAGCATCCTCCAGTGCTGTTTTAAACTACAAAGTATTAAAATACCTGTTTTAACATTGCACCTAAGGGATGATAACATTTGATGCCAGGCAATCCCCATAGTGTGAGTCTGTGTCACAGACTGAGACAGAGGCTATAGACATTTTTCGCTCTATAGGACGCACCAGACCATAGGACACACCTTGTTTTAGAGGGGGAGAACAAGAAGAAGAAAAATTCTCCCCCTCTCTGCTCAGCGCCCCTTCAGCGAAGCGGCAGGAGAAATGGAGCCCCTTCCATTTCTCCTCCCGCTTGGCTGAAGGGGCGCTACGCAGCTCTCCCTCTCTGGTGAAGCCAGGAGAGTCTTGTTTTCCTGGCTTCAGCAAAAGGAACCTGAAGCCTGCAGAGCACAGTGGGAACTCGTGCTGCACTCCGCAGGCTTCAGGCGACTATCCCTGAAGCCTGGAGAATGAGAGGGGTTGGTGCGACCAGGCTTCAGCGAAAGCAGGCTTCAGCGAAAGCAACGCGAAGCCTCCAGAGCGCGGAGGGAGGGTTCCCTCTGTGCTTCGGTGGCTTCGCGTTGCTATCGCTGAAGCCAAGGAGCCTGCATTCGCTACATAGGACGCACACACATTTCCCCTTAATTTTTGGAGGGGAAAAAGTGCGTCCTATAGAGTGAAAAATATGGTATATACTGGCCTTTGTGGAAGTAGACAAGAAGAAGATGCTGGATCAGGCCAATGGCTGCTTCTGGTCCAGCATCGTGTTCTCACAGAGGCCAACCAAATGCCTATGGAGAGCCCACAAGCAGAATCTGAGCACAAGAGGCTCGCCACATTTTACAATTTCCAGCAACTGGGATTCAAAAACACAACCAACTCTGGTTTGTAGCCATTAATCACTTTATCTTCCATGAATCTGTCTAATCTTTTAAAGCCATCCAAGCTGCTGGACATCATTAATGCTGGCCTTTCCTGAAACAGGGAGAGAATGTTGGGGTCCAATCCTTTGTTGCAGCTTTTTTGATGTAAATATTTTTAATTAAGTTTTACATAACAAATTTACATTTAAACATATCAATCGCCTTTTCTTTCAGGATTCTCAGAATCCCTTGACTTCCCTCTGCCCTTCTCTGGTTTCTATTATCCATCCCTTTTTATTCCACTTATCCTATTCCCCCCCCCCCCAATTTGTTATATCTATTTTTAACTTTTCCATTCTATTTTGTCTTTTACAAGTGTTCTAATCCTGCGAAAGTTTTTAACTGTTTACAATGTTCTCTTAGGTAACCTATAAACTTTTCACATTCTCTCCTAAACTTCTTCTTGTCCTGGTCTCTGATTCTCCCACTCAGTTTCGCCATTTCGGCATAGTCCCTCATCTTCATCAGCCATTCTTCTCTGGTTGGAACTTTGTCTTCTTTCCCATTCTGGGCCAGTAGTATTCTTGCTGCTGTCGTCGCAAACATAAATAGTCTTTTCTGCTCTTTTGGAATCTCTGTACCTATAATGCGTAACAAAAATGCCTCTGATTTTTCCACAAATGTTATTTTAAACGTTTCCCCCCAACTCATTATACATCATTTCCCAGAATGCTTTTGTTACCTTGCACGTCCACCGCATGTGGTAGAACGTGCCTTCTTTTTATTTGCATTTCCAACATACTTTGCTGCAGCTTTTTCATGTGGCAAGTAACCTGGGCCTCCTTTTGGATGTATTAATAAAATAATAATAAAATTTTATTTATATCCCAGCCGAAGCTGGGCTCAGAGCGGCTAACAACAGCAAAATGATAGAACATTCTAAAATCATTTCATTATAAAATCAGTTCAAATCAGGTTAATGGCAACCGTTGGGCTAGAGTTCTGTGAGGATTGCCAAAGGAGGAGGTCAGGCTGTGCCCTGGCCAAAGGCCTGGTCAAACAGCTCTGTCTTGCAGGCCCTACGGAAAGATGTCAAGTCCTGCAGGGCCCTAGTCTCTTGTGACAGAGCGTTCCACCAGATTGGAGCCATAGCCAAAAAAGCCCTGGCTCTGGTTGAGGCCAACATAACCTCTCTGTGGCCCGGGACCTCCAAGATGTTTTTGTTTGAAGACCGTAAGGTACTTCGTGTATTGCTTAAATCACTGTAATCCTGAAACTGAGCAAGATGTGCCCGGTTCTGGGCCTCGGATGGGAAGCTGGGCAGCGAATTTCAGCCAAGGATGGCCCCTCTCTTTTATCTTCTGCCTGATCTTTCCTGCTTTCGCTTCTTTCCCCCTGCCTGACAGATACCGGCTGCACTTTGACCGGGAGAGTAGAGAGGAGGTGGAGCGGAGGAAAAAGATTGCCCGAGAGAAGATCTTGGAGCCTGCTCCAGAAGTTGAGACAGAGGTGGACATAGAAGACGTTTATAAGACTGGTTCAGGTGAGCAAAGGGGATCTGGCTAAGGCATTCCTGGGGAGTCTCGGCTGACAGGGGAAAATGCTGAAGATTTCCTCCCTCTGTAAAGCACTACCCCTCCTGGCCTCTGGAGGCAGCAGACAGTTTTGCCCTATGGAAGCACCATATGCAGGTGGTTTAAAAATGGGCCCAATAGGGAAAAAAGGGGATTAAGTATGAAAGTTCCCCGTATCACTAAACAGTAGGTTGATAAAGGGTTGCCATATTTTAAAGAGAAAATCTAGAGCTCTTTTTTTTTTTTGCCAAAGTTGTTGAGCTTTATTTGCAAAATCTCCAAAAAATAAGTTTTTGAGTTATTTTTAATGGAATTCGCAAAAAAAATGTCCAAGAAATTCCGGACTTATGGCAGCCCTGGTTATATATATATATAACATTAATGTGCCTGCATGCAAGTTTAAATCTCCTTAATGGCCTGCCAACTTGCCATGTTGCCCACGTTCCATCAGTTCAGTAAGTCTTCTCAATTCAGTTTTTATGTTCCCGTTCTTATCATTATGTCAGCCTTGTCCTGGCTTTCTGAAAGGCTCTATATTTCTTGGATTGTCCAAATGGTAGCTATCGGTGAAAAGTATCGATGGGAGTAGGAGTGATCAGGGAAGCTTCTTGATGCAAGATGTAGCTTTTCCCCTTAGAACTTCTCTCCTGCCTCTCACAAGACGTTGGCTATATCTTCCAACTGATCCTTAACCTTTCTCAGCACTGGATTTTCCAAAACGCCCGCCCTGGAATTATCAGATGACCAAGGACCAGCTCTTAGCCCGAGAGGAGAAGTGTTTTCGGGAATATCTCGAGAATATCTACAGTACATTCCCACCAAGCCAGCTGAGCTACTTTGAGCACAATTTGGAGGTGAGCCTTTAAAAGCCTTAAGAGGAAAGTCAGGCTGAATGGTTCAGCTGTATTGGAGCTGAGTGGAGTGATCTTTTCCACCAGTCCATTCCTTTCATGCAGCCAGAGTCAAGTGTCAAAAAAAAGATTTGTAACTGGCTGTCTTGTGTAATTAACTTTGCTTGTACGGTTCAGGGTTTCAGCTATTTTGGGGCAAGAGCTGGGGCGACAAAGAGTTGTGTTTCTTTAGCCACATTCACGCCATGCCTTTAAAACACGACGATACCACTTTAACCTGTCATGGCTTCTCCCCAAGGAATTCTGGGGGCTGCAGTTTGTTAAGGGTGCTGAGAGTTGTTGAGATACCCCAATATATTCCCCTCACAGAACTACAATTCCCAGAGTTCCCTCTGAAGAGGGGCTGGTTGTCATAAGCCACTCTGGCAATTGTAACTCTATGTGAGGGGAATTGTGGGGTCTCCTACCAGCTCCCAGCAACCTTAGCAAACTACGGCTCCCAGAATTCTTTGGCAGAAGTCAAGACTGTTTAAAGAAGTATTGTAGTGCTGTAAATATATGGTGTGAATGTGGCCTTTGTCTCTGCAGCCCTCGGTGTAACTTGAGACCTGATCCAGCCTAATCCAATTTGGTGTGCTGTCTCCTACACTCTATCAAAAAGCTGTGACTAAATGCAGGTTGTAGCTAGATCATCAAACCAGCTCCTTTCTCTCTCTCCCCCATTCCTTTTTTGCTTAATGTTCAGTTCAACAGAGTCCTGGAGAATGTGAAAGTTTGCTCACTATTTTATGACATTTACGTTGGCCCTTATAAAGATATCGCGCCCAACTGCAGATTTTGGATTCCCCCCACTGTATGAACCAGCTATGTTTCCTTTGCCTCCAGTCCTTTAAGAAACTATTAATACTAGTTAACGCCTAATTCTGTTTCCATGGATATTCGCTTCACATATTATGCCGTTTCTAAACAGGAAATGCTATTGTGCAGAAAATAGCATGAGAATCATGTGGCAATTGCACATGTGCATATTTCACTGGGTGTACAAGCAATGAAAAGGATGCAGTTGACAGCAGCTCCCCAGGATTCGTGCACCCAGTGAGACAACGTGTGCGATTTTCACACATGACAATCTAACACGCGGCTTTCATGCTTTTTCCTATGTGCTTTCATTTTTTCATTTTCTTTCTTTCTTTCTTTCTTTCTTTCTTTCTTTCTTTCTTTGGTTTTTGGTGCAGTGTAAACACAATGCCGTTTGCTGATTCTGTTCCAAAGTGCCAATTAAGCCTTGGGGAGTTGTGATTGCTGGGATACCAGTCCTGACTCCAATTTAATTTTGACCCAGGTTCAAAGGGGTCCTTTTAATCCGCTTAGGCCTAGTGTAATCTTACACAGGCCTTTTTCTAATCTCCTGGTTTCTCTTGTAGACATGGAGGCAGCTGTGGCGTGTACTGGAGATGTCCGACATTGTGTTGCTCATTACAGACATCCGGCACCCAGTAAGGACATTTTGCGGTTCTGTTGATGACTGGTGGCTCATTCTTGATAGACCTTGTTTGCGCAGACCTTTGACCTGGTTTCTCAGATCCTTTAATGTGATTTAACTAGCTAAACAGGAGGACAATTTCTAGGGCTGAGTCCCTGGGGTGCAGCCTCCCCCCAAAAAAGTATTTTTCTACATGCCCCAAGAGTGGTCCTAGTGTAGCAGTTTAATGTGAATTCCTAGCTAAGAACCACTTAAGAATAAAATGGGAAAATCCTTCGGGAGCCACATGCTCTGGGTCCTGGGGGCAGTGTCTCCCATGACAATGTGGAATGGCATTTTGTATAAAGTCACCCCCACCTGCCACTACATTCTATTTTTTTAATATTAATTTTTATTTGGTTTTACAAATTAAAATTTACTTTTAGAATCACAGATAAAACAAACAAACACAAGATTCTTTCGAATCTTTAGACTTCCCTCCATGGGTTCCGTACTTGTCATTTTCTACTGCATATTCTAAAAGGTAAAGGTACCCCTGCCCGTACGGGCCAGTCTTGCCAGACTCTAGGGTTGTGCGCCCATCTCACTTAAGAGGCCGGGGGCCAGCACTGTCCGGAGACACTTCCGGGTCACGTGGCCAGCGTGACCAAGCTGCTCTGGCGAGCCAGAGCCGCACACAGAACACCGTTTACTTTCCCGCTAGTAAGCGGTCCCTATTTATCTACTTGCACCCGGGGGTGCTTTCGAACTGCTAGGTTGGCAGGCGCTGGGACCGAACAACGGGAGTGCACCCCGCCGCGGGGATTCGAACTGCATATTCTAAGTCACTCCAATTATTTGATTGTTCGTTACATCCAAAGTCCTTGTTACATCACAAGTGTTTATTTGAGTTCAATTGTTTACAGTGGAAACTGCCAAATAAATCTCCCCCATTCTTTGTTAACATTTTGGTCTTCCTGGTTTCTGATTTTCCCGGTCATTTTTGCCATCTCTGCATAGTACATCAACTTAAGTCTGCCATTCCAATCTGGTAGGGACCTTGTCATCTTTCCATCCCTGGGCCAAAAGCATCTTGCCACCTGTGGGCTAAACCACTGAGCCTCTTGGGCTTGCTGTTCGGACGGTTGGCGTTTCGAATCCCTGAGACAGGGTGAGCTCCCGTTGCTCTGTCCCAGCTCCTGCCAACCTAGCAGCTCGAAAGCACACCAGTGCAAGTAGATAAATAGGTACTGCTGCAGCAGGAAGGTAAACAGTGTGTCTGTGCGCTCTGGTTTCCGCCAAAGTGTCCTGTTGTGCAAGAAGCAGTTTAGTCTTGCCGGCCACATGATCCGGAAAGCTGTCTGTGGACAAACACTGGCTCCTTTGGCCTGAAAGCAAGATGAGCGCCGCAACCCCATAGTCACCTTTGACTGGACGTAACCATCCAGGGGACCTTTACCTTTACATTCTAATCACATCTATATCACAGAGGAGAAAGAAGGAAGAAATACATATTCTTAGCCCTCACTGTTTGGGACCTCTCACTTAATTTGGTTCTCCCTTCCCCAACCCTTCCTGCCCAGGTCATCAACTTTTCCCCAGCCCTCTATGACTTTGTGACTAAGCAGATGAAGAGGAACCTCATCCTGGTACTGAACAAGATTGACCTGGCTCCCCCATCCCTGGTGGTGGCCTGGAAGCACTACTTCAAGAGCCGCTTCCCCGAAATCCACGTGATCTGCTTCACTTCCTATCCGCAACAGGACCAAGATCCCAGCACTGGTATTTTCTTGTTCTTTTTCCAATAAATTGCATTAGCGTTTATAAAAAAGAGACACAAGGCTGATACCAAATATATATTTTTTTAATCCAACGTAAATGTAAATGAAATCAAAAAACATAGAGAAGAGGAGAAAAAGGAAAGGAGGAGAAAAGAAAAAGAGAGAGAAAACAAGTGAAAACAATCAGAAGAAAGAGATAGAAAATAACTCAAAAGATAAAACATAGAGATTAAAGATCTGTTTTTTCAAAGCAATAAGTCAACATGTAAACACCCCCTTTGACTTCCATGCCTTCCTAAACTGCATGGAAGTCAAAGGTGCTGCTTTGGTTGCCTGCCTCTCTTTTTCTGAATCTTTAGATCCAACTACTTTTTAAGGAAGAGGTGCGTTGGCTCACTTTTAGGAAGAGGTGCGTTGGCTTTACTTTGCTGCTGGGTGAAATCTTGGCTCCCAGGACTTGATTTTCTGGGTTTTCTCTCTCGTCAGTTTTTAAGAAACGCCGGAAGCGTCGAAAGGGCTGGAGCAGAGCCATGGGGCCCGATCAGCTGCTGAGCGCTTGCGAGAGCATCGTGGCTGGAAGAGGTGAGTTTGCATGCGTCACTCTGAGCTCTTGGCTTACCCCTGCGGAGTTGGTTTTACTCCAGGGCTAAAATTCTTCTGGAGGTCAGCACCTATTTGCAAGGAAAGCGCCCAGAACTCAATCCTGCTTATAAGCCGCATTTTCTGATCCTGAAGCTTCTTTAGCCCATGCAAATGGAACCTCAGAAATAATGAGAGGCACTCTGTGGCTCAGTTTGTATGTAGTACTGAGCCAAAGCATGGCTTAGCATGAAGGTGAAGGCTCCTGGAGAGATCATGGCTGCTTTGTTCCACCTCCGCTGCTGCTGCTGCTGCTGTTGTGCTACTGTGACATAAGCCACGGTTTGGTTTACTGTGACATCTGAACCTTTGCTCATGGTTTGTTTCTTTGAGACAACCCACAGGCCTGTAAACCAAGAGCAAACCTTGGTTACCAAACCATAGCTTAGCTTACAGCAGTGCAGCAGGATCAGGACTAGAGCAGGAGCAAAGTAGCCATGATCTTCCCTCTGGGAAGGTAAAAGGGTAAAGGCGACTATGGGGTTGTGGCACTCATCTCGCTTTCAGTCCGAGGGAGCCGGCGTTTGTCCACAGACAGCTTTCCAGGTCATGTGGCCAGCATGACTAAACTGCTGCTCGCGCAACAGGACACCGTGACGGAAACCAGAGTGCACAGAAACGCCGTTTATCTTCCTGTCGCAGCGGTACCTATTTATCTACTTGCACTGGTGTGCTTTGGAACTGCTAGGTTGGCAGGAGCTGGGACAGAGCAACGGGAGCTCACCCCATCTCAGGGATCCGAACTGCCGACCTTCAAATCAGCAAGCCCAAGAGGCTCAGTGGTTTAGACCACAGTACCACCTATGTACTTATGTGTTCACACTAACCCATAACTAACATAGCACATGGACCAGGCCTGTGTCTGCTCTAAGGTTCCCTCCGGCTAATCTAGGCATTGAGAGTAACACAGTCCCAACAAAGTTTTGATACGATATTTGTGCAGCCCAGTTTTCCTTCTCTTTCAAGCGGAAGTAAGCCCCACATAATTACACCTGTGCTTGGATTTGTGCATTGGATTTCAGCCTTAGATTAAAAAATGGGTTGTGTGGTACTGTTTGCATCACTGCTTGTTATGAGTCTTTTTTTGGCATCTCTTTCCTCTTTTCTCCAGTGGACTTGAGCAGCTGGAAGGAGAAAATCGAGCGGGATGCAGCTACCTCTCGCCTGCCGCTTGAGGACTCGGAGGAAGAGGACGACGATGACGAAAGCGCAGCTGTACTAGTGGAGCACCAGACGGATGTGGCCATGGAAGCCGGGGGCTTCTCCCAGGAAATCTATAAGGATGGAATCCTGACAGTGGGCTGTGTAGGTGAGTGCGCCCTCTGGTGGTGGACAAAGACATCCAGCTAGAAACTGTTGAGTGTTGACTCTTAAGTTGGGCTGCGATGGTTATGTAAGTACTTGCTTAAGAAATAGTAAAGGTAAAGGGACCCCTGACCATTAGGTCCAGTCGTGGCCAACTCTGGGGTTGTGGCGCTCAGCTCGCTTTATTGGCCAAGGGAGCCAGTGTACAGCTACCGGGTCATGTGGCCAGCATGACTAAGCCTCTTCTGGCGAACCAGAGCAGCGCACGGAAACACTGTTTACCTTGCTGCCGGAGCGGTACCTATTTATCTACTTGCACTTTGACGTGCTTTCGAACTGCTAGGTTGGCAGGAGCAGGGACTGAGCAACGGGAGCTCACCCTGTCACAGGGATTCGAACCACCGACCTTCTGATCAGCAAGTCCTAGGCTCTGTGGTTTAACCCACAGCACCACCTGCGTCCCACAAAGAAATAAGCTTTTTTAAATGATTGCCTCATTTGCTGCTCTTTATATTATATATTTATATTATATTATTGCCTTCCTGAATGGGTACCTGATGACACAGTTCTCCCTTCCTTCAAATCCCTCCTCTAAACCCTCCTTTTATGTATGGTCTTTGGTTTGGTTTATCCTCATAGTCCTCATTTGTCACTGCAACCAACATTTAGGCCTGCGGTTCTCAACCTGTGGGTCCCCAGATGTTGTTGGACTACAACTCCCATCATCCATGAGTTCTGGCCTTGCTAGCTAGGGGTGATGGGAGTTGTAGTTCAACAACATCTGGGGACCCACAGGTTGAGAAAGGCTGCTTTAGGCAAATGCAGTGGTATCTGCCCACGTTCCTTCCATCCTTTCCTTACCTCTCCTCCCTCCCCCTCCCCCCCCCCGCTCTGTTTCCCCACTTGCCTGTTTTGGATTTTAAAGCTCATTGGGAGTGAGGACCCACCTGCGTTGCCTTTCCTTGAGGCCCCATAGGCAGCAAGGGCGCAGCATAAATAAACTAGTGGACCTTGTAGGGTACGTAATGCAGGACATGCAGGGCTAAAGTATCCCTAACAAATGACTTTCCAGGCTCAGCTTGAAAACGTTCAGATTTTAAAGCTCATTGGGAGTGAGGACTTGCCTCACTGTGAGGCCCCACATGCACCAGTGGTGCAGCATAAATACATTTGGAGGTAGACCTCAGAGGACATCCATGACCAGAGCATCCACAACATACAATTGCCCAGCCTCTGCTTGAAGACCTCCAATACCTCTTCCTCCCTCACAGGCTTTCCCAACGTGGGCAAGTCCTCGCTCATAAATGGCTTGGTGGGCCGCAAGGTGGTGAGCGTCTCCCGCACTCCAGGCCACACCAAGTACTTCCAGACCTACTTCCTGACGCCCACAGTCAAGCTGTGCGACTGCCCTGGGCTCATCTTCCCCTCCCTTGTGGACAGAAAACAGCAGGTAAGTGCTTGTGAAGTAGGAGAGGAGTGGAGGAGACAAACGATCTGGGAGGGATTTGTTGCTGGGGCTTTGGGGGGAGGGCGTGAGGTTGAACAAGGTGGGAGATGGCATTTGTGTTGTTTCTTCAGCAGGGGGAGTAGAACTCAAAAGCCTGGTTGGTCTCACATTGGTTGAAAGGAAATCTCTTGTGTCTTAATCTGCTTCCACGGAGTAATACATGGGATCTGCAAGCCCTGTAACAGGTGTGCCCTTGTGCTCTCATTTTTAGATCCTGGCTGGCATCTACCCTATTTCCCAGATCCAGGAGCCCTACACTTCTGTGGGGTTCCTGGCCAGCCGAATTCCAGTCCAAGCCTTGCTCAAGCTGAAACATCCGGATGCCGAACATGGGAAACCTGAGCCCCCATGGTGCGCCTGGGATGTCTGTGAAGGTAAAAGGGTGCAGCGAGGGCATGGCGCTGCCCTTTAGCACAGGGTAGCCAACCTAGATGTTGTAGACCAGGGTTTCCCAAACTTGGGTCGCCAGCTGTTTTTGGACTACAACTCCCATCATCCCTGACCACTGGTCCTGCTAGCTAGGGATGATGGGGGTTGTAGTCCAAAAACAGCCGGAGGCCCAGTTTGGAAAAACCCTGCCACGGATAGCAACTACCAGCCTCACTCAGCACAGCCAATTGTCTGGGATAATGCAGGTGGGTGGGGTCCATGACGTCTGGAGGGCACCATGCTGGCAACCCTTGATTTAGCAGGAAGGCTGAGCATTGTCAATACGTCTGTGAACTCTGACACCATTTCTACCCTCTTTTTAGCCTGGGCTGAGAAGCGCGGCTACAAGACCGCCAAGGGAGCCCGCAATGACGTCTACCGAGCAGCCAATAGCCTCCTACGCCTGGCAGTGGACGGGCGCCTCTGTGTCTGCATGAGGCCTCCGGGCTACTCTGCAAGGAAAGGTACCTGTGGTTAAGGATCAAATAATCAAGCTTATAAAAGCCTCACTTGAAGCAGTCAGCAGGAGCTATGCAAGGGAAAGTCCTGTCTCACAAACCTATTAGAATTCAATGTCAACGAGTGTGTAGAGAGAGGGGATCTGGTTGACATAGCGTACTCGGACTTCCAAAAAAGCTTTTGACAAAGGTGCCTCAGCAAAGACTCCCGAGTAAGCTTAACAGCCATGGGATAAGAAGAAGAGGTTTTGTGGTGGATCAGGAATTAAGGTTAAGTATTAGGACTTGCCGATCAGAAGGTCGGCAGTTTGAATCCCCGCGATGGGGTGAGCTCCCGTTGCTCAGTCCCTGCTCCTGCCAACCTAGTAGTTTGAAAGCACGTCAAAGTGCAAGTAGATAAATAGGTACCGCTCCGGCGGGAAGGTAAACGGTGTTTCTGTGCGCTGATCTGGTTCGCCAGAAGCGGCTTAGTCATGCTGGCCACATGACCCGGAAGCTGTACGCCGGCTCCCGCGACCGATAAAGCGAGATGAGCGCCGCAACCCCAGAGTCGGCCACGACTGGACCTAATGGTCAGCGGTCCCTTTACCTCTACCTTTATCAGGAAGCAGAGAGTAGGAATAAATGGGCAGTTCTTCGAATGAAGAGGTAGAGAAAGTGAAGCCACCAAGTTTCAACTTTGGGACCTGTACTTTTCATAGCATTGTGGAGTTGGAAGGGACCCTGAGGGTCATCTAGTCTGCAATAAGAAATCTCAATTTAAAAGCATCCATGACAGATGGCCATCCAACGTCTGCTTTAAAACCTCCAGTGATGGAGGGTGCACAACCTCCCGAGGGAGTCCGTTCCACTGTCAAACAGTTCTTAGTGTCAGAAAGTTCTTCCTTATGTTTCATTGGAATCTCCTTTCTTGTAACTTGAATCCATTGGTTCAGGTCATCATCATCATCATCTAGTTACAGGTAGGTAGCCTTGCTGGTCTGCTGTAGTCAAAACAAAATAAAAAAATTCCTTCCAGTAGCACCTTCGAGACCAACGAAGTTTGTTGTTGGTATGCGCTTTTGTGTATCTGAAGAAGTGTGCATGCACACGAAAGCTCATACCAACAACAAACTTACCATTGTCATCAATTTATACCCCACCCATCTGGCTGGGTTTCCCCAATGACTCTGGGCAGCTCCTAACAGAATATTAAAAACACTATAAAACATCAAACATTAAAAACTTACCTAAACAGGATTGCCTTCAGATGTCTTACTGTCCTACTCTCCAGAGCAGGAGAAAACCAGCTTGCTCCATCTTCCATGTGACAGCCCTTTTGAACTTGTTCGTAAATGATCTGGAGTTAGAGGTAAACCAGAGGCTTATCTCCTGGGAATCGCGGCAAAATGGAAGAGTATTGAAATTCCCTTTGTACATGAATGGATATAAAAGCGGACAGAATATGCAGAATTAGATGGTCTATCAGAAAAAATAAAGAATAAACCAAAACAGGAATTTGTTTCAAAATGGGAGGTTTTCAAAGAATTCCTGCTTGGCAGGGGGTTGGACTCGATGGCCCTTGTGGTCTCTTCCAACTCTATGATTCTATGATTCTATGAATATTTGAATATTTGAAATATAATTACAGTAGTTTAAATTCTGTTGCAGCATTTGAGGAATTTCAGTAATAGTTGCAAGTTAGACATGAGAGTTAAAGTATATTAAGAATGAGTTAAATTATGATAAAAGTGTGTATTGGCAATAAGTAATATAAAAATGAAATAAGGAATAGACGGGAGGTCGGGTCTATAGTGTTAAGAGAGCCAGTGTGGTGTAGTGGTTAAGAGCGGTAGTCTCGTAATCTGGTGAACCGGGTTCGCGTCTCTGCTCCTCCACATGCAGCTGCTGGGTGACCTTGGGCCAGTCACACTTCTCTGAAGTCTCTCAGCCCCACTCACCTCACAGAGTGTTTGTTGTGGGGGAGGAAGGGAAAGGAGAATGTTAGCTGCTTTGAGACTCCTTAAAGGGAGTGAAAGGCGGGATATCAAATCCAAACTCTTCTTAAGACCAACTTACATTTTATTGTTTGTTAAAAAAATTGTGTTTATTGTTATTCCTGTGTGTAATTTTCTATTTGTGTTTTCCTTTTTTTGTTGCATTAATAAATAAAAATAATAATTATTAAAAATAATAATAATAAACCATCAAAGATTTATGAAGTGCTCCGAACGGACCTCTCCAAACTGAGCACATGGGTGGTAAAACGGCAAATGCAGTTCAGCGTAAACAAGTGTAAAGTGATGTGTGTTGGGACAAAATGTCTATATACAGTCGTGGAATCTGAAATTGAGACTTTCAGGAGACAGTTCCCCACACCGTTTTACTTGAATATGAAATTTACCACCTTAGTGGCTTTCACTGGGTGACCTTTGACCCTTGGCAATTCCTGTGATTCTGACAGTCTCCTCTCTCTCTCTCCCCTTCAGCCATGTGGGAACACCACCCTGAAACAGCTGAGATTGCCGCTTTGCAAGAGGCCCACCGCCATGATGGCAAGCGCAGCTCTGGGGAGGAGGAAGAGGAGGAAGACGAAATCTCCAGCTCGGGAGAAGAAGAGGATGACGAGAAAGACCGGGATGCAGACGAAGAAGGCGAGGAGGAAGAAGAACCGCACTCGGCGCCCAAGAGCGGGCCTAGCCAGCCTGGCCCTTCTAGGAAGGGAAAGTTTGCTGGCCGGAACTTGTTTGCTTTGCTTGGGGAGGATGAATGTTAGCAGCTTCCCCTGATGGACAGACTGAGAGGGGATGGATGGCTCTCTCCTCTCCCCCATTCTGCTCCCGTCTCTACCCCCCCCACCCCATGTTCATTCTCAAGCTCCAGAGCCGCTGTATATCAATAAAGGTGATGTTTATTTCCTGGCGCACCTCCCATCACTGTGGGGAGGGCATAGGGCAAGGGATAAGAATGCAGGGTCGGCCTGACATCCATCAGTTCTCTGGCTCCGACAGCAGCTATCCAGGCATTTCTGCAAAACTCGCAATCAGGACATGAAGGCGAGAGCCACCCTCTCTTTGTGACCCCACCCTGTCTGAGGAAATCCCGTATACAAATAGCCAATTCAATTTCCTAGCTGCCAGCCTTTATGTGGCCAAAATGGAACCCTTCCTCCAAGGAAGAGAGGGAGGTACCAGTAACCTTGAGGCAGCTCCACTGGTTACGTATGTCCAATAAATTTTTAGGTGGGGGGGAAAGATAGCCAAAGCCACGCAAGGAGAACTGGACATGGTCTGTGGATACAGAAAACTGGCTGTGGGGGTGGGGCGCTGGTTGACAGCAGGAATGGAAAACTGGAGAGGGATGGAAAGCAATGGAGTGTGCTGGAAAAGGGTAATGTTTTGGATCAGAAGCACTCAGTGCCTCAGCATTTTCATCCATGTCTTTACTGGACAGGCTGCTCTGGTGCACTGGAGATAGAGAGAGTACCTTGCCTTCAACTTCTTCTCAATGACAGCATCCCCCTTCCTTCATCCATAGCCATATATGACGATTGCTGATCCCGATGGGGGTTGTAATTCAGCAACATCTGGAGGGCCAGAGGTTCCTACACTTACTTGCAGGCTCCATCCTAAGACCGAGTTCATCAGAGTTGGGTCCTTGTTGACTAAGAGCCCCGGGGATGATGGGAGTTGTAGTCCAACAACATCTAGGGACCCAAGACTGAATGACGTCGGCTTGTAGGACATATTGCTGCCTAGGCTAAGCAGTCCTGGGTCTTGGGAGGAGGCCACACGTATACCACCTTGAGTTTCATGATGGAAGAAAGGAAGGATATGGCAGCAGAAAAGTAGAGTGTTTTTTAAATAAATCAAGGCCCCTGGTTGCGTTTTGCTGAGCCCTGCTATATATGCCCGCAGGACTCTGCCTCATGTTGGATTTTGGGCAGGGGGGAGGTGTGTTGCCAGGATACTGTTTTGATCCAGCTTGCATTTTTTCTGTATAAAGAATGTAAATCATTTTAACTGATTTTAATAGCATTCTGATATTGCTTTAAACTGCCCAGCAACACCTTCAGGTCATGTGGGTTTCCCTTGTTGATTCCAGTATCCATCCGGTCAAGACCAGACCCAGAGGCAGGGATAGTCTTCAAACAATGATTAATCCTGCCTCCTTGGTAATGACATGGTCTGGTCTTAGTGTAACTCCTCCTCCTGCCCATGATCACTGAGATCAGATGTCCCAGTGCACAATAGAACTTGCACCAGCCATTCTGTTGGCTGGGGCCCACTCCCATGCAGCCCTGATCCTGCCCCTTAAGAACAAAACACAAACTATACAACCAATAAACAACAAAAAAGAAAAACAAAATCCTGAACCAGATATCCCCCCCCCCCAACACAGCAAAAAAAAAAAAAGGGGGGGGGAGAAAAAAATTAAAATGTCACTAACTGCTTAAGGGCATTTTAAAACACATTATACACTCATTTCTATAGCATGTGAGCCTTTGTGTCAGTGTCAGGTAAACAGGTATTTTGTTTATATTGGCGGTGGGAGAGACCAGAGTGTCCAGGTGGTTTTTGGTTGCAGGATATTCGTCAAAGCAATGCCCAATCTTTTTTTTTTAAAATAATATTTATTATTTTTAAACACTACAAAAAAAAGGAAGGAGAAAAGAAGAAAAAAGAAAACAATACAATACAATATATAAACATTACATAACACAACACTAATACAATAAGCTAAACAAAACCAATTTAAAAACACACATCTTACCATTTCAATATCTTATCTTTCATTAACTTGTTTCAACGACCTGCTCACACCTCCCTTTTTGTGTTCCACTTCTATTAATTGTTTCAGCAAATCCTTTCCATCTTCCTCTATTTTCTGTCATAATTTATCTTAACATATTTTAACCTTATTTTCCCTTTAATACTCTAATAATCTATTTATACTTAATTCCTTATAACATTTCTACTAAAGCCGTATAACTTCATTCCAACATTTTTCTAACACTCATTAATATTACATTATTTCTATAAATAGTCTTTAAACTTTTCCCAATCTTCTTCCACCGTCTCCTCTCCCTGGTCTCGGATTCTGCCAGTCCTTTCCCAATCTCTGTGTTGTTTCAGAGTGACCCCCAATGGTTGTTTACACATGCAAGGGATCCATCGCCTGCTGCAGTCAATATGTGGCAACTGTGTGCGCCTAAACTCCTGTGAGGTAGAGACCCAAATCTGGACCAATACAAGGGGATGGCAGATCTCTAGCTAGGGATAGACCCAAGCTCCTTCTGCCCACTGACCAGAAAAGCCATATCCCCCACAAAAAAGCCCACCCTGAGATTCCTTCTCCTTTCACTCTCCAGTTTTACAAAGGCAAACTCCTATTAGGCAAAGGTGGGTTGCAGAACTTCTAACAAAATTTTGCTTTAAAAAAAATTGTGGTGGTTCCCTCATTGCGAATAAGTGAGGTTCATAGACCACAGAATCATAGAGTTGGAAAACCCACAACCTCAAGAAACTCATGCTCTACCAGCTGAACTATCCCAGGACTCAGATCAATCCCAGTGGGATTGCAAACAATGAATCGGGAGCAAAGATTTTGTATGAATATATTACCTCAAGTTATTCTGATGCTCCCAAATGCACTGGTAAAAGAAATTTTCAGATTGAACAAGTGGTATCATCATCATCATTATTCCCCAGCCAATTGGGGCAGCTTCCAGCAAAATATAAAAACATAGTAAGACATCAAACATTAAAAACTTCCTGAATCTGCTTCTTTGAGAGAAGCTGACAAATTTAGGACGGATGCTCTATATCAACTCAAAGACAGGGAACCAGGCAGAGAGCCTTCTTGGTAGCGGCACCTGCTCTGTGGAACGCTCTCCTGTCAGATGTCAAGGAAATAATTATCTATCTGACTTTTATAAGACAACTGAAGGCACCCCTGTATGGAGAAGCTTTTAATGTTTGATGTTTCATTGGTTTTTAAAAAATAATCTGTTGGGAGCTGCCCTAGTGGCTGGGGAAACCCAGCCAGATGAGCGGGTATAAATAATGTTGTTGTTATAATATTATTATTATGCTTAATTGAATAGCAGTTCCCGGAAGCCGCTGGAGGGGAGAGATGCTCTGGAGCTCCCATCCTCCTTGCAGGCTTGGCCACCGTGAGGAGACAGTGCTGAGATTCCTGCATTGCAGGGGGTTGGACTAGATGACTCTCAGGGTCCCCTTCCATCTCAACGATTCTATGATTCTAACAGGGTGCAGGACTAGATGGCTAGATCAAACTACAGGGCTCTTCGTGTGGGGTGTGTGTGTGTGTGTGTGTGTGTGTGTGTGTGAGAGAGAGAGAGAGAGAGAGAGAGAGAGAGAACCTTCAGGAAGAGGCCCCTGTCTCTTCTTTGCAAAGAGGCTGAATCAGCTGCAATACCCCCACACTTGAACCACTGCTTCCCTGCCTGCTCTCTCTCCACCCCCAACCCCAGTTCCATGGTTATTGCATTGCATTGCACACACACCCCAAAGCTTGCTGCACTCCAAGGCGCTTTGCACTCAGCGGATTCCTTGCAGGACAAGGGCAGTGCAGGACGGCAGAGAGGGCGGGTCAGCTGTTCCACTTAAGCCGGGCCCCCTTTCCCAGGTCAGTATGGAACAGCCCCACCTTCTCTTTCTCTCTCTCTATGGCAGCTTGCACTCTCTGGCTTTAACCCTTAAGGCAACGAGCATCTGTTCCCTATATTCGAAGCCCAGGTTCCCTCCCTTCCCTCCCCATTGGCTGGGTCCTGCAATTATCCCGCCCCCGGAAATATCCTGCCTCCCTGGCGGGGGCTCCCATTCCCGCCCCCGCTGCTCAGGGTCGCTGCCACCATCGCCAGGATTTCGGGTGAGTGCAAAGCCAGCGGCGGGGAAGGAGGGAAGGGGCTTGGCAAGGGGTGGGGGGTCCAGGATGAGAAGCCCCGGGACGGGGAGAAGAAGAGAAGGGAGGAAAGGGAGCTGGTCTTTTTAACGGGGTCTTGAAGGTGGAGGGGTGTGTGTTCCGTTGTGGAAAGAGAGAAGCTTCCTCCTGCCCGGATCTGGTGCAAAGGAAGTTGCAGGGAATTAGGCGGGAAAGGGGAGAGGGCTGGGTATTGCAGACCAGCCTCGCCATAGTAGTAGTAATAATAATAATAATAATAATAATAATAATAATAATAATAATAATAAATAATAATATAAATAAATGCTATTTATACCCCGCCCCCATTTTCTGGGATTCCCCAGCCACTCTGGGCGGCTTCCAACAAAATAAGAAAAACCAAAAGCATCCAAACATCCAAGTCTTCCGTTTTGTAGAGGAGATGGGGACATGGATTGCTGGATGGCAGAGGGAGAAAGAGGAAAAGATGGGGAGGAAAACAAAGCCAGGGGGGTCCTGGCAGGAAGAAGGAAGGGGTGAGGCCTTCTCCAAAGAGCTCTTTGTTCTTGAACTCCTTGCATAAAGTAGTGGGGGCAGGGCCGGATTGAGGTTTGATGAGGCCCTAAGGTACTGGAGGTAGCTGTCTTTTGTCAACAACAAATTGTTGCTGTTTTTTGTGTTGAATATATGCTATATGGTAATTTATGGACCTAATAGGTATCTAAACCATTTGCACATAGTAGAGTATGTATTTTCTCAAAGTAATTGTTGAGCTGAAATACAATTACTAAGAATATTAATAGTGAAATAATTATTAAGCTCTAACTTAAAATGATTTTGTTATTCATAACAAACTTAATGCAAACACATTGGCATTTGGCAATAACAAAAGTTCCTTTAGAAACACAATTTACAAAGACTCCTAATCTAGTCCTAGAAACTTGCTATAATAATAGGTGTAAATATCTGATGCAAATTACTAATAATTATAAATAGCATTATTAATATGAAATTAAGTGTTATAACCTGTACAATGCAATTGTAGTTAATACAATGCATTTTTTATATCAGTATCAATATTACCATAATAGTCCACATTCTTCATTGGGATAGCAGACCTTTGTACCCTGTTACACTTAGTGAGTGTAAAACACAGTATTTCTAGTAATATGTTGCATTTATAAATAATACCAATACTATACACACCTGTACATAAAATTATTTTACAGGACTAATTGTATTACTGCATCTACCCAATACCCATTCAACTGTAAAATTTTATCATTATTCATTGTGTACTGTGTATACAAACAGTACACAAACATGATCTAAATTACAATACTTTCCTTCTTGCCTTGCCAAAGCAAAGTCATTGATGATATCATCAAATGATAAACTGCTTAGCTTGTCACTATCTATGTACATGAGGCTGAAGTAACATAATTTATCTTGAGACATTGTTGTTCAAATTCATTTTTTATCCTCTTCAGCTGAGAAACGGATCTTTACAAATGGCAATTTGCAATCATCATTCAAAGAAACATTGTCAGAATTGCTTCTACATTAGGGAATGCTGATTGGACATCGTTGTTGTTGTTTAGTCACTTAGTCGTGTCTGACTCTTTGTTAACCAATGGACCAGAGCACGCCAGGTACTCCTGTTTTCCACTGCCTCCTGTAGTTTGGTCAAACTCGTGTTAGTAGCTTTGAGAGCACTGTGCAACCATCTCGTCCTCTGCATATAAGTTAAATAAGCAAGGAGACAATATACAGCCTTGTCGTACTCCTTTCCCAATTTTGAGCCAATCAGTTGTTCCATATCCAGTTCTAACTGTTGCTTCTTGTCCCACATAGAGATTTCTCAGGAGACAGATGAGGTGGTCAGGCACTCCCATTTCTTTAAGAATTTGCCATAGTTTGCTGTGGTCCACACAGTCGAAGGCTTTTGCGTAGTCAATGAAGCAGAAGTAGATGTCTTTCTGGAACTCTCTAGCTTTCTCCCTAATACAGTGCATGTTTGCAATTTGGTCTCTGGTTCCTCTGCCCCTCCAAAATCCAGATTGTACTTCTGGGAGTTCTCGGTACGCATACTGCTTAAGCTTGCCTTGTAGAATTTTAAGCATAACCTTGCTAGTGTGTGAAATGAGCGCAATTGTGCGGTAGTTGGAGCATTCTTTGGCACTGCCCTTCTTTGGGATTGCGTTGTAGACTGATCTTCTCCAATCCTCTGGCCACTGCTGAGTTTTCCAAACTTGCTGGCATATTGAGTGTAGTACCTTAACAGTATCATCTTTTAAGTTTTTAAATAGTTCCGCTGGAACGTCATCACTTCCACTGGCCTTGTTATTAGCAGTGATTTCTAAGGCCCATTTGACTTCACTCTCCAGGATGTCTGGCTCAAGGTCATCAGTCACACTACCTGGGGTGTATGGGACATCCATATCTTTCTGGTATAATTCCTCTGTGTATTCTTGCCACCTCTTCTTGATGTCTTCTGCTTCTGTTAGGTCCTTACCACTTTTGTCCTTTATTATGGTAATCTTTGCATAAAATGTTCCTTTCATATCTCCAATTTTCTTGAACAGATCTCTGGTTTTTCCCCATTCTATTGTTTCCCTCTATTGTTGGCACTGCTCGTTTAAGAAGTCCCTCTTGTCTCTCCTTGCTATTTGTTACAAGTCTGCATTCAGTTTCCTGTATCTTTAACTATCTCCCTTGCATTTTGCTTGCCTTCTGTCACCTGTGGTTTGTAAGGCCTCATTGGACAACCACTTTGCTGTCTTTCATTTCCTTTTCATTGGGATGATTTTCATTGCTGCCTCCTGTATGATGTTCCAAGCCTCCATCCATAGTTCTTCAGGCACTCTGTCCACCAAATCTAAATCCTTAAATCTCTTCCACTGTGTATTCATAAGGGATTTGATTTCGATTGTATCTTACTGGACCAGTGGCTTTCCCTACTTTCTTCAGTTAAAGCTTGAATTTTGCTATAAGAAGCTGATGCTCTGAGCCACAGTCAGCTCCAGGTCTTGTTTTTGCTGTATAGAGCTTCTCCATCTTTGGCTGCAAAGAATATAAGTAATCTGATTTCAATGCTGCCCATCTGGTGATGTGCATGTGTAGAGTCATCTCATGTGTTGTTGGAAAAGAGTGTTTGTTATGATCAGCTTGTTCTCTTGAGAGAACTCTATTAGCCTTTGCACTGCTTCGTTTTGAACTCCAAGGCCAAACTTGCCAGTTGTTCCTTTTATCTCGTTGACTCCCTGCTTTAGCATTCCAATCCCCTATGATGAGAAGAACATCCTTCTTTGGTGTCACTTCTAGAAGGTGTTGTAAGTCTTCATAGAATTGGTCAATTTCAGTTTCTTCAGCACCAGTAGTTGGTGCATAAACCTGGATTACTGTGATGTTAAAAGGTCTGCCTTGGATTTGTCTTCATAGAATTGGTCAAGTTCATTTTGTTGAGCATTGGTAAGGTAAAGGGACCCCTGACCATTAGGTCCAGTCATGGCTGACTCTGGGGTTGGGGCACTCATCTTGCTTTACTGGCCGAGGGAGCTGGCATTTGTCTGCAGACAGTCGTGTGGCCAGCATAACTAAGCCGCTTCTGGCGAACCAGAGCAGCGCATGGAAACACCATTTACCTCCCCGCTGAAGCGGTACCTATTTATCTACTTGCACTTTGATGTGCTTTCGAACTGCTAGCTTGGCAGGAGCAGGGACCGAACAACGGGAGCTCACCCTGTTGCGGGGATTCAAAGCGCCGACCTTCTGATTGGCAAGTCCTAGGCTCTGTAATTTAACCCACAGCGCCACCCGCGTACCTCAGCATTGGTAGTTGGTGCATAAACCTGGATTACTGTGATGTTAAAAGGTCTGCCTTCATTTGTATCGAGATCATTCTATCATTAGGCGCACAGCCCCCATGGGGGCCAGCTCTCCTGGACGCTGTCTCTGATCACGCGAACTGGTTGCAGGAGCTCGAAATAAACAATTAGAGAGAAGCAAATGCACATATTTCGAGTGAAGATCGGGAGTTAAGACTGCTAATTGAAGTGATCTCTGAAGTAGAGCGATGGGCTGGATTCAACAATATATCAAGAAGAAGATACATCAAAGGGTCGGTATGTCAGAACGGGACTGAAAGGGGGGGGAACCTTTCTTTTTTTATCTCGTGTGAGTACCTAACAACCCTCCCCCCAAGAAGAATCGTTGCAATTACTGATTACAAGCAGGATGATTAAGATCTGTGTGGAAATAAATTACTAATCAAAGACATGGCTTGTGGAATATTGGAAAGGAATGAAAGGCCTTTGTGGCGCAGTTATAAAAAGAGATTTGTTAGGGCAGGCCTGCCTACAGGATTTATGATCGAGGGGAACAGACCATGGCTTGTTATTACATCGAACTGTGAGTTTGACCTGGCAGAACCCCCTAAGAAGATTGAGGAGAGACTGACAGGTCTGCGAGAATTAATGGACAGGCTTTAAGAATGTTTTGTACGGAAGTGTGGAAATGGCGTCTGTCTGTATTGAATATGGCTCTTGGAGGAATGGAAAATCCACACAGGATATAACGTTTGTTTTCAACCCGCTTGTGGAGACTATCAGAGGTCACAAAGAAAGGAGTATATGACAACAATAAGAAGATGAGGAAAATAATAAAGAGAAGATGGAATAGAACTGAGAACTGTGAATACCATTTGGACAGAACTGTGATCATTAAAGCAGCAGCAAGAGAGATGTTTGGATCCCTTTCTGAGCTCGAAGCATGGGTACCCCCAACAAAAATTTAAAAATTTGGCTGTGTAATTTGGAATTAATGTGATTTGATTGGTTTGTTAATAAAAATTATATTGAAAGAGATCATTCTATCATTTTTGAGATTGCATCCCAGTACAGCTTTTGCCACTCTCTTGTTGACTATGAGGGCCACTCCATTTCTTCTATGGGAATCTTGTCCACAGTAGTAGATATGATGATCATCCAAATTGAATTCACCCATTCAGGTCCATTTTAGTTCACTGATGCCCAGGATGTCAATACTTATTCTTGCCATTTCATTTTTGACCACATCCAGCTTACCATGGTTCATGAATCTTACATTCCAGGTTCCTATGCAATATTTTTCTTTGCAGCACTGGACTTTCCTTTCACTTCCAGGCACATCCGCAACTGAGCGACCTTTCGGCTTTGGCCCAGCTGCTTCATCAGCTCTGGATCTATTTGTACTTGTCCTCCGCTCTTCCTCAGTAGCATGTTGGATGCCTTCCTACCTGAGGGGTTCATCTTCCAGTGTCATAACTTTTATACGACCATGGAGTCTTCTCGGCAGGGATACTGGCGTGGCTTGCTGGTTCCTGCTCCAGGTGGATCACGTTTAGTCAAAACTCTCCACTTTGACTTGTCTGTCTTGGGTGGCCCTGCACGGCATAGCTCATAGTGTCTCTGAGTTATTCAAGCCCCTTTGCCATGACAAGGCAGTGATCCATGAAGGACACGGTCATTAAATATTACTTGGTACAGATCCTGATGTGTCAGATTATCAAATCATCTACATATTCTTATTGTCTTTCCTTACTAATTTTTTCTTCCATCCAGTACTTCACATTTTAATCTAGGCATATTAGCATATCTTTTTTTGAGCAATATTTTGCCATATATTCATCAAAACATTTCCACTCCTTTTTAAATTTTTGATTCGACTGATTTCTTATTATAGCAGTTAATTTTGCCAGAATTAAATATTCATTTAGTTTACAAATCCATTCCTCCTTTGTGGGTATAGTTTTTGACTTCCACCTAGCAGCAATCACTATTCTAGCAGCTGTACTTGCCTAGGGAAAAATTCTCTCTCTCCCCCCCCCCCCCCCGTGGTATCTCATCATCTGTCAATTCAAGGAGATATGTCTCTGGTTTCTTTGTTATTGATATTTTCAACATCTTCTTTAGTTCTTTGTGTACTACTATCCAAAATTTATTAATTTCCTCACAACTCCACCACATATGTGGTCCAGGCATTGGTATTTATATAATTTCAAACAAAGCATTTCTATTTCAACCAATCATATACATCAGAGATGTCCAAGCGCTGGACCGCAATTGACAGGTAGACCTCTGTGTTGTTTTGGGTCGATTGTGAGACCTTTGAAGGCCGCGCCCCCTTTCCGCAAGAACTTCTGCATATGCTCCTATTTCTGTTTTTGCTTGTTTTAATGTTTGTTGTTGCAAAAAGAATTAAATTTTTATTGCATCCCCCGCCTCCTTAAAAAAGTCCCTTTGCAGTTGCACGTTCCTGATATTCATCATTACCTCCTTTTATTATAATACACACGCGCAACGAGCGCTGGCAATTTCTGCTGAATATGTTCTGATGCCTACCACGTTCTGTTACGTTGTGTTGGTGTGCATGTTGGGAACCTGTGTTACATGCAGCCATTTGCATCATATAGCAACTCATGTTCCAGCTTTCAGCTGTATCTTTGTGATGCTCATATTAGCTGTATTTCTGCCCCTATTGGGGGGCGGCAACTTGCAAAATAATCAGTTTCATAAAGCACAGGCTACCATAACTTCTGTATTAGAAGCACACTCAAGGATTTAAAGGGGTAGACGTTATCACATTTATTGTGGCCCTTTGGGCAACTGCCACAAGGCCACTACTGCCCATACCATGCCAGCCTTAGGAAGGGAGAAGGGACAGGCAGATGGAAGGAATTGCCAAAGGTGTTTGAAAATGGGTGGAGGCTCTTGGGAAGCAGGTGCCCAATAGGGGATTCTACAGGGTCAAAAAAATCCCTGCAGGGGCTCTGAGACTCCCTTGACTTCTTCCTTCCTCCCAGGAAGCTACAACTTGCCTTGGCTTATTTGCTTCTCAAGATGTTGAACCTGCAAACCTGGTCAGGATGGACAGAGGAATATGGACAGCTGACCTGCTCAAGCTGTCTCCCGCATCCCTCCCTGCAACCTCTGATCATCCCCTCCCAGGGCCCTCGGAGAAATCTGTTGAGTTCCAGGGGAGAGGAGATGGGGACATGGATGGCTGGATGGTGGAGGGAGAAAGAGGAAAAGATGGAGAGGAGACCAAAGGCAGGAAGGGCCAGGCAGGAAGAAAGGAAGGAGGGAGGGAGGGGTGAGGCCTTTTTCAAAGCAGCTCTTTGTTTTTGGAATCCCTTTCATAAAGTAGTGGGGGCAGATTTTCTTTCTCTGTGCTTTTAAATCTCTGGTGTTATTTCCACTGCAGGATTAAGTGACGAAAATGATGTTGCACACCAATCCAGGAAAATGGGTGAAGGGGGCTATGGTAATGCTTCCCGTCATTATGTATTCTTCATATATTTAAATAGTTTATATTACTTTTATTTTTTTAAAGACTGGATCAGAGTGATACATTCCACCAGCAGAAAAATACAGTAGATGCATGCACCTCCCCAGTTTCGTGGGCTTTCGGGACAAAGGACCTGTTATCATGATACACAATTCATGTGGCTGGAGGCTCTACACATAGGATTGGGCATATGAAGACCAAGTGGCACCAGCTTTCCTAATCAAGAGTCCCCTTTGTCAGACTGCAGCCCACAAAAGCTTAAGCCATAATACATTTATGTGCCTTTCAGAGCTGCAGAAGATGAATAAACAGAAGCATAGTTAATCTATGGACTTCTATCCTACTGGAAACAGTGACTGCCAGCAAGTTTGATATCTTGGGGGGAAAAGGGATTAGGCTGGTGTCTGTGCTCTGCGCTTGCGGTCCTAGGCAATAATGCTTCTTAATACTAGTTTCTGGAAAGCACAGGAGAGCAGAGGGCTTTTGGGCTGAAATCTTGCTTGCTGGTTTCCCCCGCGCATTTGCTTGGCCACTGTGAAAACAGGATGCTGGACTAGGTGGGCCTTTACCCAATGCAGCAGGCTCTGTTTAGGTTCTAATATGTTGTAATATTTTTACACTTACATGTTACATAAGAACAGTTCAGTTTTACTTCTTACTCATAGGGGAGACTGCTATTGGAGCCTGTGATCCTTTCCTCACTTGAAAAAGAAAAAGACAGATGTTTCTCATAAGACAGTTCCACCGTAGATCTTTATTATAAAATGATGCTGCTCTCTTAAGTGTGAATGGAGTGATCATGGGTTTCTCTTGCCATTATCTCATCTGCATTCCTAAAAATTTGGAACATGGAGAGGACAGTTGAGAATGGAGAGGGTGTTAAAATAAGAGAAGGTGCACATGGGAATCGACGTGTGTTCAGTTCCTTTCAAGTCTAACAGGATTCTCTCTCCCCCGCCCCCACTCCCAAACAGGTGAGGAAGACGATGGTCAGAATTCTACGGAGCCATCTGTGAATTCATTGGGAAGAACAAAGAAACAGTTTAAATGCAGGGAATGTGGAATGTGCTTTAGTCACTGTGGAAGAATGAGGATACACCAACAAACTCACACAGGAGAGAATCCATTTAAATGCATTGAATGTGGAAAGAGCTTCAGTCATAGTGGCAATCTTAGAACACATCAACGAACTCACACGGGGGAGAAACCATTTCAATGCACTGAATGTGGAAACAGCTTCAGGCATAGTGGCAATCTTAGAACACATCAACGAACTCACACGGGGGAGAAACCATTTAAATGTATTGAATGTGGAAAGAGCTTCAGTCGTAGTGGAATCCTTAGAACACATCAACGAACTCACACAGGGGAGAAACCATTTGAATGCATTGAATGTGGAAAGAGCTTCAGTCGTAGTGGAGTCCTTAGAATACATCAACGAACTCACACAGGGGAGAAACCATTTGAATGCATTGAATGCATTGAATGTGGAAAGAGCTTCCCTTGTAGTGGAGCCCTTAGAAGACATCAACGAACTCACACGGGGGAGAAACCATTTCAATGCACTGAATGTGGAAAGAGCTTCAGTTGTAGTGGAAACCTTAGAACACATCAACGAACTCACACTGGGGAAAAACCATTTAAATGCATTGAATGTGGAAAACTCTTTAGTCATAGTGGACACCTCAGAACACATCAACGAACTCACACGGGGGAGAAACCATTTAAATGCATTGAATGTGGAAAAATCTTCAGTCGTAGTAGAGACCTTAGAATACATCAACGTACTCACACTGGGGAAGAACCAATTAAATGCATTGAATGTGGAAAAATCTTCAGTCGTAGTGGAGACCTCAGAACACATCAACGAACTCACACGGGGGAGAAACCATTTCAATGCACTGAATGTGGAAAGAGATTCAGTCAAAGTGGAACCCTTAGAACACATCAACGAACTCACACTGGGGAGAAACCATTTAAATGCATTGAATGTGGAAAAATCTTCAGTCGTAGTGGAGACCTCAGAACACATCAACGAACTCACACGGGGGAGAAACCATTTAAATGCATTGAATGTGGAAAAATCTTCAGTCGTAGTGGAGACCTCAGAAGACATCAACGAACTCACACGGGGGAGAAACCATTTAAATGCATTGAATGTGGAAAAATCTTCAGTCAAAGTGGAGACCTTAGAATACATCAACGTACTCACACTGGGGAAAAACCAATTAAATGCATTGAATGTGGAAAAATCTTCAGTCGTAGTGGAGACCTTAGAATACATCAACGTACTCACACTGGGGAGAAACCATTTAAATGCATTGAATGTGGAAAAATCTTCAGTCGTAGTGGAGACCTCAGAACACATCAACGAACTCACACGGGGGAGAAACCATTTAAATGCATTGAATGTGGAAAAATCTTCAGTCGTAGTGGAGCCCTTAGAATACATCAACGAACTCACATGGGGGAGAAACCATTTCAATGCACTAAATGTGGAAATAACTTCAGTGAAAGTGGAAAACTTAGAATACATCAACAAACTCACATGGCAGAAACGATTTAAATGTATGGAGTGTGGAAAGAGCTTCAGTTGTAGTGGAGACCTTAATATTCATGAACGAATTCACACAGGTGAAAAGCCATATATATGTATGCAGCGTTCAACTCTAGTTTCACTATTTAATTCACATCAAGAAACTCATAAAGGCAGAAATCAATTTTAAATACATGGAACCCATGTGATGTTCTGGTTTTTTGTATTTAAATTTGTATACACATATATATTAAAGTAATGAAGGTCACAAATACTTGATGTACAAAAGATGTTGCAAGTTGTTGCTAGATAAATGGGGGAAGTGTGAATATGGAATGTTCAAGGTTTGTGATGAATCTGTTGAGTTTTTACTCTGCCCTTCACTGCCAAAATGATGGGCTGCCCTTGTCTTGTGGATCAGCATCTGTCACGCTTCAGGGAATTGGCTTCCTTCCCCCTTGGCCGTAGATAAGCAGAACAAAGGAAAAGGAGTCTTCTTACCAGTTAGAAACTTAATGATCCTAGTGAGAGAACAAAAACCTGTCTTCTAGAAATGGCGGTGCTCCCAATGAAGAGGTCCACCCCCTTTCATCCCTAGTCACCCCCGTCACTTCTGCGTCTCGTAACCTCAGCTCATACACTCTGTGCTTTCTGTCCTGCATTATCAACTCCCTGCCTCATGTCCTTCACTTCAGTGGGGCCCAGACTCACCCAGCCCTACTATGTAGCGGGATACTGTAGATAGTTATGCAAATGAAGGATCGAAAGTGACGTTCAGTGATTGGATAGGTTTAGAAAGTTGCAACAGCTACGGTTGTTCTGGAGGCCGACTGAGCTCAGTTCAGTTATAAGCAGGCCGACTGAGCTCAGTTCAGTTCTGTTCCAGCTTACAAATAAAGAGCTGCTTTGGAAGAATCGCTGTGTCGTCTGATATGTTCGCCCTCAACCTAACAGTGGCGACGAGGATGGGATCGATGGACATCAGAGCACAGCCAGATGCGGCCATCCTCTGAACTGAGCTGAATCACTGAGCGAAATCACTGAACAGAACCAATTCAGAGCTGACTGTTCTGGCTAGAGCACTGTGTTCCATCCATCGCCCTTCACGCCAGCATCGGAATCATGGCTTCACTTGTGCCTCTACTGCTGTTTCTGCCAGCCTCTAAATCATGGAACTCCTACCTTGCTCTGTTTGACTGCTACCTCCAAGCCAACGAGCTGACAGCAGTATCAAAGGAACAGAAGCCGGGCCTATTCCTCAGTCTCTGTGGGCCTGAGGTGTTCGAGACGCCCCGAGCGTTGGTTGAGCCTGAAGCAGTCCAGGCAACACCATGGGACACGATTCAAGAGAAGCTCTGAAACCACTACGCACCAAAGCCGTCCAGGATTGCTGCCTGCCATGCGTTCTACCACCGGAACCAGGCAGAGGGGGAGTCAATCAACAACTACACCACCGCCCTCTGACAGGCTGCAATGCATTGTGAGTTCCAAGACTTAAACGATGCCCTGATGGATCAAATCATCTGAGGGGTCCGGGACATCCATCTGCAACGGCGTCTCCTCGCCAAGCCAGACCTCACGCTGCAGAAAGCCATTGAGGAGGCTGTGGCCTCGGAAGCTGCTGAACGCTCCGCCCAGGAGATCCGCAGGGCCAGCAGCCCGCGTCTTGCTAGGAAGCCAGTTCCAGTGCATCACGAAGAGGCCAGCAGTGATGAGGCATCCTCCAGTGAAGATGATGATGTGCACACCAGGCAAAGCGGGAACACAGGAAGTTCCAACAGAAGTCCAAAGGCCAACCAAATGTGCTGGCTGCGGAGGCAACCATTCCTGTGCCAAGTGTTGATTCAGAGATGCCATCTGTCAGACGTGTTCCAGAAGGGGCCACATCACTAAGGTCCGCCGATCGGCTCCGTCAGGCACCCCCCCTTCACCGACTCGCAAGTCCAAGTCTTCACCCCAATCTGCCAAGGAAAGCTATTTCGCTCTCACCAACTGCTGCTGCCCATCTGGAACCACAATTGGCCAAACCGACTTGCCTACGCGACGCAAGCTGAACGTCACGGTGCTCATTGAAGGAGCTCCATGTGACATGGAGATCGACACCGGGTCTGCCCTGTCCATTGTGTCTTGGAGCACCATCAAAAGACTGGTACCCAGAGTGTCCAAAAGGCAACTCGACTCTCACTGTGTACACCTGAGAGACTACCAGGGAAACGACATTCCCGTGTTAGGCGTTGGCCGGTTCCAGTTGCTTTCAAGGTATTTTCGGGCCTGCTCTGACAGGTGGTGGTCGAAGGTCAGCGGCCAAGCCTCCTAGGGCTAGGCTGGTTTGATGCCCTCGGCCTGGAAGTCACCGGCATCAACTGCATCTCTAACGCAGAGACTGAGGGTCTGGTCAAAGACTTTGCCGAGGTTTTTGACAGCACTTTGGGGCAATATACAGGTACGCCCATCTCCTTTAGCCTTGATCCACAAGTCACCCCCATCAAGCTAAAGCAACGCTGGGTTCCCTTTGCTCTCAAGGCTAAGGTGGAGAAACAACTGGACAAGCTGATCGCCCAAGGAGTTTTGGAGCCGGTTGACCACGCCAAGTGGGAAACCCCCATCGTCACGCCTGTCAAGCCAGACGGGTTGGTGAGAATCTGCGCTGACTACAAGTGCACGATCAACAAGGCACTTCAGCAGCACACTGTTCTTCAACACCTGCTGCATTCCTTAGGTGAGGGTAAGGTCTTTGCTAAGCTGGACCTTGCCCGAGCCTATCAACAACTGCCCATCGATTATGCCACTGCTGAAGCCCAGACGATCGTCACCCACCGAGGGGCATTCCGTTGCCGCCGTTTGCAGTTCGGGGTGAGTGTGGCTCCTGGTATCTTCCAAAGCCTTATGGAGCGTCTCCTGCAAGGGCTTCTGGGCGTGGTACCGTATTTTGATGACGTCTTGGTGTTCGCAGACTCACACCAGCAGCTGTTCCGAGTGCCTCCGTGCTGTGTTGACCAGGTTCCAAGAGGCCGGGCTCAAGGTAAAGAGGGAGAAGTGCCGATCGCCGTTCCACAGGTGGATTTCCTGGGCTATCATATTGACACCTCTGGCCTTCACCCGACCACATCCAAGATCCGCGCTATCCAGCAGGCGCCCATCCCAAAGATCAAGATGGAGTTGCAGGCGTTCCTGGGACTGCTGAACTTTTATAACATGTTCCTGCCCCACAAAGCCACGGTGGCTGAGCCTCTTCACCGACTCCTTAGCACCAAGACGCCTTGGTCCTGGGGTCATCGGGAGACGGCCGCCTTCAACGCGGTCAAGGCTCTCCCTTCATTGGACAGTGTGCTGGTACAGTACAGTGAAGCCAGGCCGCTGGTCCTTCCCTGTGACGCCTCACCTTTTGGCATTGGCACTGTCCTTAGTCACCATTTTCCAGACAGAAGAGAAGCACTGCTCGCCTACTTTTCAGGACGCTATCTCCAACGGAACGGAATTACAGCCAGCTCGACAAGGAGGCACTGGCACTTGTGGCTGGAGTGAAGAGGTTCCATGAATACCTCTACGGCAGGACTTTCGACCTCATCACCGACCACAAGCCAGACTTACCACAGACTCAGACCACTACCGTGCCTGACATTCCACCAACTCCATTTGCCGAGTTTCCACCCACAGCAGTGGATCCAGGGGACTTGGTTTCAACGCCACCTAGGGTTGCACCACAGCCTCAGCAAGAATTGGGTGGCCCCCCGGACTTGGCTACCAGTCCCCGGTGGTCTGGCAGAGTTTCCAAGCGCCCAACTTATTTAAAGGACTATGTTGTTGGACATGTATCACTGTTGGTCTAAGTATGTGAAATCTAACCGATATGCTTTTGTGCCTAATTGAACCATTACGTGTAGTGCTGTATATAAGAAAACCATTACGATTGTAACTAACGCCTTATCTCGGTGGGGAGGGGTGTTATGTACTGAAGTTCTCACCCTGGGCCAGCAGGGGGATACTGTAGATAGTTATGCAAATGAAAGATCGAAAGTGGCGTTCAGTGATTGGATAGTTTTAGAAAGTTGCAACAGTTACGATTCTTCTGGAGCTCTATATAAGCAGGCTGACTGAGCTCCTCAGTTCACTTCTGTTCCAGCTTACAAATAAAGAGCTGCTTTGGAAGAATCGCTTTGTCGTCTGATATTGATGATTCAGAGCTCATTTTTAGCTTCCAGGAGCAGCTGGTCACTTCTGCTTTATAAACAAACCCAAATATATTGACACACTTTACATTAAAATTAAATTTCAGAAGAGAGACAAACAAACTTTTTTTTAAAGCCATTTTTTTACTTTACAAACCATTATCTTCTCAATCCAAGATTTGCTTTTCATATTGAGGCAAGGAAGAAGGGTTACCCCTATGCTATCCATATAATCAGTTATCAGTAATCAATGTATTCATATATGCTCATACATAATCAAGGCTTACAGTATTTTATAATCCATTTTTAATCAAAGGGAAGCTGTGACTTAGCTAACTGCATACTGCCTGAAACAGCAAAATTAGGAGCCGACCTTTCCCCTACAAACATCCGTGTACCCTGGAGAAGGGGAAGATGTGAATCAGAGATTCTGGTACAAAATCCCCTCAGATACAGGCTAAATTAATCCACAGAACAGGAAGAGAAAACCACAAAATCTCCAAACTCCCTGTCCTGTCATAACTAGGGGAGAGGTTAGACAGAGCGTCACTGCAAGCAGCGGAAGCAGAACTAAAACTCCGTGCTTGACCAGTGCTTGACCAGGAGCTGGTAGCATGGCAAGAAGCTTGCTAATTGGCTAATTTTCGCTGGCAATATCGTGACTGCCTCATGGTTGTCTCATGATCTATGATTTGCTGTGATCTGCTCAGGTATAAAGACCTCTGGATTTCTGTCAATCGGGACGTCCCAGTTCCTTTTGGAAGAGATTCCAATCTGGGTCCTTATTGCCTGGCAATAAACTTCACCTTCTTATTCTCCATTGCTGAGTCTTTTTGATCCTCATTTAACACCTCATTTAACACTGCTTACGTTCACATGCTTCATTATGTATAAAAATACTTGGTTAGCAAGGGGGTACAGAAATAATAATAAAAAAGCGACAATAAAAGCATTATCAGCATTTAAAAAGAAATGCTAGTGGATGTTCTTCTGCAAGCTGTTCCCCATCCAGTATTTCCCAGCTTCTGCCTTCTGAACTATGTTCCTCTGCAAACCACTGGTCCAAATCTATACAGTCCTCCTGCTCCTGGGAAGATTCAGAGGGAGGCTCCTACGAATGCGCCTCAGTGCAGCTCTCCTCAGCTGGGTCCCTGGTTAGGTTTTGGTTTAGGGGAGCAAGCATGGGCCTGGCCCTTGGGTGGGGGCAAGGGGAGAAGGGAAGCGAAGTACAGTGGTACCTCAGATTATATACGCTTCAGGTTACATACGCCTCAGGTTACAGATTCCGCTAACCCAGAAATAGTACCTTGGGTTAAGAACTTTACTTCAGGATGAGAACAGGCGGCGCAGCAGCAGTGGGAGGCCCATTAGCTAAAGTGGTGTTTCAGGTTAAGAACAGTTTCAGTTTAAGAACGGAATGAATTAAGTACTTAACCCGAGGTACCACTGTAGAGGGGATGCTTCTTTTTCCTTTCACGGCTAGTTCTTGTTTCTCCTGAGTGCGCGCCTGTAATCAGCAAGCGTGCTTTTAACTGGAGTGCATCCCTTTGTCTTGGAGTGCAAGATGATTCAGGAGGCCTGTGGCGTTTGCTTCCTAGGATGGGTCATAAGGAAAGGGTTAAAATGGGTGTGATGTGATTGGCCAGTGAGAATGCAAGGGGGAGTAAAAGTTAGAGTGGGAGGTTTTGAAAGTCAGTTGAGGTTTGGGAACTGGAGAAGGAAGAGGGAGGAATAGGCAGTGGGTTGGTTGAGTTGTATTGTGAGAGAGTGAGAGGAATTATTAGGTTGAGTCAGATAGATAGTTGGAATAATTAGTTTGGAGTTGTTAGGAACTAAGATTAAGAAACTGACAAGAGAAAAATAAACTGAAGCCATACGCTTATTCCTGCATTTAAAAATAAACTTGATTATTTGTTAATGTTAACAACTGTCTGGGCTCCGTGTGCCCCCGTGAGAAGTGGGGTGGGGGCAGCGAAGAAAGCAATCACGGTGGTGGCACAGGGGTCAATAGACCGTCAAACGTCTGGGGGCCCTGTGTGATCGCCACAAGGCCTTAGAGCGAAGCACATGTATGTCATATGTGCCTTGAGAGCAATGGTGGAGGGACCGTCGGGGTGCTTAAAAGGAGGCTGTTGTTTCGTTTGGGGGGGGGGAGAGTCTCAGCGACGTCAAAAAGGAAGAGCCAACCGCGCCTACAGGATACGTGTGCTTTCTACTCTGATTTGGAAGATGGGCAGTGGAAGTGGCACATGCTTGTGCTAAAAGCAGATCTAATGAAGATTAAGTTAATGGCAACCTTTTAAGAAAATTAATATTCTTTATTGATTAAAAAATTGCATGTCTGTACAAACATTATGTACAATCTTTTAACAGGTAGGAAAAAAAGAAAATAATATAAAATATTTAACTTTACAAAACATAATGTTCTCAGTCCATGATTTGCTTTTATAATGTATAAAAATGTTTATTTCCTGGCCCACTTCCCATCACTGTGGGGGGAGCCTGGGGCAAGGGATAAGAATGCAGGGTCGGCCTGACATCCATCAGATCTCTGGCTCCGACAGCGGCCATCCAGGCATTCCTGAAAAACTCCCAATCAGGACATGAAGGCGACAGCCACCCTCTCTTTGTGACCCCACCCTGTCTGAGGAAATCCCGTATACAAATATCCAATTTCCTAGCTGCCAGCCTTTATGTGGCCAAAATGGAACCCTTCTTCCAAGGAAGAGAGGGAGGTACCAGTAACCTTGAGGCAGCTCCACTGGTTACGTATGTCCAATAAATTTTTAGGTGGGGGGGAAAGATAGCCAAAGCCACGCAATGAGAACTGCACATGCTCAGTGGATACAGAAAACTGGCTGTGGGGGTGGGGCGCTGGTGGACAGCAGGAATGGAAAACTGGAGAGGGATGGATAGCAATGGAGTGTGCTGGAAAAGGGAAATGTTTTGGATCAGAAGCACTCAGTGCCTCAGTATTTTCATCCATGTCTTTACTGGACAGGCTGCTCTGGTGCACTGGAGATAGAGAGAGTACCTTTAAAATGTCACCAACTGCTTAAGGGCATTTTAAAACACAGTGTGGTGTAGTGGTTAAGAGCGGTAGTCTCGTAATCTGGGGAACCGGGTTCAATTCCCCGCTCTTCCACATGCAACTGCTGGGTGACCTTGGGCCAGTCACACTTCTCTGAAGTCTCTCAGCCTCACTCACCTCACAGAGTGTTTGTTGTGGGGGAGGAAGGGAAAGGAGATTGTTAGCCGCTTTGAGACTCCTGAAGGGGAGTGAAAGGCGGGATATCAAATCCAAACTCTTCTTCTTCTTCTTCTAGACACCCATTTCTGTAGCACGTGAACCTTTGTGTCAGTGTCAGGTAAACCGGTATTTTGTTTTTATTGGCAGTGGGAGAGACCAGAATGTCCAGGAGGTGGTTGGTTGCAGGCTATCCTTCAAAGCAATGCCCAGTCTCTGTGGTGTTTGAGAGTGACCCCCCCCCCCAATGGTTGTTTACACATGCGAGGGGTCCATTGCCTGCTGCAGTCAACATGTGTGCGTCTAAACTCCTGGGAGGCAGAGACCCAAATCTGGACCGAGAATGGGGATGGCAGATCTCTAGCTAGGGATAGCCCCAAGCTCCTTCTGCCCACTGACCAGAAAAGCCATATCCCCCACAAAAAAAGCCCACCCTGAGATTCCTTCTCCTTTCACTCTCCAGTTTTACAAAGGCAAACTCCTATTAGGCAAAGGTGGGTTGCAGAACTTCTAACAACATTTTGCTTTTAAAAAAAAATTGTGGTGGTTCTCTCATTGCGAATAAGTGAGGTTCATAGACCACAGAATGAAACAGTTGGAAGGGACCAAGAGGATGTTCTAGCCGAACCCCCTGCGATGCAGGAATCTTTTTGACAAGGTGGGGCTCGAACCCACAACCCCGAGAGTCTCATGCTCTACCAACTGAGTTATCCCAGGACTCGGATCAAATTCAGCTGGTAGGATTGCAATGAATCGGGAGCAAAGCTTTTGTATGAATATATTACCTCAAGTTATTCTGATGCTCCCAAATGCACTGGTACAAATAAATTTTAAGACTGAACAAGTGGTATTATTATTATTCCCCAGCCAATTTGGGCGGCTTCCAGCAAAATATAAAAACATAATAAGACATCAAACATAAAAAACTTCCTGATTCTGCTTCTTTGACAGAAGCCGACAAATTTAGGACAGATGCTCTATATCAACTCAATGACAGGGAACCAGGCAGTGGGCCTTCTTGGTAGTGGCACCCGCTCTAGAACGCTCTTCCGTCAGATATCAAGGAAATAAGCATCTATCTGACTTTTATAAGACATCTGAAGGCAGCCCTGTATGGAGAGGCTTTTAATGTCAATTGGTTTTTAAACGTCAATTGGTTTTTAAAAAATATTCTGTTGGGAGCTGCCCTAGTGGCTGGGGAAACCCAGCCAGACGAGCGGGTATAATGTTGTTGCTACAATATTAATATTAATAATAATAAATTTTATTTATATCCCGCCCTCCCCAGCCGAAGCCGGGCTCAGGGCGGCTAACAATAATCAAATAATCAAACAATAAAATAATCACACATTCTAAAAAGATTTCATTATAAAAATTAATTAAAATCAAATTAATGGCAACCGATTAAGCAAGATTCTGTGCAGGTTGCCAAAGGAGGGAGTCAGGCTGCGCCCTGACCAAAGGCCTGGTGGAACAACTCTGTCTTGCAGGCCCTGCGGAAGGATGTCAGGTCCCGCAGGGCCCTGGTCTCTTGTGACAGAGCGTTCCACCAGATTGGAGCCGCAGCCGAGAAGGCCCTGGCTCTAGCTGAGGCCAGCCTAACCTCTCTGAGGCCTGGGACCTGTAACCATCCAGCCACATCTTCCAGACATCTCGCCAGTGTGTCTGGGGCCGAGTCAGGATGGCCATCCATCAACAGATAGAGTTGGGTGTCATCAGCATACTGATGGCAACCCAGCCCAAAACTCCGGATATTATTATTATGCTTAATTGAATAGCAGTTCCCAGAAGCCACCGGAGGGGAGAGATGCTCTTGGGCTCCCATCCTCCTTGCAGGCTTGGCCACCATGAAGAAGGTCCTGAGATTCCTGCATTGCAGGGGGTTGGACTAGATGACTCTCAGGGTCCCCTTCCATCTCTACGATTCTATGATTCTAACAGGGTGCGGGACTAGATGGGCTTGATCAAACTACAGGGCTCTTCGTGTGGTGTGTGTGTGAGAGAGTGAGAAAGAACGTAGCTTCAGGGAGAGGCCCCTGTCTCTTCTTTGCAAAGAGGCTAAATAAGTTGCACCCCCCCCCCCCCCGCGGCTTCCCTGCCTGCTCTCTCTCCACCCCCGGGGTACAAATAAATTATTATTATTATTATTATTATTATTATTATTATTATTATTATTATATTAACAGGGACTAGATGGGCTTGAGCAAACTACAGGGCTCTTCATGTGATCTGTCTGTGCATGCAGAAGAACGTTTTCCTGATTTGTGTCTCTGTGTGTGTGTGTGTGTGTGTGTGTGTGTGTGTGTGTGTGTGAAAGAGAGAGAGAACCTTCAGGGAGAGGCCCCTGTCTCTTCTTTGCAACGAGGATGAATCAGCTGCAATACCCCCACACTTGACCCACCGCTTCCCTGCCTGCTCTCTCTCCTCCCCCAACCCCAGTTCCATGGGTATTGCATTGCACAGCACAACCCGCCCCCCAAGCTTGCTGCACCCCGAGGCGCTTTGCACTCACCGGATTCCTTGCAGGACAAGGGCAGAGGGGGTGGGTCAGCTGTTCCGCTTAAGCCGGGCCCCCTTTCCCAAATCAGTATCGAGCAGCCCCTCCCCCAGCAGCTTCCACTCTCTGGCTTTAACCCTTAAGGCAATGAGCATCTGTTCCCTGTACTCAAAGCCCAGCTTCCCTCCCTTCTCTCCCCATTGGCTGGGTACTGCAAGGCTTTCCCCTTACAATTATCCTGCCTCCCAGGCGGGGGCTCCCATTCCCGCCCCCGCTGCCCAGGGGCGCTGCTGCTGCCAGGATTTCGGGTGAGTGCAAAGCCAGCGGCGGGGAAGGAGGGAAGGGGCTTGGCAAGGGGTGGGGGGTCCAGGATGAGAAGCCCCGGGACGGGGAGAAGAAGAGAAGGGAGGAAAGGGAGATGTTTCTCTTAATGGGGCCTTGAAGGTGGAGGGGGGGGAGGGGTTTCCACTGTGGAAAGAGAGAAGCTTCCTCCTGCCTTGATCTGGTCCAAAGGGAGTTGCAGGGAAGGAGGCGGGAAAGGTGAGAGGGTTGGGCATTGCAGACCAGCCTCGCCATAGTAGTAATAATAGTAATAGTAATATGATATTTATACCCCCCCCCCATTTTCTGGGTTTCCCCAGCCACTCTGGTCGGCTTCCAAGAAAATAAGAAACACCAAAAATATCCAAGTCTTCTGTTTTGTAGAGGAGATGGGGACATGGATTGCTGGATGGCAGAGGGAGAAAGAGGGGAAGATGGGGAGGAAAACAAAGGCAAGGGGGCCTGGCAGGAAGAAGGAAGGGCTGAGGCCTCCTCCAAAGAGCTCTTTGTTCCTTGAACTCCTTGCATAAAGTAGTGGGGGGAAAGGGCCGGATTGAGGTTTGATGAGGCCCTAAGCTACTGGAGGTAAAGGGACCCTTTATATGTCCAGCTGTCCTTTGTCAACAGCAGATTGTCGCGGTTTTTTGTGTTGAATATAGGCTGTATGGTAATTTATGGACCTAATAGGTATCTAAAACCATTTGCACATAACAGAGTATGTATTTTCTCAAGGTAATTGTTGAACTGAAATACAATTATAAAGTATATTAATAGTGAAATAATTATTAAGCTGTAACTTAAAATGATTTTGTTATTCATAACAAACAATATTGCCATAATAGTCCACATTTCTTCATTGGGACAGCAGACCTTTGTACAGTGGTACCTCGCAAGACGAATGCCTCGCAAGACAAAAAACTCGCTAGACGAAAGGTTTTTCCGTTTTCGATTTGCCTCGCAAGACGAATTTCCCCTATGGGCTTGCTTCGCAAGACGAAAACGTCTCGCGACTTTGTTTTCTTTGTCTAAAAACAAAGACATGTTTTGTTTATAAAGTTAATTTATTTTCCCTTCAATTTTTGAACTGCTCTTTACAGTATGTGTGACTTTAAAGAGCAGTTAATAAACTGTTGTTGTACCAAATTTGGCTTTGTTTGGACTTTTTTTGACCATAGGAACGCATTAATTGATTTTCAATGCATTCCTATGGGATTTCGTGCTTCGCAAGACGAAAAATTCGCTAGACGACAAAAATTGCGGAACGAATTAATTTCGTCTTGCGGGGCACCACTGTACCCTGTTACACTTAGTGAGTGTAAAAGAGACAGTATTTCTAGTAATATGTCGCAATTTTAAATAATAGCAATACTATACACACCTGTACATTAATATTATTTTACAAGACTAATTGTATTAATGCATCTACCCAATACCCATTCAACTGTATAATTTTATCATGATTCATTGTGTACTGTGTATACAAACAGTACACAAACATGATCGAAATTAAAATACTTTCTTGCCTTTGCCAAAGCAAAGTCACTGAGGATATCATCAAATGATAAACTGCTTAGCTTGTCACTTTCTATGTACATGAGGCTGAAGTAACATAATTTATCTTGAGACATTGTTGTTCCAAATTCATTTTTTATCCTCTTCAGTCAAGAAACGGATCTTTACAAATGGCAATTTGCAATCATCATTCAGAGGAACATTCTCAGAATTGCTTCTACATTATGGAATGCTGATTGGACACTTCCTTCCAGTAGCACCTTAAAGACCAACTAAGTCAGTTCTTGGTATGAGCTTTCGTGTGCATGCACATTTCTTCAGAAGTGTATCTGAAGAAGTGTGCATGCACACGAAAGCTCATACCAAGAACTTACTTAGTTGGTCTTTAAGGTGCTACTGGAAGGAATTTTTTTTGTTTTGACTATGGCAGACCAACACGGCTACCTATCTGTGATTGGACACTGTTGTTTTTCTTTAGTCACTTAGTCGTGTCTGACTCTTTGTGACCCCATGGACCAGAGCACGCCAGCCACTCCTGTTTTCCACTGCCTCCTGCAGTCTGGTCAAACTAATGTTAGTAGCTTTGAGAGCACTGTCCAACCATCTCGTCCTCTGCATATAAGTGAGATTAGCAAGGAGACAATATACAGCCTTGCCATACTCCTTTCCCAATTTTGAGCCAATCAGTTGTTCCATATCCAGTTCTAACTGTTGCTTCTTGTCCCACATAGAGATTTCTCAGGAGACAGATGAGGTGGTCAGGCACTCCCATTTCTTTAAGAACTTGCCATAGTTTCCTGTGGTCCACATTGTCAAAGGCTTTTGCGTAGTCAATGAAGCAGAAGTAGATGATTTTCTGGATTTCTCTAGCTTTCTCCCTAATCCAGTGCATGTTTGCAATTTGATCTCTGGTTCCTCTGCCCCTCCAAAATCCAGCTTGTACTTCTGGGAATTCTCGGTCTGCGTACTGCTTAAGCCTGCCTTGTAGAATTTTAAGCCTGCCTTAAAGAATTTTGACTGGGAGCGGCTACTGAAAGACCTACAATGGCTCCCAGTACGTTTCCGAGCACAATTCAAAGTGTTTGTGTTGACCCTTAAAGCCCTAAATGGCCTCAGCCCAGTATGCCTGAAGGAGCGTCTCCACCCCCATCATTATGCTCAGACGGTGAGGTCCAGCGCTGAGGGCCTTCTGGCAGTTCCCTCATTGCAAGAAGCAAAGCTACAGGGAACAAGGCAGAGGGCCTTCTCGGTAGTGGCGCCCGCCCTGTGGAACGCCCTCCCATCAGATGTCAAAGAGATAAACAACTACCTGACATTCAGAAGACATCTTAAGGCAGCCCTCTTCAGGGAAGTTTTTAATGTGTGACATTTTAGCGTATTTTTGGTCTCTGGAAGCCGCCCAGAGTGGCTGGGGAAACCCAGCCAGGTGGGCGGGGTACAAATAAATTATTATTATTATTATTATTATTATTATTATTATTATTATTATTATTATTATTATTATTAGCATAACCTTGCTAGCGTGTGAAATGAGCACAGTTGTGTGGTAGTTGGAGCATTCTTTGGCGCTGCCCTTTGGCATTGCGTTCTAGACTGATCTTCTCTGTTCCTCTGGCCACTGCTGAGTTTTCCAAACTTGCTGGCATATTGAGTGTAGCACCTTCACAGTATCATCTTGCAAGATTCCGCTGGAATGTCATCACTTCCACTGGCCTTGTTATTAGCAGTGCTTTCTAAGGCCCATTTGACTTCACTCTCCAGGATGTCTGGCTCAAGGTTATCAGTCACACTATCTGGGGTGTATGGGACATCCATATCTTCCTGGCATAATTCCTCTGTGTATTCTTGCCACCTCTTTTTGATGTCTTCTGCTTCTGTTAGGTCCTTACCACTTTTGTCCTTTATTATGGTAATCTTTGCATAAAATCTTCCTTTAATATCTCCAATTTTCTTGAACAGATCTCTGTTTTTTCCCCATTCTATTGTTTCCCTCTATTCTTGGCACTGCTCGTTTAAGAAGTCCCTTTTGTCTCTCCCTGCTATTTGTTGGAAGTCTGCATTCAGTTACCTGTATCTTTAACTATCTCCCTTGCATTTTGCTTGCCTTCTGTCCCCCACGGTTTGTAAAGCCTCATTGGACAACCACTTTGCTTTCTTGCATTTCCTTTTCATTGGGATGGTTTTCATTGCTGCCTCCTGTATGATGCTTCGAGCCTCCATCCATAGTTCTTCAGGCACTCTGTCCACCAAATCTAAATCCTTAAATCTGTTCCGCTTTTCCACTGTGTATTCATAAGGGATTTGATTTAGATTGTATCTTATTGGACCAGTGGTTTTCCCTCCTATCTACAGTTTAAGTTTGAATTTTGTTATAAGAAGCTGATGATCTGAGCCACAGTCAGCTCCAGGTCTAGTTTTTGCTGACTGTATAGAACCTCTCCATTTTTGGCTGCAAAGAATATAATCAATTTGATTTCGATGCTGCCCATCTGGTGATGTGCATGTGTAGAGTCATCTCATGTGTTGTTGGAAAAGAGTGTTTGTTATGACCAGCTTGTTCTCTTGAGAGAACTCTATTAGCCTTTGCACTGCTTCGTTTTAAACTCCAAGACCAAACTTACCAGTTGTTCCTTTTATCTCTTTGACTCCCTACTTATATTCCAGGTTCCTATGCAATATTTTCTTTGCAGCACTGGACTTTGCTTTCACTTCCAGGCACACCCGCAAGTGAGCGACCTTTTGGCTTCTGCCCAGCCACTTCATCAGCTCTGGATCTACTTGTACTTGTCCTCCGCTCTTCCTCAGTAGCATGTTGGATGCCTTCCTACCTGAGGGGTTCATCTTCCAGCGTCATAACTTTTATACGACCATGGAGTTTTCTCTTCAGGGATACTGGCGTGGCTTGCTGGTTCCTGCTCCAGGTGGATCATGTTTAGCCAAAACTCTCCACTTTGACCTGTCTGTCTTGGGTGGTCATGCATGACATAGCTCGTAGCGTCTTTGAGTTATTCAAGCCCCTTTGCCATGACAGGGCAGTGATCCATGAAGGACATGGTTATTAAATATTACTTGGTCCTGATTCAGATTATCATGTTCATGGCTTTGACTCCTCCCCCCCCATTTAACTTATTTTATTGGTTTTCACGTATTACTTTACAATACAGATATACCAAAGCCAACACCAATTTCTCCCCACCCCCCATACATTTACATTTCTATTTCCTCAGTCCATCATATTATTCTTTTCTCCTTCCTCCCACTTCCCTCCGCCCCCACTCGATTTCCTCCACATTCCACACTTTACAATAATCTTTTCATTCTACAGCCTTCTCAAATCATCTACATATTCTTAGTATCTTTGCTTACTAATTATTCTTCTATCCAGTACTTCACATTTTAATCTCGGCATATTAGCATATCTTTTTTTGAGCAATATTTTGCCATATATTCATCAAAACATTTCCACTCCTTTTTAAATTTTTGATTCAACTGATTTCTTATTGTAGCAGTTAATTTTGCCAGAATTAAATATTCATTTAATTTACAAATCCATTCCTCCTTTGTGGGTATAGTATATGGCTTCCACCTAGCAGCAATCACTATTCTAGCAGCATACGAAAAATTCTCTCTCCCCCCCCCCCCCCGTGGTATCTCATCATCTGTCAATCCAAGGAGATATGTCTCTGGTTTGTTTGTTTTTGATATTTTCAACATCTTTAGTTCTTCATGTACTACTATCCAAAATTTCTTAATTTCCTCACAACTCCACCACATATGTGGTCCAGGCAGTGGTATTTATATAATTTCAAACAAAGCATTTCTATTTCAACCAATCATATACATCAGAGATGTCCAAGCGCTGGACCGCAATTGACAGGTAGACCTCTGTGTTGTTTTGGGTCGATTATGAGACCTTTGAAGGCCCCGCCCCCTTTCCGCAAGAACTTCTGCATATGCTCCTATTTCTGTTTTTGCTTGTTTTAATGTTTGTTGTTGCAAAAAGAATTAAATTTTTCTTGCATCCCCCGCCTCCTTAAAAAAGTCCCTTTGCAGTTGCACGTTCCTGATATTCATCATTACCTCATTTTATTATAATACACATGCGTAACAAGCGCTTGCAATTTCTGCTGATTTAGTTTTGATTCCCACAGCATTCTGTTACATTGTGTTCGTGTGCATGTTGGAAACCTGTGTTACATGCAGCCATTTGCATCATATAGCAACTCATGTTCCAGCTTTCAGCTGTATCTTTGTGATTCTCCTATTAGCTGTATTTCTGCCCTAATTGGGGGGTGGCAACTTGCAAAATAATCAGTTTCATAAAGCACAGGCTACCATAACTTCTGTATTAGAAGCACACTCAAGGATTTAAAGGGGTAGACGTTATCACATTTATTGTGGCCCTTTGGGCAACTGCCACAAGGCCACTACTGCCCATACCATGCCAGCCTTAGGAAGGGAGAAGGGGCAGGCAGACGGAAGGAATTGCCAAAGGTGTTTGAAAATGGGTGGAGGCTCTTGGGAAGCGGGTGCCCAATAGGGGATTCTACAGGGTCAAAAAAATCCCTGCAGGGGCTCTGAGACTCCCTTGACTTCTTCCTTCCTCCCAGGAAGCTACAACTTGCCTTGGCTTATTTGCTCCTCAAGAAGTTGAACCTCCAAACCTGGTCAGGATGGACGGAGGAAGATGGACAGCTGACCTGCTCAAGCTGTCTCCTGCATCCCTCCCTACGACCTCTGATCATCCCCTCCGAGGACCCGAGGAGAAATCTGTTGAGTTCCAGGGGGGAGGAGATGGGGACATGGATGGCTGGATGGTGGAGGGAGAAAGAGGAAAAGATGCAGAGGAGAGGAAAGGCAGGAAGAAGGAAGGAAGGAAGGAAGGAAGGAAGGAAGGAAGGAAGGAAGGAAGGAAGGGGTGAGGCCTTCTCTAAAGCAGCTCTTTGTTTTTGGAATCCCTTTCATAAAGTCGTGGGGGCAGATTTTCTTCCTCTATGCTTTTAAATCTCTGGTGTTATTTCCAGTGCAGGATTAAGTGACGATAATGATGTTGCACACCAATCCAGAAAAATGGGTGAAGGGGCTATGGAAATGCTTCCCGTCATTATTTATACTTCATATATTTAAATAGTTTATATTACTTTTATTTTTTTAAAGACTGGGTCAGAGTGATACATTCCACTAGCATCAAAATACAGTAGATGCATGCACCTCCCCAGTTTGGTGGGCTTTTCGGACAAAGGACCTGTTATCGTGACACACAATACCTGTGGCTGGAGGCTCTACACATAGGATTGGGCATATGAAGACCAAGGGTGGCCGGTATTATAAGCAAATTGTGTAAACTTGCCAGTCTTACAGCCAGGGGTTATGTGTGAGAGTGGGTGAGTGGGATAATAATTTATAGAGCGCCTCTAATTCTGTCCCTCCATAAGCTTACATGGAGATACAGTGGTACAACCTTGGTACAAATTTCAAAATCAGTGCACAAAACCAACAAAGAGACTCACGGGTTTATAGTGGCACCAGCTTTCCTAATCAAGAGTCCACTTTGTCAGATTGCAGCCCACAAAACCTTAGTTCATAATACCTTTATGAGCCTTTTAGGGCTGCAAAATATGAGTAAACAGAAGTACACGAGACAAGTGACTGCCAGCAACTAGGATAGCTTGAAAAAAATGGATTAGGCTGGTGTCTGTGCTCTGCGCTTGCGGTCCTAGGCAATAATGCCTCATTATACTAGTTTCTGGAAAGCACAGGAGGGCAGAGGGCTCTTGGCCTGAAATCTTGCTTGCTGGCTTTTGCTTGGCCACTGTGAAAACAGGATGCTGGACTAGGTGGGCCTTTACCCAATCCAGCAGGCTCTGTTTAGGTTCTAATATGTTGCAATATGTTTACAGTTACATGTAGCATAAGAACACTATAGTTTTACTTCTTACTCGTAGGGGAGACTGCTGTTGGAGCCTGAGATAATTTCCTCACTTGAAAAAGAAAAAGACAGATATTTCTTATAAGCCAGTCTTATAAGCCAGTTCCACCGTAGATCTCTATTATAACATGATGGTGCTTTCTTAAGTGTGAATGGAGTGATCATGGGTTGCTCTTGCCATTATCTCATCTTTAGTCCTAAAAATTTGGAACATGGAGACAATGGACAATGGAGTGAAAATAAGAGAAGGTGCACATGGGAATTCACATGTGTTCAGTTCCTTTTTTGTCTTTCTTAAAAGTCTAACAGGATTCTCTCCCCCCCACTCCCAAACAGGTGAGGAAGATGACGGTCAGAATTCTGCGGAGGCATCTGTGAATTCATTAGGGAGAACAAAGAAACAGTTTAAATGCAGGGAATGTGCTTTAGTCACTGTGGAAGAATGAGGATACACCAACAAACTCACACAGGAGAGAAACCATTTGAATGTATGGAATGTGGAAAGAGCTTCAGTGCAAGTGGTAACATGAGAAGACATCAAGGAACTCATACAGGGGAGAAACCGTTTGAATGCATTGAATGTGGACAGAGCTTCAGTCGTAGTGGAGCCCTTAGAACACATCAACGAACTCACACAGGGGAGAAGCCGTTTGAATGTATGGAATGTGGAAAGAGCTTCAGTCGTAGTGGAGTCCTTAGAATACATCAACGAACTCATACAGGGGAGAAACCATTTAAATGCATTGAATGTGGAAAGAGCTTCAGTCGTAGTGGAGTCCTTAGAAGACATCAACGAACTCACACGGGGGAGAAACCATTTAAATGCATTGAATGTGGAAAGAGCTTCAGTGAAAGTGGTCACCTTAGAAGACATCAACAAACTCACACGGGGGAGAAACCATTTAAATGTATTGAATGTGGACAGAGCTTCAGTCGTAGTGGAGACCTTAGAATACATCAACGAACTCACACAGGGGAGAAACCGTTTGAATGCATTGAATGTGGACAGAGCTTCAGTCGTAGTGGAGCCCTTAGAACACATCAACGAACTCACACAGGGGAGAAACCGTTTGAATGTATGGAATGTGGAAAGAGCTTCAGTCAAAGTGGAGACCTTAGAATACATCAACGAACTCACACAGGGGAGAAACCATTTAAATGCATTGAATGCATTGAATGTGGAAAGAGCTTCAGTCAAAGTGGAGACCTTAGAATACATCAACGAACTCACACAGGGGAGAAACCATTTAAATGCATTGAATGCATTGAATGTGGAAAGAGCTTCAGTCAAAGTGGAGCCCTTAGAATACATCAACGAACTCATACAGGGGAGAAACCGTTTGAATGTATGGAATGTGGAAAGAGCTTCAGTCGTAGTGGAGTCCTTAGAATACATCAACGAACTCACACAGGGGAGAAACCATTTAAATGCATTGAATGTGGAAAGAGCTTCAGTCAAAGTTGTGACCTTAGAAGACATCAACGAACTCACACAGGGGAGAAACCATTTAAATGTATTGAATGTGGAAAGAGCTTCAGTGAAAGTGGTCACCTTAGAAGCCATCAACGAACTCACACAGGGGAGAAACCATTTAAATGCATTGAATGTGGAAAGAGCTTCAGTGAAAGTGGTCAACTTAGAATACATCAACGAACTCACACAGGGGAGAAACCATTTAAATGCATTGAATGTGGAAAGAGCTTCAGTCGTAGTGGAGTCCTTAGAATACATCAACGAACTCACACGGGAGAGAAACTATTTAAATTCATTGAATGTGGAAATAGCTTCAGTCACAGTGGAAACCTTAGAAGACATCAACAAACACACGGGGGAGAAACCATTTCAATGCATTGAATGTGGAAAGAACTTCAGACATAGTGGATACCTTAGAATACATCAACGAACTCATACGGCAGAGAAACCATTTAAATGTATTGAATGTGGAAAGGGCTTCAGACGGAGTGCAGACCTTAATATTTATAAGCGAATTCACCCAGGTGACGAGCCATATCAATGTATGCAGTGTTCCACTCAAGGTTCACTCATTACTTCACATCAAGAAACTCATATAGGCGGATATCAATTTTAAGTACATGGAACCCATGTGATGTTTTGGTGTTTGTGTTTAAATTTTTATACACATATATATGTATTAAACTAATGAAGATCACATGTGCTAAATGTACAAAGTAAGTTGCAAGTTGTTGCTAGATAAACAGGGGGAGAGTGTGAATCTGGAATGCTCAAGGTGTGTGATGAATCTGTTGAGTTTTGACTGCCAAAATGATGGGCTGCCCTTGTCCTGTGGATGAGCATCTGTCAGGCTTCAGGGAATTGGCTTCCTTCCCCGTTGGCCATAGATAAGCAGAACAAATGAAAAGGAGTCTTCTTACCAGTTAGGAACTTTAATGATCCCAGCAAGCGAAGAAAGAACCCGTCTTTTAGGAATGGCAGTGCTCCCAATGAAGAGGTCCACCCCCTCACATCCCTAGTCACCCCGTCACTTCTGCGTCTCGTAATCTTAGCTAGTTCCCTCTGTGTTTTCAGTCCTGCCACTTTCGCAGCTCTCCCCTACCTTGGGGAAAGCAGATGGATGCTTCCTTGCAAGGCTAGTTTTTGTTTCTCCTGAGTGTGCGCCTGTAATTAGCGAGCGTGCTTTTAACTGGAGTGCATCCCTTTGTCTTGGAGTGCAAGATGATTCAGGAGGCCTTAGAGCGAAGCACGTGTATCGCACATGTGCCTTGAGAGCAATGGTGGAGGGACGGTCGGGGTGCTTAAAAGTAGGCTGTTGTTTTGTTAGGGGAGGTGTCTTAGCGGCGTCGAACAGGAAGAGCCAACCGCGCCTACAGGATACGTGTGCTTTCTACTCTGATTTGGAAGATGGGCAGTGGAAGTGGCACATGCTTGTGCTAAAAGCAGATCTAATGAAGATTAAGTTAATGGCAACCTTTTTTTAAATTCATATTCTTTATTGATTAAAAAAAATTGCATGTCTATACAAATATTATGTACTATCTCTTAACAGGTAGAAAATAAGAGAATAATATAATATAGAAAATTTATAAATAAAAAATAAATATGTAACAAAGGTAAGAAACCAAGAAATAATAATAATAAAAAAGACAAAGTTATTTACATAGTAAAAGTACTCAACGACACAATCTCCCATCCTTCTCATTATACTGTTTCATATAACATTCTTTTTTTCCAAATAATTTTTATTAACAGGCCAATCAAATCACATGAATTCCAAATTACACAGCCAAATTTTTAATTTTCTGTTGACGGTACCCATGCTTCGAGCTCAAAATGGGATCCAAACATCTCTCTTGCTGCTGTTTTAATGTACACAGCTCTGTACAAACAGTATTCACAGTTCTGTTCAATCTTCTCTTTGTTATTTTCCTCATCGATATAACATTTTTTTTTACACAGGCTTACATTATGTAATATAATTTCTTTCTGCTTTGTATTCATTCCTTTGATCTTTTTCTTTACAAATATCACTCAATTTCTGCTCATATGGAGTTATTTGTACAATAAAGTTTTACATAATTCTTAAATGTTATCCATTCTCTAGTTGTTTTTTGTTTCCATATTCCTCTAACTGATGTCGTCAGTTTTGCTAATAAGATGAGTATCTGCCAATCTGTAATCTCTGGGAGCCTTTCATTTCTCCTTGCTATAAGGGTTCTAGCTGCTGTTATACAATAGATAAAGAATGATCTTATAACTTTTTAAATTTCTGATGGTAATATACCAAGTAGCGATATCTTTGGCGTTGTTTTTTTAAAAAGTAATTTTAAATAGTTTCTTAAACTCGTTATAAATATCATTCCAGTATTTGCCAATAACTACACAGATCCACCTGAGTGACGCGGGTGGCTCTGTGGGTAAAACCTCAGTGCCTAGGACTTGCCGATCGTCAGGTCGTCAGTTCGAATCCCCGTGACGGGGTGAGCTCCCGTTGCTCGGTCCCAGCGCCTGCCAACCTAGCAGTTTGAATGCACCCCCAGGTGCAAGTAGATAAATAGGGACCGCTTACTAGCGGGACGGTAAATGGCGTTTCCGTGTGCTGCACTAGCTCGCCAGATGCAGCTTGTTACGCTGGCCACGTGACCCGGAAGTGTCTCCAGACAGCGCTGGCCCCCGGCCTCTTAAGTGAGATGGGCGCACAACCCTAGAGTCAGACACGGCTGGCCCGTACGGGCAGGGGTACCTTTACCTTTACACAGGTCCACCACATATGATAGTATGACCCCTCCTCTTTTAAACATCATGTTGATGTTTTCACTTTATACATTTTAGCAAGCTTTTTGGGGGTAAGATGCCATCTATATACCACTCCCTGCAAGGCCTTTCCCACGTGGCCTAGGGGGCAGGGCCCAGACTCACCCAGCCCAACTATGTGAAATATGTATTCTGTAGTTGACCTCCTTTGTAATGTTTTACTTTGAAATCTTTTAAGATAATATTTTAGTTTTCTGTTATGTTGCTTTGAATGTATACTCTATACAGTAGTAAGTTGGGATAAAAACACCTCGGGTGACAAACACTTCAGGTTACAAACTCCACTAACCCAGAGGTAGTACCTCAGGTTGAGAACTTTACCTCAGGATGAGAACGTAAATTGCACGGCGGCAGCGGGAGGCCCCATTAGCTAAAGTGGTACCTCAAGTTAAGAACAGTTTCAGGTTAAGAATGGACCTCCAGAACCAATTAAGTTCTTAACCCGAGGCACCACTGTATTTCACTCTTTTCAAATTGTTTTATTTATGTTTTATTGATTTAATATGCTGTAAACCGCTTTGAGGTTTTTCTTAAAAATATAAAGCAGTATAGAAATGAAATAAATAATAATAATAATATAGAGCAGGCATATCCAACATGGGGTTGCTCACATGTTGGGCAACAACTCTTATAATCCTCAGCCCGTAGGGCCAAGTTTGATGGAAGTTGTATTTCAAAAGCTCAGGGGTTTAAAATCTCATGTTTCTTACTGAGGCATCTGATCAAGGCCTGTATTTTAAAATGAGCTTAAAGATTTGCAAATGTTTCGTGCCAGGCAGAAAACCAGCTGGCTTTGGCAGATGTTTATCTTCCTGAACAGGGCCCCCCTGATTTATAGCAGGAGACAAAATTCTCAAAGTTGTAAAAGGGAATTACAGGCTGGAAGCAAAGGTTACACTGACCCTACATATTACAGAATACAATCAAGCTGCAAAAACACTAATTAAAGTTGGTAAATAGTAAGATAATACCATGTGCCTTCCATCAGACTAGCCACATTTTCCTAAGGTTAAAGGGCAAGAGCTAATGGGAAAAGCAGCTGGCTGGAAAAGGGGGGGTGTAAACTGAAGAGGCTTTCTTTTGAGGCTGTAAACTGAGTTCCTTTTTTACCTTGCAAAGGCCTATTCTTCTAAAAAGCTATCTATGTTAATGTATGAGATTTGTTGGCTTAAATGTAACTATGCAAAGGATTTAGAAAGTAAGAAATGTTAGATTCTTATGTTAGATTCTTATTTCATTGATGGTGTATGAGAATGTGAACCCAAGATCTCTGTAAGACCATGAGCCATCTGTTTTAGCCATCTGTTTTGGAATGGAGGGGAAAGGGGCAAAAGGTGATCTGGTAATTAAGGTGCCTTGTCGAGGCAAATGTAAGATATATGGCTACTTGTTTGCCATTTATGGATAGAAGGAAATATAGCTCTTTGTCTCCCATAAAAGGTAATAGGAAATGGGTGTATCTTTTATGATTGGTTCTAGCAAACAGCCAATAGGAATTTCAACCAGGCTGATTGGACAGAGGCAGCCAAAGGAGGAGCAAGGGGGCTGAGGAAATATAAGTGCTGACCATCAGGGCTGGAGTGTGCAGAGCTTTGGTAACCATATACCACTGTGTCTATCATTTATTTGTCTGACAAATAAATTATTTTAATTTCTATTGCTGCGTTGAATATTTCATTCCAGCTAAGCGTTGACCACATGCAGGGTGCTACATTACAACTTGTCATCATGAATAATTTTAGGTAAAACTTTTGTTGATACAGAACTCATTTTTAGCTTCCAGGAGCAGCTGGTCACTTCTGCTTTATAAAGAAACCCAAATATATTGAAACACTTTACATTAAAACCAAATTTCAGAACAGATACAAACATATTTTTTTAAAAAAACCACACACCCTTTTTTTTTTACTTTACAAACCATTATCTTCTCAATCCAAGATTTGCTTTTCATATGTATAAAAATACTTGGTTAGCAACTATTTACAGAAATAAAAAAAAAAGCTACAATAAAAGCATTATCAGCATTTAAAAAGAAATGCTAGTGGTTGTTCAAGGCATTGAGTTACAAATGAAGGCAAAGATCCAACCATTGCTAGGTAGAGCCTGGAGACATAATCCTAGACTCAACCCCTGCCCCCCCCCCACAGCCCGCTTTTGCCTCTAAATGTACTTCGCTATGGCGAAGCGGAGACCCTCGTGAAAAAATCACAGACAGAGGAAGCCTGTGACCGTGGGACTCAGCGGGCACTGTTAGCGCCCCCCCAAACTGTGAAGGGACCTCGCAAGGGGTTCCGGAGCGGGACGGGGTTGGCGCGGTGCTGTGAGTCGATCACTCTTTCCGTGGGGTGAAGCCGCTAAGCTGTTGCCGGAGAGCGCTGACCTTTTTCCTGGGACCATTCGGCTCTTAAACAACTACCCGTGAGTAGGTGAAGTTTTACGAACTTGAGATTAAGGGGGGGGGAGTTTGAATTTGGCACTGAATCGGGAAGGCGCAACCAGGAAGTCTGTCTCCCGGCTTTGTTTAAGATTCTAAAGCAAAGACTTTCAATTCTAATGTGCTGGAGAATGGAACTATAAAGATCTAAATCTGAGCATCAAAGAGAAGAATTCCTCCTCAAGTAAAGAGAGGGGGAAGAGGATAAATTTGACTGTTATCCTTTCATCTGTGGATTTACAAAAAAAACCTATTGAACTCCCGGTAACGGGCTGCCAACCTGTTAGAATTGTCAGGCTGCTTTGAACTGCTACATTGAAACTTGCATTATTTGGAGACATTGTAATTTTGGTAAGATCAACTCTGCAATAAGTCAAAGGTTTTGGAAGGTTTTCTAAGGACTTGCAACTGTTGTTAATTCTTAAGGGACACTTTGAAAGTTGGGAAAGACTGTGACTTTAAAGATAAACATAGTGTCCCCCTAGAGGAACATTGAAACTGTGCATTTACTGGGGGAATTTTCCATCTCTGACTTTGGGGATTTTCCATGGGAAGAGTTGACCGTGGGACTGACCTTGACTCACAGACAGAAGTGGGATGACAGGCAGAACAACAAGGTCATCTAAAACCAAAACACAGCAGCCTAGCATAATTTCTCAGCTACGCAGATCATCTGTTCCCAGTCTTTCTGTGGCACAGGAGGAAGAGTTAGATAAAATTAGGCCTAAAGGAATGGCTTCAGGAGAGGATTTTACCTCGGTGTTAAATAAAATTTATGAAAAATTGGATGGCCTAAGTAAGCAAGTGACTGAACAATCAACTAAAATTGACCAAAACACGGCTAGTATTAATAATTTGAGCCAGCAAGTTAATTTAAACACACAATCTATTGGGAAATTATTGGAAGATACTGCGTCAAACCGTAAAATAGCTGAGGAGGCTAAAGAGAAAGTAGAGGCTGTGCAAGAAATAAAGCCGATGCGTAAACAGATTGGAGAACATCAGGCACTTCTGTCTATGATAGAACTGAAAAATAAAGAGAATAATTTGAGGATCAGGGCAGTACCAGAACTTGAAAAAGAGAATTTAATTGAGTACTTGACACAGGAATTTGCAGAATTTTGGTCTCTGGAAGAGGATAAAGCCTTTAAAATAGTAAGTGCATTCAGACTTGGAAAGGGAGGGAGGAAAATCAAGTCGAGAGACTGTTTGATCTCCCTCAGAACGAAGGAGGAGAGAGATAAGATACTGAGTGTGCACTTTCAGAAGACCTTGGAGATCAAAGACTCAAGAGTGGAAATTTATAAGGATATTCCGAAACATCTACTTGAACTCAGAACTAATTACGGAGATTTAGTGGCCCTATTGAGAAGCAGTAAAATTGTTTTTAGGTGGGAATTCCCCCAGGGGCTGTCTTTTACTTTCAAAGGGAAAAAAGTTAGAATAAGATTAGTTGAAGACAAGGAAAAAATTTTGAGTGATTACGGAGAAGACCTTCAAAAAGGGGATTGAGGAAGAACTAAGAGCCTTAAGATCTGGACCATTAAGCTCTGTACTAGCACCTTTGGGAACTGACAAGTCTGGGAAAGTGATACCACCGTCAAAGGAGGAAGAACTTTTGGGAGCAGTAGGAGGGAAATAGAACTACCACATTATGTCTCTGCAACTATTAAGTTGGAACATTCATGGTTTGAACTCCCCAGAGAAGAGGAGGAAAGTTTTCCATTTATTAAAAAAGGAACAATTGGACTTAATTTGTCTACAGGAAACACGTGTGATTAGGCTACACAGGAAAGTATTGATTAATAAAAGACTGGGCAAGAGTTTATCTCATCGGACAAGGTTAAAAAGAGAGGAGTCGTCATTTATGCGAAAGAAAGCCTATCACCAAAATTTCTTTTTAAAGATGAACAAGGAAGAATTTTGGCAATTGAAATTCAAGCCCAAGGAGAAAAATTTTTGATTTTAGGAATCTATGCACCAAATGAGGGGAAATCGGAGTTTTACAAGAAGTTGCATGAGACAATGTTGGATTATATGGACTACAACAACATCATCATGATGGGAGATATGAATGGAGTGGTATCCACGAACATGGACAAGGCACAGAAACAGTTTGTAACAAAAGAGGGCAGACTACCGAAAACGTTTTTTGAACCGACTGACAATATGGACTTGATTGATATCTGGAGAACTAAGAACCCCCTAGGAAGAGAAGGTACATTCTTTTCTGAAGCCAAAATGACATGGACTAGAATTGACCAAATATGGATAACTAGAGGACTGGCACCTAAGACAAGAAAGGTGGAAATCTGCCCAAAAACTTGCTCCGACCATAATGCTGTAAAGATGGAAATGAAATTAACTCCAATCGGTTCCTTTAGATGGAAGATGAATGACACCTTACTAAGAGACCAAGAGATTATCAAGAAGGCCCAAAAGACTTTGAGACACTATTTCAAAGTAAACTTGAAAACTACGGTTGAAAGAAGAGTAATCTGGGACGCAAGCAAAGCGGTTATGAGAGGGTTTCTGATTCAACAGAATGCAATAAAAAAGAGAACTCAAAATGAGAAAAAAGACAAAATTCTGGAGAAAATAAAAGGAGAGAAGAAATTAAGATCGAAACCAAAGTCACAAGAGATTCTGAGAGAAATGAAGTTATATCAAGTACAATATATGAAACTGATAAATCAGGAAGTAGAATGGAAAATTAAACAGATGAGACAAAAGACATTTGAGTCGGCTAATAAATGTGGAAAACTGCTAGCGTGGCAGTTGAAAAAAAGACAGAAGTTAAATACTATTACAAATCTTGAGATAGAAGGAAAGGACATTCAGAATCCAGTGGAGATTAGAAGGTGCTTCCAGAGATACTTTAAGCAACTTTACACACAAGGGCCACAGAAAGAGACTGACATAGACCAATTTTTAAGAACCAACGGATTACAAAAAATTTCTCAGGAAAAAAGGATAATGCTGAACCACAAAATTACAGAACAGGAGATTGAAGGTGCCATTCAGAATATGCAACTGGGGAAATCTCCAGGGCCAGACGGGTTAACTGCAAAATATTATAAATCTTTGAAAGATTGGTTAATTCAACCATTAAAGCAGGTTTGCAACGAGATTTTGGAGGGGAAGAAGGCGCCTGAGTCGCGGAAATAAGCTTTTATTACACTTATACCGAAAACTGAGTCTGAAAAGACACAACTTAAGAATTACCGCCCCATATTAAATGTGGATTACAAAATTTTTGCTGACATTTTGGCTAATAGATTAAAAAAGGTACTTGTTGAAGAGATACATAAGGACCAAGCTGGCTTTCTCCCAGGTAGACACTTGTCTGACAATACAAGAAATATAATTAACATTTTGGAGAAATTACAAGTGAATATTAATATAAAAGCAGTTTTAATTTTTATTGATGTGGAGAAGGCCTTTGACAATATTTATTGGAAGTTTATGAAGAAAAATCTCCAGGGAATGGGGGTGGGACAAGGGTTTGAAAATGGTATATGTGCAATTTATTCAGAACAAAAGGCCAAATTGATAGTTAATAATGTGGTGACAGAAGAATTCAAGATAGAAAAAGGAACACGACAGGGTTGCCCTATCTCTCCATTACTTTTTATTTCGGTCCTGGAGGTTTTGCTGAACATGATTAGAAGGGACCGTCTGATTAAAGGTATTCAGGTCGGAGTTAAACAATATAAATTGAAAGCTTCTGCAGATGACCTGGTTTTGACGTTACAGGAGCCAGAATCTAGTACGAAAAGGGTATTAGAACTGATTCAAGAATTTGGTCATGTGGCAGGATTTAAGTTGAACAAGTCAAAAACTAAGGTTTTGGAGGAAAATTTAACACCAATGGAAAAAGAAAGGTTTCAGAATGAGACAGGTTTGACTGTGGTTAAGAAAGTGAAATACCTGGGGATTAACATGACAGCAAAAAAATTGAATTTATTCAAAGACAATTATGAGAAATGTTGGTTAGAAGTTAAAAAAGATTTAGAAGTTTGGTCAAAATAGAAGCTTTCCTTGTTGGGTCGAATTGCAGCTATAAAGATGAATGTTTTGCCAAAAATGTTATTTTTGTTTCAAACTTTGCAGATTGTGGACAAGATGGACTGTTTCAAGAAGTGGCAGAGAGATATTTCTAGATTTGTCTGGCAGGGCAAAAAGCCCAGAATAAAATTTAAAATATGACTGATGCAAAGGAAAGAGGTGGGTTTGCCCTGCCAGACATTAAACTTTACTATGAATCAGCAGCATTCTGCTGGTTGAAAGACTGGCTGCTTCTTGAGAACACAGACATTTTGGACTTAGAAGGATTTAACAACGTTTTTGGGTGGCATGCATATTTGTGGTACGACAAGGTTAAAGCACATAAAGCATTTAAAAACCATATTGTCAGGAAAGCATTGTTTAATGTCTGGATAAGAAACAAAGATATATTGGAAAACAAAACCCAAGGTGGCTGTCACCTATGGAAGCAAAGGCTTTGAAAAGACTCAATATGGAGGCCAAATGGCCAAAATATTGGGAGATATTAGAACAAGAAGGAGATATATTGAAATTGCAGTTTCGAGAAACTAAAAGACAAAGTGCGAGATTGGTTGCATTATCATCAAATTAGAGAGGCCTATAATTTGTACAAAAAAATGGGCTTCCAGGTGGAAAAATCAAAATTGGAAACAGAACTGTTAGAACCTAAAACTAAGATACTATCAAGAATGTATAACTTGCTGTTAAAATGGAACACACAGGATGAAACGGTTAAATCAGCTATGATTAAATGGGCGCAAGACATTGGTCATAACATCATGTTTGCTGACTGGGAAAAGTTGTGGACCACTGGTATGAAATTTATGGCATGTAATGCCCTAAGAGAGAATATTATGAAAATGATTTACAGGTGGTACATGACCCCAGTCAAGCTTGCAAAAATTTATCATTTGCCTGATAATAAATGTTGGAAATGTAAAGAAACTGAGGGTACATTCTTTCACCTTTGGTGGACGTGCCTAAAGATTAAGGCTTTCTGGGAAATGATCTATAATGAACTGAAAAAAGTATTTAAATATACCTTCCTTAAGAAACCAGAGGCCTTTCTCCTGGGCATGGTTGGCCAGTTGGTGTCAAAGAAAGATAGAACATTTTTTATGTATGCAACAACAGCAGCAAGAATACTCATCGCAAAGTATTGGAAGACACAAGATTTGCCCACCCTGGAAGAATGGCAGATGCAAGTGATGGACTATATGGAGATGGCAGAAATGACCGGCAGAATCCGAGACCTGGGAGAAGAGTCGGTGGAAGAGGATTGGAAGAAGTTCAAAGTCTACCTGCAGAAACATTGTAAAATTTTTGAATGTTAAAATGATGTTGGATATAAAAATAATATGGCATTAGTGATAAAGTTAAAAAGTGTATGCAAAAATGACTAAAAGAAAAGGGGCGAAAGACTAGAGTAATATTATGTCAAATTTAAATAATATGGCACAAGGGATTAAGTTATAAGGCAGTGTTTCCCAACCTTTTTTGGGCAAAGGCACACTTGTTTCATGAAAAAAAATCTTGAGGCACACCACCATGCCAGATGGGGAAAGGTCACTTTTTACTTATGTAAAAATAATAATAATAATAATAGTAACAGCATAGAAGGTAATGGTTAGGCTAGCATCCCTCTTCCAAATATGCTAGGTTTTTATTTGCAGGGACTGTTCTACATGGGAAAGCATTCAGCACTGTCATTCTCCCATCTGCCATCTGAATTGGTACTATTCTGGGTCAACTTACTCTGCTGCATGTGTAGATGAAAATGGCACCAAGTGTGGGGGAGGGGGCAGAACAGGTTTCAGATACAGGATATTAAGCATACACGTACTTCAGATTGAACTGGTTGCTTGCTTTGCAAGTTTTCATTTCCCAAATGACTGCCTTGGCAAGCGCAATACCTACCAGGCTCAACGCCGGTCTCGTGCTGCCGCTTCCCGCGCTCTCAAGGACCCGGGAGGAGGAAGGCGTGAAGGGAATCCCGAAGGCGCGAAAACCTCACGCATGCGCAGGCCTTCCGCCTGCGACAGCCCAGTAGGCCGGCTGAAGCGAGCGGCGAAGGGATGTGGGAGGGAGGTCGCTCGCCGCCCCGCGTGTGCCTATGTGGGGCACATTACAGCCCCGTGACGTCAGCGCCACGCAGGCAGCCAGGCAGGCAGACGGCGAGAGCCCCGCGCTAGTGTGCCGCGGAACACCGGTTGGGAAACACTGGTCTAATGATGACAATTTGGCCCTCTCTGAAGTGCTTCTCTGCAAGATATGGTAGGGTGTGTTACACAAGTAAACACTTGGAGGGTATGATAAAGAGAGCATTCCAAGAGTGACTTGGGATGCTATGAAGATGCTGCAAAAGTGGGCATGTGATTATTGCACGCCTTAAGCTAATGCTGAATACCCAAGAGTGTACAACTGGACTGCTGAATCCTAACTGGGTGTACTGAAAAGATGCTGGATGAGACCCAGACCAATAGTACCTGCAAAAGCAGCGTTATTAAAAGCAGCTTTCCCTTTGAACATCTTTGTTCAAAGTGCATCTGAAAGCCTAATGACCCACTGGTTCCTTAGGAGTGAGCTTTAATGCAAGGATTTTGATGTTAATCCATGGATCAGATGCGTGTGTGTGGATAATCGCATTGTTGGACAGTCCTTTCTGCCTGTTGGCCGTTAGCCAACGACCCCCTCCTCCGCCTGAATGAAATGTGCCCCGTGGGAGCGTTGGGACATCAGAACCACGAGTTATAGTTATAGGCACGTCCCAGGGCGAAGCAGGTTTGGAGGGAGGGGGGTGCCTAAGAAACTATCGACGGGGTTGGCGAGGCGGCGTTCAGACTGGGCTGCAAACAGCAGCTGTGTAGCCTGGCCATAGGAAAGGCGAGCAGCTCCTTTTATTTCCTCCCTCGCAGCTGATTCCCCTCTCTCCCGCCACCAGATTGTGAAAAGGCTCGGAATTCAGCCTGAGGAAAACCCCAAGTCCCCACATTTCTTTAAAGGGCGATACGAGCCACACGGCAGGCAGGCAGGCAGAGCTGGGATGGGGGTTTCCAGGGGACACGGCAGCTCCTCGAAAGGCTTCTCTCGGCTGCGCTCAATCCTCCTCGGAGAGGATTTCCCCTCCGGTCCCATGCGTTCGTTTGGGGGAGCCCTCCGGCTGCTCCCTCTCCCGCCGCGCAGGAGCGATGCCTCTCTCTGGCTCTCCCTCCGCGCAGGCTGAGGGAGGGAGGGAGGGAGGGGCGCGTGTGACCCGTCTCTGCTGGGAGACCAAACCCAGCGAGGCAGAGTCGCGCGGAGGCGCCCAGGCAGCGCTGCCGGCTGCGAGGAGGAGCGCCAGGCAGCAGCAGGAGGCGCGGCCTCTCCTCGCTGCCCCGCCTCTTGCCGCCCAACTCGCCCGCCTCCCTCCAGGCAACATCTCGCGGCACACCAGGCAACGTCCGGCGGCACACTAGTGTGCCGCGGAACACCGGTTGGGAAACACTGTTATAAGGAATAGGTAAGAATCGATTTAAAAAGAGAAGAAAGATAGGAGACATAATAGAGTGAACTATATAATTATAAATGAGATTTGAAAGAGGGTAAGGATTTGCTGAATTTGATTGGCTAAAGAGGAAGTCAAGAAAGAAGGGTTAAACAAGTATGAAGTTAAAAACTGGATTTTTTCTTTTTTATGTTTTTATTGTCTTTTTTGGGGTATTTTTTCTCTTTTATGTATTATTTTGTATGTCTATTTTCTTTTTCTTTGTTGTATGTATCATAAGTGCTTTTTTTTGTAAAACTTTAATCAACATCTTTCCCCAAAAAAAATCTTTCTGAAGGCCTTGTCTTCTTCAGCCCAGGTAGGCCTTGGAATTCAGAATGCTTTGGAACTGAATTAACGCGACAGAAGCAAGAGGATGGGCAATGAATTCTGATTGCTTGCTTGGAACAGAAATGTATTTGGAAGACACTGTGCTGAAGAGGTATATTTGCAAAAAGCAAAAAAGCCTCACAGCCCACTCCACAAATTAAAGCAATCTTAACAAACTACAGCTCCCAGAATTCTTTGGGGGAAGCCATGACTGTTTAAAGTGGTATAGTGCCCTTGAAGGACAGAGATGCCCTTGAAGGACAGAGATGCCTTTCTAAATCTTGGTTGCCAACCTCATCTCTGGTGCCAAGCCAGGTCTAGAGGTGTGAGACTGCATGTCTGCTGCCACAACTGATTCCTGTATAAAATATACACCACGGTTGGGTTGAAACAGCACTCTTTACACTTACCTGGTTTGCACATGATGTTAATGTGCCAAGGGTGGAGAACTTCAGACCCGGGGGGCCAAATGCACATGTGGTCTGTGGTCCTCTGAATTCACTGCTCTGAATCCATGGCTCTGCTTCGCCCCTTAGCAAGCGGGGATGTACCGTATTTTTCGCCGGACCATAGGACGCACCTAGTTTTCAGGGGGGGAAATCAAGGAAAAAATATGATTTCCCCCTCACCGCAGCTCTGGGAGCAGTGGACAGGCTGCACGCAGCCTGTGCGCTACTCCCAAGACCTTCTCCCTGCTTTTGCGGGAGGTGGCGGAATTCCCCCACCTCCCGCAAAAGCCCACAGGAGCCCCGCGTGACTCCTGTGGGACCCTTCTCCCTCTTTGGGGAAAAGCCCCCAAGAGCTGCGCGCTCTTTAAAGGGTGTGCGGCTCTTGCAGGCTTTTCTGCGAGGTGGGGGAATTCCCCCACCTCCTAGAAAAGCCAGCAAAGCCTTGCAGCCCCTTTAAAGAGCGCACGGCTTTTGCCTGCTTTTGCGGGAGGTGGGAAAATTCCCCCACCTCCTGCAAAAGCCCGCAGGAGGGAGAAGGGACTGACTCGGCCAGTCAGTCCCTTCTCCCTCCTTGGGGAAAAGCCCCCAAGAGCCGCTCGCTCTTTAAAGGGTGCGCGGCTCTTGCAGGCTTTTCTGCGAGGTGGGGGAATTCCCCCACCTCCTAGAAAAGCCAGCAGAAGCCACGGAGCCTCTTTAAAGAGCGCGCAGCTTTTGCCTGCTTTTGCGGAGGTGGGGGAATTCCCCCATCTCCCGCAAAAGCCCGCAGGAGGGAGAAGGGACTGACTCGGCCAGTCAGTCCCTTCTCCCTCCTTGGGGAAAAGCCCCCAAGAGCTGTGCGCTCTTTAAAGGGTGTGCGGCTCTTGCAGGCTTTTCTGCGAGGTGGGGGAATTCCCCCACCTCCTAGAAAAGCCAGCAAAGCCGTGCAGCCCCTTTAAAGAGCGCACGACTTTTGCCTGCTTTTGCGGAGGTGGGGGAATTCCCCCATCTCCCGCAAAAGCCCGCAGGAGGGAGAAGGGACTGACTCGGCCAGTCAGTCCCTTCTCCGTCCTTGGGGAAAAGCCCCCAAGAGCTGTGCGCTCTTTAAAGGGTGCGCGGCTCTTGCAGGCTTTTCTGCGAGGTGGGGGAATTCCCCCACCTCCTAGAAAAGCCAGCAAAGCCGTGCAGCCCCTTTAAAGAGCGCGCAGCTTTTGCCTGCTTTTGCGGGAGGTGGGGGAATTCCCCCATCTCCCGCAAAAGCCCACAGGAGGGTTGGAGAGTAGCGGGAAGGCGTCGCGCGCCTTCCTGCTGCCCCCCATCCTCTGGGGCTGACGATGGGGGAAGCGCTGCTTTTCCCCCCGCCAGCCTCAAAGCCGGGTTGGAGAGTAGCGGGTAGGCATCGCGCGCCTTCCTGCTGCCCCCCATCCTCTGGGGCTGACGATGGGGGAAGCGCTGCTCCCCCCCCCGCCAGCCTCAAAGCCGGGTTGGAGAGTAGCGGGTAGGCATCGCGCGCCTTCCTGCTGCCCCCCATCCTCTGGGGCTGGCGATGGGGGAAGCGCTGCTTCCCCCCCCCCCGCCAGCCTCAAAGCCAGGTTGGAGAGTAGCGGGAAGGCATCGCGCGCCTTCCTGCTGCCCCCCATCCTCTGGGGCTGGCGATGGGGGAAGCGCTGCTCCCCCCCCCGCCAGCCTCAAAGCCAGGTTGGAGAGTAGCGGGAAGGCATCGCGCGCCTTCCTGCTGCCCCCCATCCTCTGGGGCTGGCGATGGGGGAAGCGCTGCTCCCCCCCCCCGCCAGCCTCAAAGCCGGGTTGGAGAGTAGCGGGTAGGCATCGCGCGCCTTCCTGCTGCCCCCCATCCTCTGGGGCTGGCGATGGGGGAAGCGCTGCTTCCCCCCCCCCGCCAGCCTCAAAGCCAGGTTGGAGAGTAGCGGGAAGGCATCGCGCGCCTTCCTGCTGCCCCCCATCCTCTGGGGCTGGCTATGGGGGAAGCGCTGCTTTTCCCCCCCCGCCAGCCTCAAAGAGCAGACTCTCCTGGCTTCAGCGGAAGCAACGGGAAGCCTCCGGAGCGCAGGCTTCGGAGGCTTTGCCTTGCTATCACTGAAGCCAGGGAGCCTGCATTCGCTCCATAGGACGCACACACATTTCCCCTTCATTTTTGGAGGGGAAAAAGTGCGTCCTATAGAGCGAAAAATACGGTACCTTTCAACTCTTGACAATGCCTCCTCCCTCTTTGGTAGAAGGCAGATAGTTGTGTGTGTATCAGATATAACTTCCTCTAGAAAGGCAAAAGTTGTGCTCCTTGTTTGACCCACCTTTGCCTCTCTCACCCTGCCCAGCCCTGGCATGTGGCCTCTGGAAGGCGATCCAGGAGGGAATCTGGCCCTTGGTCTGAAAAACAGTGGAAGCTTCCAAACTGACAGTTGTGCAAGAGCATGCAAACCTAAGGCCTGCCCACTGTGAGATTTTGACCAGCTTCTGCTCATCTGAAGCCGAAGCTGATACCGGCCCATCTTATCTTGAGCCCAAACAGCGTAGTCCACACAGCGGAAGGATAAGCAGTATGTGCCACATTCTTAATTTTTTATTTACACTTCTATGCTGAGAGAATACAAACATGCATCTTGCCTCTGCGAGAGCAGAGAAGCAACTCCTCTCGGAAACAAAGAACACCGAGAGAAACAGTGAAAAACAGGAAACCAGTGAACGTCACATCCAGTCTCCCATTCCCGTGGGAACCCAACGGTAACGCTGACTGTGGAATGTAAACAACTGTCTTGTGACAAGCATTTTGCTGCACAGTGAAGGAAGCAGAAACCAACATCCTCCCCTTTCTGTGAACATCACTGGGCAGCGTGTTCGTATAATATCAGTACAAACCCAACTTCTGCACATAGGTACAGTGTTGATCCCTTGACACAATCTTGGACAATACATCAGCAGGAATTTCATTACCTGGCATATAGGACACCGTTATGAGTCCCTTCTGAATACGTTCCCTAGCATGTTGCAGTTTCAATTGCAAATGCTTCGTGCTTTGCTTACAACCTTCAGAATTCAGCAAAGCCAAACATGCTTTATTGTCCTGGTAAACCTGGATTGGACATTTGACAGGAATTTTCATGTCTTTGCACAATTGTAACAACCATTCACAATCTTTAAGTGAATAAGACAGTGCATTCAGTTCAGCTTCACAAGTACTTAAGCTAACTGTTGTTTGCTTCTTGCATGACCAATCAAATAGACCCTGATTGTACATGTAGCAAACTCCAGACGTACTTTTCCTGTCTGTAGTGTCACTTCCAAAACTTGCATCTGCAAATATCTCAAGGCCACCAGACTTCTGATTGTTAAATCTCAGTCTGTAATGCATAGTGCCTTTCAAGTAGCGTGCTATGCGTTTCAGAGCTTTCCAATCCTTAACAGTAGGATTGTTGACTTGTCTGCTTAGCAAATTGCAGCTAACAGCAATGTCAGGTCTTGAACACCTGGCAATGAGGTTTAGTTTGCCTAGCACACTTCTGTACAGTGTAGTGTCAGAAAATGCTTCTTCAGTGTCATCTACCTGATAACCTGTTGTCATCGGTGTGTCTACAGGGTTAGCATCCATCAGGTTTAGTTTGCTTAACACGTCAGCAATTTTCCGTGACTGGTGTACTAGAATGTTACCATCTTGATCTCTCTCTATTTCCAGAGATAGGTAGTTGTTTACCTCACCAAGATCTTTCATGTCAAAGTGCTCTTTCAGTTCAACTAGGGCGTTATTGTACATTGTGACATCCTTCCAAAAGAATAAAATATCATCAACATAAAACAAGCAATACAGCTTCTTTTGCCCCTCCTCTTTGACAAATACACACAGATCAGCTTTCCCTTGCTGAAAACCTAGAGAAAACAATACTTCAGTGAGTTTTGTGTGCCAACACCATGCACTTTGAGACCATAAAGGGATTTCTTCAGAGCACAAACAAATCCCTGTTCTACCTGTACGCCATCAGGTGAAAGCATATAAAGAGATTCAGCTAGAGACCTGTACAAAAATGCTGTATTCACATCATGGTGAATAACGTGTAGATTCTCCTCTGCAGCCAGCTTGAGCATAAGCCTAATGCTCTCATACCTCACGGTGGGTGAGTAGGTCTTGTGATAGTCTTCACCTGGTACCTGTGAAAAACCTCTGGCTACCAATCTGGCTTTGTGTCTGACTATCTTGCCATTTTGATCAGTCTTCGCTTTGAAGACCCATTTGCTTCCAAGCGGTTTCATTCCTGGAACTACTGGAACATGCTCCCATGTTTTGTTCCTCTCAAAGGAATCAAGCTCAGCCTTCATGGCATTTAACCATGGCTCAGCATCCTTTGAATCCAAATCCTGGATTTCTTGGAAACTTGAAGGTTCAAATACCTTCTTGGAGCTTTTAACAGCTGCTACTGCTGTCTTAGCAAATTCATCAGCCAATCTCTTTGGAAGTCTGCCTTTTGTGGCTCTTTCTGACCTGTGAATTAGCCGTAGGTCTTCGACACTCTCCTCTTCCTTCTTAGGAGAAAAGTGACCTATTGTGAACAATGGTTCCTCCAATTCTTGATCAGAGCTTTCAGAGGGTCGCATAGAGGCTTTCGCACTCTTGAAATCCTCTGAATCACCCGATTCAGTTTCAGACTCAGAATCAGGACCTTCATCAGTGGGTGTGGGTTGTTGCGGCAGCTGTGGCTGTTGCTGCTGCTTTTGCTGCTGCCTATCCTCAGTCTCATCACTGTCATCAGGATAACATTGGAAAATTCCCACATTCTCCCCCCGCTTGGCATTGTACTCAACACTTCTTGTGAGCCTAATTGTCTTCGAGTCAGTCATCATTCTGTAAGAACTTTTCTGATAACCTAGAAAGATACCATGCAATCCACGCTTGCCTAACTTGGAGCTTTGTGGTGTGTGAACCCACATGTCAGAACCAAAAATTCTCATGTGTTTGATGTATGGCTTCTTGCCAAACATCTTCTCATAGGGGGTACAACCAATCACTGAAGATAACCTGCGATTATAACTAAACAAAACATGAGAGAGATTCAGCCCGATAACTCTCTGGAAGATTGGCATCATGCAGCAAGGTTTTTAACCCTTGAAGCAATGTCTGATTTGCCCTCTCGCAAAGTCCATTCTGCCATGGCGAACGAGGACTAGACAAATCGTGTTGAATTCCTTTCTCAGTCAGAAAAGCTTCAAACTGCTGAGAAGTGAATTCCCCCCCACAATCAGTGAAAAGAGTCTTTATCTTCTTACCATGCACATTTTCTAACCAAGCACAGAATTCCTTGAACCTTGGAAAAGCCTCTGATTTTTGCTTGAGATTGTACACATAAATATACCTGGAAAATGCATCAATGAGAACCATGAAGTACCTGTTTCCACCCAAAGAGGGCGACAGTGAACCAACTAAATCAGCATGAACAACTTGGAATGGTTCTGTAGCTTGCCTACTAGACACCTTACCTTTCGCAGCCATTTTCACTTTGTTTGCTGCACATGCCTTACACTTCATGTGGTACCTGCAGGGTTTAATAGTCATACCTTCAACCAAGGCAGGCATTTTAGATACTGCCTCAAAATGCAAATGACCAAATTTCCTGTGAAAATCATGAATACATCTTGCATGCATGTTGTTCTGGACACCGGACCTTTGCCTTTTCCTTTTCCACGCGATGAGCTTTCGCTGCGCTGCTCTGTCTTGGCCCTAGGAAATCTGCATTCCCTCTTCATATGGCCTAGATGTCCACACGAGTAGCATTTCACTGCCTTCAAAGCTTTGGCGCCATCTGGTGGTTCCACTGCATTCTGGGATGACGTCTGTGAAGACTCCCCCTTACCGATGCAGCTAGCACCCCTGCGGTCTGCTTCATTCAGAATCACGGCAGTAACATGGGCTACTGTGAGCTGAGCAGTTGGCTGAACAGCAATCTGAGTGGCAACGGACTCCCAACTTGAACCCAAAGAATGTAGTATCATGAAGGAATACACAGCCTCTGGAAAGGTGAGTCCTCTCTGTTGCAGCTCATGTCTCAGATTCTGCATCTCCATCAGATGTGTACGCACATCTGCACCTTCAGCAAGTGCCATATCATGCAGCTTGGCATAGTAGAACAAAGAAGCACCAGCTTCTGTTCTCAAATGAGAATCTTTCAAAGTGTCCCAAATTTCTCTGGCTGAGGTCTTGCCACGCAACAGACAGAGCTCTTCTGGGGAGACTATCAATGTAAGTGTTCCCCTTGCTTTGGAATCCTTAGCTGCCCATTCATCTGTTATTGGAGCTTTGGAATCCCGAAAGCATCTGCCAGCTTTTCGTTAGCCATCTCTGCTGCTTTAAATCAAGCTGTGTCTGTGTCTACTGCAGCTTCATTCCAAAAGCACTTTTAAAAAGGTACTTTCGGTTTTTCAAGCCTCCCAAGCCTGTGAGCCTGTGCCACGGCAAATGGCTTTAAAAGTTCAAAGTCCAGCCATAAAGCCATTAATTAGGAGCTGGCAGGTTGCCTGGAGCATGATCACATACCTCTCATCAATCATCTTGACGCACAGAGCAGATAACGTCCGATCCGTCCCTCTGCATTCCGATTCCGTTTTTCTGGGCCCATAACCAAAAATATGAGCTCATCTGAAGCTGAAGCTGATACCGGCCCATCTTATCTTGAGCCCAAACAGCGTAGTCCACACAGCAGAAGGATAAGCAGTATGTGCCACATTCTTAATTTTTTATTTACACTTCTATGCTGAGAGAATACAAACATGCATCTTGCCTCTGCGAGAGCAGTGAAGCAACTCCTCTCGGAAACAAAGAACACCGAGAGAAACAGTGAAAAACAGGAAACCAGTGAACGTCACATCCAGTCTCCCATTCCCGTGGGAACCCAACAGTAACGCTGACTGTGGAATGTAAAAAACTATCTTGTGACAAGCATTTTGCTGCACAGTGAAGGAAGCAGAAACCAACATCCACATCCCACTGAACTATGCTAGGCCATGACTTCTGTCATTCCTGGCCATTGGCCACCCCAGTAGGGGCTAATGGGAGTTGGAGTTAAGGAATGGTTGAGGGAACTATGGATATACTATGAAAAAAAGCAAGGCTTTTAGAGAGATGTTATCACAGCTGTAGGGCATGTGCACATTTCCCTTCCCTTTGATGGGATCTCAGCACTCGAGATGCTGCTTAGATTTGTTTATCACCCATCTGTTGGTTTCTGCTTCCTTCACTGTGCAGCGAAGTGCTTGTCACGGGACAAGGTTTTGCATTCCACAGTCAGAGTACTGTTGGGTTTCCCACGGGAATGGGAGACTGGATGTGACATACACTGGTTTCCTGTTTTTCACAGTTCTCTCGGTGTTTCCGAGGAGAGAAGAGTTGCTTCTCTGCTCTCGCAGAGGCCAGATGCATGTTTGTAATCTCTCAGCATTGAAGTGTAAATAAAGTAAAGTATGTGGCACGTACTGCTCTTCATTCCGCTGTGCAGAAGAGTCTGCAAATACAACACCATCACCCCCCCCCATTTGCTAGTGGATTCATTGCTACAGAGTTCTTGCGTATATGGTTGCATACAGGTACTAGTGGCAGTGTTGATTGTCTTCCCCCCCAACCCACCCATGCAATTATGGTGGTTTTTTAAAAAAGAAAAGGGGGTCTTTTTCCAGGGGTACTCAAGGTTATGCAGTACTGGAACCTCTTTTCCCCAAACTGTTCAAAGTCTGACACTTACTGTAACAATTTCATGGTGATTACCAGCTCCATATTTGCTTTAAAAAGAAAGCACTGAAAATAGGGGTTGCTTTTTAAATTTATTGCTTTGTTTGTCATGATTGAAAGCAAAGAACTTCCCCTCTCTCCTTACAAATTAAAACTGCCTTCCACTTTTTTTCAGTATTTCCTGTGAAGAAAATTGCTTTCACATCCGTAGCAGGCATCTAAAGCATAGGCGCCGACTCCATGGGGCCTGAGGGGGCCTGAGCCCCCTCAAAAATTTTATTGGGGGGGCTCTGCCCCCCCAATAATTAAAAAATTTTTCGCGCGCCTTGGCTCCCTCGTCGCGCGCCTTGGCTCCCGCGGCCGGCGAGGGGAGCCCGGGCCGCGCGTGGCTGCTGCTGCCGCCGCCGTTTGTGGTCATGGCGGAGCTGCCGCCTAGGGAGGAGGGGAGAGGGGGCTGGCGGGGGGGCAGGCGGTGAAGGGGGCTTGGCTGCTCTCTCTCTCTCTCTCTCTCTCTCGGGCTCTCTCTCTCTCTCGGGCTCTCTCTCTCTCGGGCTCTCTCTCTCTCGGGCTCTCTCTCTCGGGCTCTCTCTCTCGGGCTCTCTCTCTCTCGGGCTCTCTCTCTCTCTCGGGCTCTCTCTCTCTCTCTCGGGCTCTCTCTCTCTCTCTCTCGGGCTCTCTCTCTCTCTCTCGGGCTCTCTCTCTCTCTCTCGGGCTCTCTCTCTCTCGGGCTCTCTCTCTCTCGGGCTCTCTCTCTCTCTCTCGGGCTCTCTCTCTCTCTCGGGCTCTCTCTCTCGGGCTCTCTCTCTCTCTCTCTCGGGCTCTCTCTCTCTCGGGCTCTCTCTCTATCTCTCTCTCTCGGGCTCTCTCTCTCGGGCTCTCTCTCTCTCTCTCGGGCTCTCTCTCTCTCTCGGGCTCTCTCTCTCTCTCTTGGGCTCTCTCTCTCTCTCGGGCTCTCTCTCTCTCGGGCTCTCTCTCTCTCGGGCTCTCTCTCTCTCTCGGGCTCTCTCTCTCGGGCTCTCTCTCTCTCTCTCGGGCTCTCTCTCTCTCTCTCGGGCTCTCTCTCTCTCGGGCTCTCTCTCTCTCTCTCGGGCTCTCTCTCTCTCTCGGGCTCTCTCTCTCTCTCGGGCTCTCTCTCTCTCTCGGGCTCTCTCTCTCTCTCTCGGGCTCTCTCTCTCTCTCTCGGGCTCTCTCTCTCTCTCTCGGGCTCTCTCTCTCTCTCGGGCTCTCTCTCTCGGGCTCTCTCTCTTTCTCTCTCGGTCTCTCTCTCTCTCTCTCTCTCGGGCTCTCTCTCTCTCTCTCTCTCGGGCTCTCTCTCTCTCTCGGGCTCTTCCCGCCCAGGGCTTGTGGGCATCTGCTCTGAGAGGAAGATGGAGGTGACTTCCCTTAAAGGTCATGGAATCATAGAGGTGGAAGGGACCCAAAGGTCATCCAGTCCAACCCCCAGCAATTCAGGACTCACAGCTAAAGCATCCCTGGCAGATGCCCTCCCCCCGACCTCTCCCTAAAAGCCCCTTCCCCTGTCTGACTGCTCTCACCACCAGAAAAGCCTTCCTAATGTTTTGTGGGAATCTCATTAAGCCTACAGAGCTATATATGCAAATGGATCTACCGTATTTTTCGGACTATTGGACGCACCGGTCCATAGGACGCACCTAGATTTGGGGGGGGAAATAAAGGCAAAAAAATTTATTCCCCCCCCCCGCCAGGCGCGGGGCTGGGGCGGGGAAGCCCGAGCTTCCCCCTCCCCCAGAACGGGACCCAGAGCCATGCCGAAGCTGCGTGCAGCTTTGGCATCGCTCTGGGAGCTTGCGGGGCTGGGGGAGGAGGAAGCCTTCCGCCAGCCTCCAAACCATGTCGGGAGACAGCGGGATGGCGCGCTGCGCCTCTCCCGCTGTCCCCCGAGTTTGCGGGGCTGGGCCAGCCTTCTAACCAAGTCGGGGGACAGCGGGAAGGGCGCGCTGCGCCTCTCCCGCTGTCCCCCGAGCTTGTGGGGCTGGCGGTGGGGCTCTCCTGAAGCCTGGAGGTTGTGGGGCTGGTGGGGGGGAGAAGCAGGCTTGCTTCTCCCACCCCCAGCCTCCAGATCAGGTCGGGGAATAGCGGGATGGCGGAGCGCCGCCATCCCGCTATTCCACGACCTGATCTGGAGGTTGTGGGGCTGGGGGGGGGAGAAGCAGGCTTGCTTCTCCCACCCCCAGCCTCCAGATCAGGTCGGGGAATAGCGGGATGGCGGAGCGCCGCCATCCCGCTATTCCCCGACCTGATCTGGAGGTTGTGGGGCTGGGGGGGGGAGAAGCAGGCTTGCTCCTCCCACCCCCAGCCTCCAGATCAGGTCGGGGAATAGCAGGATGGCGGAGCACCGCCATCCCGCTATTCCCCGACCTGATCTGGAGGTTGTGGGGCTGGGGGGGGGGAGAAGCAGGCTTGCTCCTCCCACCCCCAGCCTCCAGATCAGGTCGGGGAATAGCGGGATGGCGGCGCTTCGCCATCCCCCTATCCCCCGAGCTTGTGGGGCTGGGGGGGGAGAAGCAGGCTTGCTTCTCCCCCCGCCAGCCTCCAGATCAGGTCGGGGAATAGCGGGGTGGCGGCTCTGCGCCTCCCCACTGTCCCCAGCTTTTGGGTGCAGGCTGCTGCCCGCAAGCCTTGCGAGCCCGCGGGACATCCCGCCGGGCTTGCAAGACTTGGGATAGCTTCCTGAAGCCTGGAGAGCGAGAGGGGTCGGTGCGCACGGACCCCTCTCGCTCTCCAGGCTTCAGCAAAAGCCTGCATTCGCACCATAGGACGCACACACATTTCCCCTTCATTTTTGGAGGGGAAAAAGTGCGTCCTATAGTGCGAAAAATACGGTACTTATTCTTTCCCTTGAAGATACATTGATTCGTTTGTTACTGTGGTTTCGATCAATACTTTCCAAAGATCTTTACATTTGTCCATGCATGATCTTTGTCTGAAAGCTCATGGGTTGCAGGAGTTGTCATAGGAGGTTATATTTTTGTCCTTCCAACTGTTATGGAAATTACAGGGGGGGGCACATCTTTAAAGTTGTTAAATGTTGCAAATATTATGCCTGAATGTACCCTTTCAACTTGACAGCTCAGGGAAGTTACCTAGATAAAATCCTGTAACACAATGTATCAGCCTTCGACTCCCGGAACCATTTGAAAACCAGAGTGCGGCTTCTGCCAGAGGAGCCCCCTGCAGCCAATCGGAAGCCGCACCGGATGTTCGCCCTCCAAAAATCATTTGAAAATTCCGGGTTTTCAATCATTTGAAACACTCACTTCCGGGTTTCGATTGTTCAGAAGCCGATTTGTTTGGGAGCCAAGGTGCTCGGCTTCTCAGGTACAACCGAACCTGAGTCCTTGGGGGCGCCGCCTCCCCGGGCGGGAACGCTGCGGGTGCGCGAGGGAGGAGGGCGGCCCCCGGGGGCTGGGAGAGCTGGGCTGCCGTGGCCGAGAGGGCTGCTCTGCTGGGCGCCGCTGACATTGGAACTTAGAAAACTTCCTGGGGCAGGACCCCGGTATGGGCCCCCCCAATATTTTTTATAAGTCGGCGCCCCTGATCTAAAGTACATGGTCCCCCCCCCAAGATTCATGGGAGTGGTCGAATGGGAGGTATTCTTTGACAGGGCGTCTGTCTTGCTGCTGCTGCATGTCACTGTTGACTGTTTCTGTGTGTCTGCAAGGAGAATACAGGACACAGGTGTTATGAAGGTGCAATAAGCCAGACAGAGAGTGGTCCCTCCCTATAATGTAAATAGAGAGACTTCTTTTCAGGAGATTTCTGTATAAAGAACACTTTGCTGAGGTGGAAGTGGGGACTAAGTGAGGCTGGAGCGGAACCATGTTTGCATGAACATGAGAATGTAAAATATGGTCTCCATTTAGATATTTATTAAAATAATTTATTCATTTACCCAGAAGAGTCATTAGGCTTTTTTTTGCTGTAAGCTGCTTCCTACATTGTAAGAGTGGGTCATGAGACCCTTGATCCCTCCTCGAAATACAATCTGAACCAAATGGGTGAGGCAGTAAAGAGTTTATTGATTACAATACGTTCTTGCAAGAGGAAAGGGGTCCAAAGTAGCTGATGTTCCCTATACTGGAAGCCCAGGTTCCCTCCCTCGTCTCCCCATTGGCTGGTCCTGCAAGGTTTTCCTTCCCCCAATTATCAAAGGAAAGGAAAGAGGCTGGGGGGGGGGGAGAAACTTCTCCTTCCTCGGCAGAGTCACCTGACTTCCAGCTTCACCAGCGGAGATAAAATCGAGGCTTGCAAAGGAGGGAGGGAAGGGGGCTGCTTCGTCCTAATTGTTGTTGTTTAGGCGTGTCCGACTCTTTGTGGCCCATGGACCAGAGCACGAACTAATTAAGCCTCCTAATTAAACAGTGTCACTCCCTGCCTCCCAGGCGGGAGCTCCCATTCCCGCCCCCGCTGCCCAGGGTCGCTGCATCTGCCGCCGTCTTCAGGATTTCGGGTGAGTGCAAAGCCAGCAGCGGGGAAGGAGGGAAGGGCCTTTGCAACTGGTGGGGGGTCCAGGATGAGAAGCCCCGGGATGGGGAGAAGAAGAGAAGGGAGGATAGAGAGAAAAGGCTCTACATTGAAGGAAGTTACATAATCATCTTTAAAGACATACCAATAAGATTGTTAAAACGAAGAGAAGCGTACAAACCGCTGGTGCAAATACTCAAGAGAAACAAGATTGACTTCAGATGGGAATTTCCGGAAGGTGTTTCATTCTTTTATAAAGGGGTGAAAAGAAGACTGACTAGCCCTGAGGAAATAGGAAAATTTACAAGAAGATACAAAGAACTGCAGGTAGAGGAGGGAGAGACCAAAGGAGCGGAAGGAGGAGGAGGATCAAGGGAGGAATCGGATTTAGGAGAAGAAGAGGAGCAGATTGGAAAAGAAGTAGAAGAGGAGGAAGAAGAAGAAGAAGAGGGAGAAGGAACAGATAGATTATAAGGTTAAAGTTTAAGTTTAAATAACTGGGGGGGAAAAGAATGATATTAAAACTCTGGAATTGGAACATCAATGGGATGAACGATAAGAAAAAACGAAACAGAATTGAACACATTTTAAAAAAGAAGAATTTAGACATCATATGCCTACAAGAAACACACGTGGCAAGAAAACATAGGAAAGTCCTGATTAACAAAAGGTTAGGAAATGAATTTATTTCTTCGGACAGAGAGAAAAAAAGAGGTGTCGTATTATATATTAAAAGCAAAATTGAATCTCAACAACTATTTAAGGATGAGGAGGGGAGAATCATAGCGGCTCAAATTAATTGGCAAGGGGAGAATCTGATAATTGTTGGCATTTACGCACCAAATGAAAATAAAACAGAGTTCTATAGGTCACTGGAGGATAAACTTTTTGAATATATGGACAAAAAAATAATAATAATGGGAGATATGAACGGCGTGGTTTCAGTGGAAATGGACAGACTAAGAAAGGGAGAGAACAAAGATGGGAAATTACCTAAGACATTCTTCACGATGGTAAAGAACTGTAACTTAATGGACATTTGGAGACTTAGGCACCCACTGGAGAAGCAATATACATTTTACTCAGACCTGAATCAATCATTCTCAAGAATAGACCAAATATGGGTATCGAACGAATTAACGCCGAGAATTCAACACATTGAAATACAGGCCAAAGTGATTTCAGACCATAGCCCACTGGAAATGGAGCTAAAAGGCTTTGAAGAAAGAACCTTCAGGTGGAGATTGAATGATAACCTATTAGACGACCAAAAGTTTGTGGAGAAAATACAAAAAAAGTTAGCTGAATACTTTCTAGACAACATGGATAAAGGCACAAAAACAAGTGTGGTTTGGGACGCGAGTAAGGCAGTAATGAGAGGCCTCTTCATCTAGCAAAACGCACTGAAAAAAAGTAATAAGGAAAAAAAGACGAAAGAAATTCTAAGACAGATTATGGATAAAGAACAAAAATTGACTAAAAAACCTAACAACACGAAGATAAAGCAGGAAATAAAGATTTTACAAACTCAGTTCTCAATGTTAATAAACAAAGAGGTCGAATGGAATATCAAAAGATTAAGACAGAAAAATTTTGAGTTTGCAAACAAATCAGGAAAATGGCTCGCATGGCAAGTGAAGAAGAGAAAGGAACAGAATACAATCAACAAAATTGAGGTAAATGGAGAAGAAACAGCGGATCCGAAAGAAATCAGAAAAGGATTTGTGGACTTTTATAAACAATTATATAGAAATAGAGAAAGGAATAATAAGAAGAAGATAGAAAGATATTTAAAAGAGAAAGCGACAAGGAAGATATCGACAGACCAAAAAGACCAGTTGAATGCCCCAATTTCCAAAGAAGAAGTAGAAGAAGTGATAAACGAATTGAAAAGAGGGAAGGCACCGGGCCCGGATGGGCTAACAGCCAGTTATTATAAAGAACTAAAAGATAGGTTAATGGCTCCATTGATTGAAGTAATGAACAACATCTTAAAAGTAAGGGACATTCCAGAAACATGGAAAGAAGCATTCATTACAATAATTCCAAAACAAGACTCAGACCTAACCCAAGTGAAAAATTATAGGCCCATCTCGTTATTAAATACTGACTATAAGATCTTTGCAGGAATTCTAGCCAAAAGATTGAAAAAGATACTAGTAAGAATCATCCATGAAGACCAAGCGGGTTTCCTGCCGGGCAGACAATTAAGAAACAATATAAGGAATGTTATAAACATCATTGAATATCTGTCCGATAGGGGTGACAAACAAGCAAGCCTAATATTCGTGGATGCGGAGAAGGCGTTCGACAATGTAATTTGGGAATTTATGTTGGAGAACTTAGAACTGATGGACGTGGGCCGAGACTTCCTCAATGGCATAAGGGCTATATACACAGAACAGAAGGCAAAATTGATTGTGAACAATGTTATTACGGAAGACATAAAAATATCAAAAGGAACAAGGCAGGGATGCCCACTGTCACCGCTGTTATTTATAACTGTTCTGGAAGTTCTATTAAATGCAATTAGACAGAATAAGAGAATAAAAGGGGTAACATTAGGCCTAAATGAATATAAGGTTAAAGCTTTTGCTGACGATGTGGTGCTGACCGTGGAGGAACCAATAGAAAGTATAAGAGAGGTTTTGGATGAGATGGAGCAATTTGGGAAGGTAGCAGGATTCAGATTAAATAAGAGTAAGACCAAAATGATGGTAAAAAATATGGACCAAGATACGATTGTAAAAATACAGCAAGGTACGGAGATTGAAGTGGTAAAAAAGGTTAAATATTTGGGAATCTGGCTATCAAACAAGAATATTGATCTATACCAAAATAATTATATACCAGTATGGAAAGGAATAAAGAAAGATTTGGAGGTGTGGGCAAGAATGAGACTATCACTATGGGGAAGAATCTCTATGATAAAAATGATGGTGCTACCTAGGTTACTATTCCTATTTCAAACTATACCCATTGTAAAGGGTACAGGAGTTTTTAAAGAATGGCAAAGGGTGATATCAAGATATATCTGGGAAGGGAAGAAACCAAGAATCAAACATAAGTTGTTAATAGATGCGAAAGAAAGAGGTGGATTCGCCCTACCAGATATGAGAATGTACTATGAGGCAGCATGTCTGTGTTGGTTAAAAGATTGGGTAAAGTTGGAAAATAAGGAATTGTTAGACCTGGAAGGATTTAATAACAGATTCGGGTGGCACGCGTACCTATGGTGTGAAAAGAAGAGGGTCCACAAAGGTTTTGGGAATCACATATTTAGAGGTCCACTAATAGAGGTTTGGGATAGATATAAAAACATACTGGAAATAAAGGTTCCGCATTGGTTATCACCGTTAGAGATAATGTGTGTGAAGAAAATCAATATGAGAGATAAGTGGGGTACTTATGGAGAAATGGTAACTAATGAAGGAGGGAAATGGAAAATGAAACCATATGACCAAGTAAAACTATATATACATGACTGGCTGCACTATTTTCAGGTAAATGAAAGATTTAAAAAAGATCTGAAGGAAAGGGGTTATGTGGAAAAAGAATCAAGATTTCAAAAAGAAATAATAAATAATGAGAACAAAAATCTGTCAAAAATGTATAAAATACTGTTGGAGTGGTATACGAAGGATGAGGAGGTAAAATCAGTAATGGTTCAGTGGGGAAAAGATTTTGGATACAGTGTTCAATTGAGGGATTGGGAAAAGCTGTGGAGAGAAAACATAAAGTTTACGGCATGTACGTTATTGAAGGAAAATGTGATGAAGATGCTGTACAGATGGTACATGACACCCGTAAAACTGGCCAAGATGTATAAGGTAGATAATAAATGCTGGAAATGCAAACATAAAGAAGGGACATTCTTCCACCAGTGGTGGGAGTGTAAAAAAGTTAAAAGCTTCTGGGAAAATATCTATAACGAGATGAAAAAAATATTAAAATATACTTTTGTGAAAAAGCCAGAAGCCTTTTTATTAGGCATAGTAGGAAAAGAGATAAGAAGGAAAGATCGCAAACTTTTCCAATACGGTGTAACGGCAGCCAGAATCGTGATAGCCCAGAAGTGGAAGCAAGAGGAGATCCCAACAGTAGAAGAGTGGAGAGCTAAATTGACAGACTACTTAGAGCTGGATAAATTAACTGGGAAAATCAGATATATTAAGGATCAAAAATTTATTGAGGATTGGGGAAAGTTTGTGGGGTATCTGGAAAAAAACTGTGGTGTAAATATAACGCTAGCGGGGTTTAAAGAGGCACTGTAAAGAATAATTAAGTATTGCCTATTAGAAATAATGAGGGCAGGGTGGAACATTTGGCAATATGAAAGAAGGAATGTGTACAAAAGTTATATTTACGAACGATGGTCAACGGCGCTGAAGGAAGTCTAAATGGATATGATTTGATATGTTATGGAAAATGTATGATTACTTTGCTGTGTTTTATATATATCTTTTTTCTTGTTTGTCTGTTTTTGTTTTTTGTTCTCTTTAATTTTTGTTGTTTATAAAACTGCAATAAATAAAAACTATTTAAAAAAAAGAGAAGGGAGGAAAGGGAGCAGTTTCTCTTAATGGGGTCTGGAAGGTGGAGGTGGGGAGGGGTTTCCACTGTGGAAAGAGAGAAGCTTCCTTCTGCCCGGATCTGGTGCAAAGGGAGTCGCCGGGAAGGAGGTGGGAAAAGGGCGAGGGTTGGGCATTGTTGGGCAAGTTAAGAAGAATAATAATAATAAATAAGAATAATAATAATACCTGCCCATCTGGCTGGGTTTCCCTAGCCACTCTGTGCGGCTTACAACATAGATAAACCATAATAAAACATCAAATGTTAAAAATTTCCCAATACAGTGGTGCCTTGCAAGACGAAATTAATCCGTTCCACGAGTCTCTTCGTCTTGCAGTTTTTTCGTCTTGCGAAGCGCCGCTATTAGCGGCTTAGCGCTATTAGCGGCTTAGTGGCTATTAGCGGCTTAGAAAAAGGAAAAAAAAAGGGAAAAAAACTCGCAAGAACTCGCAAGACGTTTTCGTCTTGCAAAGCAAGCCCATAGGGAAATTCGTCTTGCGAAGCACCTCAAAAACGGAAAAACCCTTTCGTCTAGCGAGTTTTTCGTCTTGCGGGGCACCCCTGTACAGAGCTGCCTCCAGATGTCTTCTAAAAGTCAGATAGTTGTTTATTTATTTGAAATTGGGAGGGCGCCACCAGCGAGAAGACCCTCTGCCTGGTTCCCTGTAACTTCGCTTCTTGCAGGGAGGGAACTGGCAGAAGACCCTCGGAAGTGAACCTCAATGTACAGCCTTCCTTCCTTCCTTCCTTCCTTCCTTCCTTCCTTCCTTCCTTCCTTCCTTCCTTCCTTCCTTCCTTCCTTCCTTCCTTCCTTCTCTTTAGGCACCAGGCAAAAGCATTCCTCTTCTCCCAGACATTGGGCTCATTAAACAATCTATGGCCTTCACACCCGCAATTGTACGTGCCTAAGGGGGCAGTTGTCATTTTTTATTTCTTACTGTGCTGTGCATCTCTGATTTTCTATTGTAAGCTGCCCTGTGATCTTCGGAGGAAGGGCAGTATAGAAATGTAAAGAATAGCAGTAAAAATAGGAAGCCCTGTTGTGTTCAAGGGGGTGGTTGGGACAGAGTCTCTGATTAGCATGCATAGCAGGTCAGGCTAAGGAGGGAATAATAATAATAATAATAATAATAATAATAATAATAATAATAATAATAATAATAATAATAATAATTCATTACTTGCACCCTGCTCATGTGACTGGGTTCCTCGGCCACTCTGGGTGGCTTCCAACAAAATAAAAAACACCGAAAACATTGACTACTTCCCTGTACAGGGCTAACTTCAGAAGTCTTCCATTTTGTAGAAATGGCCTTCAATATTAAAGAAATGCCCTCTTTAAGTAATCACGTGATGTAAACATGTACACTAGTGTTCAAAATTGTGGAAACCTTTTGGAAAAGTGTATTTCTGAGGTTTGATGACTCCTAACACCACTTTTTTTTAGTAATACCATAAAACTATATATCAATGGAAATATAATTTAATGAAAAATGTAATGCAATAACTTTTATGAAGGATTATTTATTACAACAGCAGTCATAAAGAAGAAACGTGAAATGCATACAACAAAAGAGATATACCAAAATTCTCACCGTGTCAGTTAATACTTAACTGGGTAACCTTTAGCCTTCCATGGAGTAAAGTACCGTATTTTTCGCTCTATTGGACGCACCGGACCACAGGACGCACCTAGTTTTTAGAGGGGGGAATCAAGGGAAAAAATATTATTCCCCCCCCAGCCCCAAAGAGCAACGGACAGGCTGCACGCAGCCTATCCACTTCTCCCAGAGCTTCTCGGGGCTGCGGGGGAAGCCCGGGTCCCCCCCCCCCAGCCCCAAAGAGCAAAGAAGCCAAGACAGCGCGCGGGGTCCATAGCCGCGCAACCTCTCCAGCCAGGAGCTAAACCTCTCCAGTGCAGCTAAAGAAAAAGACAAGGCAGCAAGCGCAATCCATCCCGCTCGCTGCCTTGGCTTCTTCTTTAGCCTTGCGCAGCATCTTTAGTCTTGCGCAATGGGATGGATTGCGCCTGCTGTCCACCGGGGCTGGACTAGATGACTCCTGGGGTTCCCTTCCAACCCTGCAATTCTATGACCTCGGAAGGTGTTTGGGGTCTCCACCACTGGAGGCTTTTAAGCAGCAGTTGGGGGACCATCTGCCTGGCGTTCTTTAGATGTGATTCCTACATTGTGAGGGGGCTGGGCTAGATGACCCTCGGGTGGCCCTCCCAACTCTATACAGTCCTACAGTTCTGCGGCAGGGGATCCACAGCCACTTCACACAATGCCCACTCCCAATTTTCATTGGAGAGACATGTGGCTTCACTGTCTAGGTAGGTACCCCCCTACCTGCCACACTTCCCCCACCCCACTTAAGCTGAGGGAATTCCTGCCCAGAGAAGCTCCCAGCAATCACGGAGGAGGAATCCGCTGCAGCCTCCAGCAGCGGAGGATCCATGGTCCCCTTCCTTCCCTCCTCCGTAGTTGCTTTGAAGCAGGAAAGTGGGAGAGGAGCTGCTTACACGAGTGTAAGCTGCCCCCCTCCCACTTTCCTGCTTCAAAGCAATCACGGAGGAGGAATCCTCTGCAGCCTCCAGCAGCGGAGGATCCATGGTCCCCTTCCTTCCCTCCTCCGTAGTTGCTTTGAAGCAGGAAAGTGGGAGAGGAGCTGCTTACACGAGTGTAAGCTGCCCCCCTCCCACTTTCCTGCTTCAAAGCAATCACGGAGGAGGAATCCTCTGCAGCCTCGAGCAGCGGAGGATCCATGGTCCCCTTCCTTCCCTCCTCCGTAGTTGCTTTGAAGCAGGAAAGTGGGAGAGGAGCTGCTTACACGAGTGTAAGCTGCCCCCTCCCACTTTCCTGCTTCAAAGCAATCACGGAGGGGGGAATCCGCTGCAGCCTCCAGCAGCGGAGGATCCATGGTCCCCTTCCTTCCCTCCTCCGTAGTTGCTTTGAAGGAGGAAAGTGGGAGAGGAGCTGCTTACACGAGTGTAAGCTGCCCCCTCCCACTTTCCTGCTTCAAAGCAATCACGGAGGGGGGAATCCGCTGCAGCCTCCAGCAGCGGAGGATCCATGGTCCCCTTCCTTCCCTCCTCCGTAGTTGCTTTGAAGGAGGAAAGTGGGAGAGGAGTTGCTTACACGAGTGTAAGCTGCCCCCCTCCCACTTTCCTGCTTCAAAGCAATCACAGAGGGGGGAATCTGCTGAAGCCTCCAGCAGCGGAGGATCCATGGTCCTCTTCCTTCCCTCCTCCGTAGTTGCTTTGAAGGAGGAAAGTGGGAGAGGAGCTGCTTACAAGAGTGTAAGCTGCTCCCCTCCCACATTGCCGCCTCAAAGGGAACCCGGGAGGAGGGAATCTGCTGCAGCTTCCCCCACCTCCCGCAGAAGCCGCACGCTCTTTAAAGGGGCTGTGCGGCTTCTCCTGGCTTTTCTGGGAGGTGGGGGGATTCCCCCACCTCGTAGAAAAGCCTGCAGGAGCCGCACAGCCTTTAAAGAGGGTGCCGCTCTTGGGGGCTTTTCCCCCAGGAGGGAGAAGGGACTGCTACAGCCAGTCAGTCCCTTCTCCCTCCTGGAGAAAAGCCCGCAAGAGCGCACAAAGCTTGTGTGCGGCTCTTGAGGGCTTTTCCCGCCTGCCTCCCCCCTGCATTCGCTCCATAGGACGCACACACATTTTCCCTTGCTTTTTAGGAGGGAAAAAGTGCGTCCTATGGTGCGAAAAATACGGTAAGCTTTTTAGTTCTGCAGCTGTAATAATGTGAAACTAAGATTAAATTATTTCCCTTATTAATTGGGTTTTATTGCTGGGCTGCTTCTGACTAACAAGTTTCTTTAGTCAGCTCCATAGATTTTTGATTGAGTTAAGGTCTGGGCTATGTATTTTGGGGCATTTACTTTCCCATTAATGACTCAAATTTTGTCCACACCTCGTGCTGTCATACAGCCCCAGATCATAGCACTGACTTGGTGTTTCACGGAAGGTGCAATGTAAATAGGATGTAAATCTCCTCCAATTCTCCTCATGTACCGTATTTTTCGGACTATTGGACGCACCGGTCCATAGGACGCACCTAGATTTGGGGGGGGGGGAAATAAAGGCAAAAAAATTTATTCCCCCCCCGCCAGGCGCGGGGCTGGGGCGGGGAAGCCCGAGCTTCCCCCTCCCCCAGAACGGGACCCAGAGCCATGCCGAAGCTGCGCGCAGCTTTGGCATCGCTCTGGGAGCTTGCGGGGCTGGGGGAGGAGGAAGCCTTCCGCCAGCCTCCAAACCATGTCGGGAGACAGCGGGATGGCGCGCTGCGCCTCTCCCGCTGTCCCCCGAGTTTGCGGGGCTGGGCCAGCCTTCTAACCAAGTCGGGGGACAGCGGGAAGGGCGCGCTGCACCCCTGCCGCTGTCTCCCGAGTTTGCGGGGCTGGCGACGGGGAGGAGCAGGCTTCTCCCCCCGCCAGCCTTCTAGACAAGTCGGGGGACAGCGGGAAAGGCGCGCTGCGCCTCTCCCGCTGTCCCCCGAGTTTGCGGGGCTGGCAACGGGGAGGAGCAGGCTTCTCCCCCCGCCAGCCTTCTAGCCAAGTCGGGGGACAGCGGGAAGGGCGCGCTGCGCCTCTCCCGCTGTCCCCCGAGCTTGTGGGGCTGGCGGTGGGGCTCTCCTGAAGCCTGGAGGTTGTGGGGCTGGTGGGGGGGAGAAGCAGGCTTGCTTCTCCCACCCCCAGCCTCCAGATCAGGTCGGGGAATAGCGGGATGGCGGAGCGCCGCCATCCCGCTATTCCCCGACCTGATCTGGAGGTTGTGGGGCTGGGGGGGGGGGGAGAAGCAGGCTTGCTCCTCCCACCCCCAGCCTCCAGATCAGGTCGGGGAATAGCGGGATGGCGGAGCGCCGCCATCCCGCTATTCCCCGACCTGATCTGGAGGTTGTGGGGCTGGGGGGGGGGAGAAGCAGGCTTGCTCCTCCCACCCCCAGCCTCCAGATCAGGTCGGGGAATAGCGGGATGGCGGAGCGCCGCCATCCCGCTATTCCCCGACCTGATCTGGAGGTTGTGGGGATGGTGGGGGGGAGAAGCAGGCTTGCTCCTCCCACCCCCAGCCTCCAGATCAGGTCGGGGAATAGCGGGATGGCGGCGCTTCGCCATCCCCCTATCCCCCGAGCTTGTGGGGCTGGGGGGGGGAGAAGCAGGCTTGCTTCTCCCCCCGCCAGCCTCCAGAACAGGTCGGGGAATAGCGGGGTGGCGGCTCTGCGCCTCCCCGCTGTCCCCAGCTTTTGGGTGCAGGCTGCTGCCCGCAAGCCTTGCGAGCCCGCGGGACATCCCGCCGGGCTTGCAAGACTTGGGATAGCTTCCTGAAGCCTGGAGAGCGAGAGGGGTCGGTGCGCACGGACCCCTCTCGCTCTCCAGGCTTCAGCAAAAGCCTGCATTCGCACCATAGGACGCACACACATTTCCCCTTCATTTTTGGAGGGGAAAAAGTGCGTCCTATAGTGCGAAAAATACGGTATTTCATGGCATCACTACCAAGCGAGATTTTGGTCTCCTCACTCCAAATAACACTGTCCCATTGTTCTGCTGTCCAGTTAACATGGGTTTAGCCCAGTCTGATTTTGTAGTGACTGCGTCTCCTTATACCTCTTCCAAAATTTAGAAATGTCCCCTTTGGTTAAGTTTCTGCCAATTTTTCTTCTAATATCTTCATAACTGTAGCCTTGTTCACTTAATAGTACTATTTTACATCCCTTTCTAGGTGACCAGTCAACTCTTTGCACCATTTATTTAATTTTATTACGTTTTACAAGCTCACTAAATGAAAAAAAACCTCAACCAACTTGATAGCAATCGCACAACACATTTTTAAAAAATATATTTTTATTGAATTTTCAAATTATAACAACAAATTTCCACAAATCTTAATTGAACAATTTCTATATCCGTATTTCTCCCCTCCCTCCTCTTTGGCTTCCCCCATTTTTCCGTATTGATTTATTACACAAATTCTATACTCTGCTGATTTTGCTTCTTATATAGTTGACAAAACCTGCCAATGAGTCCATATCTTTATACAGTGGTGCCTCGCAAGACGAAATTAATTCGTTCCACAAGTCTTTTCGTCTTGCGAGTTTTTCGTCTTGCGAAGCACGGTTTCCCATAGGAATGCATTGAAAATCAATCAATGCGTTCCTATGGAAACCGCCTTCAGACCAGGTCTGGGGACAGTCTGTCCCCCGACCTCTTCTGAAGGCCGGCGGGGGGCGAAAGTCTTTGCTTCCCCCCCGCCTGCCTTCCCGGGACAGCGGAGACTTCTCCGCTGTCCCGGGGCGATTTTAAAATGCTGGCGGGCGGCAGCGAACCCTTCGCTGCCGCCCGCCAGCGAACCCTTCGCTGCCGCCCGCCAGCATTTTAAAAACCCCGGGACAGCGGAGGACTTCTCCGCTGTCCGGGGCGATCTTAAAATGCTGGCGGGCGGCAGCGCTGCCGCCCGCCAGCATTTTAAAATCGCCCCGGGGCAGCGGAGGAATTCTCCGCTGTCCCGGGGCGATTTAAAAGCCCCCGGGAAGGCAGGCAGGGGGGGACAAAGACTTTTGCCCCCCACCGGCCTTCAGAAGAGGTCCCCCCTTCCTGCCTTTCCGGGAGAGCGGAGAAACGCGCTTTCCCGGACGGCTTTTGAAGGCAAGCGGGGGGGAGCAAAGACTTTTGCCCCCCGCCCGCCTTCAGAAGAGGTCCTGGACCTCTTCTGAAGGCTGGCGGGGGGCCAAAGTCTTTGTCCCCCCTGCCTGCCTTCCCGGGGGCTTTTAAATCGCCCCGGGACAGCGGAGAATTCCTCCGCTGTCCCGGGGCGATTTTAAAATGCTACCGGACGGCTTTTGAAGGCAGGCAGGGGGAGCAAAGACTTTTGCCCCCCGCCCACCTTCAGAAGAGGTCCAGAGGGCTCTCCAAGCTGCGGATAGCAGCCTGCTGCCCTGCGCGAGGGGCGCTCTTAAGCAGAGCGCCCCTCGCGCGGGGCAGCAGGCTGCTATCCGCAGCCTAGGCGGGAACTCTTCTGAAGGCTGGCGGGGGAGAAGGGCTTTTCTTCCCACCGCCAGCCTTCAGAACAACTGCGCACCTTCCCCTCTGTTCCCGGACCTGTCCTGAAGGCTTGCGGTGGGAGGAGGGCTTCCCTCCCCACCGCCAACATTCAGAATGCTGTTCTGAATGTTGGCGGTGGGGAGGAAAAACCCTCCTCCCACCGCAAGCCCCGGGAACAGAGGAGAAGCCCTTCGCGCCTTGTCCTCTGTTCCCGGACCTCCCACCGCAAGCCTTAAGACAGGTCCGGGAACAAAGGAGAAGGCGCGCTGCGCTTCCCCGCTGTCCCCGGAGATTTCCCTATGGGCTTTCGTCTTGCGAAGCAAGCCCATAGGGAAATTCGTCTTGCGAAGCAAGCCCATAGGGAAATTCGTCTTGCGAAGCCGCTAAAAATCGGAAAACCCTTTCGTCTTGCGGGTTTTTCGTTTAGCGAGGCATTCGTCTTGCGGGGCACCACTGTACTGTCTTTTTATATAGTTTATAAATGGTTCCCACTCTTTTTTGAAACCAATGTTGTCTCTCTCATGTATTCTCTCTGTCAGCTTAGCCAGTTCCGCGTAGTCCATCAGCTTGGCTTGCCATGCTTCCTTTGCTGGCGTTTTCTGTTTTCCATACTTGTGCTAATAAAATTCTTGTTGCTGTTGTCGCATACATAAACTATGTCCAATTTCCCTCTCATGTATCATGATCTAAAATTAGAAGCAGGAAAGATTCTGGTTTTTAAACAAAGGGTTTCTTCAACATTTTTTTCAGTTCATTATATATCATTTCCCAGTATTCTTTAACCTTCTTGCATTCCCACCATACATGAAAAAAGTACCACCTTTCTCTTTACATCTCCAACATATCTTGGATCCCGTTTTATACATTTTTGCAGTTTTTCCAGTGTGATATACCATCTATATATCATTTTCAAATACAGTGGAGGCCCCATTAGCTGAAGTGGTGCTTCAGGTTAAGAACAGTTTCAGGTTAAGAACGAACCGCTGGAATGAATTAAGTACTTAACCCAAGGTACCACTGTAATTTTCTCTTAATGGTATACAATCTGTAAACTTTACATTTGTTTTCATAAACTTTCCCATTCCTCCAACTGTATATTAAGCCCAACATCCGGAGCCCATTTTATTTGGGCCGATTTTACCTTCTCATCTAAAGTCTCTCCATATAGCAAAATGTTATATGCTTTCTTCAATAATTTGGTTTTTCCCTCCACAATTTCCTTTTGAAAGTTTGAGATAGTATAGCTGAACCCCCTTTTATTATCTTCTTTAAATTGCTCATTAATTTGTCTGTGATGCAACCAACTTTGTAAAGTACCTTTCAAGTTTTCATAACTTTTAAATTTCAAACCTTTCTCCTCTTCTATTAACAAATCTCTATATGTTGGCCACTTTCCTTTTTTATTACCCCTCCAGCTACACAGGGTCTAATCCTGCCAGACTTTGGTGGGTGTCTCAAAAATTTCCAAGGTGTTGGATATTCAAATTGCAGAGCTTGTCAAAACTGAGAGGCAACTATTTACAAATCCTGTTCTTTTAGCAAAGCAGGAATTTTAGGGTTAAAAATACATTTTCTTTCACTCAGAGGCTGTAATGTAGATTTTTGGGGGCTTTTATCTTATTCAGAAAACGTCTCTGCAGGGTTCTCCCCTGAATAGCGGAAGCGCGGCTTCCATTTTTAATACTTCTCAATTTGAAGTTCAAATTAAAGTCCAAATATTTTTAATTCCTCTCCAAAAGATTATTTCTATTTTACCTTATAACAGAAAATCTGTCACTTCAGAGGGCGGCTTTTATGCTTTGGATATTCATGTGTGCGTTGGAGCCGACAGCCCACCTCGACCGTCTTCCCCTCCCCCACCCGCTGCTGATGCAACTGCGGGAGCCGGTTTGACGGAAGACCTGGGGCTCAGCTGGACCCCGTTGGAGCCCCACTCTTCTGCAGAGTTTTATGAGGGCTTTTCTTTTTTAGCCCTAAAACATCCCCTCGGTCGCCTGAAATCCCCCTAAAGGCTCCGTCTTACTCGGACGGCGCCCCAGGTGACGCCATTTCCTCCACCATCCAGACTGGAAGCCCATAATCACGAAGTCAACTCTTTGTGCCATTTGTTTAATTTTATTACATTTTGCAAGTTCACGAAATGAAAGGGGGGAAAAAACCCAACCAACTTGATAGCAATCACATAACACACTAACAAAATCCTGCTTATTTATGTCGTAATCCTTCCTAAAAGTTGTTGCATTACATTCTACTTTAAATTACAGTGGTACTTTAAATTACAGTGGTCCGTTCTTAACCTGAAACTGTTCTTAACCTGAAGCACCACTTTAGCTAATGGGGCCTCCTGGTGCCGCCACGCCGCCAGAGCACAATTTCTGTTCTCATTCTGAAGCAAAGTTCTTAACCCGAGGTACTATTTCTGGGTTAGGGGAGTCTGTAACCTGAAGCGTCTGTAACCCAAGGTACCACTGTATCTTTCCATTGATATATAATTTTATGGTATTACTCCCCAAAAGGGGGGTATTATGATCCATCAAACCCCAGAAAAACACCTTCTCCAAGGTTTCCACAATTTTGACCACTAGTGTATGTTGTCTTCTAGGTCCAAAGACACACATGCACACACAGATAGCATGAGCAAGCAGGGCTCCAAAGTGCTTCTCTTGAGAACTTGCCATCTAAGTTGTTTACTCACGGCAAAAGCTCCTATTTCCCAAAAGGACAGGAGGGGGAGGTCTCTCCCCCACTTTTAACCCACCCACTCCCACCGCACGGAAGGGAGAGGTCTTGTTCATTCACAATCCCTGGATCCACTGCCTCTCCCAGGGGATCCAGATGCGAGCAAGGTGCTTTCTTCTTCTCCATTCAAGGGCAACCCATGTATTCAAAGCAGTCCTTTGCAGATTAAGACTTAAGTTCAAAATAAGTACAAAAACCCGACAAAAAGACTCACGGGTTTATAGTGACACCAGCTTTCCTAGTCAAGATTCCACAATGTCAGACTGTAGCTCACAAAAGCTTAAGCCATAATACATTTATGAGCCTTTATGGGCTGCAGAAGATGAATAAACAGAAGCATAGTTAATCTATGGTCTTCCATCCCACAAGAGACAGTGACGGCCAGCAACTTGGATATCTTGAAAAAAGGGATTAGGCTGGTGTCTGTGCTCTGCCCTCGTAGTCCTAGGCAATAATGCTTCTTAATACTAGTTTCTGGAAAGCAGAGGAGGGCAGAGGGCTCTTGGGCTGAAATCTTGCTTGCTGGTTTCCCACAGGCATCTGCTTGGCCACTGTGAAAACAGGATGCTGGACTAGGTGGACCTTTACCCGATGCAGAAGGCTTTGTTTAGGTTCTAATATATTGCAATGATTTTACACTTACATGTGGCATAAGAACACTTCAGTTTTAATTCTTACTCATAGAAGAGACTGCTACTGGAGCCTGTGATCATTTGCTCACTTGAAAAAGAAAAAGACAGAGATGTGTCTTATAAGCCAGTTCCACCGTAGATATCTACTATAAAATGATGGTGCTTTCTTAAGTGTGAATGGAGTGATCATGGGTTTCTCTTGCCATTATCTCATCTGCATTCCTAAAAATTTGGAATATGGAGACAGTTGAAAATGGAGAGGGAGTGAAAATAAGAGAAGGTGCACATGGGGATTGATGTGTGTTCAGTTCATTTATTGTCTTTCCTAAAAGTCTAACAGGATTCTCTCCCTGCCCCAAACAGCTGAGGAAGATGATGGTCAGGATTCTACGGAGAGGTCTGTGAAATCAGTGGGAAGAGCAGAGAGGCCATTTAAATGCAGGGAATGTGGAATGTGCTTTAGTCACTGTGGAAAAATGAGGATACACCGACGAATTAACACGGGGGAGAAACTGTTTGAATGCATGGAGTGCGGAAAGAGCTTCACTCAAAGTGGTAAACTTAGAATACATCAACGAACTCACACAGGGGAGAAACCATTTAAATGTATTGAATGTGGAAAGAGCTTTGGTCAAAGTGGAAACCTTAGAATGCATCAAAAAACTCAAACAGGGGAGAAACCATTTAAATGTATTGAATGTGGAAAGAGCTTCAGTCGTAGTGGAGCCCTTAGAAGACATCAACGAACTCACACGGGGGAGAAACCATTTAAATGTATTGAATGTGGAAAGAGCTTTGGTCAAAACGGAGACCTTAGAATACAGCAACGAACTCACACAGGGGAGAAACCATTTAAATGCATTGAATGTGGAAAGAGCTTCAGTCAAAGTGGAAACCTTAGATTGCATCAACAAACTCACACAGGGGAGAAACCATTTAAATGTATTGAATGTGGAAAGAGCTTCAGTCGTAGTAGAGACCTTAGAATACATCAACAAACTCATACGGGAGAGAAACGGTTTAAATGTCTCGAATGTGGAAAGAGCTGCAGTCGTAGTGGTCACCTTAGAATACACCAACGAACTCACACAGGGGAGAAACCATTTAAATGTATTGAATGTGGAAAAAGCTTCAGTCGTAGTGGAGACCTTAGAATACATCAACAAACTCACACAGGAGAGAAACGGTTTAAATGTCTCGAATGTGGAAAGAGCTGCAGTCGTAGTGGTCACCTTAGAATACACCAACAAACTCACACAGGGGAGAAACCATTTAAATGTATTGAATGTGGAAAGAGCTTCAGTCAAAGTGGGACACTTAGAATACATCAACAAATTCACATGGGGGAGAAACTATTTAAATGTATTGAATGTGGAAAGAGCTTCAGTCATAGTGGAGCCCTTAGAATACATCAACGTACTCACACGGGGGAGAAACCGTTTCAATGTATTGAATGTGGGAAGAGCATCAGTCAAAGTGGAAAACTTAGAACACACCAACTAACTCACACAGGGGAGAAACCATTTAAATGCATTGAATGTGGAAAGAGCTTCAGTCAAAGTGGAGACCTTAGAATACATCACCGAACTCACACGGGGGAGAAACCATTTAAATGTATGGAATGTGGAAAGAGCTTCAGTCGTAGTGGAGACCTTAGAATACATCAACAAACTCACACGGAGAAACCATTTAATTGTATGGAGTGTGGAAAGAGCTTTAGTCAAAGTGGAGGCCTTAGGAAACATCAGCTAACTCATACAGGGGGGAAACCACAGATGTAGGGAATGTGGAAAGAGCTTAAGACAGAGTGGAGACCTTAATATTCCTAAGCAAATTTACACAGGTGAAAAACCATATAAATGTATGCAACGTTGCACTCAATGTTCACTATTTAATTTACGTCAAGAAACTCATAAAGGCAGAAATCAATTTTAAATACATGGAACCCATGTGATGTTTTTGTTTTTGTATTTAAATTTGTATACACATATATATGTATTAAAGTAATGAAGGTCACATATACTTGATGTACAAAAGAAGTTGCAAGTTGTTGCTAGATTATCCAGGGGGAGAGTGTGAATCTGGAATGCTCAAGGCGTGTGATGAATCTGTTGAGTTTTGACTCCACCCATCACTGCCAAAATGATACGCTGCCCTTGTCTTGTGGATCAGCATCTTTCAGGCTTCAGGGAATTGCCTTCCTTCCCCTTGGTCGTAGATAAGCAGAACAAAGGAAAAGGAGTCTTCTTACCAGTTAGAAATTTTAATGATCCCAGCAAGGGGACAAAGAACCTGTCTTCTAGGAATGGCGGTGCTCCCAATGAAGAGGTCCAGTCCCTCACATCCCTAGTCACCCTGTCACTTCTGCGTCTCGTAATCTGAGCTAGTTCCCTCTGTACTTTCTGTCCTGCCACTTTCGCTGCTCTCCTTGACCTTGGGGAGAGCGGATGGATGCTTTCCAGAGACAGTGAATCTGTTAACTCTCCCCCCCTCCAGAGTTTCTTCTGCAAGCTGTTCCCCATCCAGTATTTCCCAGCTTCTGCCTTCTGAACTATGTTCCTCTGCAAATCACTTTTCCAAATCTATACAGTCCTCCTGCTCCTGGGAAGAATCCGGGGAGGGGGTGCTTTTTCTGTGCAAGGCTAGTTCGTGTTTCTCCCAAGTATGCGCCTGTAATCAGTGAGCGTGCATTTAGCAGGAGAGCATCCCTTTGTCTCGGCATTTAAGATGCTTCAGGAGGCCGTAGAGCGAAGCATGTGTATTGCACATGAACTGTGAGAGCAATGGTGGAGGAATAGCAAATGACTGTCAGGGTGCTTAAAAGGAGCCTGTCGTTTCGTGAGAGGGGGTGGGGGGAGGAGAGTTTTAGTGACGCTGAACAGGAAGAGCCAAGCGCACCTACAGGATACATGTGCTTGCTACTCTTGAGTTTGAAGATGGGCAGTGGGAGTGGCACATGCTTTTGCTGAAAGTAGATCTAGGGAAGATTAAGTTAATTGCAACCTTAAACACACTTGGGTCCCATTAAAGAGGCTGCTCATGAGGCCGGAGGAACATCGCCCGGCTGTGAGGTGTAAAGTCCACCACTCCCTGCAAGGTCTTTCCCACCTGGCCTAGGGGACGGGGCCCAGACTCACCCAGCTCTACTATGTTAAATATCAATTCTGTGGTCGACCTTTGTACTGTTTTATTTTGAAATCTTTAAGATAATATTTTTGTTTTCTGTTATGTTGCTTTGACTGTATATTCTATATTTCACATTTTTCAGGTTGTTTTATTTATGTTTTATTGATTTAATGTGCTGTGAACCGCTTTGAGGTTTTTCTTGAAAATATAAAGTGGAATAGAAATTCCTGTATGGCCAAGGTTGATGGGGATTGTAGTTCAAAAGCTCAAGGGTGGAAAATCTCACGTTTCTTACAACTTTTCATTATGAATAATGATAGGTAAAACTTTTGTTGATATAGAGCTCATTTTTGGGCTTCCAGGAACAGCTAGTCACTTCTGCTTTATAAACAAACCCAAATATATTGACACACTTTACTTTAAAAGCAGATTTCAGAACAGAGATAAACAAAACCTTTTTAAAAATCTTTTTACTTTACAAACCATAATTTTGTCAATCCAAGATCTGCTCTTCATATGTATAAAAATACTTTGTTAACAATGAGATACCAAAATAATAATAAAAAATCTGCAATAAGACATTATCAGCATTTAAAAAGAAATGCCAGTGGGATGTTCAAGGCATTGAGTTACAAATTAAGGCAAAGATCAACCATTGCTAGGTAGACCCAGGAGACTTAATCCTAGAATCAACCCCTGCCCCCCACAGCCTGCTTTTGCCTGTAAATGTATTTGATTCAAAGGTCACATAAATCATCATGATTTTTTCCTCATTGATTCTGATGGGCGGGAGGGAGTTAAAAGTCACCCCATGGAGGTATATATGGGTCTGAGTGGCAGGTGATCCACTGCCAGACCGCCATCTTGACAAGAATCTTTCTCAAGGCCTTGTCTTCAAGAGGACAGGCAATGAATTCTGATTGCCTGCTTGGAACAGAAATGTATTTGGGAGACACCGCTGAAGAGAAAACGGGAAAAAACTCACAGCCCACTCCACAAATTATCCAGGCTGCTATGCATTTTCCCACCTTCCCTTGAAACAGCCTTGCCCTACAACGCTGTGTCACAAGCTGCCCTTGGGAATGGTCCCACATCTCAGAAGGTAGGCAGTGGGGACGAGTGCTGTGTTTCCCTGGGAGGAACACAATGGCACTGGAGGCTGCTGAGCAAAATGGCCCCCGTGGACTCCATTGTGTGTGTTCCCACTTACCTCCTGATTGCTTGCCTTCTCCCTCGAGGGCCACATCCACACCACATTTAAATCAGTCTAGTACCCCTTCAGTCAGTCATGGCTTCCCCCAAAGCATTCTGGGAGTTGTAGTTTGCTGAGAGGAGACTCCCTGTTCCCCTCCCAGAGAGATAATACGTAGAGTGGCTTCACTGCCTATTCCTTGTCACAGAGAACTGGTGAATTGTAACTCTTTGAGGGAAATAAGGGTTTTAAGGGTTGCCATGGTTGAAGACTTGATTTCCTCTTCTCTTCTCTCCCCCCCTCCAGCAATATAGCTTCTATAGTTTCTATAGACTACATATGGTAGAGATATTTAAAATGAGAGTCCTCATAAGGACTCTTTTTTGCTCTTCAAAATATGGCAACCATACCTAACAGCTCCAAGCAACCTTAACAAACTACAGCTCCCAGAATTCTTTGGGGGAAGCCATGACTGTTTAAAGTAGTATACAGTGGTACCACTTGCCCCCTTGAACCGTGCCCGTCCTGGCTGATTAGAGCATGTCCAGACGAGGTGCGGGCCCCCCTGGATGAGATCATTAATCAGTCCCTTGGTATGTGGACTTTCCCAGGGGAGTTGAAGGAAGCAGTGGTGCATCTATTCTTAAATAAAACATCTCTAGATCCTTTAGATCTATCCAATTACCACCCGGTTTCGAATCTTCCATACCTGTGTAAGATAATGGAGAGAGTACCGTATTTTTCGCTCTATAACATGCACCCGACCATAACACGCACATAGTTTTTAGAGGAGGAAAATAAGAAAAAAAATATTCTAAACGAAACAGTGGATGTATGATTTTTGTGGTTCATGCTGTGGCCACAGACATGTGATCTGACGGTGAGTTTGGGGTAGCCCAGTGCAAAAATCCCAAGGATCTATGTGGATCCATGCTTTGTAACCACGTTTTTGCACCACTGCGGCCCCAGGCAACAGTGAGTGTGTGATTTTTTTGGTGCAAGCTGTAGCCATGGACATGCTATGTGATCTGATGGTGAATTTGGGGTGACCCAGTGCAAAAGTCTTGAGGATCCATGTGGATCTGTGTTTTGTAACCACGTTTTAAGTGGGGAGGGAAGGAAAAGCACTCAAGGGACAAGGAACACGCGTGGGGTGGGTGGAGAAGGATGCTGTTAATGATGCAGAAGAGGGGTATAAGGGGAGAAGGCTCCTCTCCTCTCCCGCTTTGCTCCTTTGCTCCTCTGCTTCTCTCCCTCCTCCCCAGCTCGCTGGAAAACTTTGCTATTTAGCCAGCTGAATGGGGAGGAGAGAGGGACAGAGAGCCTGCTTGCGAAAAACTTTGCTGCTATTTAGCAAACTGTTCTCTCCCTCCTCCCCGGCTTGCTGAAAAAAAAGCTCCGGAATTGTGTAAGCGGCTCCTCTCCTCTCCCGCTTTGCTCCTTTAAAGCAAGCAGGCTCTCTGTCCCTCTCTCCTCCCCACTCAAGGGCTCTTCTCCCGCTTTGCTGTTTCAAAGCGAGCCACGGAGGAGGGAAGGAAGGGGAACCATGGATCCTCTGCTCACGACTGCAGCAGATCCCCCCGCCATCCATAGGCATTAGCTCCATAACACGTACAGACATTTCCCTTTACTTTCTAGGAGGAAAAAAGTGAGTGTTATGGTGCAAAAAATACGGTAGTTGCCGAACAGCTTGGTAGGTTTCTGGATGAAACATAGGCTCTGGACCCATTTTAGTCCGTCTTTCACCCTGGTTACAGCACCGAGACAGCTTTGGTTGCCCTAACATGATCTCCATTGACAGCTGGGTCGAGCTGGGTCGGGCCTGCTGATTCTCTTAGCCTTCGGCATGATCAATCACGAACCTTTGGACCACCGCCTTTCCGACGTAGGGATTCAGAGCACAGTCCAACAATGGCTGCGCTCCTTTATCTCAGGTCGGGGACAGAGGGTGGCGCTAGGGAGGGAGTGGTCACTGCGGCACTCCTTGGTGTGTGGAGTCCCACAGGGTGCAATCCTTTCTCTGATGCTTTTTAATATCTTTTATGTTCCCCCTTACCCAGATTGTCCAGAGCTTTGGGCTGGATTGTCATCAATATGCTTTTGACAGCCAGCTTTATCTGTTGATGGACGGCCGCCCTGACTTGGCCCCGGACACACTGACTAGATGCTTGGAAGCTGTGGCTGGATGGCTGCGTGGGAGGCGTTTGAAGTTAAATCCTTCGAAGACAGAGGTCTTCTGGCTGGGTCGGGACAACATAGGGTTGGGGTCCCAACTCCCATCTCTTGCAGGGGCTCAATTAGTGCCAGCACCTTCTCTCAAGAGCTTGGGTGTAACCTTTGACGCCTCCCTTTCCATAGAGGTGCAGGTTAAAGCCACAGCAAAGGTATCATTTTTCCATCTCCGTCGTATTAAGCAGTTGGTCCCTTACCTTTCTCGCCCTGATCTGGCCACAGTGATCCATGCAACAGTCACCCGGTGGAGTACAGGGTCAGGTTTAAGGTGCTGGTTTTGACCTTTAAAGCCCTATGCGGTCTAGGACCCACTTACCTATGGGACCGCCTCTCCTGGTATGCCCTGCGGAGGACCTTAAGTTCCGCAAATGACAACATTTTGGAGGTCCTGGCTCTCAAGGTGGCTAGATTGGTCTCAACTAGGGCCAGGGCCTTTTCAGTACTGGCCCCAACTTGGTGGAACACTCTGCCACAAGAGACTAGGGCCCTGCAGGACTTGACATCTTTCCGCAGAGCTTGCAAGACAGAGCTGTTCCACCCGGCCTTTGGTTTGACTCAATCTGACAATGTTTCCTTCCCCTTCTGGTTTTGATTTATGGGCTACTTTTAAAATGAGGCTGCTTTTTAAATTGAGTTTTAATCTGTATTTTAAATTGGTTTTTTCTCCCCCTATTATGTTTTTACTGTAATTTTACCGGTGTTAGCCATCCTGAGCCCGGCTCTGGCCAGGGAGGATGGGGTATAAATAAAAATCATTAGAATTATTATCAGACATTAAGAACTTCCTGATCCTGCTTCTTTATAAGACATCTGAAGGCAGCCCTGAATGGAAAAGCTTTTAATGTTTGATGCTTCATTGGATTCTAAAAAATATTCTGTTGGGAGCTGCCCTAGTGGCTGGGGAAACCCAGCCAGACGAGCGGGTATAAATAATGTTGTTATAATATTATTCTTCTGCTTAAATGAATAGCAGTTCCCAGAAGCCGCTGGAGGGGAGAAATGCTCTTGGGCTCCCATCCTCCTTGCAGGCTTGGCCACCATGAGGAGACAGTGCTGAAATTCCTGCATTGCAGGGGGTTGGACTCGATGACTCTCAGGGTCCCCTTCCATCTCAACGATTCTATGATTCTAACAGGGTGCGGGACTAGATGGGTTTGATCAAACTACAGGGCTCTTCGTGTGGTGTGTGTGTGTGTGCATGCACACGAACGTTTTTCTGTGTGTGTGTGAGAGAGAGAGAGAGAGGGAGAGAGAGAGAGAGGGAGAGAGAGCCTTCAGGAAGAGGCCCCTGTCTCTTCTTTGCAAAGAGGCTGAATCAGCTGCAATACCCCCACACTTGACTCACCGCTTCCCTGCCTGCTCTCTCTCCACCCCCAACCCCAGTTCCACGAGTATTGCATTGCACTGCACAACCCCCACCCCGCAAAGCTTGCTGCACCCCGAGACGTGGGGTCAGCTGTGCTGCTTAAGCCACGCCTTCTTTCCCAAGTCAGTATGAGCAGCAGCACCCTCCCCTCTAGCAGCTTCCACTCTCTGCCTTTAATCTTTAAGGCAACGAGCATACCTTCCTTCAAATGGAAGCCCAGCTTCCCTCCCTCCTCTCCCCATTGGCTGGGTACTGCAATTATCCCACCCCCGGAAATATCCTGCCTCCCAGGCTGGGGGTCCCATTCCCACCCCCGCTGCCCAGGGTGGCTGCCACCATCGCCAGGATTTCGGGTGAGTGCAAAGCCAGTGGCGGGGAAGGAGGGAAGGGGCTTTGCAAGGGGTGGGGGGTCCAGGATGAGAAGCCCCGGGACGGGGAGAAAAGAGAAGGGAGGAAAGGGAGCTGTTTCTCTTAATGGGGCCTTGAAGGGTGGTTTCCAGTGTGGAAAGAGAGAAGCTTCCTACTGCCCGGATCTGGTGCAAAGGGAGTTGCAGGGAAGGAGGCGGGAAAGGGGAGAGGCTTGGGCATTGCAGACCAGCCTCGCCATAGTAGTAATAATAGTAATAATAATGATATTTATACCCCCCCATTGTCTGGGTTTCCCCAGCCACTCTGGGCATCTTCCAAGAAAATAAGAAACACCAAAAACATCCAAACATCCAAGTCTGCTGATGCTTCATTGGTTTTTAAAAAATATTCTGTTGGGAGCTGCCCTAGTGGCTGGGGAAACCCAGCCAGACGAGTGGGTACAAATAATGTTATAATATTATTATTATGCTTAATTGAATAAGGTTTCCTGGAAGCCGCCGGAGGGGAGAGATGTTCTTGGGCTCCTCGCAGGCTTGGCCACCATGAGGAGACAGTGATGGGATTCCTGCATTGAAGGTGGTTGGACTAGACGACTCTCAGGGTGCCCTTCCATCTCTATGATTCTAACAGGGACTAGATGGGCTTGATCAAACTACAGGGGTCTTCATGTGATCTGTGTGTGCATGCAGACGAATGTTTCTTTCTCTCTCTCTCTCTGTGTGTGTGTGTGTGTGTGTGTGTGTGTGTGTGAGAGAGAGAGAGAGAGAGAGAGAGAGAGAGAGAGAGAGAACCTTCAGGGAGAGGCCCCTGTCTCTTCTTTGCAACGAGGATGAATCAGCTGCAATACCCCACACTTGACCCACTGGATTCTGTATATTCTTTCCTTCCACTTCCAAATTTGTAATGGTGTTAAATTTTTGTCTTTTTTTCATTTGCCAGGCTAACAATTTCCCACATTTATTAGCCGATTCAAATGTCTTTTGTCTCATCTGTTTAATTTTCCACTCTATTTCCTGATTCATCATTTTCATATATTGAACTTGATGTAGCTTTATTTCTCTCAGAATCTCTTGTGACTTTGGTTTCGCTCTCAGTTTCTTCTCGCCTTCTTTTATTTTCTCCAAAATTTTATCTTTTTTCTCATTTTGAGTTCTCTTCTTTATTGCATTCTGTTGAATCAGAAACCCCCTCATAACCGCTCTGCTTGCGTCCCAGATTACTCTTTTTTCAACTGTAGTATTCATATTTATCTCAAAATAATCTCTCAAAGTTTTTTGGGCCTTCTTGGTAACCTCTTCGTCTCTAAACAAGGTGTCATTCATCCTCCATCTGAAGGAGCCAATCGGTGTTAGTTTCATCTCCATTTTCACAGAATTATGGTCGGAGCAAGTTATAGGACAAATTTCCACTTTTCTAGTCTTTGTAGCCAGTCCTCTAGTTATCCAAATTTGGCCAATTCTTGTCCATGTCATTTTGGCTTCAGAGAACAAAGTTCCCTCTCTACCCAAGGGGTTCTTTGTTCTCCAAATGTCAACTAAGGCCATATTGTCAGTCATCTCAAAAAAGGTTTTTGGTAGTCTGCCGTCCTTGGTAACTACCTGTCTCTGTGCCTTGTCCATATTTGTAGATACCACTCCATTCATATCTCCCATCTTGATGATATAATAGTCCAGATAGTCCAACAAGGTCTCATGCAACTTTTTAAAGAATTCAGATTTCCCCTCATTTGGTGCATAAACTCCTACTATCAAAAATTTCTCTCCTTGTGTTTGAATTTCAATTGCCACAAATCTTCCTTGATCATCTTTGAAGATAAATTTCGGTGATAGGCTCTCTTTTGCATAAATCACTACTCCTCTTTTTTTAACCTTGTCCGATGAGATAAACTCTTGACCCAATCTTTTATTGATCAATACTTTTCTGTGTAGCCTTATCACATGTGTTTCCTGTAAACAAATCAAGTCCAATTGCTCAGAGAGCTTTCACTATGGCACGGTTTCAAACATTGCCAACTGCTTACCTGACCGGCAGATACACAAAAACCCCAGTAGAACATCGTCTATGTCCTTGCCTTATGAAAACTAAAGAGGATCTTACACATTACTTCCTCTATTGCCCCATTTACTCGGGCTTTAGAGACGCATTGCTGCAAATTATACCCAACTCTATAACCAGTCCTGAAGATAGAGTAAAATTTTTGTTAGTTGATGCAAACCCACGCATTACCCATGTGGTAGCGGTCTTGGTGATGAAGGCCATGAAAGCCAGGGAAAGATTTATGGACGACAATGTAAAGACCCCATCATCGTCTGTTTAACTCGCTGCTCGTTTTCCCTCCTTTTCTATCTTGTGGGAAGAAGGTTTTGTTGGCATAGTATGTAATGAATTTTAATATTTTTTAACTACTGTAGTGTTGATTTTTGTGCACAGGCATGGTCCTCACAATAAACGGATTTGATTTTGAATAAATGAAAGACTTTTTTCCTTTTCTGCGGGGAGTTAAAACCATTAATGTTCCAACTTAATAGTTGCAGAGCCATGATGTAGTTACTTTGCTTTTGATTTTAATTAATTGATTTTAAATAATTTTTATAATGTTTTTATAATGTCGCACTATTTTGGTGTTGTTAGCCGCCCTGAGCCCGGCTTCGGCTGGGGAGGGCGGGATATAAATAAAATTTATTCTTATTATTATTATTATTATTATTATTATTATTATTTTCCTCCAACTGCACCCAGTGTTTGTTCTTGTTCTGTCGGTGGTATCACTTTCTCTGAGTTGTCCAATCCAAAAGGTAGTGTTGCTATGTCTAGTATTCCTGTTTTTAGTGCTCTTGGCTCTTCTCCAGATTCTTTCTGCAGGTCTTCTCCGTGATCTTTCAAAAATCTTTCTTTATCGTCCACTGATCTTATTTTTATCTTTCTTCCTTTAAAGCTGAAGGATAGGCCTTGGGGAAATTCCCACCTGAAAACAATTCTATTACTTCTTAGCAGGGCAACCAGATCTCCGTAGCTGGACCTAAGATCCAGAAGGTATTTCGGGATGTCTTTAAATATCTCCACCCTGTTCTCCCCCCCCCCCTCTTCCAAGCCTAAAAGCACTTATTATCTTAAAGTTTTGATTCTCAGAATCTAGGTTCCAAAAGTCTGCAAATTCCTGCATAAGTCACTTAGGTTGTCTTTCTCAAGTTCAGGTACGGCCCTGATCCTCAAGTTCGTTTGTTTTTCCTTCAATTCAATCATAGACAACATCGACCTATGGTCCTCGAGTTGCCTACATATCGGTGGTGTCTTCTCCTCTACAGCAACTGCTTTTTCCTTTGCTTCTTCAGCTGTCTTTCGGGTCAAAGTAGATTCCTGCAGCAATTTCTCAATAGTTTCTGTATTAGTATTCACCTTCTGTCCCAAGTTATTAATGTTTGTAGTGTTTTGATCAATTTTAGTTGATGCTTCAGCTACTTGTTAACTTAATTTTTCCAAAGATTCATTAATTTTGCCTAATGCCAGAGCTAAAACATCTTCAGATGCCATTCCTTTTGACTTAAGTTTTTTTATAAGATATTTATTAAAGTTTCAGAAATTATATAAAAACAAAACAGCAATACAAACACAAACAAAAACAAGTATAATTTCAATCCCTTATTTTCTTGTAACTTACTTCCCCGACCTCCTCATACCTCCCCTTTCTGTATTCCAATTTCTAATTATCAATTGAGCAAATCCTCTCCCTTATTTTTCATTTTATTTTTAACCTTTCTTTTCTTTTTACATGATCATTACAGCTGAAAAACCACTTAACTTCTAAACCAATGTCATTCTAACATTCATTAATTTTGCAATGTTTCCTAAGATAATCCTTAAATTTCTTCCAATCTTCTTCCACCGTCTCTCTTTCCTGGTCTCGGATTCTGCCAGTCCCATATAGTCTATCACCTTCATCTGCCATTCTTCCAAGGTGGGTAGATCTTGTGTCGTCCAATACTTTGCGATGAGTATTCTTGCTGCTGTTGTAGCATACATAAAAAAAGTTCTATACTTCTTTGACACCACTTGGCCGACCATACCCAGGAGAAAGGCCTCTGGTTTCTTCAGAAAGGTATATTTAAATACCTTTTTCATTTCATTATATATCATTTCCCAGAAAGCCTTAATCTTTGGGCACGTCCACCAAAGGTGAAAGAATGTACCTTCATTTTCTTTACATTTCCAACATTTATCATCAGGTAAGTGGTAAATTTTTGCGAGCTTGACTGGGGTCATGTACCACCTATAAATCATTTTCATAATATTCTCTCTTAGGGCATTACATGCCGTAAATTTCATACCAGTGGTCCACAACTTTTCCCAATCAGCAAACATAATGTTATGACCAATATCTTGTGCCCACTTAATCATGGCTGATTTAACCGTTTCATCCTGCGTATTCCATTTCAACAGCAAGTTATACATTTTTGACAAATTCTTAGTTTTGGGTTCTAACATTTCTGTTTCCAATTTTGATTTTTCCACCTGGAAGCCAATTTTTCTGTCCAACTTATAAGCCTCCATTATTTGATAATAGTGAAGCCAGTCTCGCACTTTATCTTTTAATTTCTCAAAACTCTGCAATTTCAGTTTGTCCCCTTCTTGTTCCAAAATTTCCCAATATTTCGGCCATTTGGACTCCATATTAAGCCTTTTCAGAGCCTTTGCCTCCATTGGCGACAACCACCTTGGGGTTTTGTTTTCCAGCAAGTCTTTATATTTAATCCAGACATTATACAATGCTTTCCTGACAATATGATTTTTAAAAGCTTTATGAGCTTTAACCTTGGCATACCACAAATATGCATGCCACCCAAAAATATTGTTAAAGCCTTCTAAATCCAAAATGTCTGTGTTCTCAAGAAGCAGCCAATCTTTCAACCAGCAGAAAGCTGCTGATTCATAGTAGAGTTTAAAGTCTGGCAGGGCAAATCCCCCCTTTCCTTTGCATCAGTTAAAATCTTAAATTTTATTCTAGGTTTCTTGTCCTGCCAGACAAATTTAGAAATATCTTTCTGCCACTTCTTGAAACAGTCCATCTTGTCCACAATTTGCAATGTTTGAAACAAAAACAACATTCTAGGCAATACATTCATCTTAATAGCCGCAATTTGACCAGACAAGGAAAGCTTCAAATTTGACCAAATTTCTAAGTCTTTTTTCACTTCTGTCCAACATTTCTCATAATTATCTTTAAATAAATTCACATTTTTAGCTGTCATGTTAATCCCCAAATATTTCACTTTCTTAACCACAGTTAAACCTGTCTCATTCTGAAACCTCTCTTTTTCAATAGGTGTTAAATTTTTCTCTAATACCTTAGTTTTTAACTTATTCAATTTAAATCCTGCTACTTGACCAAACTTTTGAATTAATTCTAAGACCCTTTTAGTACTAGATTCTGGCTCTTGTAATGTAAGTACCAGATCATCTGCAAATGCTCTCAGTTTGTACTGTTTAGCTCCGACCTGTACCCCTTTAACCAGCTGATCCCTTCTAATCATGTTCAGCAAAATCTCCAGGACTGATATAAAAAGTAATGGGGAGATTGGGCACCCCTGACGTGTCCCTTTTTCTATCTTAAATTCTTCCGTAACCACATTGTTTACAATTAGCTTAGCTTTTTGTTCAGAGTATATTGCACCTATACCATTTTCAAACCCTTGGCCTACCCCCATCCCCTGGAGATTCTTCCTCATAAAACTCCAAGAAATATTGTCAAAGGCTTTCTCCGCATCCACAAATATCAAAACTGCTTTAGTGTTTATATTCACTTCTAACTTTTCCAAAATGTCAATTATATTCCTTACATTATCTGACAAACGTCTTCTCGGGAGAAAGCCCGCTTGGTCTCTATGAATCTCCTCCTTTTGACTTAAGTTGAACAGATGCTGCCCCTGGTGGTGCAGAAGGGCCAGATGCTGATGCTCTTCGCTGCTGCCATGATTTACCAGACCTTGTTGTTTTTTCTTGAAGCAAGTCTATTTTTTCTTTTCCATCTGCCATAACACTTTAACTGGAGCCCAAGGTTGATCCCACGGCCAGAGTTTGTTTTGAAGTGGAAAATTCCCCAGGCCAGTTGTAACAATTTCAAACTTTCTCTAGGGGGACACAGTAACAGTCAATACTTGTTGCATTAAAATAACTCTTTCTAGTCCCCCATTTAACAAAATAAGCAACAGTTTCAATTTCAGTTAGTTTTCTGTTACCTTAAAATCAGGAGAAACCAGTCAGAAACAATCTATCGCTCTTGCAGAGTTAGCTGTCAAAAATTACATTGTCCATAAGCAGCGCGCTTCACAATGCGGCAATCTTATTGTCCATTGGCAGCCTGTTTCCAGGCTTTAAGCGGTGGACTTTTGTTTCCTTTCCTCTCTTTTTGCAGGAAAATTTACTTCTCCCTTCCCCCCCCTCTCCTGCAACCAAGGGAGGGAGATCTCTTGTATTGATGTTAAGATTATAGTCCTTTTCAGTCGACTTTCCAGGTCTTAGCTTAGAAGTTCTTTGCTTTGATCTGTTAACAAGAAGCGGAAGGCGAACTTCCTGTTTAAAGCTTCCCACTTCGGTGCCAAATTAAACCTTTGTTTCCCTTATTTTCAGATCTTCAGTTTTAACCTACTCACAGGTAGTTGTTTTGATGGCCGAATCGTCACAGGAAAAAAGTCCGGCAACAGCTGTGCGGCTTCGCTCCACGGAAGAAGCAGTTGGCTCTCAGCACCGCGCCGCTCACCCCGTTCGCTCCGGAGCCCGTAGTCGGGTTCCCTTGCAAATTGGGGTGCTGCTGAAGGTGCCCGCCGAGTCCCACGGTCACAGGCTTCACCCACCTGTGATTTTTAGAGGGGTCCCTGCTTCGCCGTAGCGGCAAGACCCAATTTCCGCAGAGCTAAATCCCTCAAAGTTAGAGGGAATCCGCCATTACCGATGGCGCCGACCCCGGACGTCGAGTCTTCTCATGAGGTGGCAAAAGTATTGCAGCCTCAGCTTCACGATCTGTCCTTCCAATGAGCACTCAGGGCTAATTTCCTTAAGAATGGATGCTTTTGCATAGACATGCAATTTTTTTAATGAATAAAGAATATTAATTTTTTTTAAAAAAGGTTGCAATCAACTTAACATATGCGATACACGCGCTTCGCTCTAATGCCTTCTGAATTAACTTGCACTCCAAGACAAAGGGATACACTCCTGCTAAATGCACACTTGCTGATTACAGGTACATACTTGGGAGCAACAAGAACTAGCCTTGCGTGGAAAAAGAAGCATCCCCTCTACTTCTCTTCCCTTCTCCCCTCGCCCCCACCCAAGGGCCAGGCCCATGCTTGCTCCCCTAAAACAAAATCTAACCAGGGACCCAGCTGAGGAGAGCTGCACTGAGGCGCATTCGTGGGAGCCTCCCTCTGAATCTTCCCGGGAGCAGGAGGACTGTATAGATTTGGACCAGTAGTTTGCAGAGGAACAGTTCAGAAGGCAGAAGATGGGAAATACTGGATAATGCTTTTATTGTAGCTTTTTTATTATTATTTCTGTACCCCCTTGCTAACCAAATAATTTTATACATATGAAAAGCAAATCTTGGATTGAGAAGATAATGGTTTGTAAAGAAGAAAAGGGTTTGTTTTTTTAAAAAAAATTGTTTCTCTGTTCTAAAATTTGGTTTTAATGTAAAGTGTGTCAATATATTTGGCTTTGTTTATAAAGCAGAAGTGACCAGCTGCTCCTGGAATAAAAAATGAGCTCTGTATCAACAAGTTTTACCTATAATTAAAGTTCTAAGAAATGTGAGATTTTCCACCCTTGAGTTTTTGAACTACAACTCCCCATTATTCTTGGCCATATGGGCTGAGGCTTATGGGTGTTGTTTCCCAACATCTGAGGTACCCCATTTCCCTCAAGCAGACAGATGCTGATCCACAAGACAAGGGCAGCCCATCATTTTGGCATTGAAGGGCGGAGGTCAAAACTCAACAGATTCATCACACACCTTGAGCATTCCAGATTCACACTCTCCCCGTTCATCTAGCAACAACTTGCAACTTCTTTTCTACATTTAGTATATGTGACCTTCATTACTTTAATACATATATACGTGTATACAAATTTAAATACCAACACCAAAACATCAAATGGATTCCATGCATTTAAAATTGATTTCCGCCTTTATGAGTTTCTTGATGTGAGGTAAAGAGTGAAACTTGAGTGGAACATTGCATACATTGATATGGCTTTTCACCTGGGTGAATTCGCTCATGAATATTAAGGTCTCCACATTGTCTGAAGTTCTTTCCACACTCCATACATTTAAATGGTTTCTGCCCTGTATGAGTTTGTTGATGTATTCTAAGGTTTCTACTTTGACTGAAGCTCTTTCCACATTCAATACATTTAAACGGTTTCTCCCGTGTGAGTTCGTTGATGTGTTCTAAGACCGCCACTACGACTGAAGCTTTTTCCACATTCAATGCATTTAAACGGTTTCTCCCCCGTGTGAGTTCGTTGATGTGTTCTAAGGGCTCCACTGCAACTGAAGCTCTTTCCACATTCAATGCATTCAAATGGTTTCTCCCCCGTGTGAGTTCGTTGATGTGTTCTAAGGCCTCCACTAGAACTGATGCTCTTTCCACATTCAATGCATTCAAATGGTTTCTCCCCCGTGTGAGTTCGTTGATGTATTCTAAGGCCTCCACTACGACTAAAGCTCTTTCCACATTCAATGCATTGAAATGGTTTCTCCCCCGTGTGAGTTTGTTGATGTCTTCTAAGGTGACCACTTTCACTGAAGCTCTTTCCACATTCAATGCATTCAAATGGTTTCTCCCCCGTGTGAGTTCGTTGATGTTTTCTAAGGCCTCCACTAGAACTGATGCTCTTTCCACATTCAATGCATTCAAATGGTTTCTCCCCCGTGTGAGTTCGTTGATGTATTCTAAGGCCTCCACTATGACTGAAGCTCTTTCCACATTCAATGCATTGAAATGGTTTCTCCCCTGTGTGAGTTCGTTGATGTGTTCTAAGGTTTCCACTACGACTGAAGCTCTTTCCACATTCAATGCATTTAAACGGTTTCTCCCCCATGTGAGTTCGTTGATGTGTTCTAAGGTCTCCACTTTCACTGAAGCTCTTTCCACATTCAATGCATTCAAATGGTTTCTCCCCTGTGTGAGTTCGTTGATGTATTCTAAGGCCTCCACTAGAACTCAAGCTCTTTCCACATTCAATGCATTCAAACGGTTTCACCCCAGTGTGAGTTCGTTGATGTATTCTAAGGTTTCCACTAGAACTGATGCTCATTCCACATTCAATGCATTCAAATGGTTTCTCCCCCGTGTGAGTTCGTTGATGTATTCTAAGGGCTCCACTACGACTGAAGCTCTTTCCACATTCAATGCATTCAAATGGTTTCTCCCCTGTGTGAGTTCGCTGATGTGTTCTAAGGGCTGCATTCTGTCTGAAGCTCTTTCCACATTCAATGCAATTAAATGGTTTCTCCCCCGTGTGAGTTTGTTGATGTGTTCTAAGGTGTCCACTATGACTGAAGCTCTTTCCGCACTCAATACATTTAAATGGCTTCTCCCCCGTGTGAGTTCGTTGATGTTCTCTAAGGTCTCCACTACGACTGAAGCTCTTTCCGCACTCAATGCATTCAAACGGTTTCTCCCCCGTGTGAGTTCGTTGATGTTTTCTAAGGTCTCCACTACGAATGAAGCTCTTTCCACATTCAATGCATTCAAATGGTTTCTCCCCCGTGTGAGTTCGTTGATGTGTTCTAAGGTCTCCACTACGACTGAAGCTCTTTCCGCACTCAATGCATTCAAACGGTTTCTCCCCTGTGTGAGTTCGTTGATGTGTTCTAAGGGCTGCATTCTGTCTGAAGCTCTTTCCACATTCAATGCATTCAAATGGTTTCTCCCCTGTGTGAGTTCGTTGGTGTGTTCCAAGACTGCCACTACGACTGAAGCTCTTTCCACATTCAATGCAATTAAATGGTTTCTCCCCTGTGTGAGTTCGTTGATGTGTTCGAAGGGCTGCATTCTGTCTGAAGCTCTTTCCACATTCAATGCATTCAAACGGTTTCTCCCCTGTGTGAGTTTGTTGATGTGTTCTAAGGGCTGCATTCTGTCTGAAGCTCTTTCCACATTCAATGCATTCAAATGGTTTCTCCCCTGTGTGAGTTCGTTGGTGTGTTCCAAGACTGCCACTACGACTGAAGCTCTTTCCACATTCAATGCAATTAAATGGTTTCTCCCCTGTGTGAGTTCGTTGATGTGTTCTAAGGGCTGCATTCTGTCCGAAGCTCTTTCCACATTCAATGCAATTAAATGGTTTCTCCCCCGTGTGAGTTCGTTGATGTGTTCTAAGGGCTCCATTCTGTCTGAAGCTCTTTCCACATTCAGTGCATTGAAATGGTTTCTCCCCCGTGTGAGTTCGTTGATGTGTTCTAAGGTCTCCACTACGACTGAAGCTCTTTCCACATTCAGTGCATTGAAATGGTTTCTCCCCCGTGTGAGTTCGTTGATGTGTTCTAAGGTCTCCACTACGACTGAAGCTCTTTCCGCACTCAATACATTTAAATGGTTTCTCCCCCGTGTGAGTTCGTTGATGTGTTCTAAGGACTCCAATACAACTTTCACTGAAGTTCTTTTCGCACTCCATGTATTTACATGGATTCTTTCCTGTGTGAGTTTGTTGGTGTATCCTCAGTCTTCCAAAGGGTCTAAAGCACATTCCACATTCCTTGCATTTAAACTGTTTCTTTGTTCTTCCCAATGAATTCACAGATGGCTCCGTAGAATTCTGACCATCGTCTTCCTCACCTGCTTGGGAGTGGGGGGGGGGAGAAAATCCTGTTAGACTTTTAGGAAAGACAATAAATGAACCATCTTCCTCCGTCCATCCTGACTAGGTTTACAGGTTCAGCTTCTTGAGAAGCGCAGAAGCCAAGGCAAGTTGTAGCTTCCTGGGAGGAAGGAAGAAGGGATTCTGCTGCCTCTGTAGAAGCTCCTATTGGGCACCCACTTCCCAAGAGCCTCCACCCATTTTCAAACACCTTTGGCAATTCCTTCCGTCTGCCTGTCCCTTCTCCCTTCCTAAGGCTGGCATGGTATGGGCAGGAATGGCCTTGTGCCAGTTGCCCAAAGGGCCACAATAAATGTGATAATGTGTATCTCTGTAAATCCTCGAGTGTGCTTCTAAAACAGAAGTTATGGTAGTCTGTGCTTTATAACTGGTTATTTTGCAAGTTGCCGCCCCCCAATTGGGGCAGAAATACAGCTAATAGGAGAATCACAAAGATACAGCTGAAAGCTGGAACATGAGTCGCCACATGATGCAAATGGCTGCATGTAACACAGGTTCCCAACATGCACACCAACACAATGTCACAGAACGCGGTAGGGATCAGAACATATTCAGCAGAAATTGCCAGTGCTTGTTGCGCATGTGTATTATAATAAAATGAGGCAATGATGAATATCAGGAATACTTGGCTAGTTTAGATGTATTCAAGTCTCCAGGGCCAGATGAACTGCATCCAAGAGTATTAAAAGAACTGGCAGATGTGATCTCAGAACCACTGGCAATCATCTTTGATAATTCCTGGAGAACATGCGAAGTCCTGGCAGACTGGAGGAGGGCAAATGTTGTCCCTATTTTCAAAAGGGGGAAGAAGAGGACCCAAATAATAACCGCCCAGTAAGTCTGACATCCATACCAGGGAAGATTCTGGAGCAGATCATTAAGAAGAGTTTGGATTTGATACCCCGCCTTTCACTCCCCTTCAGGAGTCTCAAAGCGGCTAACAATCTCCTTTCCCTTCCTCCCCCACAACAAACACTCTGTGAGGTGAGTGGGGCTGAGAGAATTCAAAGAAGTGTGACTGGCCCAAGGTCACCCAGCAGCTGCATGTGGCGGAGCGGAGACGCGAACCCGGTTCCCCAGATTACGTGACTACCGCTTTTAACCACTACACCACACTGGCACTAAGCAAACAGTCTGTGAGCACTTAGAAAGGAATGCTGTGATCACCAATAGTCAGCATGGATTTCTGAAAAATAAGTCATGTCAGACTAACCTGATCTCGTTTTTTTGTCAGAATTACAAGCCTGGTAGATGAAGGGAATGCAGTGGATGTAGCCTACCTTGATTTCAGCAAGGCATTCGACAAGGTGCCCCATGATATTCTTGTAAAGAAGCTGGTAAAATGCGGTCTTGACTATGCTACCACTCAGTGGATTTGTAACTGGCTGACTGACCGAACCCAAAGGGTGCTCATCAATGGTTCCTCTTCATCCTGGAGAAGAGTGACTAGTGGGGTGCCACAGGGTTCTGTCTTGGGCCCGGTCTTATTCAACATCTTTATCAACGACTTGGATGATGGACTCAAGGGCATCCTGATCAAATTTGCAGATGACACCAAACTGGGAGGGGTGGTTAACACCCCAGAGGACAGGATCACACTTCAAAACGACCTTGACAGATTAGAGAACTGGGCCAAAACAAACAAGATGAACTTTAACAGGGAGAAATGTAAAGTATTGCACTTGGGCAAAAAAAATGAGAGGCACAAATACAAGAGGGGTGACACCTGGCTTGAGAGCAGTACATGTGAAAAGGATCTAGGAGTCTTGGTTGACCACAAACTTGACATGAGCCAACAGTGTGACGCGGCAGCTAAAAAAGCCAATGCAATTCTGGGCTGCATCAATAGGAGTATAGCATCTAGATCAAGGGAAGTAATAGTGCCACTGTATTCTGCTCTGGTCAGACCTCACCTGGAGTACTGTGTCCAGTTCTGGGCACCACAGTTCAAGAAGGACATTGACAAACTGGAACGTGTCCAGAGGAGGGCAACCAAAATGGTCAAAGGCCTGGAAACGATGCCTTATGAGGAACGGCTAAGGGAGCTGGGCATGTTTAGCCTGGAGAAGAGGAGGTTAAGGGGTGATATGATAGTCATGTTCAAATATATAAAAGGATGTCACATACAGGAGGGAGAAAGGTTGTTTTCTGCTGCTCCAGAGAAGCGGACACGGAGCAATGGATCCAAACTACAAGAAAGAAGATTCCACCTAAACATTAGGAATAACTTCCTGGCAGTAAGAGCTGTTCGACAGTGGAATTTGCTGCCAAGGAGCGTGGTGGAGTTTCCTTCTTTGGAGGTCTTTAAGCAGAGGCTTGACAACCATATGTCAGGAGTGCTCTGATGGTGTTTCCTGCTTGGCAGGGGGTTGGACTCGATGGCCCTTGTGGTCTCTTCCAACTATGATTCTATGATTCTATTCTAGGAACGTGAAACTCCAAAGGGACTTTTTTAAGGAGGCGGGAGACGCAAGAAAAATTTAGATTCTTTTGGCAACAATAAACATTAGAACAAGGAACTGCTGAGCAAAAACAAAAACAGGAGCATGTGCTGAAGTTCTTGCGGAAAGGGGGCGGGGCCTTCAAAGGTCTCATAATCGACCCAAAACAACACAGAGGTCTGCCTGTCAATTGCATTCCAGTGCTTGGACATCTCTGGTGTATAAGATTGGTTGAAACCGAAATGCTTTGTTTGAAATTATATAAATACCAATGCCTGGACCACATATGTGGTGGAGGCGTGAGGAAATTAAGAAATTTTGGATAGTAGTACACGAAGAACCAAAGAAGATGTTGAAAATATCAAAAACAAACCAGAGACATATCTCCTTGGATTGACAGAAGATGAGATACCACGGGGGGCAAGAATTTTTCTCTATGCAAGTACAGCTGCTAGAATAGTGATTGCTGCTAGGTGGAAGTCAAAAACTATACCCACAAAGGAGGAATGGATTTGTAAACTAAATGAATATTTAATTCTGGCAAAATTAACTGCTATAATAAGAAATCAGTTGTATCAAAAATTTAAAAAGGAGTGGAAATGTTTTGATGAATATATGGCAAAGTATTGCTCAAAAAAAGATATGCTAATATGCCTAGATTAAAATGTGAAGTACTGGATGGAAGAATAATTAGTAAGGAAAGATAATAAGAATATATAGATGATTTGAGAAGATTGTAGAATGCAAAGGTTATTGTAAAGTGTATAATGTGGAGGAAATAGAATGGGGGCGGAGGGAAGGAGGAAGGAGAAAAGAATAAAATGATGGACTGAGGAAATAGAAATGTAAATGTATGGGGGGATGGGGAGGAAACGGTGTTGGCTTTGGTATATCTGTATTGTAAAGTAATATGTGAAAACCAATAAAATAATCTAAATGGGGGGGGGGGGGAGCCAAAGCCATGAACATGATCATCTGACGCATCAGGATCTGTACCAAGTAATATTTAATGACCATGTCCTTCATGGATCAATGCCTTGTCATGGCAAAGGGGCTTGAATAACTCAGAGACAAGGAGAAGGGGACGACAGAGGACGAGATGGTTGGACGGTGTCCTCGAAGCTACAAGCATGAGTCTGACCAAACTGCGGGAGGCAGTGGAAGACAGGAGTGCCTGGCGTGCTCTGGTCCATGGGGTCATGAAGAGTCGGACACGACTAAACAACAACAACAACAACAACATAACTCAGAGACGCTATGAGCTATGCCGTGCAGGGCCACCCAAGACCGACAGGTCAAAGTGGAGAGTTTTCAGTAAACTTGATCCACCTGGAGCAGGAACCAGCAAGCCACGCCAGTATCCCTGCCGAGAAAACTCCATGGTCGTATAAAAGTTATGACGCTGGGTATTGTTGGCCAAGGGGTGTTAAAGAAGGATCAAACATTTTTTATGTATGCAACAACAGCAGCAAGGATACTCGTCGCCAAGCATTGGAAAACTCAAGATATACCCACACTGGAAGAATGGCAGATGCAACTGATAGACTATATGGAATTGGCCGGGCAGAATCCGAGACCTGGGAGAGGAGACGGTGGAAGAAGACTGGAAAAAATTTAAGATTTATTTGCAAAAATATTGTAAATTGTATGAATGTTAAGCAGGATGCTTGATCATAAACAATTTGGCACCATCGGAACAGATGAAGTGAATTACGAAGATAAGTTAAATTTATGAAAAATCAATTATTATTTTTAGATAACTATTAGGCTAAGCTTATTGTTTTAATAGAGTGAAATGAATATATCTAAAATTTAAGATATAACATTGGAAAACTAGATTGTAAGGTGGGGACAAGGTGATAAATTTGCTGGATTAATTTTTATAAATTTGGAACGCAGGAGCGGGAGATGTGAGGAAGTCCAAAGAGGACAAGAAAATATGTTATAAAATGTGATATTTTTGTATGTTTTGTTTTGTGTGTTGTAACCAAAAAATCTTTAATAAATATTATAAAAAAAATAAAAAAAAATTTATGACGCTGGAAGATGAACCCTGGAAGTGTGCCTGGAAGTGAAAGAAAAGTCCAGTGCTGCAAAGAAAAATATATGAACCTGGAATATGAGATCCATGAACCATGGTAAGCTGGATGTGGTAAAAAATGAAATGGCAAGAATAAATATTGACATAGTGGGCATCAGTGAACTAAAATGGACAGGAATGGGCGAATTCAATTTGGATGATCATCATATCCTACTACTGAGGACAAGATTCCCATAGAAGAAATGGAGTGGCCCTCTTAGTCAACAAAAGAGTGGCAAAAGCTGTACTGGGATGCAATCTCAAAAATGATAAAATGATCTTGATACAAATCCAAGGCAGACCTTTTAACATCACAGTAATCCAGGTTTATGCACCAACTACCAATGCTGAGGGACGTGGGTGGCGCTGTGGGTTAAATCACAGAGCCTAGGACTTGCTGATCAGAAGGTCGGCGGTTTGAATCCCCATGATGGGGTGAGCTCCCGTTGTTCGGTCCCTGCTCCTGCCAACCTAGCTGTTCAAAAGCACCTCAAAGTGCAAGTAGATAAATAGGTACCGCTTCGGCAGGAAGGCGTTTCCGTGCACTGCCCTGGTTCGCCAGAAGCGGCTTAGTCATGCTGGTCACATGACTGTCTGCAGATAAATTCCAGCTCCCTCGGCCAGTAAAGCAAGATGAGCGCCCCAACCCCAGAGTCAGCCATGACCGGACCTAATGGTCAGGGATCCCTTTAACCTACCAATGCTGAAGAAACTGAACTTGACCAATTCTAGGAAGACAAATCCAAGGCAGACCTTTTAACATCACAGTAATGCAGGTTTATGCACCAACTACTGGGGCTGAAGAAACTGAAATTGACCAATTCTAGGAAAAAAAGAGTCAACAAAAGAGTGGCAAAAGCTGTACTGGGATGCAATCTCAAAAATGATAGAATGATCTATCCAAGGCAGACCTTTTAAGATCACAGTAATCCAGGTTTATGCACCAACTACCAATGCTGAGGGACAGGGGTGGTGCTGTGGGTTAAATCACAGAGCCTAGGACCTGCCGATCAGAAGGTTGTCGGTTCGAATCCCCATGATGGGGTGAGCTCCCGTTGTTCGGTTCCTGCTCCTGCGCCCCAACCCCAGAGTTGGCCATGACTGGACCTAATGGTCAGGGGTCCCTTTACCTTACCAATGCTCAACAAAATGAACTTGACCAATTCTAGGAAGACTTACAACACCTTCTAGAACTAACACCAAAGAAGGATGTTTTTCTCCTCCTAGGGGACTGGAATGCTAAAGTAGGGAGTCAAAGAGATAAAAGGAACAACTGGTAAGTTTGGCCTTGGGAGTTCAAAATGAAGCAGTGCAAAGGTTAATAGAGTTCTGTCAAGAGAACAAGCTGGTCATAACAAACACTCTTTTCCAACAACACATGAGATGACTCTACACATGCACATCACCAGATGGGCAGCATCAAAATCAAATTGATTATATTCTTTGCAGCCAAAGATGGAGAAGTTCTATACATTCAGCAAAAAGTAGACCTGGAGCTGACTGTGGCTCAGATCATCAGCTTCTTATAACAAAATTCAAGCTTAAACTGAAGAAAGTAGGGAAAACCACTGGGTCAGTGAGATACAATCTAAATCAAATCCCTTATGAATACACAGTGGAAGAGAGGAACAGGTTTAAGGATTTAGATTTGGTGGACAGAGTGCCTGAAGAACTATGGTTGGAGGCTCAGAACATCATACAGGAGGCAGCAATGAAAATCATCCCAATGAAAAGGAAATGCAAGAAAGCAAAGTGGTTGTCCAATGAGGCCTTACAAACCGCGGGGGACAGAAGGCAAGCAAAATGCAAGGGAGATAGTTAAAGATACATGAAATTGAATGCAGACTTCCAACGAATAGCAAGGAGAGACAAGAGGGACTTCTTAAACGAGCAGTGCAAAGAAATAGAGGGAAACAATAGAATGGGAAATACCAGAGATCTGTTCAAGAAAATTGGAGATATTAAAGGAAGATTTTATGCAAAGATTACCATTATAAAGGACAAAAGTGGTACGTGTGGGAGCCATGAAGCCATGGCAGAGGCTTGTAATTGTTGCGTGGTGCCTCGCTGACCGGCATGTCTGTGCCTTGCAGTGTATTGAATGTATTGACCTTATATGGAGTTGTGTTCCCTCTGGGCAGTAATTATCTTATATGGTGATGGGTGTTGTAAAGCCATGATTGGGCGATGTAACGTGAGACACTGGCAGACGGCCATGCAGGCTGGGAGAAAAAGGATAATAAAATTACCAGAGAGGAGAGAAGTCGAAGGAGCTGCCCTCCATCCTGAAAATACTGCTGTCTCTCTGTGTCTTTTTTCTATGCTGTGCACCATTTGATGACGGCTGGTTTCCGTCAGGTACGGACCTTACAGAAGCAGAAGACATCAAGAAGAGGTGGCAAGAATACACAGAGGAATTATGCCAGGAAGATATGGATGTCCCATACACCCCAGGTAGTGTGACTGATGACCTTGAGCCAGACATCCTGGAGAGTGACGTCAAACGGGCCTTAGAAACCACTGCTAATAACAAGGCCAGTGGAAGTGATGACATTCCAGCGGAATCTTAAAAGATGATGCTGTTAAGGTGCTACACTCAATATGCCAGCAAGTTTGGAAAACTCAGCAGTGGCCAGAGGATTGGAGAATATCAGTCTACAATGCAATCCCAAAGAAGGGCAGCGCCAAAGAATGCTCCAACTACTGCACAATCATTTCACACACTAGCAAGGTTATGCTTAAAATTCTACAAGGCAGCCTTAAGCAGTACGCAGACCGAGAACACCCAGAAGTGCAAGCTGGATTTTGGAGGGGCAGAGGAACCAAAGACCAAATTGCAATAATGCGCTGGATTAGGGAGAAAGCTAGAGAAATCCAGAAAATCATCTACTTCTGCTTCATTGACTACGCAAAAGCCTTTGACTGTGTGGACCACAGCAAACTATGGCAAGTTCTTAAAGAAATGGGAGTGCCTGATCACCTCATGTGTCTCCTAAGAAATCTCTATGTGGGACAAGAAGCAACAGTTAGAACTGGATATGGAACAACAGATTGGCTCAAAATTGGGAAAGGAGTACGACAAGGCTGTATATTGTCTCCTTGCTTATTTAACTTATATGCAGAGGACGAGATGGTTGGACAGTGCTCTCAAAGCTACTAACATGAGTTTGACCAGACTGCAGAAGGCAGTGGAAAACAGGAGTGCCTGGCATGCTCTGGTCCATGGGGTCACAAAGAGTCAGACACGACTAAGTGACTAAAGAACAACAACGATGTCCAGTCAGCATTCCCTAATGTAGAAGCAATTCTGAGAATGTTCCTCTGAATGATGATTGCAAATTGCCATTTGTAAAGATCCGTTTCTTGACTGAAGATAAAAAATGAATTTGGAACAACAATGTCTCAAGATAAATTATGTTACTTCAGCCTCATGTACATAGAAAGTGACAAGCTAAGCAGTTTATCATTTGATGATATCCTCAGTGACTTTGCTTTGGCAAAGGCAAGAAGGAAAGTATTGTAATTTAGATCATGTTTGTGTACTGTTTGTATACACAGTACAGAATGAATCATGATAAAATTATACAGTTGAATGGGTATTGGGTAGATGCAGTAATACTATTAGTCCTGTAAAATAATTTTAATGTAAAGGTGTGTACAGTATTGGTATTATTTATAAATGTGACATATTACTAGAAATACTGTCTTTTACACTCACTAAGTGTAACAGGGTACAAAGGTCTGCTGTCCCAATGAAGAATGTGGACTATTATGGTAATATTGATACTGATATAAAAAAAATGCATTGTATTAACTACAATTGCATTGTACAGGTTATCACACTTAATTTCATATTAATAATGCTATTTATAATTATTAGAAGTTTGCATCATATATTTACACCTATTATTATAGCAAGTTTCTAGGACTAGATTAGCATTCTTTGTAAATTGTGTTTCTAAAGGAACTTCTGTTATTGCCAAATGCCAATGTGTTTGCATTAAGTTTGTTATGAATAACAAAATCATTTTAAGTTAGAGCTTAATAATTATTTCACTATTAATATACTTCGTAATTGTATTTCAGTTCAACAATTACCTTGAGAAAATACATACTCTGTTCTGTGCAAATGGTTTTAGATACCGATTAGGTCCATAAATTATCATACAGCCTATATTCAACACAAAAAACAGCGACAATTTGTTGTTGACAAAGGACAGCTGGACATATAAAGGGCCCCTTTACCTCCAGTAGCTTAGGGCCTCATCAAACCTCAATCCGGCCCCGCCCCCACTACTTTATGCAAGGAGTTCAAGGAACAAAGAGCTCTTTGGAGGAGGCCTCAGCCCTTCCTTCTTCCTGCCAGGACCCCCCTGCCTTTGTTTTCCTCCCCATCTTTTCCTCTTTCTCCCTCTGCCATCCAGCAATCCATGTCCCCATCTCCTCTACAAAACAGAAGACTTGGATGTTTGGATGTTTTTGGTGTTTCTTATTTTGTTGGAAGCCGCTCAGAGTGGCTGGTGAAACCCAGAAAATGGGGGGGGGGGTTAATGAATATCATTTATTTATTTATATATATACCGTAATTATTATTACTATGGCGAGCCTTGCCAGCAATACTCAAATCTCACCACTTTCCCGCCTCCTTCCCTGCAACTTCCTTTGCACCAGATCTGGGCAGGAGGAAGCTTTTTTCTTTGCACATGAGAACCCCCCCCCCCCCCACCTTCAAGGCCCCATTAAGAGAAACAGCTCCCTTTCCTCCCTTCTCTTCTTCTCCCCGTCCCGGGGCTTCTCATCCTGGACCCCCCACCCCTTGCCAAGCCCCTTCCCTCCTTCCACGCCGCTGGCTTTGCACTCACCCGAAATCCTGGCAGCAGGAGCGACCCTAGGCAGCGCGGGCGGGAATGGGAGCCCCCGCCTGGGAGGCAGGATATTTCCGGGGGCGGGATAGTTGCAGTACCCAGCCAATGCGGAGGGAAGGGAGGGAACCTGGGCTTCGAATATAGGGAACAGATGCTCGTTGCCTTAAAGAGTAAAGGCAGAGAGTGGAAGCTGCTGGGGGAGGGGCTGCTCGATACTGATTTGGGAAAGGGGGCGCGGCTTAATTAGAACAGCTGACCCGCCCCCTCTGCCGTCCTGCACTGTCCTTGTCCTGCAAGGAATCCGGTGAGTGCAAAGTGCCTGGGGTGCAGCAAGCTTTGGGCGGCGGGGTTGTGCAATGCAATGCAATACCCATAATTGGGGTTGGGGGTGGAGAGAGAGCAGGCAGGGAAGCCGCAGGGGGGGGGTTGCAGCTTATTCATCCTCCTTGCAAAGAAGAGACATGGCCTCTCCCTGAAGGTACGCTCTTTCTCACTCTCACTCTCTCTCTCACACAGATCACATGAAGGCAGTCATCTTTGAGTATTCCTGGAGAACAGGCGAAGTCCCGGCAGACTGGAGGAGGGCAAATGTTATCCCTATTTTCAAAAAGGGGAAAAGAGAGGACCCAAATAATTACTGCCCAGTCAGTCTGACATCAATACCAGGGAAGATTCTGGAGCAGATCATTAAGCAAACAGTCTGTGAGCACCTAGAAAGGAATGTTGTGATCACCAATAGTCAGCATGGATTTCTGAAAAATAAGTCATGTCAGACTAACCTGATCTCGTTTTTTGACAGAATTACAAGCCTGGTAGATGAAGGGAACGCAGTGGATGTAGCCTACCTTGATTTCAGCAAGGCATTCGACAAGGTGCCCCATGATATTCTTGTAAAGAAGTTGGTAAAATGCGGTCTTGACTATGCTACCACTCAGTGGATTTGTAACTGGCTGACTGACCGAACCCAAAGGGTGCTCATCAATGGTTCCTCTTCATCCTGGAGAAGAGTGACTAGTGGGGTGCCACAGGGTTCTGTCTTGGGCCCGGTCTTATTCAACATCTTTATCAATGACTTGGATGATGGACTCAAGGGCATCCTGATCAAATTTGCAGATGACACCAAACTGGGAGGGGTGGCTAACACCCCAGAGGACAGGATCACACTTCAAAATGACCTTGACAGATTAGAGAACTGGGCCAAAACAAACAAGATGAACTTTAACAGGGAGAAATGTAAAGTATTGCACTTGGGCAAAAAAAATGAGAGGCACAAATACAAGAGGGGTGACACCTGGCTTGAGAGCAGTACATGTGAAAAGGATCTAGGAGTCTTGGTTGACCACAAACTTGACATGAGCCAACAGTGTGACGCGGCAGCTAAAAAAGCCAATGCAATTCTGGGCTGCATCAATAGCAGTATAGCATCTAGATCAAGGGAAGTAATAGTGTCACTGTATTCTGCTCTGGTCAGACCTCACCTGGAGTACTGTGTCCAGTTCTGGGCACCACAGTTCAAGAAGGACACTGACAAACTGGAACGTGTCCAGAGGAGGGCAACCAAAATGGTCAAAGGCCTGGAAACGATGCCTTATGAGGAACGGCTAAGGGAGCTGGGAATGTTTAGCCTGGAGAAGAGGAGGTTAAGGGGTGATATGATAGCCATGTTCAAATATATAAAAGGATGTCATATAGAGGAGGGAGAAAGGTTGTTTTCTGTTTCTCCAGAGAAGCGGACATGGAGCAATGGATCCAAACTACAAGAAAGAAGATTCCACCTAAACATTAGGAAGAACTTCCTGGCAGTAAGAGCTGTTCGACAGCGGAATTTGCTACCAAGGAGTGTGGTGGAGTCTCCTTCTTTGGAGGTCTTTAAGCAGAGGCTTGACAACCATATGTCAGGAGTGCTCTGATGGTGTTTCCTGCTTGGCAGGGGGTTGGACTCGATGGCCCTTGTGGTCTCTTCCAACTCTATGATTCTATGAAGAGCCCTGTAGTTTGATCAAGCCCATCTAGTCCCGCACCCTGTTAGAATCATAGAATCGTAGAGATGGAAGGGGACCCTGAGAGTCATCTAGTTTAACCCCCTACAATGCAGGAATCTCAGCACTGTCTCCTCATAGTGGCCAAGCCTGTAAGGAGGATTGGAGCCCAAGTGCATCTCTTCCCTCCGGCGGCTTCCGGGAACTGCTATCAATTAAGCATAATAATAAAAATAATAGCAATAAAATTTTATTCATATCCCGCCCTCCCCAGCCGAAGCTGGGCTCAGAGCGGCTAACAACAGTAAAATGATACAACATTCTAAAATCATTTCATTATAAAATCAGTTCACATCAGATTAATGGCAACCATTGGGCTAGAGTTTTGTGAGGATTGCCAAGGGAGGGTGTCAGGCTGTGCCTTGGCCAAAGGCCTGGTGGAACAGCTCTGTCTAGCAGACCCTGCGGAAAGATGTCAAGTACCGCAGGGCCCTAGCCCAGAGCGTTGCACCAGATCGGAGCCACAGCTGAAAAAGCCCTGGATCTGGTTGAGGCCAGCCTAACCTCTCTGTGGCCCGGGACCTCCAAGATGTTTTTGTTTGAAGACTGTAAGGTCCTCTTTGGGACATACCAGGAGAGGTGGTCCTGTAGGTACGAGTGTCCTAGGCTGTATAGGCCTTTAAAGGTTAAAACCAACACCTTAAATCTGATCCTGTACTCCACCGGGAGACAGTGCAACTGGTATAGTACCGGGTGAATGTGATCCCACAGGGAGGACCCCGTAAGGAGTCTCGCCACGGCATTCTGCACCCGCTGGACTTTCTGGGTCAGTCTCCAGGGCAGCCCCATGTAGAGCAAGTTACCAAAATCCAGTCTGGAGGTGACCGTTGCGTGGATCACAGTGGATAGGTCAGGGCGAGAGAGGTAAGGAGTCAACTGCTTAGCTTGGCGGAAATGAAAAAATGCCGCCTTTGTTATAGCTGCAGTCTGCACCTCCATGGAAAGGTGTCGAAGATTACACCCAAACTCTTAACGAACAGTGCTGGCACTAATTGTGCCCTCGCAAGAGATTGGAGTTGCCGCTCCCAATCCCCTATCGTCCCAACTCAGTCAAAGGACCTGTGTCTTCGAAGGATTTAACTTCAACCAGCTCCCGCGTAACCATCCAGCCACAGCTTCCAAAAATCTGATCAGTGTGTCTGGGGCCGAGTCAGGATGGCCATCCATCAACAGATAGAGTTGGGTGTCATAATAATAATAATAATACGTTATAATAATAATAATATAACATTATTTATACTCGCTCATCTGGCTGGCTTTCCACAGCTACTAGGGCAGCTCCCAACAGAATATTTTTAAAAAACCAATGAAACAAACATTAAAAGCTTCTCCATATAGGGATGCCTTCAGATGTCTTATAAAAGTCAGATAGATGCTTATTTCCTTGACATCTGACGGGAGAGCGTTCCACAGAGTGGGTGCCACTACCAAGAAGGCCCGCTGCCTGGTTCCCTGTCATTGAGTTGATATAGAGCATCTAAACTAAATTTGTCGGCTTCTGTCAAATAAGCAGAATTGGGAAGTTTTTAATGTCTGTTGTCTTATTGTGTTTTTATATTTTGCTGGAAGCCGCCCAAATTGGCTGGGGAATAATAATAATAAGAATAATACCACTTGTTCAGTCTTAAAATTTATTTGTACCAGTGCATTTGGAAGCATCAGAATAACTTGAGGTAATATATTCATACAAAAGCTTTGCTCCCGATTCATTGCAATCCTACCGGCTGAATTTGATCCGAGTCCTGGGATAACTCAGTTGGTCGAGCATGAGACTCTCGGGCTTGTGGGTTCGAGCCCCACCTTGTCAAAAAGATTCCTGCATCGCAGGGGGTTCGGCTAGAACATCCTCTTGGTCCCTTCCAACTCTATGATTCTGTGCTCTATGAACCTCCCTTATTCACAATGAGGGCAACACCACAATTTTTTATTAAGCAATTTATAAAATTGGAGAGCGAAAGAAGGAGGAATCTCAGGGTGGGCTTTTTTTGTGGGGGACATGACTTTTCTGGTCAGTGGGCAGGAGGAGCGTGGGTCTGTGGGATATGAAATTCGTAGCAGTGAAGTACAACATTCCTAGAGTGGACATGCTAGGGGATGCTTTGTGCCACCCAGGAGAAAACTTCCTCTTTTGGATCTGGAAGGGTACGACAATAATTTTGGCTGGCACGCATATTTATGGTATGACAAGGCAAAGGTGTATAAAGGTTTTAAAAACCATATTGTTAGGAAAGCATTGTATAATGTTTGGAACCGATACAAAGATTTGCTGGAAAGTAAAACCCCCAGGTGGTTGTCACCAATGGAAGCTAAGGCAGTGAAAAAAATTAATATGGACTCTAATTGGCCAAAATATTGTGAAATTTTAGAACAAGATGGTGAAAAGTTAAAACTTCAGAGTTACGAGAAGCTAAAGCATAAAGTTCGAGATTGGCTACATTACCATCAGATAAATGAGACATTTAAGCAAGACAGGAAACTAGGTTTTCAGAAGGAGAGGTCAAAGTTAGAAACAGAATTGTTAGAACCCAATACTAAGAATCTGTCCAGAATGTATAATTTGCTGCTGAAATGGAACACACAGGATGAAACGGTGAAATCAGCTATGATTAAATGGGCACAGGACATCGGTCATGACATTATGTTCGCTGACTGGGAACAGTTATGGACCACCGGTATTAAGTTTACGGCATGTAGTGCCTTGAAAGAGAACATAATGAAAATGATCTACAGGTGGTACATGACCCCAGTCAAGCTTGCAAAGATCTATCATTTGCCCAATAATAATTGCTGGAAATGTAAGGAATCTGAAGGAACTTTCTGTCACCTTTGGTGGACCTGCCCAAAGATTAAGGCCTACTGGGAAATGATCTATAATGAAATTAAGAAAGTCCTTAAGTGGACATTTGCAAAGAAACCGGAGGCTTTTCTCTTGGGCATGGTCGGCCAATTGGTACCAAAGAAGGATAGGACATTCTTTATGTATGCAACTACAGCAGCAAGAATCCTGTTGGCAAAGTATTGGAAGATGCAAGAACTACCTACTCTGGAAGAATGGCAGACGAAGGTGACTGAATTTATGGGACTGGCAGAGATGACCGGCAGAATCCGCGACCAGAGGAAAGAGACAGTGGAGGAGGATTGGGAAAAATTTAAAGTATATCTTAAAAATTGTTGTAAAATTGTGGATTGATAAGATGTTAAGGGGTAAGAAACAGAGAACTACAGCTGTAAATGATAATGTTAAGAAAATCTAAAGAGAGTTAATTAGAAAAATTGATTGAAGGGTTGCTAAAAAATGGCAAAATAAGGATGCAGTGAAAGGGAGGTATGGGGAAGTCAAATTTTATTTGTATGTATTTGTCTTTTGAGGTGTGTTTGTTCTCTTTTGTTTTGTTTGTTGTCTGTTTTGAAAATCATTAAAAATTATTATTAAAAAAAAAGAGAAAACTTCCTCTTTCCTCCTGAGCTGGGACAAGCGCTTCCTCTACATGTGACTTGAAATAGGTGTGGCCTATTCTGGGTGGAGGAGCACAATGCTCGTGTGCTTCATTCTTTCTTCTCCATTTTGTTTTTTTCTATCTGTTAGGTGTAGCAGGAACCCCCCCACCCCAATCATTCTGTTTGTATAAACTTCACACACACACACACACACACGCCACATTTCTGTTATGAATTCATAGAAAATCAACCATACATTGGATTTGCACTGTTCTATTTTTATTTTACTCCATATGACAAGAACTAACAAAGGGGGGTGACTTAGTCCTGGTCAGCCATAATCCCTTCACTGTCTCAGCACATACACAGGAGCCCTGCCCATGCCACCCCTGATGATCCCAGACAGAAGACAATCAAGATCACAAAGAACTTGCATATGGGAGTGGATTCAGCATGGACTGAAACAAAGGACACTGATCAGATCTTCCCTCAGGGGGCAGGAAACTGCAAACTCCCCTTTGTCTCCTAGAAGTTCCTGGAAGGGGAGGGGGAAAGGAGGAACCAGCCAGGTGACAAGACAGGTTACCACCAACTCCTCCCTCAGCCCCTCCTTTCTGTAATGTATGCATGATGTTTCTGGGGGTGGGCTAGACCTAGAGGAGGGGAATTTCAAAAGTTTTTATAAGACCTTGCACACTATTCTTCTGGGTCTTTCCTCTCTCCTGCAAGTGAGGGGAATACCCTGTTGCAACAGTTCAATAAAGGCCAAGCCTACAGGCTGCTGTTTTGCTCCAAGTTATCCTGGTTGGTGTCTTTGTTTTGTCCAAGGGAGCCCTCGGATTTTTCCTGTAACATAGGAAAAGTGACTGCTGAGTCGCAATCACTTGGGACTAACTCCCTTAGATTATAGTTTATGTATAGATATAGATATACTTTTGTAACTTAAGCCTGCCTTCAGGAATCTAATTGTGAACTGAATGAAAATGAATAAACTACCTGTATATTGATTTTAATAAGATTGTCGTGTCTACACTTTTAAAGAGGGATAACAAGGGATCTTATCAGGAATCTTAAATAGTGAGGCTCAGATGAACCTGCAACAAGCGTACAGCAAGTTGTTAACGCAAGTTAGTATGGATATCATCAAATAATATATCCTCTCCTGCCTTTCTAAACATTCCCACAGGTCAATCGCTAGCTAGAGATCTGGCCCTCCAGATGTTGCTGAATTACAACCCCCATCAGGCTCAGCAATCGTCATCTATGGCTATGAAGGAAGGGGGATGCTGGCATTGAGAAGAAGTTGAAGGCAAGGTACTCTCTCTGTCTCTAGTGCACCAGAGCAGCCTGTCCAGTAAAGACATGGATGAAAATGCTGAGGCACTGAGTGCTTCTGATCCAAAACATTTCCCTTTTCCAGCACACTCCACTGCTATCCATCCCTCTCCAGTTTTCCATTCCTGCTGTCCACCAGCGCCCCACCCCCACAGCCAGTTTTCTGTATCCACTGAGCATGTGCAGTTCTCATTGCGTGGCTTGGGCTATCTTTCCCCCTCACCTAAAAATTTATTGGATATACGTAACCAATGGAGCTGCCTCAAGGTTACTGGTACCTCCCTCTCTTCCTTGGAAGAAGGGTTCCATTTTGGCCACATAAAGGCTGGCAGCTAGGAAATTGAATTGGCTATTTGTATACGGGATTGTATACGGGTGAGATTTCCCCCCCTTGAGCTTTTGAACTACACCTCTCATCAACCTTGACCATCTGGGCTGAGGCTTATGGGAGTTGTTGCCCAACATCTGAGCAACCCCATGTTGGATATCCCTGCTCTCTACTTCTTTTATTTAATTTCTATACCACTTTATAATTTTAAGAAAAACCTCAAAGCGATTTACAGCATACTAAATCAATAAAACATACCGTAGTTTTCGCTCCATAACACACATTTTTTCCCTCCTAGAAAGTAAGGGGAAATGTCTGTGCGTGTTACGGAGCAAATGCTTCCCTCCTCCGTGGCTCGCTTTGAAACAGCAAAGCGGGAGAAGAGCCGCTGAGAGGGGAGGAGAGAGGGACAGAGAGGCTGTTTCTTTAAAGGAGCAAAGCGGGAGAGGAGAGGAGCCGCTTACACGAGTGTCCGGTTGGCTCCTTTAAAGCAAGCAGGCTCTCTGTCCCTTTCTCCTCAACACTCAGCTCGCTAAATAGCAGGAAAGATTTTCAGCTCGCTAAGCCGGGGGGAAGAGCCAGGGAGGAGGGAGAAAAGCAGAGCCTGCTTGCTTTAAAGGAGCAAAGAGGGAGAGGAGAGGGGCCTTCTCCCCTTCTCCCCCTCTTTGCATGATTAGCAGCATCCTTCTCCACACACTCCACGCGTGCTCCTTGTCCCTTGAGTGCTTTCCTTCCCTCCCCACTTAAAACATGGTTACAAAGCACAGCTCCACATGGATCCTCAGGATTTTTGCATTGGGCTACCCCAAACTCACCATCAGATCACATGTCTGTGGCCACAGAATGAACCACAAAAATCATACATCCACTGTTTCGTTTAGAATATTTTTTCCCTTGTTTTCCTCCTCTAAAAACTACGTGCGTGTTATAGTTGGGTGCGTGTTATAGAGCGAAAAATACGATAAATAAAACAATGTGAAAAATGTGAAATATAGAGTATACGGTCAAAGCAACGTAACAGAAAACTAAACTATTATCTTCAAGATTTCAAAACAACACATTACAAAGGTCAACTACAGAATACATATTTCACATAGTAGGGCTGGGTGGGAAAGGCCTTGCAGGGAGTGGTATATAGATGGCATCTTACCCCCAAAAAGCTTGCTAAAATGTATAAAGGGAAAACATCAACCTGTTGGAGATGTAAAAAAAAAGAAGGGGTCATACTATCATACGTGGTGGACCTGTGTAGCCATTGGCAAATACTGGAATGATATTTATAACGAGTTTAAGAAACTATTTAAAATTACTTTTAAAAAAAATCCCCAAAGATTTTTCTACTTGGTATATTACCATCAGAAATTTAAAAAGTTATAATATCATTGTTTATGTATGGTATAACAGCAGCTAGAACCCTTATAGCAAGGAGCTGGAAAAATGAAATGCTCCCAGAGATTACAGATTGGCAGATACTCATGTTATGATATCTACAATTAGCAAAACTGACGAGATCAGTTAGAGGAATATGGAAACAAAAACAACTAGAGAATGGATAATATTTCAGAATTATGTAAAACTTTATTGTACAAATAACTCCATATGAGCAGAAATTGAATGATATTTGTAAAGAAAAATATCAAAGGAATGTATACAAAGCAGAAAGAAATGGTATTATATAATGTAAGCCCGTGTAAAAAAGAATGTTATATCAAACAGTAGAATGAGCGGGATGGGAATGATTGTGTCGATGAGTAGTTTTACTATTTAAATAACTTTGTCTTTTTTCCTTACTATTATTTCTTGGTTTCTTATCTTTGTTAATTCTTTATTTTTTTCTTTCTTTATAAATTTTCTATTTTCTATTATTTTGTTTTTTCTACCTGTTAAGAGATTGCACATGTTTGTATGTTGTTGTTTAGTCGTGTCCGACTCTTTGTGACCCCATGGACCAGAGCATGCCAGGCACTCCTGTCTTCCACTGCCTCCCGCAGTTTGATCAAACTCATGTTTGTAGCTTCGAGAACACTGTCCAACCATCTCGTCCTCTGTCGTCCTTCTCCTTGTGCCCTCCATCTTTCCCAACATCAGAGTCTTTTCCAGGGAGTCTTCTTTTTTAAAAAAGATATTTATTAAAGTTTCAAGAAAGATTACAAAAACGTTGCAAAATAAGAAAAAAAGAGAGAGAGAAGAGAAAAAATTACAAAATACAGAAAAGCAAAAAACAATTAAAATCAAATCAATCTTCTCGTATTATCTTTCGTTTACTTGTTTCCCTGATCTCCTCACACCTCCCTTTTTTGTATTCCAGTTCAGTTAGTTAAATCAGCAAATCTTTTCCCTCCTTGTTTTTATCTTATTCCTCTACCTGAATGTATTATATATTTACATTCTCATCTGATAGCAATCCATTTTTACATACTCCTTTATAACATTGCTGCTAGAACCACTTAACTTCATGCCAACATCATTCTAACATTCATTAATTTTGCAGTGTTTATGTAGATAGTCTTTAAATTTCTTCCAATCTTCTTCCACCAACTCTTCTCCCTGGTCTCGGATTCTGCCGGCCATTTCCGCCAATTCCATATAGTCCATAACTTTCATCTGCCATTCTTCCAGGGTGGGTAGATCTTGTGTCTTCCAATACTTTGCAATGAGTATTCTTCCTGCTATTGTAGCATACATAAAAAAGTTCTATCCTTCTTTAACACCAATTGGCCGACCATGCCCGAGAGAAAGGCCTCTGGTTTCTTGAGGAAGGTATATTTAAATACCTTTTTCATTTCATTATATATCATCTCCCAGAAAGCCTTGATCTTTGAGCACGTCCACCAGAGGTGAAAGAATGTACCTTCATTTTCTTTACATTTCCAACATTTATTATCAGGCAAATGGTAGATTTTTGCAAGCTTGACTGGTGTCATGTACCACCTGTATATCATTTTCATAATATTCTCTCTTAAGGCATTACATGCTGTAAATTTCATACCTGTGGTCCATAACTGTTCCCAGTCAGCCAACATAATGTTATGTCCGACATCTTGTGCCCATTTTATCATAGCAGATTTCACCGTTTCATCCTGAGTATTCCATTTCAACAGCAAGTTATACATTCTTGATAATATCTTAGTTTGGGGATCTAACAGTTCTGTTTCCAATTTTGATTTTTCCACCTGGAAGCCAATTTTCTTGTCCAGATTATAAGCCTCCCTTATTTGATAATAATGGAGCCAATCTCGCACTTTATCTTTTAAGTTTCTCAAAACTCTGCAATTTCAATTTATCTCCTTCTTGTTCCAAAATCTCCCAATATTTCGGCCATTTGGCCTCCATATTGAGCTTTTTCTGAGCCTTCGCTTCCATCGGTGATAGCCACCTTGGGGTTTTATTTTCAAGCAAATCTTTATATCTTATCCAGACAATGAACAATGCTTTCCTGACAATATGGTTTTTAAATGCTTTATGTGCTTTGACCTTGTTATACCACAAATATGCATGCCACCCAAATACATTATTGAAACCTTCTAATTCCAAAATGTCTGTGGTCTCAAGAAGCAGCCATTCTTTCAGCCAGCAAAATGCTGCTGATTCATAATAAAGTTTAAGGTCTGGCAGGGCAAATCCACCTCTTTCTTTTGCATCAGTTAGTATTTTAAATTTTATTCTGGGCTTCTTGCCCTGCCAGACAAATCTGGAAATATCTCTCTGCCACTTCTTGAAACAGTCCATTTTGTCCAAAATTTGCAATGATTGAAACAAAAACAACATTCTTGGCAATACATTCATTTTTATAGCAGCAATACGGCCTAGCAAGGAAAGGGGGCTCTGCTTAAGCCGAGCCCCCTTTCCCAAGCCAGTATCGAGCAGCAGCACCCTCCCCTCTAGCAGCGTGCACTCTCTGGCTTTAACCCTTAAAGCAAGGAGCATCTGTTCCCTGTACTGGAAGCCCAGGCTTTCCCCTTACAATTATCCCCCGGAGATATCCTGCCTCCCAGGCGGGGGCTCCCATTCCTGCCCGGCTGCCCAGGGTCACTGCCACCATCGCCAGGATTTCGGGTGAGTGCAAAGCCAGCGGCAGGGAAGGAGGGAAGGGGCTTGGCAAGGGGTGGGGGGTCCAGGATAAAGCCCCGGGACGGGGAGAAGAAGAGAAGGGAGGAAAGGGAGCTGTTTTTCTTAATGGGGCCTTGAAGGTGGAGGGGGGAGGGGTTTCCACTGTGGAAAGAGAGAAGCTTCCTCCTGTCCAGATCTGGTGCAAAGGGAGTTGCAGGGAAGGAGGCGGGAAAGTGGTGAGATTTGAGTATTGCTGGCAAGGCTCGCAATAAAATAATAATAATAATAATAATAATAATAATAATAATAATAATAATAATACTCTGCCCATTGTCTGGGTTTCCCCAGCCACTCTGAGTGGCTTCCAACAAAATAAAAAACACCGAAAACAACCAAACATTGAAGTCTTTTGTAGAAATTGCCTTCGATTTTAAAGAAATGCCCTCTTTAAGAAATCACGTGGTGTAAATATGTATGTTGTCCTTGAGGTGCAAACACACATAGCGTGAGCAAGCAAGCAGTGCTCCGAAGTGCTTCTCTTGAGAATTTGCCATCTAAGTTGTGTTATGTACTGAGTTGAATAGGATCCAAACTGCAGCAGTCTGATTGGTCCTAGAACAATAGGATCCAAAAGGCAGCAGTCTGATTGGTCCTAGAACAATAGGATTCAGAATGCAGCAGTCTGATTGGTCCTAGAACAATGCAGCAGTATGATTGGTTGGCAGGAACTACCCAATCATGCTCCAGATAGAAGTGAATCCACAACCTGATTGGCTTACAGTAGAATTCCGGAATTCACCAATCATGTGCAGCCCATTGTGTAAATAATGTATATAAAGCAGATACCTTGAAGGGACTTTCATTCATTCCTCCTCACCACTATGAGCTGAATAAAGAGCATGAAATCACTTTGCGACTCTGAGTATATTTCAGTTGTTTACTCAAGGCAAAGGCTCCTGTTTCCCAAAAGGACAGGAGGGGGAGGTCTCTCCCCCATTTTTAGGCCACCCCACTCCCACCGCATGGAAGGCAGAGGTCTTGTTCATTCACAACATGAGTAAACCTTCTGTGTATCTGAAGTGAACCAGGCGCTACGGCTCCTTCCCCTCTCACTGGGCTGCTGCAAGAAAAGGCAGCGGAGGAGGAGGAAACAGATGGGTTTGAAGGCTCTTTCTGCCTCTCTCCCCTGAGCAGAGGGTATTTGCAGGACAGAGGAGGAGGCAGTGAGGGCAGAGGAAGCAGTGGGTGGATCCACCGTGTCTCCCAGGGGGCCAAGATGCAAGGAAGGGGCTTCCTTCTCTATGCAAGGGCCACCCATGTATTCAGAGCAGTCCGTATGTTCCACGGGATTTACTTTCAGGCTGTCGTAAGCGAGAAAATGTCTTATCTCCTGAGTATACGCCAATAAACTTAGAAACAAGAGGAGATATGAGTTGTGTTTATTGCAAAGCAATAGGTTACAGCTGGATCGTTTCACAAAACTGCAACCCTGTCTGGTGTTCCAGGCAGTGGTATTTATATATGTAATGTCAAACAAAGAATTTCAGTTTCCACCAATCATTTACATCAGAGATGTCCAAGCGCTGGACCGCAATTGACAGGTAGACCTCTGTGTTGTTTTGGGTCGATTGTGAGACCTTTGAAGGCCCCGCCACCTTTACGCAAGAACTTCTGTGCATGCTTCTGTTTCTGTTTTTGCTCAGCAGTTCCTTGTTTTAATGTTTATTGTTGCCAAAAGAATTTAAATTTTTGTTATGTACCCCCCCCCTTGAAAAAGTCCCTTTGGAGTTCCACGTTCCTGATATTCATCATTACCTCATTTTATTATAATACACATGCACAACAAGCACTGGCAATTTCTGCTGAATATGTTCTGATGCCTACCGCGTTCTGTGACGTTGTGTTGGTGTGCATGTTGGGAACCTGTGTTACATGCAGCCATTTGCATCATATAGCAACTCATGTTCTACCTTTCAGCTGTATCTTTGTGATTCTCTTATTAGCTGTATTTTTGCCCCTATTGAGGGGCGGAAAGTTGCAAAATAATCAGTTTCATAAAGCACAAACTACCATAACTTCTGTATTAGAAGCACACTCAAGGATTTAAAGGGGTACACATTATCACATTTATTGTGGCCCTTTGGGCAACTGCCACAAGGCCACTACTTCCCATACCATGCCAGCCTTGGTAAGGGAGAAGGGACAGGCAGACGGAAGGAATTGCCAAAGGTGTTTGAAAATGGGTGGAGGCTCTTGGGAAGCGGGTGCCCAATAGGGGCTTCTACAGGGGCAGCAGAATGTCTTGGGCAGAATCCCTGCAGGAGCTCTGAGACTCCCTTGACTTTGTCCTTCCTCCCAGGAAACTACAACTTGCTTTGGCTTCTGTGCTCCTCAAGAAGTTGAACGTCCAAACCTGGTCAGGATGGACGGACGAAGATGGGCAGCTGACCTGCTCAAGCTGTCTCCTGCATCCCTCCCTACAACCTCTGATCATCCCCTCCCGGGACCCTCAGAGAAATCTGGTGAGTTCCAGGGGAGAGGAGATGGGGACATGGATGGCTGGATGGTGGAGGGAGAAAGAGGAAAAGATGGAGAGGAGACCAAAGGCAGGAAGGGGAAGGAAGGAAGGAAGGAAGGAAGGAAGGAAGGAAGGAAGGAAGGGGTGAGGCTTTTTTCAAAGCAGCTCTTTGTTTTTGGCTGGAGGCTCTGCACACAGGATTGGGCATATGAAGACCAAGGGTGGCCGGTATTATAAGCAAATTGTGTAAACTTGCCAGTCTTACAGCCAGGGGTTATGTGTGAGAGTGGGTGAGTGGGATAATAATTTATAGAGCGCCTCTAATTCTGTCCCTCCATAAGCTTACATGGAGATACAGTGGTACAACCTTGGTACAAATTTCAAATTAAGTGCACAAAACCAACAAAGAGACTCATGGGTTTATAGTGGCACCATATTTCCTAACCAAGTGTCCCCTTTGCAGCCGACAAAAGCTTAGACCATTATACATTTATGAGCCTTTAAGGACTCCAAAAGATGAATAAACAGAAGCATAGTTAATCTATGGACTTCTATCCTACTGGAAACAGTGACAGCCAGCAAGTTGGATATCTTGAAAAAAGGGATTAGACTGATGCCTGTGCTCTGCCCTCGTGGTCCTAGGCAATAATGCTTCTTAATACTAGTTTCTGGAAAGCACAGGAGGGCAGAGGGCTCTTGGGCTGAAATCTTGCTTGCTGGTTTCCTACAGGCATCTGCTTGGCTACTGTGAAAACAGGATGCTGGACTAGGTGGGCCTTTACCCAATGCAGAAGGATCTGCTTAGGTTCTAATATATTGCAATATTTTTACAGTTACATGTGGCATAAGAGCACTTCGGTTTTACTTCTTACTCATAGGAGAGACTTCTATTGGAACCTGAGATCATTTCCTCACTTGAAAAATAAAAGGACAGAGATGTGTCTTATAAGCCAGTTCCACCGTAGATCTTTACTATAAAATGATGCTGCTCTCTTATGTGTGAATGGAGTGATCATGGGTTTCTATTGCCATTGTCCCATCTGCATTCCTAAAAATTTGGAACATAGAGAGGACAGTGGAGAATGGAGAGCACGTGAAAATAAGAGAAAGTGCACATGGGAATTGACGTGTGTTCAGTTTCTTTCTTGTCTTTCTTAAATGTCTAACAGTATTCTCTCCCCCCCCCCAACTCCCAAATAGGTGAGGAAGAGGACGGTCAGAATTCTATGGAGCCATCTGTGAATTCATTGGGAAGAACAAAGAAACAATTTAAATGCAGGGAATGTGGAATGTGCTTTAGTCACTGTGGAAGAATGAGGATACACCAACAAACTCACACAGGAGAGAAACCATTTGAATACATGGAGTGTGGAAAGAGCTACAGTTGTAGTCAAACACTTGGAATACATCAACGAAATCAAATGAGGTAGAAACAGTTTAAATGTATTGAATGTGGAAAGAGCTTCAGTGAAAGTAGAAACCTTAGAATACATCAACGAACTCACACGGGGGAGAAGCCATTTAAATGCATTGAATGTGGAAAGAGCTTCAGTCAGAATGGAGCACTTAGGAGACATCAACGAACTCACACAGGCGAGAAACCATTTAAATGTATTGAATGTGGAAAGAGCTTCAGTGAAAATAGAAACCTTAGAATACATCAACGAACTAACACCGGGGAGAAACCATTTGAATGTATTGAATGTGGAAAGAGCTTTAGTGAAAGTGGAACACTTAGAATACATCAACGAACTCACACGGGGGAGAAACCATTTACATGTATTGAATGTGGAAAGAGCTTTAGTGAAAGTGGAACACTTAGAAAACATCAACAAACTCATACAGGGCAGAAACCATTTAAATGTATGGAGTGTGGAAAGAGCTTCAGACTTTGTGGAGACCTTAATATTCATGAGAGAATTCACACAGGTGAAAAGCCATAAATGTATGCCGTGCTCCACTCAAGGTGCACTCTTTACTTCACATCAAGAAACTCATAAAGGCGGAAATCAATTTTAAATGCATGGAACCCGTGTGATGTTCTGGTGTTTGTATTTAAATTTGTACACACACACATATATATGTATTAACGTAATGAAGGTCACATATACTATATGTACAAAAGAAGTTGCAAGTTGTTGCTAGATAAACAGGGGGAGAGTGTGAATCTGGAATGCTCAAGGTGTTTGATGAATCTGTTGAGTTTTGACCTCCGCTCTTCACTGCCAAAATGATGGGCTGCCCTTGTCTTGTGGATCAGCATCTGTCAGGCTTCAGGGAACTGGCTTCCTTCCCCCTTGGCCGTAGATAAGCAGAACAAAGGAAAAGGAGTCTTCTTACCTGTTAGAAACTTTAATGATTCCAGCAAGAGAACAAAGAACCCGTCTTCACACAAATGGCGGTGCTCCCAATGAATAAGTCCACCCCCTCACATCCCTAGTCCCCCATGTCACTTCTGCATCTTGTAACCTGGGCTTGCACCCTCTGTGCTTTCTGTCCTGCCACTTTTGCAGCTCTCTCTGACCTTGGGGAAAGCGGAGGGATGCTTTACAGAGACAGTGAATCAGTTACCTCTCTCTCCCCTAGTGTTTTTTCTTCAAGCTGTTCCCCATCCAGTATTTCCCAGCTTCTGCCTTCTGAACTATGTTCCTCTGCAAACCACTGTTCCAAATCTATACAGTCCTGCTGTAGATTCAGGGGGATTGGTCTCCCACCATTGTGCCTCAGTGCAGCTCTCCTCAGCACCATCGCTGGAGATTGCAGTTAGATTTTGGTTTAGGGGAGAAAGTGTGGGCCTGGGTCTAGGCCAGGGGTGGGGGGGAATAAGGGTAGAGAATTACAAGGGATGCTTCTTTTTCTGCGCAAGGCTGGTTCTTGTTTCTCCTGAGTACACGCCTGTAATCAGCGTGTGTGCTTTTAGCAGGAGAGCGCCCCTTTGTCTCAGAGCGTAAGATGCTTCAGGAGGCATTAGAGTGAAGCGCCTGTATCGCACATGTGCCATGAGAGCAATGGTGGGGGGAATGTAAATACCTGTCGGGGTGCTTAAAAGGAGGCTGTTGTTTCATGAGAGGGGGCGGGGGGAGGAGAGCCTTAGCAACGCCAAACAGAAAGAGCCAAGCGTGCTTATAGGATACATGTGGTTGCTACTCTGACTTTGAAGCTAGGCAGTGGAAGTGGCACATGCTTCTGCTAAAAGCAGATCTGGGGTAGGGAAGATTAAGTTAATTGCAACCTTGAACTATGGTTACCAGACGTCCCCATTTCCCGGAGAAAGTCCCCGGATTTACAAATCTGTCCCCGGACAAAATCCGCCCCTGGAATGTCCCTGGATATCATTTAATGTCCCCGGGTTTATATTTTAAGTGTTGTACATTTATTAGTAGGGAATGAATGTTGCATGATTGTTTCATCGGCACAAGACACATCATATGGAGACTTCTGGCAAGGCAAAATGGCGGGCGCCATGGCAGCAGCAGCTCCTGAAGCCAGCCAGAGTCAACTGCGCTACCAGGCTGGCTCCAGGGTGCTGAGACTGTCGCTGACGCTTCCACTGCTGAGGAGGACCTGGGGAAACCACCGACACCCCCCCACGACCCAAATCAAGCCAGGAGCGAGAGCACCTGGCCAACTGCCCAGCAGCGCTCCGGGGCCAGGAAAACCCTGGAGACAAGGCAGGGAGAAGAAGGAGAAGGAAGAGAAAGAGGAAGGATAAAAAAGAGGGGATCCCCGACCTTGCCATGCCACTGCTGCCGCTGAGGAGCAGAGGGAGGAGAGCACTGGGAGGGCAAGGACACATGACCGAACCCAGGTCCGACCTGAGCCTACTCCACTCCAAGAAAGCAGGCCAGGGCCCAGAGGAAGGCTGCACGACAGAGGAGACCACAGAAGAGATTACTTCTTAATTTTTCTTTAAAAATAGCTTTTTAAAAATAACCTCTTTTCTCTTTTTTTTAAAAAAACGTGTCCCCAGATTGCTACTCTGACTTTAAAGATGGGCAGTGGAAGTGGCACATGTTTCACTTCTGGGTTGGCGCCATCGCCGAATGGCGGACTCCCTCCGAGCTCCGGAGGGAGCCTGCTCGGCAGGGGCTGGGTTCTACCGCGCCGGCGACGCGGGGACCCTCAAAAACCATGGGCGCTGAAACCCATGGGCATGGTGACTCGGCGGGCACCGTTTGCCCCCCCGACCCGCGAAGGAGCCTTTTTAAAGGCTGCGGAGCGGGTGACGGGGGGGTGGTGCTATGAGTCCTCCGCTTCCCCTGCCGAGCGAAGCCGCATGCCATTCGACGGAGAGCGCTGACTTCTTCCATTGAAAATTTGGACTTAAAAGAATAATCCGTGAGTAATTGGAACTCGGATTAAAAAGGGGGGATTTTTTTTTTTTAAATCTGGAGCGAGCGGGGGAGGTGCAAAAAGGAAGTCAGCCTCCCCCCTGTTGTAGAGGAGTTAAAGCAAAGGATTTGACAACTAAGATCGAGCGCAACCTTATTTGGATAAAGTTATCAATTTCGCGATGGAAAAGTATAAGATTGGGCTGGAGGAGAAAAGTGGAATGTGAATTAAAATGCAACCCCCCCCCCCGGAAACCCCGGGAGCGATCCGTGAGAGCGCCGGGAGAGGAGAAATAGAGGTTTTGACAGCTGTCAAAGGAGCTGTCAAAGTGGAAGAACAAAAAGAGAACTTTGTTACGAGGACTTTGCCGGTTACATTTGTTACAAATTGGATATAAATTGTTTAAAACAAGGAATAACAAGTTACTTTGACTGTTGGGTGTGATCTGGAAGGAAACTGAGTTACTATAATCCCTCTAGAGGAGCTGTGGGACACTACAAGTATTGTTGCTATGGAATTTGAATAGGACTTTTTATCTCCTGGGAAACTGCAGAAGTGGAACACTATTTTGTCTACAGAGGTCTATACACTAAAGGAGACAATAGATTTATCTATTGAAGAATGGAAGGGACTTGACGTAATGTTTTGTTCCTGAATAACAAAGCCTCTGTAGAGGAATTAGAAGCTTTTGGAATTAGAACATTTGTGCAGAAGAACGGGGGGGGGGGGGAGGAGGAGAGAGATCAACAAGAACAACAAGAATAACAAGAACTGGACAAAGGTGGAAGTGGGAACATTTGGGACATCCAGATTTGAAAGATCTAAAGGAATAAAATTGGAGGTTTTACTCTTAAATATAAAGATCTGGATGGAAAAAATGGACCTTTTTGAGACAGACTCCTTCCAAGATTGGACATTCAAAATTAAAGATGACCAAAAGACGACAAAGACTATTTAAAAGACGACAAAGCGGACTGGTGAAGGACTATGGCTTAGATGTGGGAGCTCCAGAACGACAGTAGACATTGATGGACATTGGGAACGCAACCGGGAAAGGGGGGAGGGAAATTTGGAATCCAAAGCGTGTTAAATTCCAATTTATTCCTTTTTTTATTTTTTTATTCAAATCTGTATTAAAGAGGGGAACTCGTGGAAGGGAACAGGTTGATTTTAGGGGATGGGAAAATATTTTTAAATTGGGTCAATGATAAGAAGTTTAAAACTTGGGGTAAGAATTTGTTGAATTTATTTGAAAGAATTGGAATACAAGAGGGGGAGGGGAGGGGAAGTCCTGGAAAGATGCTAATGAAAATAAGGTTTTAAATTTGGATGTTTTTCTTTTTCTGTTATATTTGAAAATTTTTAATAAATATTATTAAAAAAAAAAAAAAGGAAGTGGCACATGCTTCTGCTAAAAGCAGATCTAGGGAAGATTAAGTTAATTGCAAGCCTAAACACACTTGGGTCCCATTAGAGAGGATCCTCATGAGGCCGGAGGAACATCACCCGGCTGAGAGGCGTGAAGGCCACTCCCTGCAAGGCCTTTCCCACCTGGCCTAGGGGGCGGGACCCAGAGTCACCCAGCCCTACTATGTTAAATTTGTATTCTGTAGTTGACCTCCTTTGTAATGTTTTACTTTAAAATCTTTTAAGGTAATATTTTAGTTTTCTGTTATGTTGCTTTGAATGTATACTCTATACAGTAGTAAGTTGGGATAAAAACACCTCGGGTGACAAACACTTCAGGTTACAAACTCCACTAACCTGGAGGTAGTACCTCGGGTTGAGAACTTTACCTCAGGATGAGAACGGAAATTGCACGGCGGCAGCGGAAGGCCCCATTAGCTAAGGTGGTACCTCAAGTTAAGAACAGTTTCAGGTTAAGAATGGACCTCCAGAACCAATTAAGTTCTTAACCCAAGGCACCACTGTATTTCACTCTTTTCAAATTGTTTTATTTATGTTTTATTGATTTAATATGCTGTAAACCGCTTTGAGGTTTTTCTTAAAAATATAAAGCAGTATAGAAATGAAATAAATAACAATAAAGTATAGAGCAGGGATATCCAACATGGGGTTGCTCACATGTTGGGCAACGACTCTTATAAGCCTCAGCCCGTACGGCCAAGGTTGATGGGAGTTGTATTTCAAAAGCTCAGGGGTTTAAAATCTCATGTTTCTTACAACTTGTCATCATGAATAATTTTAGATAAAACTTTTGTTGATACAGAACTCATTTTTAGCTTCTGGGAGCAGCTGGTCACTTCTGCTTTATAAACAAACCCAAATATATTGAAACACTTTACATTAAAACCAAATTTCAGAACAGATACAAACATAATTTTTCTTAAAAAAAACCACATACCTTTTTTTTTTTACTTTACAAACCATTATCTTCTCAATCCAAGATTTGCTTTTCATGTGAATAAAAATACTTTGTTAGCAAGGGGGTACAGAAAAAAAGTTACAATAAAAGCATTATCAGTATTTAAAAATAAATGCTAGTGGTTGTTCAAGGCATTGAGTTACAAATGAAGGCAAAGATCAACCATTGCTAGGTAGAGCCTGGAGACATAATCCTAGAATGAACCCCTGCCCCCCCCCCCCCCACAGCCCGCTTTTGCCTGTAAATGTATTTGATTCAAAGATCATATAAATCATATTTTTTGACATTAATTCTGATGGGCGGAGGCGAGTTTAAAGGCAACCAAAGTATGGAGATATATTTGGGTTTGAGAGGCAGGTGGTCCACTGCTGGACGGCCATCTTGACCAGAACCGTTCTCAAGGCCTTGTCTTCTTCAGCCCAGGTAGGCCTTGGAATTAAGAATGCTTTGAATTAACGCAACAGAAGCAAGAGGATGGGCAATGAATTCTGATGGCTTGCTTGGAACAGAAATGTATTTGGAAGACACTGTGCTGAAGAGGCAAAAAGCAAAAAACCCTCACAGCCCATTCCACAAATTAAAGCAACCTTAACGAACTACAGCTCCCAGAATTCTTTGGGGGAAGCCATGACTGTTCAAAGTGGTATAGTGCCCTTGAAGGACAGAGATGCCTCGGCTTTCTAAATCTTGGTTGCCAACCTCATCTCTGATGCCAAGCCAGGTCTAGAGGTGTGAGGCTGCATGTCTGCTGCCGCAACTGATTCCTGTATAAAATATACACCACGGTTGGGTTGAAACGGCACTCTTTACACTTACCTGGTTTGCACATGGTGTTAATGTGCCAAGGGTGGAGAACTTCAGACCCGGGGGGCCAAATGCACATGTGGTCTGTGGTCCTCTGAATTCACTGCTCTGAATCCATGGCTCTGCTTCGCCCCTCAGCCAGCCGGGATGTACCTTTCAACTCTTGACAATGCCTCCTCCCTCTTTGGTAGAAGGCAGATAGTTGTGTGTGTATCAGATATAACTTCCTCTAGAAAGGCAAAAGTTGCGCTCCTTGTTTGACCCACCTTTTCCTCTCTCACCCTGCCCAGCCCTGGCATGTGGCCCCTGGAAGGCGATCCGGGAGGGAATCTGGCCCTTGGTCTGAAAAACAGTGGAAGCTTCCAAACTGACAGTTGCGCAAGAGCATGCAAACCTAAGGCCTGCCCACATCCCACTGAACTATGCTAGGCTGTGACTTCTGTCATTCCTGGCCATTGGCCACGCCAGTAGGGGCTAATGGGAGTTGGAGTAAAGGAATGGTTGAGGGAACTATGGATATAGTATGAAAAAATAAAGACGTTCAGAAAGATGTTATTACAGCTGTAGGGCTTGTGCACATTTCCCTTCCCTTTGATGGGATCTCAGCACTTGAGATGCTGTTTAGATTTGTTTATCACCATCACCCCCCTCCCATTTGCTAGTGGATTCATTGCTACAGAGTTCTTGTGTATATAGTGGCATACAGGTACTACTGGCAGTGTTGATTGTCCCCCCCCAATTTATTGCTTTATTTGTCAGGACTGAAAGCAAAGCAAATAACTTCCCCTCTCTCCTTACAAATTAAAACTGCCTTCCACTTTTCCTCAGTATTTCCTGTGAAGAATATTGCTTTCACATCCGTAGTGTACATTTGGCAGGCATCTAAAGCAGTGTTTCCCAACCTTTTTTGGGCAAAGGCACACGGAGGTAGGCTGGTGTGCCGTGGGAGGGAGGCGGGCGAGTTGGGCGGCGAGCACACGCGGGGCGGCGAGCGAGCTCCCTCCCACATCCCATCGCCGCTCGCTTCGGCCGGCCTACTGGGCTGTCGCAGGCGGAAGGCCTGCGCATGCGCGAGGTTTTCGCGCCTTCCTCCAGTAGGCCGGCCGAAGCGAGCAGCGATGGGATGTGGGAGGGAGCTCGCTCGCCGCCCCGCGTGTGCTCGCCGCCGCCGCCCCGCCTCTCGCCGCCCGAGTCGCCCGCCTCCCTCCCACGGAACACAAGGCAACGTTCCGCGGCACACTAGTGTGCCGTGGAACACCGGTTGGGAAACACTGATCTAAAGTACATGGTCGTCGTCCCCCCACCCCCCGGAGTGGTCGAATGGGAGGTATTCTTTGAGAGCGTGTCTGTCTTGCTGCTGCTGCTGCTGCTTGTCACTGTTCCCTGTTTCTGTGTATCTGTGAGGAGAATACAGGACACTGCAAAAGACACAGGGTGTTATGAAGGTGCAATAAGCCAGTCAGAGAGTGGTCCCTCCCTATAATGTAAATAGAGAGACTTCTTTTCAGGAGATTTCTGTATAAAGAACACTTTGCTGAGGTGGAAGTGGGGACTAAGTGAGGTTGGAGTGGAACCATGTTTGCATGAACATGAGAATGTAAAATATGCTCTCCATTTAGATATTTATTAAAATAATTTATTCATTTACCCAGAAGAGTTATTAGGCTTTTTTTGCTGTAAGCTGCTTCCTACATTGTAAGAGTGGGTCATGAGACCCTTGATCCCTCCTTGAAATACAATCTGAACCAAATGGGTGAGGCAGTGAAGAGTTTATTGATTACAACACGTTCTTGCAAGAGGGCGAGGTCCACAGTAGCTGATGTTCCCTGTACTGGAAGCCCAGCTTCCCTCCCTCGTCTCCCCATTGGCTGGTCCTGCAAGGTTTTCCTTCCCCCAGTTATCAAAGGAAAGGAAAGGAAAGAGGCTGGGGGGGGGGGGGAGAAACTTCTCCTTCCTCGCCAGAGTCACCTGACTTCCGGCTTCATCAGCGGAGATAAAATCGAGGCTTGCAAAGGAGGGAGGGAAGGGGGCTGCTTCGTCCTAATTAAGCCTCCTAATTAAGCGGGGTCCCTCCTTGCCTCCCAGGCGGGGGCTCCTATTCCCGCCCCCGCTGCCCAGGGTCGCTGCATCTGCTGCCGCCGCTGCCAGGATTTTGGGTGAGTGCAAAGCCAGCGACGGGGAAGGAGGGAAGGGGCTTGGCAAGGGGTGGGGGGTCCAGGATGAGAAGCCCCGGGACGGGGAGAAGAAGAGAAGGGAGGAAAGGGAGCTGCTCTTTTTAATGGGGGCCTTGAAGGTGGATTGGGGGGGGGGTTCCGTTGTGGAAAGAGAGAAGCTTCCTCCTGCACGGATCTGGTGCAAAGGGAGTTGCAGGGAAGGAGGCGGGAAATGGGAGAGGCTTGGGCATTGCTGGGCAGGTTAATAATAATAATAATAATAATAATACCTGCCCATCCAGGCTGGGTTTCCAGTGCGGCTTACAACATAGATAAACCATAATAAAACATCAAACGTTAAAAGCTTCCCAATACAGGGCTGCCTCTAGATGTCTTCTAAAAGTCAGATAGTTGTTTATTTATTTGAAATTGGAAGGAAGGGCGCCACCTCCGAGAAGGCCCTTTGCCTGGTTCCCTGTAACCTCGCTTCTTGCAGGGAGGGAACTGGCAGAAGACCCTCGGAAGTGAACCTCAATGTAGAGCCTTCCTTCCTTCCTTCCTTCCGTCCTTCCTTCTCTTTAGACACCAGGCGAAAGCATTCCTCTTCTCCCAGGCATTGGGCTCATTAAACAATCTATGGCCTTCACACCTGCATTTGTGGTTGTGTAAGGGGGCGGTTGTCGTTTTTATTTCTTACTGTGCTGTTCAACTCTGATTTTTTATTGTAAGCTGCCCTGTGATCTTCGGAGGAAGGGCAGTATAGAAATGTAAAGAATAGCAGTAAAAATAGGAAGCCCTGTTGTGCTCAAGGGGGTGGTTGGGACAGAGTCTCTGATTAGTATGCATAGCAGGTCAGGCTAAGGAGGGAATAATAATAATAATAATAATAATAATAATAATAATAATAATAAATAAATAAATCATTACTTGCACCCTGCCCACCTGACTGGGTTCCTCGGTCACTCTGGAAGGCTTCCAACAAAATAAAAAACACTGAAAACACTGAATACTTCCCTGTAAAGGGCTGCCTTCAGAAGTCTTCCATTTTGTGGAAATGGCCTTTGATTTTAAAGAAATGCCCTCTTTAAGTAATCACGTGATGTAAATATGTACACTAGTGGTCAAAATTGTGGAAACCTTTTGGAAAAGTGTATTTCTGAGGTTTGATGGCTCCTAACACCACTTTTTTTTTGAGTAATACCATAAAATTATATATCAATGGAGATATAATTTAATGAAAAACGTAATGCAATAACTTTTATGAAGGATTATTTATTACAACAGCAGTCATAAAGAAGAAACGTGAAACACATACAATAAAAGAGATATACAAAAATTCTCACCGTGTCAGTTAATACTTAGCTGGGTAACCTTTAGCCTTCCATGGAGTAAGGTAAGCTTTTTAGTTCTGCAGCTGTAATAATGTGAAACTAAGATTAAATTATTTCCCTTATTAATTGGGTTTTATTGCTGGGTTGCTTCTGACTAACAAGTTTCTTTAGTCGGCTCCATAGATTTTTGATTTGAGTTAAGGTCTGGGCTATGTATTTTGGGGCATTTACTTTCCCATTAATGACACAAATTCTGTCCACACCTCTTGCTGTCATACAGCCCCAGATCATAGCACTGACTGGGTGTTACACGGAAGGTGCAATGTAAATAGGATGTAAATCTTCTCCGATTCTCCTCACGTATTTCATGCCATCACTACCAAGTGAGATTTTGGTCTCGTTACTCCAAATAACACTGTCCCATTGTTCTGCTGCCCAGTTAACATGGGTTTAGCCCAGTCTGATTTTGTAGCGACTGTGTCTCCTTATACCTCTTCCAAAATTTAGAAATGCCCCCTTTGGTTAAGTTCCTGCCAATTTTTCTTCTAATATCTTCAGAACTGTAGCCTTGTTCACTTAATAGTACTATTTTACATCCCTTTCTAGGTGACCAGTCAGCTCTTTGCGCCATTTATTTAATTTTATTACGTTTTACAAGCTCACTACATGAAAAAAACCTCAACCAACTTGATAGCAATCGCAAAACACATTTTTTAAAAAAATATTTTTATTGAATTTTCAAATTATAACAACAAATTTCCACAAATCTTAATTGAACAATTTCTATATCCGTATTTCTTCCCTCCCTCCTCTTTGGCTTCCCCCATATTTTCGTATTGATTTATTAAACAAATTCTATACTCTGCTGATTTTGCTTCTTATATAGTTGTCAAAACCTGCCAAAGAGTCCATATCTTTATACTGTCTTTTTCTATAGTTTATAAATGGTTCCCACTTTTTTTTTTAATTGATGTTGTCTCTCTCATGTATTCTCTCTGTCAGCTTAGCCAGTTCCACGTAGTCCATAAGCTTGGCTTGCACTGCTTCCTTTGTTGGCGTTTTCTGTTTTCCATACTTGTGCTAATAAAATTCTTGTTGCTGTTGTCGCATACATAAACTATATCCAATTTCCCTCTCATGTATCATGATCTAAAATTAGAAGCAGGAAAGAGTCTGGTTTTTAAACAAAGGGTTTTTTCAACATTTTTTTCAGTTCATTATATATCATTTCCCAGTATTCTTTAACCTTCTTGCATTCCCACTATAAATGAAAAAAGTACCATCTTTCTCTTTACATCTCCAACATATCTTGGATCCTGTTTTATACATTTTTGCAGTTTTTCCAGTGTGATATACCATCTATATATCATTTTCAAATACAGTGGTACCTCAGGTTACATATGCTTCAGGTTACAGACTCTGCTAACCCAGAAATAGTACCTTAGGTTAAGAACTTTGCTTCAGGATGAGAACAGAAATCGTGCTCCGGCGGCGCAGCAGCAGCAGGAGGCCCCATTAGCTGAAGTGCTGCGTCAGGTTAAGAACAGTTTCTGGTTAAGAACGGACCGCTGGAATGAATTAAGTACTTAACCCAAGGTACCACTGTAATTTTCTCTTAATGATATACAATCTGTAAACTTTACATTTGTTTTCATAAATTTTCCCATTCCTCCAACTGTATATTAAGCCCAACATCCGGAGCCCATTTTATTTGGGCCGATTTTACCTTCTCATCTAAAGTCTCTCCATATAGCAAAATGTTATATGCTCTCTTCAATAATTTGGTATTTCCCTCCACAATTTCCTTTTGAAAGTTTGAGATAGTATAGCTGAACCCCCTTTTATTATCTTCTTTAAATTGCTCATTATTCTGTCTGTGATGCAACCAACTTTGTAAAGTACCTTTCAAGTTTTCATAACTTTTAAATTTCAAACCTTTCTCCTCTTCTATTAACAAATCTCTATATGTTGGCCACTTTCCTTTTTTATCACCCCTCCAGCTACACAGGGTCTAATCCTGCCAGACTTTGGTGGATGTCTCAAAAATTTCCAAGTTGTTGGATATTCAAATTGCAGAGCTTGTCAAAACTGACAGGCAACTATTTACAAATCCTGTTCTTTCAGCAAAGCAGGAATTTTAGGGTTAAAAATACATTTGCTTTCACTCAGAGGCTGTAATGTAGATTTTTGGGGGCTTTCATCTCATTCCATCTTATTCACAAAACGTCTCTGCAGGGTTCTCCCCTGAATAGCAGAAGTACGGCTTCCATTTTTAATACTTCTCACTTTGAAGTTCAAATTGAATTTAAGTCCAAATTTTTAAATTCCTCTCCAAAAGCTTCTTTTTCTTTTACCTTATAACAGAAGATCCGCCTCGACCGTCTTCCCCTCCCCCACCCGCTGCTGATGCAACTGCGGGAGCCGGTTTGACGGGAGACCTGGGGCTCAGCTGGACCCCGTTGCAGCCCCACTCTTCTGCAGAGTTTTGTGCGGGGGGCTTTTTTTAGCCCCTAAACCTCTCCTCGGTGGCCTGAAATCCGCCTAAGGGCTCTGTCTTACTCAGACAAAGCCCTGGGCGCCACCATTTCCTCCATGATCCAGCCCGGAAGCCCGCAATCACAAAGTCAACTCTTTGTGACATTTATTGTATTTTATTACATTTTACAAGTTCACTAACTGAAAGAACAAAAAAATCCACAACCAACTTGATTGCAATCACATAACACATTGACAAATGTCCTGCTTATTTATGTTGCAATCCTTCCTAAAAGTTGTTGTATTACATTCTACTTTAAATTACAGTGGTACTTTAAATTACAGTGGTCTGTTCTTAACCTGAAACTGTTCTTAACCTGAAGCACCACTTTAGCTAATGGGGCCTCCTGCTGCCGCCGTGCCGCCAGAGCACAATTTCTGTTCTCATTCTGAAGCAAAGTTCTTAACCCGAGGTACTATTTCTGGGTTAGCGGAGTCTGTAACCTGAAGCGTCTGTAACCTGAAGTACCACTATATCTTTCCGTTGATATATAATTTTATGGTATTACTCCCAAAAAGGGGGGTATTATGAGCGATCAAACCCCAGAAAAACACCTTCTCCAAGGTTTCCACAATTTTGACCACTAGTGTATGTTGTCTTCTAGGTCCAAAGACACACATGCACACACAGATAGCATGAGCAAGCAGGGCTCCAAAGTGCTTCTCTTGAGAACTTGCCATCTAAGTTGTTTACTCACGGCAAAAGCTCCTATTTCCCAAAAGGACAGGAGGGGGAGGTCTCTCCCCCACTTTTAACCCACCCACTCCCACCGCACGGAAGGGAGAGGTCTTGTTCATTCACAATCCCTGGATCCACCGCCTCTCCCAGGGGATCCAGATGCGAGCAAGGTGCTTTCTTCTTCTCCATTCAAGGGCAACCCATGTATTCAAAGCAGTCCTTTGCAGATTAAGACTTAAGTTCAAAATAAGTACAAAAACCCGACAAAAAGACTCACGGGTTTATAGTGGCACCAGCTTTCCTAGTCAAGATTCCACAATGTCAGACTGTAGCTCACAAAAGCTTAAGCCATAATACATTTATGAGCCTTTATGGGCTGCAGAAGATGAATAAACAGAAGCATAGTTAATCTATGGTCTTCCATCCCACAAGAGACAGTGACGGCCAGCAACTTGGATATCTTGAAAAAATGGGTTAGGCTGGTGTCTGTGCTCTGCCCTCGTAGTCCTAGGCAATAATGCTTCTTAATACTAGTTTCTGGAAAGCAGAGGAGGGCAGAGGGCTCTTGGGCTGAAATCTTGCTTGCTGGTTTCCCACAGGCTTCTGCTTGGCCACTGTGAAAACAGGATGCTGGACTAGGTGGGTCTTTGCCTGATGCAGAAGGCTTTGTTTAGGTTCTAATATATTGCAATGATTTTACACTTACATGTGGTATAAGAACACTTCAGTTTTACTTCTTACTCATAGGAGAGACTGCTATTGGAGCCTGTGATCATTTCCTCACTTGAAAAAGAAAAAGACAGAGATGTGTCTTATAAGCCAGTTCCACCGTAGATCTCTACTATAAAATGATGGTGCTTTCTTAAGTGTGAATGGAGTGATCATGGGTTTCTCTAGCCATTATCTCATCTGCATTCCTAAAAATTTGGAATATGGAGACAGTTGAAAATGGAGAGGGAGTGAAAATAAGAGAAGGTGCACATGGGGATTGACGTGTGTTCAGTTCATTTATTGTCTTTCCTAAAAGTCTAACAGGATTCTCTCCCTGCCCCAAACAGGTGAGGAAGATGATGGTCAGGATTCTACGGAGAGGTCTGCGAAATCAGTGGAAAGAGCAGAGAGGCCATTTAAATGCAGGGAATGTGGAATGTGCTTTAGTCACTGTGGAAAAATGATGATACACCAACGAATTAACACGGGGGAGAAACCGTTTGAATGCATGGAGTGCGGAAAGAGCTTCACTCAAAGTGGTAAACTTAGAATACATCAACGAACTCACACGGGGGAGAAACCATTTAAATGCATTGAATGTGGAAAGAGCTTTGGTCAAAACGGAGACCTTAGAATACATCAACGAACTCACACAGGGGAGAAACCATTTAAATGCATTGAATGTGGAAAGAGCTTCAGTCAAAGTGGAAACCTTAGAATACATCTACAAACTCACACAGGGGAGAAACCATTTAAATGTATTGAATGTGGAAAGAGTTTCAGTCGTAGTGGAGACCTTAGAATACATCAACAAACTCACACGGGAGAGAAACGGTTTAAATGTCTCGAATGTGGAAAGAGCTGCAGTCGTAGTGGTCACCTTAGAATACACCAACGAACTCACACAGGGGAGAAACCATTTAAATGTATTGAATGTGGAAAGAGCTTCAGTCAAAGTGGGACACTTAGAATACATCAACAAATTCACATGGGGGAGAAACTATTTAAATGTATTGAATGTGAAAAGAGCTTCAGTCATAGTGGAGCCCTTAGAATACATCAACGTACTCACACGGGGGAGAAACCGTTTCAATGTATTGAATGTGGAAAGAGCTTCAGTCAAAGTGGAAAACTTAGAATACATCAACAAACTCACACGGGGCATAAACCATTTAAATGTCTTGAATGTGGAAAGAGCTTCAGTCAAAGTGGAAACCTTAGAACACACCAACGAACTCACACAGGGGAGAAGCCATTTAAATGCATTGAATGTGGAAAGAGCTTCAGTCAAAGTGGAGCCCTTAGAATACATCACCCAACTCACACGGGGGAGAAATCATTTAAATGCATGGAATGTGGAAAGAGCTTCAGTCGTAGTGGAGACCTTAGAATACATCAACGAACTCACACGGAGAAACCATTTAATTGTATGGAGTGTGGAAAGAGCTTTAGTCAAAGTGGAGGCCTTAGGAAACATCAGCTAACCCACACAGGGGGGGAAACCACAGATGTAGGGAATGTGGAAAGAGCTTAAGACAGAGTGGAGACCTTAATATTCCTAAGCAAATTTACACAGGTGAAAAACCATATAAATGTATGCAACGTTGCACTCAATGTTCACTATTTAATTTACATCAAGAAACTCATAAAGGTAGAAATCAATTTTAAATACATGGAACCCGTGTGATGTTTTTGTGTTTGTATTTAAATTTGTATACACATATATATGTATTAAAGTAATGAAGGTCACATATACTTGATGTACAAAAGAAGTTGCAAGTTGTTGCTAGATTATCCAGGGGGAGAGTGTGAATCTGGAATGCTTAAGGCGTGTGATGAATCTGTTGAGTTTTGACTCCACCCATCACTGCCAAAATGATGCGCTGCCCTTGTCTTGTGGATCAGCATCTTTCAGGCTTCAGGGAATTGCCTTCCTTCCCCTTGGTCGTAGATAAGCAGAACAAAGGAAAAGGAGTCTTCTTACCAGTTAGAAACTTTAATGATCCCAGCAAGGGGACAAAGAACCCGTCTTCTAGGAATGGCGGTGCTCCCAATGAAGAGGTCCAGTCCCTCACATCCCTAGTCACCCCTGCCACTTCTGCGTCTCGTAATCTGAGCTAGTTCCCTCTGTGTTTTCTCTCCTGCCACTTTCGCTGCTCTCCTTGACCTTGGGGAGAGCGGATGGATGCTTTCCAGAGACAGTGAATCTGTTAACTCTCCCCCCCTCCAGAGTTTCTTCTGCAAGCTGTTCCCCATCCAGTATTTCCCAGCTTCTGCCTTCTGAACTATGTTCCTCTTCAAATCACTTTTCCAAATCTATACAGTCCTCCTGCTCCCGGGAAGAATCCTGGGAGGGGGATTTTCCCACAAATGCCTCGGTGCAGCTCTCCTCAGCTGGGTCCCTGGTTAGGTTTTGGTTTAGGGGAGAAAGTGTGGGACTAGGCCAGGGGGGAGGGGGAGAGAAGGGTAGAGAAGTAGAGGGGATGCTTTTTCCATGCAAGGCTAGTTCGTGTTTCTCCCGAGTACACGCCTGTAATCAGTGAGCGTGCATTTGGCAGGAGAGCGTCCCTTTGTCTTGACGCGTAAGATGCTTCAGGAGGCCCTAGAGCGAAGCGTGTGTATTGCACATGCACTGTGAGAGCAATGGTGGAGGAATAGCAAATAACTGTCAGGGTGCTTAAAAGGAGGCTGTCGTTTCGTGAGAGGGGGTGGGGGGAGGAGAGTTTTAGTGACGCTGAACAGGAAGAGCCAAGCGCACCTACAGGATACATGTGCTTGCTACTCTGAGTTTGAAGATGGGCAGTGGGAGTGGCACATGCTTCTGCTGAAAGTAGATCTAGGGAAGATTAAGTTAATTGCAACCTTAAACACACTTGGGTCCCATTAAAGAGGCTGCTCATGAGGCCGGAGGAACATCGCCCGGCTGTGAGGTGTAAAGTCCACCACTCCCTGCAAGGTCTTTTCCACCTGGCCAAAGGGGTGGGGCCCAGACTCACCCAGCTCTACTATGTTAAATATGAATTCTGTCGTCAACCTTTGTACTGTTTTATTTTGAAATCTTTAAGATAATATTTTTGTTTTCTGTTATGTTGCTTTGACTGTATATTCTATATTTCACATTTTTCAGGTTGTTTTATTTATGTTTTATTGATTTAATATGCTGTGAACCGCTTTGAGGTTTTTCTTGAAAATATAAAGTGGAATAGAAATTAAATAAAAAAAGTTTCGAGCAGGGATATCCAACATGGGGTTGCTCAGATGTTGGGCAACAACACCCATAAACCTCAGCCTGTATGGCCAAGGTTGATGGGGGTTGTAGTTCAAAAGCTCAAGGGTGGAAAAGCTCACGTTTCTTACAACTTTTCATTATGAATAATTATAGGTAAAACTTTTGTTGATATAGAGCTCATTTTTAGCTTCCAGGAGCAGCTGGTCACTTCTGCTTTATAAACAAACCCAAATATATTGACACACTTTACTTTAAAAGCAGATTTCAGAACAGAGATAAACAAAACCTTTTTTAAAAATCTTTTTACTTTACAAACCATAATTTTGTCAATCCAAGATCTGCTCTTCATATGTATAAAAATACTTTGTTAACAATGAGATACCGAAATAATAATAAAAAATCTGCAATAAAACATTATCAGCATTTAAAACGAAATGCCAGTGGGATGTTCCAGGCATTGAGTTACAAATTAAGGCAAAGATCAACCATTGCTAGGTAGACCCAGGAGACTTAATCCTAGAATCAACCCCTGGCCCCCACAGCCTGCTTTTGCCTGTAAATGTATTTGATTCAAAGATCACATAAATTATCATGATTTTTTTCTCATTATTTCTGATGGGCGGGGGCGAGTTAACCCCATGGAGGTATATATGGATCTGAGTGGCAGGTAATCCACTGCCAGACTGCCATCTTGACAAGAATCTTTCTCAAGGCCTTGTCTGCAAGAGGACGGGTAATGAATTCTGATTGCTTGCTTGGAACAGAAATGTATTTGGGAGACACCGCTGAAGAGAAAACGGGAAAAAACTCACAGCCCACTCCACAAATTATCCAGGCTGCTATGCGGCAGAAATGCATTTTCCCACCTTCCCTTGAAACAGCCTTGCCCTACAACGCTGTGTCACAAGCTGCCCTTGGGAATGGCCCCACATCTCAGAAGGCAGGCAGTGGGGACGAGTGCTGTGTTGCCCTGGGAGGAACACAATGGCACTGGAGGCTGCTGAGCAAAATGGCCCCCGTGGGCTCCATTGTGTTCCCACTTACCTCCTGATTGCTTGCCTTCTCCCTCGAGGGCCACATCCACACCACATTTAAATCACTCTAGTACCCCTTCAGTCAGTCATGGCTTCCCCCAAAGCATTCTGGGAGCTGTAGTTTGCTGAGAGGAGACTCCCTGTTCCCCTCTCAGAGATATAATACGTAGAGTGGCTTCACTATCTATTCCTTATCACAGAGAACTTGGTGAATTGTAACTCTGAGGGAAATAAGGGTTTTAAGGGTTGCCATGGTTAAAGACTTGATTTAGAAGAGGCAGAGGAACCAGAGACCAAATTGCAAACATGCGCTGGATTATGGAGAAAGCTAGAGAGTTCCAGAAAGACATCTACTTCTGCTTCATTGACTATGCAAAAGCCTTTGACTGTGTTAACCACAGCAAACTATGGCAAGTTCTTAAAGAAATGGGAGTGCCTGATCACCTCATCTGTCTCCTGAGAAATCTCTATGTGGGACAAGAAGCTACAGTTAGAACTGGATATGGAACAACTGATTGGTTCAGAATTGGGAAAGGAGTACGACAAGGCTGTATATTGTCCCCCTGCTTATTTAACTTATATGCAGAATTCATCATGCGAAAGGCTGGGTTGGATGAATCCCAAACCGGAATTAAGATCGCCGGAAGAAATATCAACAACCTCAGATATGCAGATGAGACAACCTTGATGGCAGAAAGTGAGGAGGAATTAAAGAACCTTTTAATGAGGGTGAAAGAGGAGAGCGCAAAATATGGTCTGAAGCTCAACATCAAAAAAACAAAGATCATGGCCACTGGTCCCATCACCTCCTGGCAAATAGAAGGGGAAGAAATGGAGGCAGTGAGAGATTTTATTTTCTTGGGCTCCATGATCACTGCAGATGGTGACAGCAGTCACGAAATTAAAAGACGCCTGCTCCTTGGGAGAAAGGCGATGGCAAATCTAGACAACATCTTAAAAAGTAAAGACATCACCTTACCAACAAAGGTCCGTATAGTTAAAGCCATGGTTTTCCCAGTAGTGATGTATAGAAGTGAGAGCTGGAGCATAAAGAAGGCTGATCGCCGAAGAATTGATGCTTTTGAATTATGGTGCTGGAGAAGACTCTTGAGAGTCCCATGGACTGCAAGAAGATCAAACGCATCCATTCTTAAGGAAATCAGACCTGAGTGCTCACTGGAAGGACAGATAGTGAAGTTGAGGCTCCAATACTTTGGCCACCTCATGAGAAGAGAAGACTCCCTGGAAAAGACCCTGATGTTGGGAAAGATGGAGGGCACAAGGAGAAGGGGACGACAGAGGATGAGATGGATGGATAGTGTTCTCGAAGCTACAAACATGAGCCTGACCAAACTGCGGGAGGCAGTGGAAGACAGGAGTGCCTGGCGTGCTCTGGTCCATGGGGTCACGAAGAGTCGGACACGACTAAATGACTAAACAACAACAATTGAATCTTCCATACCTGTGTAAGGTAATTGAGAGAGCAGTTGCCGAACAGCTTGGTAGGTTTCTGGATGAAACATAGGCTCTGGACCCATTTCAGTCCGTCTTTCACCCTGGTTACAGGACCGAGACAGCTTTGGTTGCCCTAACAGATTATCTCCATAGACAGCTGGATTGAGGCGGGTCGGGACTGCTGATTCTCTTACATCTGTCAGCAGCCTTTGACATGATCAATCACGAACCTTTGGATCACCGCCTTGCCGACGTAGGGATTCAGAGCACAGTCCGACAATGGCTGCTCTCCTTTAGCTCAGGTCGGGGACAGAGGGTGGTGCTAGGGAGGGAGTTGTCACTGCGGTACTCCTTGGTGTGTGGAGTCCCACAGGGAGGAATCCTTTCCCTGATGCTTTTTAATATATTTTATGTGCCCCCTTGCCCAGATTGTCCGGAGCTTTGGGCTGGATTGTCATCAATATGCTGATGACACCGAGCTTTATCTGTTGATGGACGGCCGCCCTGACTTGGCATCGGACACACTGACCAGATGCTTGGAAGCTGTGGCTGGATGGCTGCGTGGGAGCCGGTTGAAGTTAAATCCTTCGAAGACAGAGGTCTTCTGGTTGGGTCGGGACAACATGGGATTGGGGGCCCAACTCCCATCTCTTGCGGGGGCTCAATTAGTGCCAGCGCCTTCTGTCAAGAGCTTGGGTGTAACCTTTGATGCCTCCCTTTCCATAGAGGCACAGGTTGCAGCCACACCAAAGGTGGCGTTTTTCCATCTCCACCGTATTAAAGCAGTTGGTCCCTTACCTTTCTCGCCCTGATCTGGCCACAGTGATCCATGCAACGGTCACCTCCAGGCTTGATTATTGTAACTCGCTCTATGTGGGGCTGCCCTTGAAGCTGACCCAGAAACTCCAGCGGGTGCAGAATGCCGTGGCTAGGCTCCAGTGCTTTACCAAATGCACTGGCTCCCGGTGGAGTACAGGGTCAGGTTTAAGGTGCTGGTTTTGACCTTTAAAACCCTATGCGGCCTAGGACCCACTTACCTATGGGACCGCCTCTCCTGGTATGCCCTGCGGAGGAGCTTAAGGTCCGCAAATGACAACATTTTGGAGGTCCTGGGTCTCAAGGTGGTTAGATTGGTCTCAACTAGGGCCAGGGCCTTTTCAGTACTGGCCCCAACTTGGTGGAACGCTCTGCCACAAGAGACTAGGGTGCTGCGGAACTTGACATCTTTCCGCAGGGCCTGCAAGACAGAGCTGTTCCACCCGGCCTTTGGTTTGGACTTAGTCTGACCTTTATGTTTCCCTCCCCTTATGGTTTTGATTTATGGGCTACTTTTAAAATGAGGCTGCATTTTAAATTGCATTTTTATCTGTATTTTTAATTGGTCCCCCCCCCATTATGTTTTTACTGCAATTTTACTGGTGTTGCCCGGCTCTGGCCAGGGAGGGCGGGGTATAAATAAAATTTATCATTATTATTATTTTTAGTTTTATTATCAGACATTAAGAACTTCCTGATCCTGCTTCTTTATAAGACAGCTGAAGGCAGCCCTGTATGGAGAAGCTTTTAATGTTTGATGCTTCATTGGTTTTTAAAAAATATTCTGTTGGGAGCTCCCATAGTGGCTGGGGAAACCCAGCCAGATGAGCGGGTATAAATAATGTTGTTATCATATTATTCTTATGCTTAATTGAATAGCAGTTCCCGGAAGCCGCTGGAGGGGAGAGATGCTCTGGAGCTCCCATCCTCCTTGCAGGCTTGGCCACCATGAGGAGACAGTGCTGAGATTCCTGCATTGCAGGGGGTTGGACTAGATGACTCTCAGGGTCCCCTTCCATCTCAACGATTCTATGATTCTAACAGGGTGCGGGACTAGATGGGATTGATCAAACTACAGGGCTCTTCGTGCGGAAGGGTATGTGAGTGAGTGAGAAAGAGCGTACCTTCAGAGAGAGGCCCCCGTCTCTTCTTTGCAAAGAGGCTGAATCAGCAGCAACCCCCCCACCCCACCCGTCGCTTCTGTGTGTGCATGCAGAGGAACGTGTCTCTCTCTCTCTCTCTCTGTGTGTGTGTGTGTGTGTGTGTGTCTGAGAGAGAGAGAACCTTCAGGGAGAGGCCATGTCTCTTATTTGTAACCAGGATGAAGGAGCTGCAATACCCCCACACTTGACCCACCGCTTTGCACTCACGGGATTCCTTGCAGGACAAGGACAGTGCATGACGGAAGTCAGTGCATGACGGTCAGCTGTTCTAATTAAGCCGCGCCCCCTTTCCCAAGTCAGTATCGAGCAGCAGCCCCTCTCCCAGCAGCTTCCACTCTCTGGCTTTAACCCTTAAAGCAAGGAGCATCTGTTCCCTATTCTCGAAGCCCAGGTTCCCTCCCTCCTCTCCCCATTGGCTGGGTACTGCAATTATCCCGCCCCCGGAAATATCCTGCCTCCCATTCCCGGCCCCGCTGCCCAGGGTCGCTGCCACCATCGCCAGGATTTCGGGTGAGTGCAAAGACAGCGGCGTGGAAGGAGGGAAGGGGCTTGGCAAGGGGTGGGGGTCCAGGATGAGAAGCCCCGGGACGGGGAGAAGAAGAGAAGGGAGGAAAGGGAGCTGTTTCTCTTAATGGGGCCTTGAAGGTGGAGGGGGGGGTTTCCTCTGTGCAAAGAGAAAAGCTTCCTCCTGCCCAGATCTGGTGCAAAGGAAGTTGCAGGGAATGAGGCGGGAAAGGGGAGAGGTTTGGGCATTGCTGGGCAGGCTCGCAATAAAATAATAATAAAAATAATAAAACTAATAAATATAATAATAATACCAATTATTATTTTCTGGGTTTCACTAGCCCATTTTTTTGGTTTCCCCAGCCAATCTGTGCGGCTTCCAACAAAATAAGAAACACCAAAAACATCCAAGTCTTCCGTTTTGTAGAGGAGATGGGGACATGGATTGCTGGATGGCAGAGGGAGAAAGAGGAAAAGATGGAGAGGAAAACAAAGGCAGGGGCGGGGCCTGGCAGGAAGAAGGAAGGGGGGAGGCCTTCTCCAAAGCAGCTCTTTGTTCCTTGCACTCCTTGCATAAAGTAGTGGGGGCAGGGCCGGATTGAGGTTTGATGAGGCCCTAAGCTACTGGAGGTCATGGGGCCCTTTATATGTCCAGCTGTCTTTTGTCAACAACAAATTGTCGCTGTTTTTTTGTGTTGAATGTAGGTTGTATGGTAATTTATGAACCTAATCGGTATCTAAAAAAATTTGCACATACTTGTTGAACTGAAATACAGTTGAGAAATATATTAATAATGAAATACAATTACGAAGTATATTAATAGTGAAATAATTATTAAGCTCTAACTTAAAATGATTTTGTTATTCATAACAAACTTAATAATGCAAACACATTGGCATATGGCAATAACAAAAGTTCCTTTAGAAACGCAGGTTACAAAGAATCATTATCTAGTCCTAGAAACTTGCTATAACTTGAAATTATAATAGGTGTAAATATACAGTGCAGACAACTACTAATAACAAATAGCTTTATTAATATGAAATTAATTGTTATAGCCTGTACAATGCAATTGTAGTAAATACAATGGATTTTTTTATATAAGTATCAATATTACCATAATAGTCCACATACTTCATTGGCACAGCAGACCTTTGTACCCTGTTACACTTAGTGAGTGTAAAAGACAGTATTTCTAGTAATATGTCGCATTACAAATAATAGCAATACTATACACACCTGTACGTAAAAAGTATTTTACAGGACTACCGTATATCTCGCTCTATAACACGCACCTGACCATAACATGCACATCGTTTTTAGAGGAGGAAAACAAGGGAAAAAACATTCTGAATGAAACAGTGGCTGTATCATTTTTGTGCTTCATGCTGTGGCCACAGACATGTGATCTGATGGTGAATTTGGGGTGACCCAATGCAAAAATCCAGAGAATCCCTGTGGATCCATGCTTTGTAACCACGTTTTTGCACCATTGCAGTCCCAGGCAACAGTGGGTGGGTGATTTTTGGGGGGCAGGCTGTAGCCATGGACATGCTATGTGCTCTGATGGTGAATTTGGGCTGACCCAGTGCAAAGATCCTGAGGATCCATGTAGATCCATGCTTTGTAACCACATTTTTGCACCATTGCAGCCCCAGGCAACAGTGGGTGCGTGATTTTTGGGGGGCAGGCTGTAGCCATGGACATGCTATGTGATCTGATGGTGAATTTGGGGTGACCCAATGCAAAGATCCTGAGGATCCATGTGGATCCATGCTTTTTAACCACATTTTAAGTGGGGAGGGAGGGAAAAACACAGAAGGGACAAGGAGCGGGAGAGGGGTGTGCAGAGAAGCAGCTGGCTAAGAATGCAGGAGAGGGATATAACGGGAGGGAGGAAAGGAAGGCAAAAGTTTTCCCTCACCTACCCACCCAAGCCAGCCAGCTCTCTCTCTCTCTCTCTCTCTCTCTCTCTCTCTCTCTCTCTCTCTCCCCTCCTGCATGTTTTCAGCAGCACCGGAGCACAGAGACGACACTCTGCTTTCCCCTCTGCTTGCCTGGAGGGGAGGGGCTTTCCCTGCTCTTTGTTCCGTTTGAGCAAACACAGCAAGGAAACAGAGGTGGGTGGGCAGTAAGACCCTGAGGCAGAATGCAGGAAAGCAGCCGCTTCCTCTTTTCAGGTTTCCCTTCTCCGAGAAACGCAATTTGATTTTTGCCTGATTTTTTTTGCCTCCCCTCGTGCCATTTGGCTCCAGGGACCACACATTCGCTCAATAACACGCACAGACATTTCCCCTTCCTTTTTAGGAGAAAAAATCTGCGTGTTATAGAGCGAAAAATACGGTAATTGTATTACTGCATCTCCCCAATACCCATTCAACTGTATAATTTTATCATGATTCATTGTGTACTGTGTATACAAACAGTACACAAACATGATCTAAATTACAATACTTTCTTGCCTTTGCCAAAGCAAAGTCACTGATGATATCATCAAATGATAAACTGCATAGCTTCTCACATTCTATGTACATGAGGCTGAAGTAACATAATTTATCTTGAGACATTGTTGTTCCGAATTCATTTTTTATCTTCTTCAGCTGTGAAATGTATCTTTACAAATGGCAATTTGCAATCATCATTCAAAGGAACATTCTCAGAATTGCTTCTACATTGGAGAATGCTGATTGGACATTGTTGTTGTTCTTTAGTCACTTAGTCGTGTCGGACTCTTTGTGACCCCATGGACCAGAGCACGCCAGGCACTCCTGTTTTCCACTGCCTCCTGCAATTTGGTCAAACTCATGTTAGTAGCTTTGAGAGCACTGTCCAACCATCTCGTCCTCTGCATATAAGTTAAATAAGCAAGGAGACAATATACAGCCTTGTCGTACTCCTTTCCCAATTTTGAGCCAATCGGTTGTTCCATATCCAGTTCTAACTGTTGCTTCTTCTCCCGCATAGAGATTTCTCAGGAGACAGATGAGGTGGTCAGGCACTCCCATTTCTTTAAGAACTTGCCATAGTTTGCTGTGGTCCACACAGTCAAAGGCTTTTGCGTAGTCAATGAAGCAGAAGTAGATGTTTTTCTGGAACTCTCTAGCTTTCTCCCTAATCCAGCGCATGTTTGCAATTTGGTCTGTGGTTCCTCTGCCCCTCCAAAATCCAGCTTGTACTTCTGGGAGTTTTTAGTCTGCATACTGCTTAAGCCTGCTTTGTAGAATTTTAAGCATAACCTTTCTAGCGTGTGAAATGAGCGCAATTGTGCGGTAGTTGGAGCATTCTTTGGCGCTGCCCTTCTTTGGCATTGCGTTCTAGACTGATCTTCTCTGATCCTCTGGCCACTGCTGAGTTTTCCAAACTTGCTGGCATATTGAGTGTAGCACCTTAACAATATCATCTTTTAAGATTTTAAATAGTTCCGCTGGAATGTCATCACTTCCACTGGCCTTGTTATTAGCAGTGCTTTCTAAGGACCATTTGACTTCACTCTCCAGGATGTCTGGCTCAAGGTCAGCAACCACACTACCTGGAGTGTACGAGCCATCCATATCTTTCTGGTATAATTCCTCTGTGTATTCTTGCCACCTCTTCTTGATGTCTTCTGCTTCTGTTAGGTCCTTACCACTTTTGTCCTTTATTATGGTAATTTTTGCACAAAATGTTCCTTTCATATCTCCAATTTTCTTGAGCAGATCTCCATTCCCAACCATTTTAGTTCACTGATGCCCAGGATGTCAATATTTATTCTTGCCATCTCATTTTTGACCACATCCAGCTTACCATGGTTCATAGATCTTATATTCCAGGTTCCTATGCAATATTTTTCTTTGCAGCATTGGACTTTCCTTTCACTTCCAGGCACACCCGCAAGTGAGCGACCTTTCGGCTTTGGCCCAGCTGCTTCATCAGCTCTGAATCTACTTGTACTTGTCCTCCGCTCTTCCTCAGTAGCATATTGGATGCCTTCTGACCTGAGTGGTTCATCTTCCAGTGTCATAACTTTTATACAACCATGGAGTTTTCTCGGCAGAGATACTGGCGTGGCTTGCTGGTTCCTGCTCCAGGTGGATCACATTTAGTCAAAACTCTCCACTTTGACCTGTCTGTCTTGGGTGGCCCTGCACGGCATAGCTCATAGTGTCTCTGAGTTATTGAAGCCCCTTTGCCATGACAAGGCAGTGATCCATGAATATTACTTGGTACAGATCCTGATGTGTCACATTATCATGTTCATGGCTTTGACTTTTTAATGTATTGATGAAAATGGTTGAGTTCTCCAACAAGGTTCATGTCCACATCTTCAGGATATGTTTGGCTTAAAGCATTAACTTCTTCATGAATCTCTTCTTTTGCAGCATCTAATTTTGTTAAAGATGAAATATTATTATTATTATTATTATTATTATTATTATTATTATTATTAATATTAATATTTATACCCCAACCATCCGGCTGGATTTCCCCAGCCACTCTGGGCGGCTTCCAACAAAAAATAAAAAAATACATAAAATCGTCAATCATTAAAAAGTTCCCTAAACAGGACTGCCTTCAGTTGTCTTCTAAATGTCAGATAGTTGTTTATTTCCTTGACATCCGATGCAGGGTGTTCCACAGGGCGGGTGCCACCAGTGAGAAGGCCTGGTTCCTTGTAACCTTGCTTCTCGCCAGAAGGCCCTCAGCGCTGGACCTCAGTTTCTGGGCTGAACGATGTGGTTGGAGACGCTCCTTCAGGTATACTAGACAGAGGCCGTTTAGGGCTTTTAAGGTCAGCACCAACATTTTGAATTGTGCTCAGAAACATACTGGGAGCCAACGTGGGTCTTTCAAGACCAGTGTTCTGTGATCTCGGTGGCTGCTCCCAGTCACCAGTCTTTTTTGCAGCATCATTGTATACTGATGCCCTTTGTGCCAGATTTGATTCTAATGCATCTATCGCAGGTATAAATGCTTTGATTCTGAACTTGTTTCCTGGCTCAAGGTTCTCTAAAGCTTCATCTTCATCCTCACCTATATGCCTCCTTATAGATCAGCAGTTCTCAACCTGTGGGTCCCCAGATGTTGTTGGACTACAACTCCCATCATCCCTGAGCTCTGGCCTTGCTAGGTAGGAGTGATGGGAGTTGTAGTTCAGCAACATCTGGGGACCCACAGGTTGAGAAAGCCTGTTCTAGATCTTCTTCTGCTTTTCTTGTAATCAACATCAGGCAATTTGTCCTTTGCCTGTTCTTTAAAATGATCAAAAAGATCTCTGGAACCAAGTTCCTCCATTTTATACAAAATGTTTGTGGCTTGATTACTTGTTTCACCCTTCTCTGTGGTATCAATATGCAGCCAATGCAATGCAGAAATTATTCCATTGTAACTGCCAAGTTCTGCACTTGTGGCCCTTGAATAAATTTCCCATCTAGTCTTTCACAAAACTTTTTTATTTTAATAAAATATTTTTATTCAGATTTTATAACAAATTTAAGCATAATCAAAACACCAAATTACCGTATTTTTCCGTGTATAAGGCTAGTTTGTTTGTTTTTTACCAAAAAAATTAGCTATAAAATTGAGGCTCGTGTTTTTATGAAACCTGGATCCATAGGCACCACTGCCCCTTTGCAATCCTGCATCCTGTATGTAGTCAGTAGTTATTTAACTTTGTTCTGCTGACTAATTAGACAGCTGCCATCTTGGGCCCAGCACACTTCCAACCCTAGATATGTCCTAACCGGGGGTAAGTCTTTCACTTTGAACTTACTGGACAATTGTTTGGCAAACCTTTTAGTTTGTTTACCTGTTTTGCAGGCATACAAAACATCATCTACATAAATCAGACAAAACTCTTGATCACTGCCTGTACCACGTACATAAACACAATTGTCAGCTGTACTCTGCTTGAAACCAAATGACACTAAGGCCTCATGGAAACATTTGTTCCAAGATCTTGCAGCCTGTTTGAGACCATATAGAGCTTTGTTTAATTTCAACACTCTATTGGAACCCGTCTCATAACCAGGCGGTTCGGCTAGATACAGGTCTTCTGATATTGATGCATGTAAATATGCAGTCTGGATATCAAAATGGTTTAACAGGAGTTTTCTCTTTGCTCCAAGCGTTAAAATCAGCCTTACACTGTCCCCCTTAGCAGTAGGGGGAAAAGTCTCATCATAATCTTTTCCAGGCCTCTGAGAGTATCCTTGAGCCAGTAAACGAGCTTTGTATTTGTACTCTCCTGTCACCAGAGGTTTAAGTTTGTACACCCACCTGCAGCCTACAATCTTTGCCCCCTCAGGCGCTGCTACTGGTGTAAAAACCTTGTGCTCATTCAGAGAGGACATCTCTTCCTCCATTGCCTGTTTCCAGCGCTCTGCCTCCTCTTTTGGTAACTTTAACACCTCCTGAAAACTCTTGGGCTCTGCAATTACACTAAACACATTTGCAGTATCTGGAGAAAAACGCACCGGAGGCACTCCTTTGTTTTGTCTTTTAGATCTTCTGGGAGAAAATTTTTCTTCTGACCCACTTTCCTCCTCAGAACTACGACCTCTCTTTTGTTGCTTAGCAACTGGTCTTTGGCTAATTCCACTTTCTTGAGAGCTCTTATCTGAACTTTCCTCCCCCTCAGACTCTGATTCTCTGTGTTTACCTTCAGAGTCATGAAGCTCCTGGGAAGGTTCAAACCAAACCTCAGTATTGGCATGTAGTCTCTCCCAGCCACTATGTTCACAAAAACTGGCATTCCTGGAGATCACAATGCCATTTGTCCCTTCAGCAAAGCGGAAACCTTTTCCCAGCTCCTGGTAACCCACAAACACTAACTGTTTGGTCTTAGGATCTCCTTTCTTCCTCATTTGTTTCGGAATTAATACCCAGGCTTTTGATCCAAACACATGCAAATGGTCAATTTTGGGTTTTTTCTGAAACAATTTAAAGTACGGGATTGTACCTATTATTTGATGAAAGAGCCTGTTTTGGAGATAACACGCGGTGAGCATGCTTTCCCCCCAATAAGACATCCTCAAGCATGGCAAACATCATATCTTGTAAAGATCTGTTTTTTCGCTCCGCAACGCCATTCTCCTCTGGGGAAAAAACGTTCGTTTTTCTATGCCCAATGCCACGCTTTTGTAACCAATCTTTAAAGGCATTTGACATAAATTTGCCACCTCTGTCCGTCTGAATCCTTTTAAGTTTAATGGACAGAAATCTTTCCACAGATGCCACCCAGCCTTTAAACTTAGTGAACACGTCACCCTTATTTTTCATGGGAAAAACCCAAGAGTAACGCGTGGCGTCATCCACAATTGTTATTGAAAAGCGCGATCCATCCCTGCTTACAGCAAATGGACCAATTACGTCCATGTGAACCAGCTGTAGAGGTGATTCACTAACTCTGTCACTTCTGGGGTAAGAGACTCTGTGGGTTTTAACCTTTTTACAAACATTACAATCAAGGTACTTGTTACAACTCTTTAAATTACCCCCATCAGCCAATTCAGACATTTTTAGTACACTTTTCCAGCAAGCATGCCCCATTTTCCTATGCAATAAGTGCACACAGTTGTCATGTATAGCTTTGTTATTCACTGCAGGCTGAGATTTACTGACTACTGCTGCAACTTGAGATCCTGCTTTAAGCCAAAACAAGCCTCCCTCTGACTTAGCAGTGCCCAAAATCTCACCAGCCTTCTTAATAATGCAACTGTCTCCTTCAAAATACACTTTAAACCCAGCTTTTAGCAAACAATCTACAGACATCAGATTGCTCCTTAATGACGGCACACAAAGTACATTTTGCAGGCATTCACGAAGACAAGGAACCAAAACTGCACCCCCCGAAATCACTTCGGAAGTACTTCCGTCTGCTAGAGCCACCTGGCTGCGCTGTGCTAAGTTCTTGGAAACAAACAATTCATCTGAATTTACGATGTGGCGAGATGCTCCCGAATCGACCACCCAGACAGCTTGTTTCTCATCAGCAATCTTGACCTCGCCGGTCACCAGCTGAGCCGACTGTTTTCGTTTGAAGAATTCCTTTTTATGCTGCTGCTGCTGCTGATCTCGTCTCTGCTCCTGCACCGGCAACTGAGACTTGACCAACTCCGGACATTGTCGTTTTAGATGCGCTGAAGACCCACATCGGAAACAACGCCTAACAGCAAACGCTGACTCCTCACCGGTACGCTGATTTTGCTCCACCTCTGACACGGCATGAGAACTCCTTCCAAACTGCCCGCCTGTAGAAGCCTCTGCAGCAAACGACCTTTCTTGCCTCTTCTGCCATTCTTCAGTCAAACGCCCAGTAACATAGCTGACTGATAAATCATGCTCCTGTATGCCTTCTAGAGACAAAACTAAATTATCCCAGCTTTCCGGGAGAGAACTCAAAATAATAGCCACCTTCTCCTGCTGGTCTAACGCACAGTCTCTTTCCTGTAGCGCAGTAAACTTTAACTGTAAACTGTGTAGGTGTTCCTGCATTGTAACCCCAGGCTGTAACATTGCCTTGTACAATGCCTTGCGAATGAACAGCTTGGAAACCGCTGTCTCACGCACATGGAGTTCTTTAAGTGCTTGCCACACACCTCTAGCTGTCTTGATTCCCCTCACATACGGCAACTGGGAATCTTCCAGCCCCAAGACAATTGTGGCCCTTGCTCTTTGGTCTTTATCGAGGTCTTCATCATCAGGCTTCGCAGGAAACTTACTCACCACTTGCCAGAGACGATCCCTCTGCAGCACTGCCTGCATGCGTTCCGACCACAGCAAGTAATTGGAGTCATTCAGACGCTCAAAAGCCATCTGAACTGGTTGTGAGGCCATCTTGAGAGCGATGTCCCTGGAACCCGGAACCAGCTACTCACGACCACCGAGAGAGAAAACAGGAACCACAGCACCCAGCACTCACACGCTGCAGCTGTTGTCCTTGTGTCCGCTGCGTCACCAGCTCACAACAGTCAGGAACCAGCCAGAGTCCATCTGCTGCACCGACAGGAACAACAACTTCTGGAACTACTGGAACCAACGCCATTGATGCTGACACCACCGCAACTCAGGCTGGCAGCACAATGCCCATAACCTCATGGAACTTTGAAGTGTCAGGCATAGCCCTATTGGCTTTAGCCCAAACGTAGCAGAGTTTTCCTGCACAGCGAAGAAGCTAGTTGCGGCGGTAATGACTAGTCAGCTAGACTCAGAATAACTATTTACAGGATTTATTAAAAAAGGAAAAACTAAAACCAGCAGAGTTTCTGCATACAAATAAAAGCAAAATAAATCCTCTCTTTCTCTCTCTCTCAAAACCATACACAGCACTTCTACTCCTAACACACCTCACATCAAACTGTGCTAGCAGTCCCTAGATAACAGAGTTGAGTGCTGGTCGTTAACCAATCAGAGTAAGTAGTTTCTAGGTCAAGCAGACCTGGGCTTTCTGCCAAGAGTAAATTGACACTGCCTTGAGTTAATTGTGTGAAGCCAGAATCTGCAAGTTTCCCATGAGAATCAATTAACAGAAACTGAACATTATACACGGGTAGTGCTGAGGGGTGTTTTCTTAATTTGGAGTCCCTCCAAATAGGGGGCGTCTTATACATGGGGGCGTCTTATACATGGGGGCGTCCTATAGACGGAAAAATACGGTACATTTTACATTCCAATTAATCTCCCCACCCCCATGACTTCCCCCAACTTCCCTTTCTGAGTAATAGCATATAAATTTCTACTGCTTATAATTTCATACACCTTATATCCTGAAAATTAAAATTATAGCTTATAACACTCCCTATTCCTTCCTAGCGCATTCTTCCTTGGCAAAGCGGGCTCTTTAGGCACAGCCTCCAGCGCCTGCCTGGGCCCTGGGCAGGGTTCTGCTCGTTCCTTCGCTCACCCCGGGAGGTATCTGGGCAGCCTGGCCTGCTAAGCCTTACCCTTCGCCCTCCTGTCATTGGGTAGCGTCCAAGGTGGCCCCACCATGAGGGGTGTTGGTTGAGCGGGCAGGGCGGCAGAAGGAGGTGTTTGGAAGCTCCCGGACTGGCGGTTAGTCTCTTGCCTGTGCGTGGTGGGTGTGGTGGCTTTGGGTGGGCTTGCGCGCCTTCGCCAGCATTTGGAGGCCATCAGCTGCGGATGAGTTGTGCCTCTGTGTGCAACAAAGAGGAGAAGAGAAGTTCTCCTTTAGAAGGCAGAACAGGCAAGAGCTGTCACTATCACCTCAATTCCACCGCGTCTCCCAGGGGGCCAAGATGCAAGGAAGGGGCTTCCTTCTCCATGCAAGGGCCACCCATGTATTCAGAGCAGTCCTTTGCAAATTACTGTCTTTCTCCGTGTATAAGATGAGGTTTTTTGCCCAATTTTTAAAGTTAAAAAACATGGCTCGTCTTATACATGGAATATAGCAATTAAATATATAAATAAATGCAATCCTTGCTCTGGCAGTCGCAGCTCCTCGCAGTGGCGAGCCCTGGGGCCTCCATAGTCTGCTTGCCTCCCCCCACTCTGCCCGCCCTACAGCTGGGAGGGAGGCTGTAGGCTGTTGGTTTTTGCCGTGCAGCGTCTTTGTGCTGCTCAGCAAACTCTGCAAACTAATGGGGAAGTCCGCCTGCAAAACAAAGCTGCTGATCAAAGATATTTCTCCCCTCTATGCCTTTCCTGCGCCTTTCCCGTGAAACATCTTGGAGGCTACAAATTTCTGCACTGCTCCTCTTGCATAACGTTGCACCGCCCGCCTGCTATTCCGTAGCCTCCTCTACCCATGCAGACTCTGTAAATGAAGGGGGAAGGGGAGGAGGCCACCTGCAAAGCGGAGCTGCCGATCAAGGTATTTCCCCCTTTCTGCCTTTCCTGCGCCTTTCCCAGGCAGAAGCCACCTATCAGCTCCCCGATTGCCACCGGCAGCCGCCAATCATGCTCCCGCTTGCTGCGACAAGGGCAGCTGTCTATTGGCTGCCGCAGCAGCAAGCAGGAGGGCTAATGACAGCGATCAGGCAGCTGCAACGCGAGTGGTTGTGAGCTGCGTTCTGGTGGGTTAGTGATTTTCAGCATTCCCCCCAAATAATCCTCCCCAGAAGCTCAATCCCCCTATTTTCAATATTTTGAGGCCCCCCAAATAGGGGTCGTCTTATAGACAGAAAAATACGGTAAGTCTCATGTTCCATGGGATCTAGTCTTATCTCCTGAGTTCACACCAATAAAACTCCGAAACAGAGAGGAGTCCACCATTGTTTATTGCAAAGCAATAGGTTACAGTTGGATCGTTCCACAAAACTGCAACCCTGCCCAGTGGTTCAGGCAGTGGTATTTATATAATTTCAAACAAAGCATTTCGATTTCGAGCAATCATTTACATCAGAGATGTCCAAGCGCTGGACCACAATTGACAGGTAGACCTCTGTGTTGTTTTGGGTCGATTATGAGACCTTTGAAGGCCCCGCCCCCTTTCCGCAAGAACCTCTGCACATGCTCCTGTTTTTGTTTTTGCTCAGCAGTTCCTTGTTTTAACGTTTATTGTTGCCAAAAGAATCTAAATTTTTCTTGCGTCCCCCGCCTCCTTAAAAAAGTCCCTTTAGAGTTTCACGTTCCTCATATTCATCATTACCTCATTTTATTTATAATACACATGTGCGATAAGCACTGGCAATTTCTGCTGATTTAGTTTTGATTCCCACAGCATTCTGTTACGTTGTGTTGGTGTGCATGTTGGGAACCTGTGTTACATGCAGCCATTTGCACCATGTGTTGACTCGTGTTCCAGCTTTCAGCTGTATCTTTGTGATTCTCATATTAGCTGTATTTCTGCCCCAATTGGGGGGCGGCAACTTGCAAAATAATCAGTTATAAAGCACAGACTACCATAACTTCTGTTTTAGAAGCACACTCAAGGATTTACAGAGATACACATTATTACATTTATTGTGGCCCTTTGGGCAACTGCCACAAGGCCATTCCTGCCCATACCATGCCAGCCTTAGGAAGGGAGAAGGGACAGGCAGGCGGAAGGAATTGCCAAAGGTGTTTGAAAATGTGTGGAGGCTCTTGGGAAGTGGGTGCCCAATAGGGGCTTCTACAGAGGCAGCAGAATCCCTACAGGGGCTCTGAGACTCCCTTGACTTCTTCCTTCCTCCCAGGAAGCTACAACTTGCCTTGGATTCTGCGCTCCTCAAGAAGTTGAACCTGTAAACCTAGTCAGGATGGACGGAGGAAGATGGTTCATTTATTGTCTTTCCTAAAAGTCTAACAGGGTTTTCTTTCTCTCCCCCCACTCCCAAACAGGTGAGGAAGACGATGGTCAGAATTCTACGGAGCCATCTGTGAATTCATTGGGAAGAACAAAGAAACAGTTTAAATGCAAGGAATGTGGAATGTGCTTTAGACCAACAAACTCACACAAGAGAGAATCCATGTAAATACATGGAGTGTGAAAAGAACTTCAGTGAAAGTAGAGACCTTAGAATACATCAACAAAATCACAATGGGGAGAAACCGTTTAAATGCATTGAATGTGGAAAGAGCTTCAGTCATAGTGGAGCCCTCAGAACACATCAGCGAACTCACACAGGGGAGAAACCGTTAGAATGTATGCAGTGTGGAAAGAGCTTGAGTTCTAGTGGAGCCCTCAGAACACATCAACTAACTCACACAGGGGAGAAACCGTTTGAATGTATGGAGTGTGGAAAGAGCTTCAGTTGTAGTGGAAACCTTAGAACACATCAACGAACTCACACGGGGGAGAAACCATTTGAATGCATTGAATGTGGAAAGAACTTCAGTTGTAGTGGAGACCTTAGAATACATCAACGAACTCACACAGGGGTGAAACCGTTTGAATGTTTTGAATGTGGAAAGAGCTTCCGTGAAAGTGGAAACCTTAGAATACATCAACGAACTCACACAGGGGTGAAACCGTTTGAATGTTTTGAATGTGGAAAGAGCTTCAGTCAAAGTGGAGACCTTAGAAGACATCAACAAACTCACACGGGGGAGAAACCATTTAATTGCATTGAATGTGGAAAGAACTTCAGTCGTAGTGGAGACCTTAGAATACATCAACGAACTCACACAGGGGTGAAACCGTTTGAATGTTTTGAATGTGGAAAGAGCTTCCGTGAAAGTCGAAACCTTAAAATACATCAACGAACTCACACAGGGGAGAAACCGTTTGAATGTATGGAGTGTGGAAAGAGCTTCAGTTCTAGTGGAGCCCATAGAACACATCAACGAACTCACACAGGGGAGAAACCATTTGAATGCATTGAATGTGGAAAGAGCTTCAGTTCTAGTGGAGCCCATAGAACACATCAACGAACTCACACAGGGGTGAAACCGTTTGAATGTTTTGAATGTGGAAAGAGCTTCCGTGAAAGTCGAAACCTTAAAATACATCAACGAACTCACACAGGGGAGAAACCGTTTGAATGTATGGAGTGTGGAAAGAGCTTCAGTGAAAGTGGACACCTTAGAACACATCAACAAACTCACACGGGGGAGAAACCATTTAATTGCATTGAATGTGGAAAGAGCTTCAGTTCTAGTGGAGCCCTTAGAACACATCAACGAACTCACACAGGGGAGAAACCGTTTGAATGTATGGAGTGTGGAAAGAGCTTCAGTCGTAGTGGAAACCTTAGAACACATCAACGAACTCACACGGGGGAGAAACCATTTAATTGCATTGAATGTGGAAAGAACTTCAGTCGTAGTGGAGACCTTAGAATACATCAGCGAACTCACACAGGGGTGAAACCGTTTGAATGTTTTGAATGTGGAAAGAGCTTCAGTGAAAGTGGAACCCTTAGAACACATCAACGAACTCACACGGGGGAGAAACCATTTAATTGCATTGAATGTGGAAAGAACTTCAGTCGTAGTGGAGACCTTAGAATACATCAACGAACTCACACAGGGGTGAAACCGTTTGAATGTTTTGAATGTGGAAAGAGCTTCAGTGAAAGTGGAACCCTTAGAACACATCAACGAACTCACACAGGGGAGAAACCGTTTGAATGTATGGAGTGTGGAAAGAGCTTCAGTCAAAGTGGAAACCTTAGAAAACATCAACAAACTCACACGGGGGAGAAACCATTTCATTGTATTGAATGTGGAAAGAGCTTCAGTCAGAATGGATCCCTCAGAATACATCAACGAAGTCACACAGGGGAGAAACCATTTGAATGTATGGAATGTGGAAAGAGTTTCAGTCGTAGTGGAGACCTTAGAATACATCAACAAACTCACACAGGGGTGAAACCGTTTGAATGTTTTGAATGTGGAAAGAGCTTCAGTGAAAGTGGAACCCTTAGAACACATCAACGAACTCACACAGGGGAGAAACCGTTTGAATGTATGGAGTGTGGAAAGAGCTTCAGTCAAAGTGGAAACCTTAGAAAACATCAACAAACTCACACGGGGGAGAAACCATTTAATTGTATTGAATGTGGAAAGAGCTTCAGTCAGAATGGATCCCTCAGAATACATCAACGAACTCACACAGGGGTGAAACCGTTTGAATGTTTTGAATGTGGAAAGAGCTTCTGTGAAAGTCGAAACCTTAGAATACATCAACGAACACACACAGGGGAGAAACCCTTTAAATGTATTGAATGTGGAAAGAGCTTTAGTAGTAGTGGTCCCCTTAGAATACATCAACGAACACACACAGGGGAGAAACCCTTTAAATGTATTGAATGTGGAAAGAGCTTCAGTCAAAGTAGAAACCTTAGAATACATCAACAAACTCATACAGGGTAGAAACCTTTAAATGTATGGAGTGTTGAAAGAGCTTCAGACAGTGTGGAGACCTTAATATTCATGAGTGAATTCACCCAGGTGAAAAGCCGTATCAAGGTATGCAATGTTCCACTCACGTTTCACTCTTTACCTCACATTAAGAAACTCATAAAGGCCGAAATCAATTTTAAATGCATGGAATCTGAGTGATGTTTTGGTGTTTGTATTTAAATTTGTATATACATATATATGTATTAAAGTAATGAAGGTCACATATACCAAATATAGAAAAGAAGTTGGAAGTTGTTGCTAGATAAATGGGGAGAGTGTGAATCTGGAATGCTCAAGGTGTGTGATGAATCTGTTGAGTTTTGACCTGTGCCCTTCAATGCCAAAATGATGGGCTGCCCTTGTCTTGTGGATCAGCATCTGTCTGCTTTAGGGAAATGGGGTACCTCAGATGTTGGGAAACAACGCCCATAAGTCTCAGCCCATATGGCCAAGAATGATGGGAGTTGTAGTTCAAAAACTCAAGGGTGGAAAATCTCACGTTTCTTAGAACTTTTCTTTATGAATAATTATAGGTAAAACTTTTGTTGATACAGAGCTCATTTTTTATTCCAGGAGCAGCTGGTCACTTCTGCTTTATAAACAAAGCCAAATATATTGACACACTTTATATTATAACCAAATTTTAGAACAGAGACAAACATTTTTTTTAAAAAAAACAACCCCTTTTCTTCTTTACAAACCCTTATCTTCTCAATCCAAGATTTGCTTTTCATATATATAAAAATATTTGGTTAGCAAGGGGGTACAGAAATAATAATTAAAAAGCTACAATAAAAGCATTATCAGCATTTAAAAAGAAATGCTATTGGATCTTCAAGGCATTGAGTTACAAATTAAGGGAAAGATCAACCATTTCTTCTGCAAGCTGTTCCCCATCCAGTATTTCCCATCTTCTGCCTTCTGAACTATGTTCCTCTGCAAACCACTGGTCCAAATCTATACAGTCCTCCTGCTCCTGGGAAGATTCAGAGGGAGGCTCTCACAAATGCGCCTCAGTGCAGCTCTCCTCAGCTGGGTCCCTGGTTAGGTTTTGGTTTAGGGGAGCAAGCATGGGCCTGGCCCTTGGGTGGGGGCGAGGGGAGAAGGGAAGAGAAGTAGAGGGGATGCTTCTTTTTCCACGCAAGGCTAGTTCTTGTTGCTCCCAAGTATGTACCTGTAATCAGCAAGTGTGCATTTAGCAGGAGTGTATCCCTTTGTCGTGGAGTGCAAGTTAATTCAGAAGGCATTAGAGCGAAGCGCGTGTATCGCATATGTTAAGTTGATTGCAACCTTTTTAAAAAAAATTAATATTCTTTATTCATTAAAAAATTTGCATGTCTATACGAATGCATCCAGTCTTAAGGAAATTAGCCCTGAGTGCTCATTGGAAGGAGAAATCGTGAAGCTGAGGCTGCAATACTTTGGCCACCTCATGAGAAGAGAAGACTCGACTTCCGGGGTCGGCGCCATCGGTAATGGTGGATTCCCTCTAACTTTGAGGGATTAAGCTTTGCGGAAATTGGGTCTTGCCGCTACGGCAAAGCGGGGACCCCTCTAAAAATCACAGGCGGGTGAAGCCTGTGACCGTGGGACTCGGTGGACACCTTCAGTGCCCCCCCAATTCAGCACCCCACCTGGAAAGTCGACTGAAAAGGACTATAATCCTAACATCAATACAAGAGATCTCCCTCCCTTGGTTGGAGGAGGGGGGGGGAAGGGAGAAGTAAATTTTCCTGCAAAAAGAGAGGAAAGGAAACAAAAGTCCACCGCTTAAAGCCTGGGAACGGGCTGCCAATGGACAATAAGATTGCCGCATTGTGAAGCGCACTGCTTATGGACAATGTAATTTTTGACAGCTAACTCTGCAAGAGAGATACATTGTTTCTGACTGGTTTCTCCTGATTTTAAGATAACAAAACTAACTGAAATTGAAACTGTTGCTTATTTTGTTAAATGGGGGACTAGAAAAAGTTATTTTAATGCAACAAGTATTGACTGTTACTGTGTCCCCCTAGAGGAAGTTTGAAATTGTTACAACAACTGGCCAGGGGCATTTTCCACTTCAAAACAAACTCTGGCCGTGGGATCGACCTTGGGCTCCAGTTAAAGTGTTAAGGCAGATGGAAAAGAAAAAATAGATTTGCTTCAAGAAAAAACAAGAAGGTCTGGTAAATCGTGGCAGCAGCGAAGAGCATCAGCATCTGGCCCTTCTGCACCACCAGGGGCAGCATCTGTTCAACTTAAGTCAAAAGGAATGGTATCTGAAGATGTTTTAGCTCTGGCATTAGGCAAAGATTGGGTCAAGAGTTTATCTCATCGGACAAGGTTAAAAAAAGAGGAGTAGCGATTTATGCAAAAGAGAGCCTATCACCGAAATTTATCTTCAAAGATGATCAAGGAAGATTTGTGGCAATTGAAATTCAAACACAAGGAGAGAAATTTTTGATAGGAGTTTATGCACCAAATGAGGGGAAATCTGAATTCTTTAAAAAGTTGCATGAGACCTTGTTGGACTATCTGGACTATAATATCATCATGATGGGAGATATGAATGGAGTGGTATCTACAAATATGGACAAGGCACAGAGACAGGTAGTTACCAAGGATGGCAGACTACCAAAAACCTTTTTTGAGATGACTGACAATATGGACTTAGTTGACATTTGGAGAACAAAGAACCCCTTGGGTAGAGAGGGAACTTTCTTCTCTGAAGCCAAAATGACATGGACAAGAATTGACCAAATTTGGATAAGTAGAGGACTGGCTCCAAAGACTAGAAAAGTGGAAATTTGTCCTAAAACTTGCTCCGACCATAATTCTGTGAAAATGGAGATGAAACTAACACCGATTGGCTCCTTCAGATGGAGGATGAATGACACCTTGTTTAGAGACGAAGAGGTTACCAAGAAGGCCCAAAAAACTTTGAGAGATCATTTTGAGATAAATATGAATACTACCATTGAAAAAAGAGTAATCTGGGACGCAAGCAAAGCGGTTATGAGGGGGTTTCTGATTCAACAGAATGCAATAAAGAAGAGAACTCAAAATGAGAAAAAAGATAAAATTTTTGGAGAAAATAAAAGAAGGCGAGAAGAAACAGAGGGAAACCAAAGTCACAAGAGATTCTGAGAGAAATAAAGCTACATCAAGTTCAATATATGAAAATGATGAATCAGGAAATAGAGTGGAAAATTAAACAGATGAGACAAAAGACATTTGAATCGGCTAATAAATGTGGGAAATTGTTAGCCTGGCAAATAAAAAAAGACAAAAATTTAACACCATTACAAATTTGGAAGTGGAAGGAAAGAATATACAGAATCCAGTGGAGATTAGAAAATGTTTCCAGAGATACTTTAAACAATTATATACACAAGGGCCACAGAAAGAGATTGATATAGATCAATTTTTAAAAACAAATGGACTACAAAAAATCTCTCAAGAAAATAAGTTAACGTTGAACTATAAAATAACAGAACAGGAGGTAGAAGGTGCTATCCAGAATATGCAACTGGGTAAATCTCCAGGGCTGGACGGTTTAACTTCAAGATATTATAGATCTTTGAAAGATTGGATAATTCAACCACTAAAGGAAGTTTGTAATGGAATTTTGGAGGGGGGAAAAGCACCAGCGCCGTGGAAGGAAGCTTACATTACACTTATACCGAAAACTGAGTCTGAGAAGACACAACTTAAGAACTACCGCCCCATATCTCTGCTTAATGTGGATTACAAAATCTTTGAAGATATTTTGGCTAAAAGATTAAAAAAAGTACTAGTGGAAGAGATAAAGACCAAGCAGGCTTTCTCCCGGGCAAACACTTGTCTGACAACACGAGGCATATCATTAATATTTTAGAAAAATTACAAGTGAACATTAATACTAAAGCAGTTTTGATATTTGTGGATGCGGAGAAAGCTTTTGACAACATTTCTTGGAGTTTTATGAAGAAAAATCTTCAAGGGATGGGGTTGGTCAAGGTTTTGGAAATGGTATAGGTGCAATTTATTCAGAACAAAAGGCTAAACTAATTGTTAACAATGTGGTGACGGAGGAATTTAAGATAGAGAAAGGGACACAACAAGGTTGCCCAATTTCCCCATTGCTCTTTATTTAGGTCCTGGAGGTTCTCCTAAATATGATCAGAAGGGACCAACTGGTTAAAGGTATATAAGTTGGAGCCAAATTGAAAGCTTTTGCAGACAATCTAATACTGATATCACAGGAGCCAGAATCTAGTACAAAAAGAGTATTGGAATTGATTCAAGAATTTGGTCAGGTTGCAGGATTTAAGTTGAATAAGTTAAAAACTAAAGTTCTAGAGAAAAATCTAACACCGATTGAGAAAGAGAGGTTTCAGACGGAGACAGGTTTAACATTGGTTAAGAAAGTAAAATACCTGGGGGGTTAATATGACTGCTAAGAACTTGAATTTATTTAAAGATAACTATGAAAAATGTTGGTCAGAAGTGAAAAAGGATTTAGAAATATGGTCAAATTTGAAGCTTTCCTTGCTAGGCCGTATTGCTGCTATAAAAATGAATGTATTGCCCAAGAATGTTGTTTTTGTTTCAATCATTGCAAATTTTGGACAAAATGGACTGTTTCAAGAAGTGGCAGAGAGATATTTCCAGATTTGTCTGGCAGGGCAAGAAGCCCAGAATAAAATTTAAAATACTAACTGATGCAAAAGAAAGAGGTGGATTTGCCCTGCCAGACCTTAGACTTTATTATGAATCAGCAGCATTTTGCTGGCTGAAAGAATGGCTGCTTCTTGAGAACACAGACATTTTGGATTTAGAAGGTTTCAATAATGTATTTGGGTGGCATGCATATTTGTGGTATGACAAGGTCAAAGCGCATAAAGCATTTAAAAACCATATTGTCAGGAAAGCATTGTTCAATACCTGGATAAGATATAAAGATTTGCTTGAAAATAAAACCCCAAGGTGGCTATCACCGATGGAAGCGAAGGCTCAGAAAAAGCTCAATATGGAGGCCAAATGGCCGAAATATTGGGAGATTTTGGAACAAGAAGGAGATAAATTGAAATTGCAGAGTTTTGAGAAACTTAAAAGATAAAGTGCGAGATTGGCTCCATGATTATCAAATAAGGGAGGCTTATAATCTGGACAAGAAAATTGGCTTCCAGGTGGAAAAATCAAAATTGGAAACAGAACTGTTAGATCCCCAAACTAAGATATTATCAAGAATGTATAACTTGCTGTTGAAATGGAATACTCAGGATGAAACGGTGAAATCTGCTATGATAAAATGGGCACAAGATGTCGGACATAACATTATGTTGGCTGACTGGGAACAGTTATGGACCACAGGTATGAAATTTACAGCATGTAATGCCTTAAGAGAGAATATTATGAAAATGATATACAGGTGGTACATGACACCAGTCAAGCTTGCAAAAATCTACCATTTGCCTGATAATAAATGTTGGAAATGTAAAGAAAATGAAGGTACATTCTTTCACCTCTGGTGGACGTGCTCAAAGATCAAGGCTTTCTGGGAGATGATATATAATGAAATGAAAAAGGTATTTAAATATACCTTCCTCAAGAAACCAGAGGCCTTTCTCTCGGGCATGGTCGGCCAATTGGTGTTAAAGAAGGATAGAACTTTTTTATGTATGCTACAATAGCAGGAAGAATACTCATTGCAAAGTATTGGAAGACACAAGATCTACCCACCCTGGAAGAATGGCAGATGAAAGTTATGGACTATATGGAATTGGCGGAAATGACCGGCAGAATCCGAGACCAGGGAGAAGAGTTGGTGGAAGAAGATTGGAAGAAATTTAAAGACTATCTACATAAACACTGCAAAATTAATGAATGTTAGAATGATGTTGGCATGAAGTTAAGTGGTTCTAGCAGCAATGCTATAAAGGAGTATGTAAAAATGGATTGTTATCAGATGAGAATGTAAAGATATACAGTGGTACCCCGCAAGACGAACGCCTCGCAAGACGGAAAACCCGCAAGACGAAAGGGTTTTCCATTTTGGAGGCGCTTCGCAAAACGAATTTCCCTATGGGCTTCCTTCGCAAGACGAAAGCCCATAGGGAAATCTCCTGGACAGCGGGGAAGTGCAACGCGTCTTCCCCACTGTCCTCGGACCTCCTCCGAAGGCTGGCGGTGGGGCGGAGAGACCTCCTCCCGCCGCCAGGCTTCGGAAGGTTGTAAAGCAGCCCCCCGCGACCCTCTCCCGGCTGGAGAGGTGACGCGCGCCTATGGCAGGAGCCTCCATAGCCGAGCGTCACCTCTCCAGCTGGGAGAGCGCGCGCAGGGCTAAAGCAGCCCTCCGCGACCCTCTCCCGGCTGGAGAGGTGACGCGCGCCTATGGCAGGAGCCTCCATAGCAGAGCGTCACCTCTCCAGCCGGGAGAGCGTGCGCAGGGCTAAAGCAGCCCCCCACGACCCTCTCCCGGCTGGAGAGGTGACGCGCGCCTATGGCAGGAGCCTCCATAGCCGAGCGTCACCTCTCCAGCCGGGAGAGCGTGCGCAGGGCTAAAGCAGCCCCCCGCGACCCTCTCCCGGCTGGAGAGGTGACGCGCGCCTATGGCAGGAGCCTCCATAGCCGAGCGTTACCTCTCCAGCCGGGAGAGCACGCACGGGGCTAAAGCAGCCCCCCGCGACCCTCTCCCAGGTGACGCGCGCCTATGGCAGGAACCTCCATAGGCGCGCGTCACCTCTCCAGCCGGGAGAGCGCGCGCGGGGCTAAAGCAGCCCCCTGCGACCCTCTCCCGGCTGGAGATGTGACGCGCGCCTATGGAGGCTCCTGCCATAAGCGCGCGTCACCTCTCCAGCCGGGAGAGGGTCGCGGGGGGCTGCTTTAGCCCCGCGCACGCTCTCCCGGCTGGAGAGGTGATGCACGCTTATGGAGGCTCCTGCCATGGGCGCGCGTCACCTCTCCAGCCGGGAGAGGGTCGCGGGGGGCTGCTTTAGCCCTGTGCACGCTCTCCCGGCTGGAGAGGTGACGCTCTGCTATGGAGGCTCCTGCCATAGGCGCGCGTCACCTCTCCAGCCGGGAGAGGGTCGCGGGGGGCTGCTTTAGCCCTGCGTGCGCTCTCCCAGCTGGAGAGGTGACGCTCGGCTATGGAGGCTCCTGCCATAGGCGCGCGTCACCTCTCCAGCCGGGAGAGGGTCGCGGGGGGCTGCTTTAGCCCCCCGCGACCCTCTCCCGGCTGGAGTGGTGACGTGCGCCTATGGAGGCTCCTGCCATAGGCGCGCGTCACCTCTCCAGCCGGGAGAGGGTCGCGGGGGGCTGCTTTAGAGAGGTGACGCTCGGCTATGGTGGCTCCTGCCATAGGCGCGCGTCACCTCTCCAGCCGGGAGAGCGCGCGCGGGGCTAAAGCAGCCCCCCGCGACCCTCTCCCAGCTGGAGAAGTGACGCTTGACTATGGCAGCAGCCTCTGAAGGCTGCTCCGAAGCCTGGCGGGGGGGCGGAGAGACCTTCTCCCCGCGCCAGCCTTCGGATGCCTGTCCTGAAGACTTGGGGTGGGAGAAGGGTTTTCCTTCCCACCGCCAACATTCAGAATGCTTTTCTGAATGTTGGCGGTGGGGAGGAAAAACCCTCCTCCCACGCAAGCCCCGGGAACAGAGGGAAAGCGCTGCGCGCCTTCCCCTCTGTTCCCGTACCTGTCCTGAAGGCTTGCGGTGGGGAGAAAAGTCCTTCTCCGCACCGCCAGCCTGGCAAGCGGTTTCCATAGGAACGCATTAATTGATTTTCAATGCATTCCTATGGGAAACCATGCTTCGCAAGACGAAAAACTCGCAAGAAGAAAAAACTTGCGGAACGAATTAATTTCGTCTTGCGAGGCACCACTGTAATACATTCAGGTAGAGGAATAAGATAAAAACAAGGATGGAGAAGATTTGCTGATTTAACTAACTGAACTGGAATACAAAAAAGGGAGGTGTGAGGAGGTCAGGGAAACAAGTAAACGAAAGATAAGATATGAAAAGATTGATTTGATTTTAATTGTTTTTTGCTTTTCTGTATTTTGTATTTTTTTCTTTTCTCTCTTTTTTTTTCTTATTTTGCAACTTTTTTGTAATCTTTCTTTAAACTTTAATAAATATCTTTAAAAAAGAAGAAGAAGAAGAGAAGACTCCCTGGAAAAGACTCTGATGTTGGGAAAGATAGACGGCACAAGGAGAAGGACGACAGAGGACGAGATGGTTGGACAGTGTTCTCGAAGCTACAAACATGAGTTTGATCAAACTGCGGAAGGCAGTGGAAGACAGGAGTGCCTGGCATGCTCTGGTCCATGGGGTCACGAAGAGTCAGACATGACTAAACAACATACAAACATTATGTACAATCTCTTAACAGGTAGAAAAAACAAAATGATTGAAAATAGAAAATTTATAAAGAAAGAAAAAAATAAAGAATTAAAAAAGATAAGAAACCAAGAAATAATAGTAAGGAAAAAAGACAAAGTTATTTACATAGTAAAACTACTCATCGGCACAATCATTCCCATCCCGCTCATTCTACTGTTTGATATAAAAAACTTTTAAAAACAGGCTTACATTATATAATACCATTTCTTTCTGCTTTGTATACATTCCTTTGATCTCTTTCTTTACAAATATTACTCAATTTCTGCTCATATGGAGTTATTTGTACAATAAAGTTTTACATAATTCTGAAATATCATCCATTCTCTATTTGTTTTTGTTTCCATATTCCTCTAACTGATCTCGTCAGTTTTGCTAATTGTAGATATCATAACATGAGTATCTGCCAATCTGTAATCTCTGGGTGCGTTTCATTTTTCCAGCTCCTTGCTATAAGGGTTCTAGCTGCTGTTATACCATACATAAACAATGATCTTATAACTTTTTAAATTTCTGATGGTAATATACCAAGTAGGAAAATCTTTGGGTTTTTTTTAAAAAAGTAATTTTAAATAGTTTCTTAAACTCGTTCTAAATATCATTCCAGTATTTGCCAATGGCTACACAGGTCCACCACGTGTGATAGTATGACCCCCTCCTTTTTTTTACATCTCCAACAGGTTGATGTTTTCCCTTTCTACATTTTAGCAAGCTTTTTGGGGGGTAAGATGCCATCTATATACCACTCCCTGCAAGGCCTTTCCCACCTGGCCTAGGGGGCGGGGCCCAGACTCACCCAGCCCTATTTAACATGTATTCTGTAGTTGACCTCCTTTGTAATGTGTTGTTTTGAAATCTTTAAGATAATAGTTTAGTTTTCTGTTACGTTGCTTTGACCGTGTACTCTATATTTCACTTTTTCACATTGTTTTATTTACCGTATTTTTCGCTCTATAACACGCACCCGACCATAACACGCATGTAGTTTTTAAGAGGAGGAAAACAAGGAAAAAAATATTCTAAACGAAACAGTGGATGTATGATTTTTGTGGTTCATTCTATGGCTACAGACATGTGATCTGATGGTGAGTTTGGAGTAGCCCAATGCAAAAATCCTGAGGATCCATGTGGATCTGTGCTTTGTAACCGCATTTTTGCACCACTGCGGCCCCAGGCAACAGTGAGTGCGTGATTTTTTGGTGCAAACTGTAGCTATGGACATGCTATGTGATCTGATGGTGAATTTGGGGTGACCCAGTGCAAAAATCCCTAGGATCCATGTGGAGCTGTGCTTTGTAACCACGTTTTAAGTTGGGAGGTAAGGAAAGCACTCAAAGGACAAGGAGCACGCGTGGAGTGTGTGGAGAAGGATGCTGCTAATCATGCAGAAGATCGGTTTTAGGGGTGAAGGCTCCTCTCCTCTCCCTCTTTGCTCCTTTAAAGCAAGCAGGCTCTGCTTTTCTTCCTCCTCCCTGGCTCCCCCCCCCCCCCCCCAGCTTAGCGAGCTGAAAATCTTTCCTGCTATTTAGTGAGCTGAGTGTTGAGGAGAGAGGGACAGAGAGCCTGCTTGCTTTAAAGGAGCCAACCGGACACTCGTATAAGCGGCTCCTCTCCTCTCCCGCTTTGCTCCTTTAAAGAAACAGTTGTTGGGCAACAACTCCCATAAGCCTCAGCCCAGATGGTCAAGGTTGATGAGAGGTGTAGTTCAAAAGCTCAAGGGTGGAAAATCTCACCCGTATACAATCCCGTATACAAATAGCCAATTCAATTTCCTAGCTGCCAGCCTTTATGTGGCCAAAATGGAACCCTTCTTCCAAGGAAGAGAGGGAGGTACCAGTAACCTTGAGGCAGCTCCATTGGTTACGTATATCCAATAAATTTTTAGGTGAGGGGAAAAGATAGCCAAAGCCACGCAATGAGAACTGCACATGGTCTGTGGATACAGAAAACTGGCTGTGGGGGTGGGGCGCTGGTTGACAGCAGGAAAGGAAAACTGGAGAGGGATGGATAGCAGTGGAGTGTGCTGGAAAAGGGTAATGTTTTGGATCAGAAGCACTCAGTGCCTCAGCATTTTCATCCATGTCTTTACTGGACAGGCTGCTCTGGTGCTTATCACTGGAGACAGAGAGAGTACCTTGCCTTCAACTTCTTCTCAATGGCAGCATTCACCTCCCATCATCCACAGCCATAGATGACGATTGCTGAGCCTGATGGGGGTTGTAATTCAGCAACATCTGGAGGGCCAGAGGTTCCCACACTTACCTGCAGGCTCCATCCTAAGACCGAGTTCATCAGAGTTGGGTCCTTGTTGACTAAGAGCCCCGGGGATGATGGGAGTTGTAGTCCAACAACATCTAGGGACCCAAGACTGAATGACGTCGGCTTGTAGGATATATTGTTGCCTAGGCTAAGCAGTCCTGGGTCTTGTGAGGAGGCCACACGTATACCACCTTGAGTTTCATGATGGAAGAAAGGAAGGATATGGCAGCAGAAAAGTAGAATGTTTCTTAAATAAGGCCCATGGTTGCTTTTTGCTAAGTCCTGCTATATAGGCCCGCAGGACTCCGTCTCATGTTGGATTTTTGGCAGGGATGTGTGTGTTGCCAGGATACTTTTTTCAACCTGCTTTCATTCTTTCTGTGTAAAGAATGTTAATCATTTTAACTGATTTTAATAGCATTATCATATTGCTTTTAACTGCTGAGGGTGGGGCCTTATAGTGAAGGGTGGCAACAAAATAATAATCTGAATACAGTGCTCTACATTGGGATACAAAAGGAGCAAGCTAGAATGAGTTTCGTTTTCCTAACTGGGCTCCCAGAATTGTTTCCTATGGTAATGACACACGGCATGAACCTCGCAGAAGTGAGTGAAAAGCAAAAAGAAACCTATTCAAGAATCCAGTTAGTTAGCTAACTTGACCGTGGCAGAAATGCATTTTCCCACCTTCCCTTGAAACAGCCTTGCCCTACAGTGCTGTGTCACAAGCTGTGCATGGCAACGGTCCCAGATCTCTGAAGGCAGGCAATGGAGACGAGTGCTGTGTTGCCCTGTGAGGAACACAAAACGGCACTGGAGGCTGCCATTGTGGGCTCCATTGTGTTCACTGTCACCCCTGATTGCTTGCCTTCTCCACATCCACGCCACATTTAAATCACTCTAGTACCACTTCAGTCAGTCATGGATTCTCCCAAAGCATTCTGGGAGCTGTAGTGAGTCTGGCTGGCTGTTGCTGCTTGTCACTGTTCACTGTTTCTGTTTGTCTGTGAGGAGAATACAGGACACTGCAAAAGACACAGGGTGCCATAAGCCAGACAGAGAGTGATCCCTCCCTATACATGTAAATAGACTTCTGTTCAGGAGATTTCTGTATAGAGAACTCTTTATAGAGGGGAAAATAGGGAGTAAGTGAGGTTGGAGTGGAACCATGTTCGCATAAATATGACAATGTAAAATATGCTCTCCATTGTTACGTTGTAAGGATTTGAAGGTACCTGTGACCAACTCAAATAGTGTCCAAGAATTGACAGACGTAGCAGTGGAGAAAAAGAAAGTGATGTTTATTGCTGAGCAGTAATTGACCCAGTGGAATCCTTTCCAAAAGACTGTGCCCCGGGCCCTAGGGCCCAGAGGCTTTATACCTGAGTACATACATAATAGATCATGACATAATTGGATACAATTGCAAATGGCAGCAAAAATAAAGCTAATGAGTGCATTCAAGCCTCCCTCTTGATCATGTAAAGAGTTCCCTCCCGACTTCTGCTTTTACAGTTTGAACATGCAGTCTTAACCTTTCCCCTGATTATGGCGAGGAGGGAGAAACAAAACTTAGACGAAAGGGACTTCGAACGTTGCTCCTATGCGGCCATCTGTTACTGGGACATTCTGCGGTTAGCATCTTCCTGTTTCACTGCTCAGACCCTGTCTGAATAAGGGGGGGAATGTGCCAGCACATCAGATTTATTGCTTCCCCCCTTATGTTCAGTGAGATAGGGAGAGAACAAGGAGGGGTACTTGGACAAAGTTCATTTTGGATTTTTCAGATCTAAGCAATTTGCTATTAAGCTAAGCAGAAGCTTTCACGATTCAAACATGAATTATAAAATAATTGTAGAAATATCTGGTTATACATGGATATATAGATAACTGATAACTGATTATATGTATAACTGATTATATGAGAAGCATAAGGGTAAAATTCCTCCAGGTCCTGCTTCATAAATTTATATTAAAATAATTCATTCAGTTACCCAGAAGAGTCATTAGGCTTTTTTTGCTGTAAGCTACTTCATACATTGTAAGAAGTGGGTCAGGAAACCCTTGATCCCGCTCCTTTAAATACCGAATGGGACTCCTAAATAAATATGAATAGGCCCAGGCTGTATAAAAACTGGTATAGGCACCATACTGAGATTTCTGTAACTACTCCATACAGGGCATGTTATAAGGTGATAGTAAATCTGCTGCATACATGTTATCTATGTGCTTTGTGGAGTATGTTTGGGGGCTTAGAGGAAATTTCCTCAACTACAACCCAAAACGTCTTATTTACCTACCACATATTGCCTGCCTCTTAGGTGCAAAAAAAGTGGCAGCCCTAATTCCTAGACTGGCCCTGTGCAGGATCACATTCCATGGCTTTCCAATGAAGCTGCATTGAAGAATGTTAATGGATGAGAGAGGCTGCTGTTTTTAAAAATGTTTTTATTAAATTCTTGGGTACACCCAGAGTCTCTGTTTTCAAGTCACAGAATCCTTCAAACAAATCAGTCCTATTCAGAGTGAGACAGTACTGTTCTAGACAATATGGAGTTGGGGGGTGGTGGAAGAAAAGTGGGAAGAGAGAGGGAAGGAAAGCGGGAAAGAAATAAACATTTCATTCATTTCTATAGTATGTGAGCTTTTGTGTCAGCGTCAGGTAAACAAGTATTTTATTTTTATTGGCAGTGGGAGAGACCAGAGGGCTCAGGAAGGTGGTCGGTTACAGGATATTCGTCAAAGCAACGACCAATCTCTGTGGTGTTTCAGAGTGACCCCCAATGGCTGTTCACACATGCGAGGGAGCCATTGCCTGCTGCAGTCAACATGTGGCGACCGTGTGTGTCTAAAATCCCAGGAGGCAGAGACCCAAATCTGGACCGAGACAAGGGGATAGCAGATCTCTAGCTAGGGATTGACCTGTGGGAATGTTTAGAAAGGAAGGAAAGGATATATTATTTGATGATATCCATACTAACTTGTGTTATCAAGTTCTCTATCTTAGCATAATTCAAACATTCTCCTTTTCAAATTTGCACAGCGGTAAGCTCGTTGCAGGCTCATGTGAGCCTTACTATTTAAGATTCCTGGTAAGATCCCTTGTTATCCCTCTTTAAAAGTGTAGACACGACAATCTTATTAAAATCAATATACAGGTAGTTTACTCATTTTCATTCAGTTCACAATTAGATTCCTGAAGGCAGGCTTATGTTACAAAAGTATATCTATATCTATACATTAACTATCATACAAAGGAGTTCGTCCCAAGTGATTGCGACTGAGCAGTCACTTCTCCTAACACATAGAGAGAGAGAAATGGAGAAGAAAGAATGACGTACATGGAGGAGGCAGAGATCCAAATCTAGACTGAGACAAGGGGATGGCGGATCTCCAGCTAGGGATTAACTCCAGCTCATTCTGCCCCCTGACTAGAAAAATCATGTCCCCCACAAAAAAAGCCCACCCTGAGATTCCTTCCTCTTTCACTCTCCAATTTTACAAAGGCAAATTCCTATTATGCAGCCCTGTATGGAGAAGCTTTTAATGCTGATGTTTCATTGGTTTTTAATCTCTCTCTCTCTCTCTCTCTCTCTCTCTCTCTCTCTCTGTGTGTGTGTGTGTGTGTGTGTGTGTGAGAGAGAGAGAGAGAGAGAGAGAGAGAGAGAGAACCTTCAGGGAGAGGCCCCTGTCTCTTCTTTGCAACAAGGATGAATCAGCTGCAATATTCCCACACTTGACCCACCGCTTCCGTGCCTGCTCTCTCTCCACCCCCAACCCTAATTATGGGTATTGCATTGCACAACCCCCCCCCAAAGCTTGCTGCACCCCGAGGCGCTTTGCACTCACCCTATTCCTTGCAAGACAAGGGCAGAGGGGGCCGGTCAGCTGTTCAGCTTAAGCCCCACGCCGTTTCCCAAGTCAGTATCGAGCAGCAGCACCCTCCCCTCTAGCAGCTTGCACTCTCTGCCTTTAACCCTTAAGGCAACGAGCATCTGTTCCCTATTATACTCAAAGCCCAGGTTCCCTCCCTTCTCTCCCCATTGGCTGGGTACTGCAATTATCCCGCCCCCGGAAATATCTTGCCTCCCAGGCGGGGGCTTCCATTCCCGCCCCCGCTGCCCAGGGTCGCCGACATCTCCAGGATTTCGTGTGAGTGCAAAGCCAGCGGCGGGGAAGGAGGGAAGGGGCTTGGCAAGGGGTGGGGGGTCCAGGATGAGAAGCCCCGGGACGGGGAGAAGAAGAGAAGGGAGAAAAGGGAGCTGTTTCTCTTAATGGGGCCTTGAAGGTGGGGGGGGGAGGGGTTTCCGCTGTGGAAAGAGAGAAGCTTCTTCCTGCCCGGATCTGGTGCAAAGGGAGTTGCAGGGAAGGAGGCGGGAAAGGGGAGAGGGCAGACCAGGCTGGCCATAGTAGTAATAATAGTAATAATACTATGATATTTATACCCCCTCATTGTCTGGGTTTCCCCAGCCACTCTGAGCGGCTTCCAACAAAATAAGAAACTCCAAACATCCAAGTCTTCCGTTTTGTAGAGGAGATGGGGACATGGATTGCTGGATGGCAGAGGGAGAAAGAGGAAAAGATGGGGAGGAAAACAAAGCCAGGGGGGTCCTGGCAGGAAGAAGGAAGGAAGGGGGGAGGCCTTCTCCAAAGCAGCTTTTTGTTCCTTGAACTCCTTGCATAAAGTAGTGGGGGCAGGTTTGATGAGGCCCTGAGCTACTGGAGGTCATGGGGCCCTTTATATGTCCAGCTGTTCTTTGTCAACAACTATTTGTCGCTGTTTTTTGTGTTGAATATAGGCTGCATGGTAATTTATGGACCTAATAGGTATCTAAAACTATTTGCACATAACAAAATCCGCATTTTCTCAAAGTAATTGTTGAACTGAAATACAATTGAGAAGTATATTAATAGTGAAATACAATTAAGTATATTAATAGTGAAATAATTATTAAGCTCTAACTTAAAATGATTTTGTTATTCATAACAAACTTAATGCAAACACATTGGCATTTGGCAATAACAAAAGTTCCTTTAGAAACACAGTTTACAAAAAATCATGATCTAGTCCTAGAAACTTGCTATAACTTGAAAATATAATAGGTGTAAATATACAGTGCAGACAACTACTAATAATAAATACCTTTATTAATATGAATTTAATTGTTATAGCCTGTACAATGTAATTGTAGTTAATGCAATGCATTTTTTTATATCAGTCTCAATATTACCATAATAGTCCACATTCTTCATTGGGACAGCAGACCTTTGTACCCTGTTACACTTAGTGAGTGTAAAAGACAGTATTTCTAGTAATATGTCACAATTTTAAATAATACCAATACTATACTCACCTGTACATAAAAATTATTTTACAGGACTAATTGTATTACTGCATCTACCCAATACCCATTCAACTGTATAATTTTATCATGATTCATTGTGTACTGTGTATACAAACAGTACAGAAACATGATCTAAATTACAATACTTTCTTGCCTTTGCCAAAGCAAAGTCACTGATGATATCAAATGATAAACTGCTTAGCTTGTCACTTTCTATATACATGAGGCTGAAGTAATTTATCTTGAGACATTGTTGTTCCAAATTCGTTTTTTATCCTCTTCAGTCAAGAAACGGATCTTTACAAAAGGCAATTTGCAATCATCATTCAGAGGAACATTCTCAGAATTGTTTCTACATTAGGGAATGCTGACTGGACACTGTTGTTGTTCTTTAGTCACTTAGTCGCGTCTGACTCTTTGTGACCCCATGGACCAGAGCATGCCAGGCACTCCTGTTTTCCACTGCCTCCTGCAGTCTTGTCAAACTCATGTTAGTAGCTTTGAGAGCACTGTCCAACCATCTCGTCCTCTGCATATAAGTTAAATAAGCAAGGAGACAATATACAGCCTTGTCGTACTCCTTTCCCAATTTTGAGCCAATCAGTTGTTCCATATCCAGTTCTAACTGTTGCTTCTTGTCCCACATAGAGATTTCTCAGGAGACAGATGAGGTGGTCAGGCACTCCCGTTTCTTTAAGAACTTGCCATAGTTTGCTGTGGTCCACACAGTTAAAGGCTTTTGCGTAGTCAATGAAGCAGAAGTAGATGTTTTTCTGGAACTCTCTAGCTTTCTCCCTAATCCAGCGCATGTTTGCAATTTGGTCTGTGGTTCCTCTGCCCCTCCAAAATCCAGCTTGTACTTCTGGGAGTTCTCGGTTTTCATACTGCTTAAGCCTGCCTTGTAGAATTTTAAGCATAACCTTTCTAGCGTGTGAAATGAGCGCAATTGTGCAGTAGTTGCAGCATTCTTTGGCGCTGCCCTTCTTTGGCATTGCATTCTAGACTGATCTTCTCTGATCCTCTGGCCACTGCTGAGTTTTCCAAACTTGCTGGCATATTGAGTGTAGCACCTTAACAATATCATCTTTTAAGATTTTAAATAGTTCCGCTGGAATGTCATCACTTCCACTGGCCTTGTTATTAGCAGTGCTTTCTAAGGACCATTTGACTTCACTCTCCAGGATGTCTGGCTCAAGGTCATCAGTCACACTACCTGGAGTGTACGAGCCATCCATATCTTCCTGGTATAATTCCTCTGTGTATTCTTGCCACCTCTTCTTGATGTCTTCTGCTTCTGTTAGGTCCTTACCACTTTTGTCCTTTATTATGGTAATTTTTGCACAAAATGTTCCTTTCATATCTCCAATTTTCTTGAGCAGATCTCCATTCCCATCCATTATAGTTCACTGATGCCCAGGATGTCAATATTTATTCTTGCCATCTCATTTTTGACCACATCCAGCTTACCATGGTTCATGGATCTTATATTCCAGGTTCATATATTTTTCTTTGCAGCACTGGACTTCCCTTTCACTTCCAGGCACACCCTCAAGTGAGCGATGTTTCGGCTTTGGCCCAGCTGCTTCATCAGCTCTGAATCTACTTGTACTTGTCCTCCGCTCTTCCTCAGTAGCATATTGGATGCCTTCCGACCTGAGGGGTTCATCTTCCAGTGTCATAACTTTTATACGATCATGGAGTTTTCTCGGCAGGGATACTGGCATGGCTTGCTGGTTCCTGCTCCAGGTGGACCACGTTTAGTCAAAACTCTCCACTTTGACCTGTCTGTCTTGGGTGGCCCTGCACGGCATAGCTCATAGCGTCTCTGAGTTATTCAAGCCCCTTTGCCATGACAAGGCAGTGATCCATGAAGGACACGGTCATTAAATATTACTTGGTACAGATCCTGATGTGTCAGATTTTGACTTTTTAATGTATTGATGAAAATGGTTGAGTTCTCCAACAAGGTTCATGTCCACATCTTCAGGATATGTTTGGCTTAAAGCATTAACTTCTTCATGAATCTCTTCTTTTCCAGCATCTAATTTTGTTAAGAATGAAATTATAATAATAATAATATTTATACCCCAACCATCCGGCTGGATTTCCCCAGCCACTCTGGGCGGCTTCCAACAAAAAATTAAAAATACATAAAATCGTCAATCATTAAAAACTTCCCTAAACAGGGCTGCCTTCAGTTGTCTTCTAAATGTCAGATAGTTGTTTATTTCCTTGACATCTGATGCAGGGTGTTCCACAGGGCGGGGGTGCCACCAGTGAGAAGGCCTGGTTCCTTGTAACCTTGCTTCTCGCCAGAAGGCCCTCAGCGCTGGACCTCAGTTTCTGGGCTGAACGATGGGGTTGGAGACGCTCCTTCAGGTATACTAGACAGAGGCCGTTTAGGGCTTTTAAGGTCAGCACCAACATTTTGAATTGTGCTCAGAAACATACTGGGAGCCAACGTGGGTCTTTCAAGACCAGTGTTCTGTGATCTCGGTGGCTGCTCCCAGTCACCAGTCTTTTTTGCAGCATCATTGTATACTGATGCCCTTTGTGCCAGATTTGATTCTAATGCATCCGTCGCAGGTATAAATGCTTTGATTCTCAACTTGTTTCTTGGCTCAAGGTTCTCTAAAGCTTCATCTTTGAAGGGGTCCTCTGCCCCTTCAAAATCCAGCTTCCACTTAATAATAATAATAATAATAATAATATCTTTATTGTCATTACCCGCTCTTGGGGACAACGAAATTACTTGACTGCTCCATAAAAACCCTAATTAAAACAATACAGTATAGTACAGCAAGGAAGATTAGATGACTTTCAAAGTCCAGGCTTTCCATTCAGGGCCGAGATCGCTCTGGAGAAGAAGCTGTTCTTCAGACGGCTCGTTCTTGTCTTCATCGTCCTGTATCTCCGTTCCGACGGCAGGAGCTCGAAGAGACAGTGAACAGGATGCGATGGATCTTTTACTATGTCCAGTGCCTTCCTATGGCACCTTGTGGCATAAATCTGCTCTAAGGTGGAGAGTGGGCAGCCAACAATGCTCTCTGCTGCCTTAACAACTCTGCAGAACCCCATCCTGTCCTGGGTAGTACAGCTTCCTTAGTACAGCTTCCGTACCACACACTTCTGGGAGTTCTCAGTCTACATACTGCTTAAGCCTGCCTTGTAGAATTTTAAGCATAACCTTGCTAGCGTATGAAATGAGCACAATTGTGCGGTAGTTGGATCATTCTTAGGCGCTGCCCTTCTTTGGGATTGCGTTGTAGACTGATCTTCTCCAATCCTCTGGCCACTGCTGAGTTTTCCAAACTTGCTGGCATATTGAGTATAGCACCTTAACAGTATCATCTTTTAAGATTTTAAATAGTTCCACTGGAATGTCATCACTTCCACTGGCCTTGTTATTTGCAGTGCTTTCTAAGGCCCGTTTGACTTCACTCTCCAGGATGTCTGGCTCAAGGTCAGTAACCACACTATCTGGGGTGTATGGGACATCCATATCTTCCTGGTATAATTCCTCTGTGTATTCTTGCCACCTCTTCTTGATGTCTTCTGCTTCTGCTAGGTCCTTACCGCTTTTGTCCTTTATTATGGTAATCTTTGCACAAAATGTTCCTTTCATATCTCCAATTTTCTTGAACAGATCTCTGGTTTTTCCCATTCTATTGCTTCCCTCTATTTCTTTGCACTGTTCATTTAAGAAGTTCCTCTTTTCTCTCCTTGCTATTCGTTGGAAGTCTTTAACTATCTCCCTTGCATTTTGCTTGCCTTCTGTCCCCCGCGGTTTGTAAGGCCTCATTGGACAACCACTTTGCTTTCTTGCATTTCCTTTTCATTGGGATTGTTTTCATTGCTGCCTCCTGTATGATGTTCCGAGCCTCCAACCATAGTTCTTCAGGCACTCTGTCCACCAAACCTAAATCCTTAAATCTGTTCCTCTCTTCCACTGTGTATTCATAAGGGATTTGATTTAGATTGTATCTTACTGGACCAGTGGTTTTCCCTACTTTCTTCAGTTTAAGCTTGAATTTTGCTCTAAGAAGCTGATGATCTGAGCCACAGTCAGCTCCAGGTCTCGTTTTTGCTGACTGTATAGAACTTCTCCATCTTTGGCTGCAAATAATAAAATTCATCTGATTTCGATGCTGCCCATCTGGTGATGTGCATGTGTAGAGTCATCTCATGTGTTTTTGGGAAAGAGTGTTTGTTATGACGAGCTTGTTCTCTTGACAGAACTCTATTAGCCTTTGTACTGCTTTGTTTTGAACTCCAAGGCCAAACTTGCCAGTTGTTCCTTTTATCTCTTTGACTCCCTACTTTAGCATTCCAATCCCCTAGGATGAGAAGAACATCCTTCTTTGGTGTCATTTCTAGAAGGTGTTGTAAGTCTTCATAGAATTGGTCAATTTCAGTTTCTTCAGCACCAGTAGTTGGTGCATAAACCTGGATTACTGTGATGTTAAAAGGTCTGCCTTGGATTTGTTTCGAGATCCTTCTATCATTTTTGAGATTACATCCCAGTACAGCTTTTGCTACTCTTTTGTTGACTATGAGGGCCACTCCGTTTCTTCTACGGGTTTCTTGTCCACAGCAGTAGGATATGATTATCATCCAAACTAAATTCGCCCATTCCCGTCCATTTTAGTTCACTGGTGCCAGGGTGTCAATATTTATTCTTGCCATCTCATTTTTTGCTAAATCCAGTTTACCATGGTTCATGGATCTTACATTCCAGGTTCCTATGCAATTTTTTTCTTTGCAGCACTGGACTTTCCTTTCACTTCCAGGCACATCCGCAACTGAGCGACCTTTCGGCTTTGGCCCAGTTGCTTCGTCAGCTCTGGATCTACTTGTACTTGTCCTCCGCTCTTCCTCAGTAGCATGTTGGATGCCTTCCAACCTGTGGGATCATCTTCCAGCGTCATAACTTTTATACGACCATGGAGTTTTCTCAGCAGGGATACAGGAGTGGCTTTCTGGTTCCTGCCTGTCTGCCTTGGGTGGCCCTACACTGCATAACTCATAGCGTGTCTTGAGTTATTCAAGCCCTTTTGCCATGACAAGGCAATGATCCATGAAGGACATGGTCATTAAATATTACTTGGTACAGATCCTGATGTGTCAGGTTATCATGTTCATGGCTTTGACTTTTTAATGTATTGATGAAAATGGTTGAGTTCTCCAACAAGGTTCATGTCCACATCTTCAGGATATGTTTGGCTTAAAGCATTAACTTCTTCACAAATCTCTTCCTTTGCAGCATCTAATTTTGTTAAGAATGAAATAATAATAATAATAATAATAATAATAATAATAATAATAATAATAATAATATTTATACCCCAACCATCCAGCTGGATTTCCCCAGCCACTCTGGGCGGCTTCCAACAAAAAATTAAAAATACATAAAATCGTCAATCATTAAAAACTTCCCTAAACAGGGCTGCCTTCAGTTGTCTTCTAAATGTCAGATAGTTGTTTATTTCCTTGACATCTGATGCAGGGTGTTCCACAGGGCGGGTGCCACCAGTGAGAAGGCCTGGTTCCTTGTAACCTTGCTTCTCGCCAGAAGGCCCTCAGCGCTGGACCTCAGTTTCTGGGCTGAATGATGGGGTTGGAGACGCTCCTTCAGGTATACTGGGCCAAGGTCGTTTAGGGCTTTTAAGGTCAGCTCCAACATTTTGAATTGTGCTCAGAAACGTAAAGGTAAAGGTAAAGGTACCCCTGCCCGTACGGGCCAGTCTTGACAGACTCTAGGGTTGTGCGCCCATCTCACTCTATAGGCCGGGGGTCAGCGCTGTCCTAAGACACTTCCGGGTCACGTGGCCAACGTGACAAGCTGCATCTGGCGAGCCAGCGCAGCACACGGAACTCCGTTTACCTTCCCGCCAGTAAGCGGTCCCTGTTTATCTACCTGCACCCGGGGGTGCTTTCGAACTGCTAGGTTGGCAGGCGCTGGGACTGAGCAGCGGGAGCGCACCCCGCCGCGGAGATTCGAACCGCCGACCTTTCGATCGGCAAGCCCTAGGCGCTGAGGCTTTTACCCACAGCGCCACCCGCGTCCCTAGCTCAGAAACATACTGGGAGCCAACGTGGGTCTTTCAAGACCAGTGTTCTGTGATCTCGGTGGCTGCTCCCAGTCACCAGTCTTTTTTGCAGCATCATTGTATACTGATGCCCTTTGTGCCAGATTTGATTCTAATGCATCCATCGCAGGTATAAATGCTTTGATTCTGAACTTGTTTCCTGGCTCAAGGTTCGCTAAAGCTTCATCTTCATCCTCACCTATATGCCTCCTTATAGATCAGCAGTTCTCAACCTGTGGGTCCTCAGATGTTGTTGGACTACAACTCCCATCATCCCTGAGCTCTGGCATTGCTAGTTAGGGGTGATGGCAGTTGTAGTTCAACAACATCTGGGGACCCACAGGTTGAGAAAGGCTGTTCTAGATCTTCTTCTGCTTTTCTTGTAATCAACATCAGGCAATTTGTCCTTTGCCTGTTCTTTGAAATGATCAAAAAGATCTCTGGAACCAAGTTCCTCCATTTTATTCGAAATGTTTGTGGCTTGATTACTTGTTTCACCCTTCTCTGTGGTATCAATATGCAGCCAATGCAATGCAGAAATTGTTCCATTGTAACTGCCAAGTTCTGCACTTGTGGCCCTTGAATGAGTTTCCCATCTAGTCTTTGACAAAAACTCTGGAACTTTTTTTTAATAAAAAAAACATTTTTATTCAGATTTTATAACAAATTTAAGCATAATCAAAACACCAAATTACTGTATTTTTCCGTGTATAAGACTAGTTTGTTTGTTTTTTACAAAAAAAAAAGTTTTAAAATTGGGGCTCGTCTTATGCACAGGTAGTGCTGAGGGGTGTTTTCTTAATTTGGAGTCCCTCCAAATAGGGGGTGTCTTATACATGGGGGCGTCGTATAGACGGAAAAATACGGTACATTTTACGTTCCGATTAATCTCCCCACCCCCCCATGACTTCCCCCAACTTCCCTTTTTGGGTTATAGCATATTCATTTCTTCTGTTTATAATTTCATACACCTTATATATTGAAAATTAAAATTATACCTTATAACCCTCCCTTCTCCTTCCTAGCGCCATCTTCCCCAGCAAAGCGGGTGCTTTAGGCACAGCCTCCAGCGCGAACCTGGGCCCTGGGCAGGGTTCTGCTCATTCCCTCGCTCACCCAGGGAGGTATCTGGGCAGCCTGGCCTGCTAAGCCTTACCCTTCGCCCTCCTGTCATTGGGCGGCGGCCAAGGTGGCCCCACCATGTGGGGTGTTGGCTGGGCGCACGGGGGGTGGGGTGGCAGAAGGAGGTGTTTGGAAGCTCCCGGACTGGCCATTAGTTCCTGCCTGTGCGTGTGGCGGCTGTGGCGGCTTTGGGTGGGCTGCGCGCCTTCGCCAGTATTTGCAGGCCAGCAGCTGCGGATGAGTTGTGCCTTTGTGTGCAACAAAGAGGAGAAGAGAAGTTCTCCTTTAGAAGGCAGAACAGGCAAGAGCTGTCAGTATCACCTCATAACTTGTGTGGGGTGAAAGTACCGTATTTTTCGCACCATAGGACGCACTTTTTCCCTCCTAAAAAGCAAGGGAAAATGTGTGTGCGTCCTATGGAGCGAATGCAGGCTTTCGCTGAAGCCTGGAGAGTGAGAGGGGTCGGTGCGCACCGACCCCTCTCGCTCTCCAGGCTTCAGGAAGCTATCCGCTAGCTGTGGGAGACCCAGCTCTCCCACGGCTAGTGGAGCGCTGCATTAATCCCGAAGCTTGGGGCGTGCGGAGCTCAGCGCGCCCCAAGCTTCCGGGTGCCGGCAAGGTCTCGCTAGCCCTGGGAGAGCCCCGCGACGTCGCGGGGCTCTCCCAGGGCTAGCGAAGCGCCGCGCTAATCCCGAAGCTTGGGGCGTGCGGAGCTCAGCGCGCCCCAAGCTTCTGGGTGCCGGCAAGGTCTTGCTAGCCCTGGGAGAGCCCCGCGACGTCACGGGGCTCTCCCAGGGCTAGCGAAGCAACGCGCTAATCCCGAAGCTTGGGGCGTGCGGAGCTCAGCGCGCCCCAAGCTTCTGGGCGCCAGCAAGGTCTCCGCTAGGCTAGGCTAGCGGAGACCTTGCCGGCTCCCAGAAGCTTGGGGCGCGCTGAGCTCCGCACGCCCCAAGCTTCGGGATTAGCGCTCCGCTAGCCGTGTCTAGGCTGCGGATAGCAGCCTGCTTCCCGGAGCGTCGGGCGCCCTGAAAGTAGAGCTCCAGGCGCTTCGGGAACACATCCGCAGCGTGGGGAGCCTTGCAGGAATTCCGCACAGGGCTCCCCATGCTGCGGATAGCAGCCTGCTGCCTGCCAGGTGGGGCGCCCTGAAGCAGAGCGCCCCTCGCGCCAGGCAGACATCCGCAGAGTGGGGAGCCTTGCAGGAGTTCCCCACAGGGCTTCCAACGCTGCGGATAGCAGCCTGCTGCCTGGCGGGTGGGGCGCCCTGAAGCAGAGCGCCCCTCGCGCCAGGCAGACATCCGCAGAGTGGGGAGCCTTGCAAGAGTTCTCCACAGGGCTCCCCACGCTGCGGATAGCAGCCTGCTGCCTGGCGGGTGGGGCGCCCTGAAGCAGAGCGCCCCTCGCGCCAGGCAGACATCCGCAGAGTGGGGGGCCTTGCAGGAGTTCCCCACAGGGCTCCCCACGCTGCGGATAGCAGCCTGCTGCCTGGCGGGTGGGGCGCCCTGAAGCAGAGCACCCCTCGCGCCAGGCAGACATCCGCAGAGTGGGAAGCCTTGCAGGAGTTCCCCACAGGGCTCCCCACGCTGCGGATAGCAGCCTGCTGCCTGGCAGGTGGGGCGCCCTGAAGCAGAGCGCCCCTCGCGCCAGGCAGACATCCGCAGAGTGGGGAGCCTTGCAGGAGTTCCCCACAGGGCTCCCCACGCTGCGGATAGCAGCCTGCCGCCCGGCGGGTAAGGCGCCCTGAAGCAGAGCGCCCCTCGCGCCAGGCAGACATCCGCAGTGTGGGGAGCCCTGCAGCAGTTCCCCGCAAGGCTCCCCATGCTGCGGATAGCAGCCTGCCGCCCGGCGGGTGGGGCGCCCTGAAGCAGAGTGCCCCGCGCGCCAGGCAGACATCAGCCAGCCCCACAAGCTCGGGGGACAGCAGGGAGGCGCAGCGCCACTATCCCGCTGTTCCTCGACCTGGTTCGGTTTCCCTGACCTGCTTTTGGGGGGGAAATAAAGGGGAATTTTTTTCCCTTTATTTCCCCCCCAAAAAACTAGGTGCGTCCTATGGTCCAGTGCGTCCAATCGTGCGAAAAATACGGTATGTTAAATGGGAGATAAAGACGGGGCTTGCAAAGTGTGCTCTTGGGAGGGTGGGAAGCGCAGCTGCTTTGTGTAGATGCAGAGGAGGCGGCTGCTTCCAAATTAAACCTCCTAATTAAGCGGGGTCCCTCCCTGCCTCCCGCTGCCCAGGGTCGCTGCTGCTGCCAAGATTTCAGGTGAGTGCAAACCAGTGGTGGTGGAGGAGGGAAGGGGCTTTGCAAGGGGATGGAGGTCCAGGATGGGAAGCCCCAGGACGGGAAGAGGTGGCCTGCACAAGTTCCAGATTTTGGAAAAGGAAGGAGGAAAGGGAGTTCTTTTTTTAATGGGGGCTTTGAAGGTGGAGTATGGGGGTTACACTGTGGAAAGAGAGAAGCTTCCTCCTGCACGGATCTGGTGTGAAGGGAGTTGCAGGGAAGGAGTTGCAGGGAAAGGGGAGAGGGTTGGGTATTGCTGGCCAGACTCATAATAATAATAATAATAATAATAATAATAATAATAAAAAATAATAATAAATAAAATACCCTGCCCATTGTCTGGGTTTCCCCAGCCCCTCTGGGCGACTTCCAACAAAATAAAAAACACCCAAAACAACCAAATATTGAAGTCTTTTGTAGAAATGGCCTTCGATTTTAAAGAAATGTCCTCTTTAAGAAATCATGTCATGTAAATATGTATGTTGTCCTCGAGGTCGAAGCACACACAGAATACCTAGTATGAGCAAGCAGTGCTCCAAAGTGCTTCTCTTGTGAACTTGCCATCTAAGTTGTTTACTAATGGCAAAGGCTCCTGTTTCCCAAAAGGACAGGAGGGGGAGGTCTCTCCCCCACTTTTAAGCCACCCCACTCCCACCGCATGGAAGGCAGAGGTCTTGTTCTTTCACAATCCCAGTAAACCTTGTGTGTATCTGAAGTGAACCAGGTGCTGCGGCTCCTTCCCCTATCACTGGGCTGCTGCAAGAAAAGGCAGCGGAGGAGGAAACAGATGGGTTTGAAGGCTCTTTCTGCCCCTCTCTCCTAAGCAGAGGGTGTTTGCAGGGCAGGAGGACAGAGGAGGCAGCAGTGGGTGGATCCACCGCCTCTCCCAGGGGCTCCAGATGCAAGCAGGGGGCTTCCTTCTTCTCCATGTATTCGGAGCAGTCCAACCATGTATTCAGAGCAGTCCTTTGCAAATTACTGTCTTTCTCGGTGTATAAGACGAGGTTTTTTTACCCAGTTTATAAAGTTAAAAAACATGGGTCGTCTTATACATGGAATATAGCAATTAAATATATTGCTATATATTGCCGGTGGCGGATAACTCATTCTGAATCTGACCGGACACAGGTTAGAGCTCAACGTCGAGCCTACCAAGTGGCGATAGCGACAGCGAAGAAGAATTTCTTCACCGCCTCTATTGCATCTGCAGAAAACAGCAGCAGGAGACTTTTTCAGGTGGTTCACAATTTAGCGGAACCACCTGCAACATTGGGGCCCAGTACGGGCCACATGTTCTCCTGCAATGATTTTGCAAAGTTTTTTGCAGATAAAATCGCTCAGATTCGGGAAGAAGTAGACTCCACCGTGGGAGCAGGGCTGGGGCGGGAGAGTGCTAGAGTTCTGTCTAGTCAAGTTGAGTGGGATCAATTCCAATCTGTTACCTCCGAGGATGTGGACAGGCTGCTTGGACGAGTGAAACCAACCACCTGTCTCCTGGATCCTTGCCCATCCTGGCTTATAAAAGCTAGCCGGGAAGGACTGGGCGATGGGCTTCGTGGGGTGGTGAATGCTTCCCTCCGTGAGGGAGCCTTCCCAGACCCGCTGAAAGAGGCGGTTATTAAACCGCTTCTTAAAAAACCATCTTTAGATGCGGCCACGATGGCCAATTATCGCCCAGTCTCAAATCTTCCATTCCTGGGCAAGGTGATTGAGCGAGCGGTTGCCGAACAACTCCAGGCACGCCTTGAAGAAGCGGACCATTTGGATCCCTTCCAGTCGGGATTCAGGCCTCATCATGGGACTGAAACTGCCTTGGTCGCACTGGTTGATGATCTCCGGCGGGCTAGGGACAAAGGTGAGAGCTGTTTCCTAGTTCTGCTGGATCTCTCAGCGGCGTTTGATACCATCGACCATAGCATCCTTCTGGACCGTCTTGAGGGGCTGGGAGCTGGGGGCACTGTCATACAGTGGTTCCGCTCCTTCCTCCTGTGCCGTGTTCAGAAAGTGGTGGTGGGGGATGAGTGTTCAGACCCCTGGGCTCTCACTTGTGGGGTGCCTCAGGGTTCTGTCCTCTCCCCCATGCTTTTCAACATTTACATGCAGCCGCTGGGAGAGATCATCAGGAGGTTTGGGCTGGGTGTTCATCAGTATGCGGATGATACCCAGCTCTACCTCTCTTTTAAATCAGAACCAGTGAAGGTGGTGAAGGTCCTGCGTGAGTGTCTGGAGGCGGTTGGAGGATGGATGGCGGCTAACAGATTGAGGTTGAATCCTGACAAGACAGAAGTACTGTTTTGGGGGGACAGGAGGCGGGCCGGTGTGGAGGATTCCCTGGTCCTGAATGGGGTAACTGTGCCCCTGAAGGACCAGGTGCGCAGCCTGGGAGTCATTTTGGACTCACAGCTGTCCATGGAGGCACAGGTCAAATCTGTGTCCAGGGCAGCTGTTTACCAGCTCCATCTGGTACGTAGGCTGAGACCCTATCTGCCTGCGGACTGTCTCGCCAGAGTGGTGCATGCTCTGGTTATCTCCCGCTTGGACTACTGCAATGCACTCTACGTTGGGCTACCTTTGAAGGTGACTCGGAAACTACAATTAATCCAGAATGCGGCAGCTAGACTGGTGACTGGGGGCGGCCGCCGAGACCATATAACACCGGTCTTGAAAGACCTACATTGGCTCCCAGTACGTTTCCGAGCACAATTCAAAGTGTTGGTGCTGACCTTTAAAGCCCTAAACGGCCTCGGTCCAGTATACCTGAAGGAGCGTCTCCACCCCCATCATTCTGCCCGGACGCTGAGGTCCAGCGCCGAGGGCCTTCTGGCGGTTCCCTCATTGCAAGAAGCAAAGCTACAGGGAACCAGGCAGAGGGCCTTCTCGGTAGTGGCGCCCCCCCTGTGGAACGCCCTTCCAGCAGATGTCAAAGCGATAAACAACTACCTGACATTCAGAAGACATCTTAAGGCAGCCCTGTTCAGGGAAGTTTTTAACATGTCATTTTACTGTATTTTTGGTTTTTATGAAAGCCGCCCAGAGTGGCTGGGGAGGCCCAGCCAGATGGGCGGGGTGTAAATAATAAATTATTATTATTATTATTATTAAACATATAAATAAATGCAGTACTTGCTCTGGCAGTCGCAGCTCCTCACAGTGGCGAGCCCTGGGGCCTCCATAGTCTGCTTGCCTCCCCCCACTCTGCCCGCCCTACAGCTGGGAGGGAGGCTGTAGGCTGTTCGTTTTTGCCGTGCAGCGTCTTTGTGCTGCTCAGCAAACTCTGCAAACTAATGGGGAAGTCCGCCTGCAAAACAAAGCTGCTGATCAAAGATATTTCTCCCCTCTATGCCTTTCCTGCGCCTTTCCCATGAAACATCTTGGAGACTACAAATTTCTGCACTGCTCCTCTTGCGTAACGTTGCACCGCCCGTCTGCTATTCCGTAGCCTCCTCTACCCATGCAGACTCTGTAAATGAAGGGGGAAGGGGAGGAGGCCACCTGCAAAGCGGAGCTGCCGATCAAGGTATTTCTCCCCTTTCTGCCTTTCCTGCGCCTTTCCCAGGCAGAAGCCACCTATCAGCTCCCCAATCGCCACCGGCAGCCGCCAATCACGCTCCCGCTTGCTGCGACAAGGGCAGCTGTCTATTGGCTGCCGCAGCAGCAAGCAGGAGGGCTAATGGCAGCGATCAGGCAGCTGCAACACGAGTGGTTATGACCTTGCTAGCATGTGAAATGAGCGCAATTGTGCGGTAGTTGGAGCATTCTTTGGCACTGCCCTTCTTTGGCATTGCGTTCTAGACTGATCTTCTCTGATCCTCTGGCCACTGCTGAGTTTTCCAAACTTGCTGGCATATTGAGTGTAGCACCTTAACAATATCATCTTTTAAGATTTTAAATAGTTCCGCTGGAATGTCATCACTTCCACTGGCCTTGTTATTAGCAGTGCTTTCTAAGGCCCATTTGACTTCACTCTCCAGGATGTCTGGCTCAAGGTCATCAGTCACACTACCTGGAGTGTACGAGCCATCCATATCTTTCTGGTATAATTCCTCTGTGTATTCTTGCCACCTCTACTTGATGTCTTCTGCTTCTGTTAGGTCCTTACCACTTTTGTCCTTTATTATGGTAATTTTTGCACAAAATGTTCCTTTCATATCTCCAATTTTCTTGAGCAGATCTCCATTCCCATCCATTTTAGTTCACTGATGCCCCGGGAGGTATCTGGGCAGCCTGGCCTGCTTAGCCTTGCCCTCCCCCCTCCTGTCACTGGGCAGCAGCCAAGGTGGCCCCACCATGAGGGGTGTTTGTTGGGCGGGCGGGGCGGCAGAAGGAGGTGTTTGGAAGCTCCCACACTGGCGGTTAGTCTCTTGCCTGTGCATGTGGCGGGTGTGGTGGCTTTGGTTGGGCTTGCGCGCCTTTGCCAGCATCTGCAGGCCATCAGCTGCGGATGAGTTGTGCCTCTGTGTGCAACAAAGAGGAGAAGAGAAGTTCTCCTTTAGAAGGCAGAACAGGCAAGAGCTGTCACTATCACCTCATAATTCCACCGCCTCTCCCAGGGGGCCAAGATGCAAGGAAGGGGCTTCCTTCTCCATGCAAGGGCCACCCATGTATTCAGAGCAGTCCTTTGCAAATTACTGTCTTTCTCCATGTATAAGATGAGGTTTTTTGCCCAATTTTTAAAGTTAAAAAACATGGCTCGTCTTATACATGGAATATAGCAATTAAATATATAAATAAATGCAGTACTTGCTCTGGCAGTCGCAGCTCCTCGCAGTGGCGAGCCCTGGGGCCTCCATAGTCTGCTTGCCTCCCCCCACCCTACAGCTTGGAGGGAGGCTGTAGGCTGTTTTTTTTTTTGCCGTGCAGCGTCTTTGTGCTGCTCTTCAAACTCTGCAAACTAATGGGGAAGTCCGCCTGCAAAACAAAGCTGCTGATCAAAGATATTTCTCCCCTCTATGCCTTTCCTGCGCCTTTCCCATGAAACATCTTGGAGACTACAAATTTCTGCACTGCTCCTCTTGCGTAACGTTGCACCGCCTGCCTGCTATTCCGTAGCCGCCTCTACCCATGCAGACTCTGTAAATGAAGGGGGAAGGGTGGAAGGCCACCTGCAAAGCGGAGCTGCCGATCAAGGTATTTTCCCCCTTTCTGCCTTTCCTGCACAGAAACCACCTATCAGCTCCCCGATCGCCACCGGCAGCCGCTAATCACGCTCCTGCTCGCTACGACAAGGGCAGCTGTCTATTGGAGGGCTAATGGCAGCGATCAGGCAGTTGCAACGCGAGTGGTTGTGAGCTGCATTCTGGTGGGTTAGTGATTTTCAGCATTCCCCCCAAATAATCCTCCCCAAAAGCTCAATCCCCTTTTTTCAAAATTTTGAGGCCCCCAAAATAGGGGTCGTCTTATAGACAGAAAAATACGGCAAATCTCATGTTCCATGGGATCTAGTCTTATCTCCTGAGTTCACACCAATAAAACTCCAAAACAGAGAGGAGTCCACCATTGTTTATTGCAAAGCAATAGGTTACAGTTGGATCGTTCCACAAAACTGCAACCCTGCCCAGTGGTTCAGGCAGTGGTATTTATATAATTTCAAACAAAGCATTTTGATTTTGAGCAATCATTTACATCAGAGATGTCCAAGCGCTGGACCACAATTGACAGGTAGACCTCTGTGTTGTTTTGGGTCGATTATGAGACCTTTGAAGGCCCCCCCTTTCCGCAAGAACCTCTGCACATGCTCCTGTTTCTGTTTTTGCTCAGCAGTTCCTTGTTTTAATGTTTATTGTTGCCAAAAGAATCTAAATTTTTCTTGAGTCCCCCACCTCCTTAAAAAAGTCCCTTTAGAGTTTCACATTCCTCATATTCATCATTACCTCATTTTATTTATAATACACATGTGCGATAAGCACTGGCAATTTCTGCTGATTTAGTTTTGATTCCCACAGCATTCTGTTACGTTGTGTTGGTGTGCATGTTGGAAACCTGTGTTACATGCAGCCATTTGCACCATGTGGCGACTCATGTTCCAGCTTTCAGCTGTATCTTTGTGATTCTCATATTAGCTGTATTTCTGCCCCAATTGGGGGGCGGCAACTTGCAAAATAATCAGTTATAAAGCACAGACTACCATAACTTCTGTTTTAGAAGCACACTCAAGGATTTACAGAGATACACATTATCACATTTATTGTGGCCCTTTGGGCAACTGCCACAAGGCCATTTCTGCCCATACCATGCCAGCCTTAGGAAGGGAGAAGGGACAGGCAGGCGGAAGGAATTGCCAAAGGTGTTTGAAAATGGATGGAGGCTCTTGGGAAGTGGGTGCACAATAGCGGCTTTAACAGAGGCAGCAGAATCCCTACAGGGGCTCTGAGACTCCCTTGACTTCTTCCTTCCTCCCAGGAAGCTACAACTTGCCTTGGATTCTGCGCTCCTCAAGAAGTTGAACCTGTAAACCTAGTCAGGATGGACGGAGGAAGATGGTTCATTTATTGTCTTTCCTAAAAGTCTAACAGGATTTTCTTTCTCTCCCCCCACTCCCAAACAGGTGAGGAAGACGATGGTCAGAATTCTACGGAGCCATCTGTGAATTCATTGGGAAGAACAAAGAAACAGTTTAAATGCAAGGAATGTGGAATGTGCTTTAAACCAACAAACTCACACAGGAGAGAATCCATGTAAATACATGGAGTGTGAAAAGAACTTCAGTGAAAGTAGAGACCTTAGAATACATCAACAAAATCACAATGGGGAGAAACCGTTTAAATGCATGGAATGTGGAAAGAGCTTCAGTCATAGTGGAGCCCTCAGAACACATCAACGAACTCAAACAGGGGAGAAACCGTTTGAATGTTTTGAATGTGGAAAGAGCTTCCGTGAAAGTCGAAACCTTAGAATACATCAACGAACTCACACAGGGGAGAAACCATTTGAATGCATTGAATGTGGAAAGAGCTTCAGTTGTAGTGGACACCTTAGAAGACATCAACGAACTCACACAGGGGAGAAACCATTTGAATGCATTGAATGTGGAAAGAGCTTCAGTTGTAGTGGACACCTTAGAACACATCAACGAACTCACACAGGGGAGAAACCGTTTGAATGTATGGAGTGTGGAAAGAGCTTCAGTGAAAGTGGAACCCTTAGAACACATCAACGAACTCACAAAGGGGAGAAACCATTTGAATGCATTGAATGTGGAAAGAGCTTCAGTTGTAGTGGACACCTTAGAACACATCAACGAACTCACACAGGGGAGAAACCATTTAAATGCATTGAATGTGGAAAGAGCTTGAGTTCTAGTGGAAACCTTAGAAGACATCAACGAACTCACACGGGGGAGAAACCATTTAATTGTATTGAATGTGGAAAGAGCTTCAGTCAAACTGGAGCCCTTAGAACACATCAACAAACTCACACAGGGGAGAAACCATTTGAATGTATTGAATGTGGAAAGAACTTCAGTCGTAGTGGAGTCCTTAGAAGACATCAACGAACTCACACGGGGGAGAAACCATTTAATTGCATTGAATGTGGAAAGAGCTTCAGTTGTAGTGGACACCTTAGAACACATCAACGAACTCACACGGGGGAGAAACCATTTAATTGCATTGAATGTGGAAAGAGCTTCAGTGAAAGTGGAACCCTTAGAACACATCAACGAACTCACACGGGGGAGAAACCATTTAATTGCATTGAATGTGGAAAGAGCTTCAGTTGTAGTGGACACCTTAGAACACATCAACGAACTCACACAGGGGTGAAACCGTTTGAATGTTTTGAATGTGGAAAGAGCTTCCGTGAAAGTCAAAAGCTTAGAAGACATCAACGAACTCACACAGGGGCGAAACCATTTGAATGTATTGAATGTGGAAAGAGCTTCAGTCAAAGTGGAGACCTTAGAATACACCAACGAACTCACACAGGGGAGAAACCATTTGAATGCATTGAATGTGGAAAGAACTTCAGTCAAAGTGGAGACCTTAGAATACACCAACGAACTCACACAGGGGAGAAACCATTTGAATGCATTGAATGTGGAAAGAACTTCAGTCATAGTGGAAACCTTAGAAAACATCAACGAACTCACACGGGGGAGAAACCATTTAATTGTATTGAATGTGGAAAGAGCTTCAGTGAAAATGGATCCCTCAGAATACATCAACGAACTCACACAGGGGAGAAACCATTTGAATGTATGGAATGTGGAAAGAGTTTCAGTCGTAGTGTAAACCTTAGAAGACATCAACAAACTCACACCGGGGAGAAACCGTTTAAATGTATTGAATGTGGAAAGAGCTTCAGTCAAAGAAGAAACCTTAGAATACATCAACAAACTCATACAGGGCAGAAACCATTTAAATGTATGGAGTGTTGAAAGAGCTTCAGTGTGGAGACCTTAATATTCATGAGCGAATTCACCCAGGTGAAAAGCCGTATCAAGGTATGCAATGTTCCACTCACGTTTCACTCTTTACCTCACATTAAGAAACTCATAAAGGCGGAAATCAATTTTAAATGCATGGAATCTGAGTGATGTTTTGGTGTTTGTATTTAAATTTGTATATACATATATATGTATTAAAGTAATGAAGGTCACATATACTAAATGTAGAAAAGAAGTTGGAAGTTTTTGCTAGATAAACGGGGAGAGAGTGAATCTGGAATGCTCAAGGTGTGTGATGAATCTGTTGAGTTTTGACCTGTGCCCTTCAATGCCAAAATGATGGGCTGCCCTTGTCTTGTGGATCAGCATCTGTCTGCTTTAGGGAAATGGGGTACCTCAGATGTTGGGAAACAACGCCCATAAGTCTCAGCCCATATGGCCAAGAATGATGGGAGTTGTAGTTTAAAAACTCAAGGGTGGAAAATCTCACGTTTCTTAGAACTTTTCTTTATGAATAATTATAGGTAAAACTTTTGTTGATACAGAGCTCATTTTTTATTCCAGGAGCAGCTGGTCACTTCTGCTTTATAAACAAAGCCAAATATATTGACACTTTATATTATAACCAAATTTTAGAACAGAGGCAAACAAATTTTTTTTAAAAAAACAAACCCTTTTCTTCTTTACAAACCCTTATCTTCTCAATCCAAGATTTGCTTTTCATATATATATAAATATTTGGTTAGCAAGGGGGTACAGAAATAATAATAAAAAGCTACAATAAAAGCATTATCAGCATTTAAAAAGAAATGCTATTGGATCTTCAAGGCATTGAGTTACAAATTAAGGGAAAGATCAACCATTTCTTCTGCAAGCTGTTCCCCATCCAGTATTTCCCATCTTCTGCCTTCTGAACTATGTTCCTCTGCAAACCACTGGTCCAAATCTATACAGTCCTCCTGCTCCCGGGACGATTCAGAGGGAGGCTTTCACGAATGCGCCTCAGTGCAGCTCTCCTCAGCTGGGTCCCTGGTTAGGTTTTGGTTTAGGGGAGCAAGCATGGGCCTGGCCCTTGGGTGGGGGCGAGGGGAGAAGGGAAGAGAAGTAGAGGGGATGCTTCTTTTTCCACGCAAGGCTAGTTCTTGTTGCTCCCAAGTATGTACCTGTAATCAGCAAGTGTGCATTTAGCAGGAGTGTATCCCTTTGTCGTGGAGTGCAAGTTAATTCAGAAGGCATTAGAGCGAAGCGCGTGTATCGCATATGTTAAGTTGATTGCAACCTTTTTTAAAAAAATTAATATTCTTTATTCATTAAAAAATTTGCATGTCTATACGAATGCATCCATTCTTAAGGAAATTATCCCTGAGTGCTCATTGGAAGGAGAAATCGTGAAGCTGAGGCTGCAATACTTTGGCCACCTCATGAGAAGAGAAGACTCGACTTCCGGGGTCGGCGCCATCGGTAATGGTGGATTCCCTCTAACTTTGAGGGATTAAGCTTTGCGGAAATTGGGTCTTGCCGCTACGGCAAAGCGGGGACCCCTCTAAAAATCACAGGCGGGTGAAGCCTGTGACCGTGGGACTCGGTGGACACCTTCAGTGCCCCCCCAATTCAGCGCCCCACCTGGAAAGTCGACTGAAAAGGATTATAATCCTAACATCATTACAAGAGATCTCCCTCCCTTGGTTGGAGGAGGGGGGGGGAAAGGGAGAAGTAAATTTTCCTGCAAAAAGAGAGGAAAGGAAACAAAAGTCCACCGCTTAAAGCCTGGGAACGGGCTGCCAATGGACAATAAGATTGCCGCATTGTGAAGCGCGCTGCTTATGGACAATGTAATTTTTGACAGCTAACTCTGCAAGAGAGATACATTGTTTCTGACTGGTTTCTCCTGATTTTAAGGTAACAAAACTAACTGAAATTGAAACTGTTGCTTATTTTGTTAAATGGGGGACTAGAAAAAGTTATTTTAATGCAACAAGTATTGACTGTTACTGTGTCCCCCTAGAGGAAGTTTGAAATTGTTACAACAACTGGCCAGGGGCATTTTCCACTTCAAAACAAACTCTGGCTGTGGGATCGACCTTGGGCTCCAGTTAAAGTGTTATGGCAGATGGAAAAGAAAAAATAGATTTGCTTCAAGAAAAAACAAGAAGGTCTGGTAAATCGTGGCAGCAGCGAAGAGCATCAGCATCTGGCCCTTCTGCACCACCAGGGGCAGCATCTGTTCAACTTAAGTCAAAAGGAATGGTATCTGAAGATGTTTTAGCTCTGGCATTAGGCAAAGATTGGGTCAAGAGTTTATCTCATCGGACAAGGTTAAAAAAAGAGGAGTAGCGATTTATGCAAAAGAGAGCCTATCACCGAAATTTATCTTCAAAGATGATCAAGGAAGATTTGTGGCAATTGAAATTCAAACACAAGGAGAGAAATTTTTGATAGGAGTTTATGCACCAAATGAGGGGAAATCTGAATTCTTTAAAAAGTTGCATGAGACCTTGTTGGACTATCTGGACTATAATATCATCATGATGGGAGATATGAATGGAGTGGTATCTACAAATATGGACAAGGCACAGAGACAGGTAGTTACCAAGGACGGTAGACTACCAAAAACCTTTTTTGAGATGACTGACAATATGGACTTAGTTGACATTTGGAGAACAAAGAACCCCTTGGGTAGAGAGGGAACTTTCTTCTCTGAAGCCAAAATGACATGGACAAGAATTGACCAAATTTGGATAAGTAGAGGACTGGCTCCAAAGACTAGAAAAGTGGAAATTTGTCCTAAAACTTGCTCCGACCATAATGCTGTGAAAATGGAGATGAAACTAACACCGATTGGCTCCTTCAGATGGAGGATGAATGACACCTTGTTTAGAGACGAAGAGGTTACCAAGAAGGCCCCAAAAACTTTGAGAGATCATTTTGAGATAAATATGAATACTACCATTGAAAAAAGAGTAATCTGGGACGCAAGCAAAGCGGTTATGAGGGGGTTTCTGATTCAACAGAATGCAATAAAGAAGAGAACTCAAAACGAGAAAAAAGATAAAATTTTGGAGAAAATAAAAGAAGGCGAGAAGAAACTGAGAGGGAAACCAAAGTCACAAGAGATTCTGAGAGAAATAAAGCTACATCAAGTTCAATATATGAGAATGATGAATCAGGAAATAGAGTGGAAAATTAAACAGATGAGACAAAAGACATTTGAATCGGCTAATAAATGTGGGAAATTGTTAGCCTGGCAAATAAAAAAAGACAAAAATTTAACACCATTACAAATTTGGAAGTGGAAGGAAAGAATATACAGAATCCAGTGGAGATTAGAAAATGTTTCCAGAGATACTTTAAACAATTATATACACAAGGGCCACAGAAAGAGATTGATATAGATCAATTTTTAAAAACAAATGGACTACAAAAAATCTCTCAAGAAAATAAGTTAACGTTGAACTATAAAATAACAGAACAGGAGGTAGAAGGTGCTATCCAGAATATGCAACTGGGTAAATCTCCAGGGCTGGACGGTTTAACTTCAAGATATTATAGATCTTTGAAAGATTGGATAATTCAACCACTAAAGGAAGTTTGTAATGGAATTTTGGAGGGGGGAAAAGCACCAGCACCGTGGAAGGAAGCTTACATTACACTTATACCGAAAACTGAGTCTGAGAAGACACAACTTAAGAACTACCGCCCCATATCTCTGCTTAATGTGGATTACAAAATCTTTGCAGATATTTTGGCTAAAAGATTAAAAAAAGTACTAGTGGAAGAGATAAAGACCAAGCAGGCTTTCTCCCGGGCAGACACTTGTCTGACAACACGAGGCATATCATTAATATTTTAGAAAAATTACAAGTGAACATTAATACTAAAGCAGTTTTGATATTTGTGGATGCGGAGAAAGCTTTTGACAACATTTCTTGGAGTTTTATGAAGAAAAATCTTCAAGGGATGGGGTTGGTCAAGGTTTTGGAAATGGTATAGGTGCAATTTATTCAGAACAAAAGGCTAAACTAATTGTTAACAATGTGGTGACGGAGGAATTTAAGATAGAGAAAGGGACACAACAAGGTTGCCCAATTTCCCCATTGCTCTTTATTTTGGTCCTGGAGGTTCTCCTAAATATGATCAGAAGGGACCAACTGGTTAAAGGTATATAAGTTGGAGCCAAATTGAAAGCTTTTGCAGACAATCTAGTACTGATATCACAGGAGCCAGAATCTAGTACTAAAAGAGTATTGGAATTGATTCAAGAATTTGGTCAGGTTGCAGGATTTAAGTTGAATAAGTTAAAAACTAAAGTTCTAGAGAAAAATCTAACACCGATTGAGAAAGAGAGGTTTCAGACGGAGACAGGTTTAACATTGGTTAAGAAAGTAAAATACCTGGGGGGTTAATATGACTGCTAAGAACTTGAATTTATTTAAAGATAACTATGAAAAATGTTGGTCAGAAGTGAAAAAGGATTTAGAAATATGGTCAAATTTGAAGCTTTCCTTGCTAGGCCGTATTGCTGCTATAAAAATGAATGTATTGCCCAAGAATGTTGTTTTTGTTTCAATCATTGCAAATTTTGGACAAAATGGACTGTTTCAAGAAGTGGCAGAGAGATATTTCCAGATTTGTCTGGCAGGGCAAGAAGCCCAGAATAAAATTTAAAATACTAACTGATGCAAAAGAAAGAGGTGGATTTGCCCTGCCAGACCTTAGACTTTATTATGAATCAGCTGTTAGGATTCTCAGCCGTCAGTCAGAGGGAACTGGCCTCACACCAGGCATTCGGCTCGAGATCCTGGATGACCTTCCCGTATGCTTCCCCGGCAGACACAGGCAAGGTCACAAATCGGCGATCCCACTCAACATGAGAAGGACACACCCTCCTCCTCCCTGCTGCCCTCAGGGAGGGGGAAAGAGACACACAGAAATCTATTTACATCTTTTATTTCTGTCATCCCAGCAGTACAGAGAAAAACATGTCTGCACTCTCCAGTCTCCAGAAGAAGACCACAACTCCGCCCCTGCACTTCCAGTACAGGTCACATGATACACTGAGCTAACATCCGGTGCTCAGTACACTGAATGGACTGCCCACTTTCTCCAATAGTACAGTCACAGACATAAACATCCTGTTTGACATTCAAGCCACTTGCATCTGGCTTTTGCATTGCTGCTTTTTCCTGACATCAGCAGCATTTTGCTGGCTGAAAGAATGGCTGCTTCTTGAGAACACAGACATTTTGGATTTAGGTTTCAATAATGTATTTGGGTGGCATGCATATTTGTGGTATGACAAGGTCAAAGCACATAAAGCATTTAAAAACCATATTGTCAGGAAAGCATTGTTCAATATCTGGATAAGATATAAAGATTTGCTTGAAAATAAAACCCCAAGGTGGCTATCACCGATGGAAGCGAAGGCTCAGAAAAAGCTCAATATGGAGGCCAAATGGCCGAAATATTGGGAGATTTTGGGACAAGAAGGAGATAAATTGAAATTGCAGAGTTTTGAGAAACTTAAAAGATAAAGTGCGAGATTGGCTCCATTATTATCAAATAAGGGAGGCTTATAATCTGGACAAGAAAATTGGCTTCCAGGTGGAAAAATCAAAATTGGAAACAGAACTGTTAGATCCCCAAACTAAGATATTATCAAGAATGTATAACTTGCTGTTGAAATGGAATACTCAGGATGAAACGGTGAAATCTGCTATGATAAAATGGGCACAAGATGTCGGACATAACATTATGTTGGCTGACTGGGAACAGTTATGGACCACAGGTATGAAATTTACAGCATGTAATGCCTTAAGAGAGAATATTATGAACACCAGTCATGAACATGACACCAGTCAAGCTTGCAAAAATCTACCATTTGCCTGATAATAAATGTTGGAAATGTAAAGAAAATGAAGGTACATTCTTTCACCTCTGGTGGACGTGCTCAAAGATCAAGGCTTTCTGGGAGATGATATATAATGAAATGAAAAAGGTATTTAAATATACCTTCCTCAAGAAACCAGAGGCCTTTCTCTCGGGCATGGTCGGCCAATTGGTGTTAAAGAAGGATAGAACTTTTTTATGTATGCTACAATAGCAGCAAGAATACTCATTGCAAAGTATTGGAAGACACAAGATCTACCCACCCTGGAAGAATGGCAGATGAAAGTTATGGACTATATGGAATTGGCGGAAATGACCGGCAGAATCCGAGACCAGGGAGAAGAGTTGGTGGAAGAAGATTGGAAGAAATTTAAAGACTATCTACATAAACACTGCAAAATTAATGAATGTTAGAATGATGTTGGCATGAAGTTAAGTGGTTCTAGCAGCAATGCTATAAAGGAGTATATAAAAATGGATTGTTATCAGATGAGAATGTAAAGATATAATACATTCAGGTAGAGGAATAAGATAAAAACAAGGATGGAGAAGATTTGCTGATTTAACTAACTGAACTGGAATACAAAAAAGGGAGGTGTGAGGAGGTCAGGGAAACAAGTAAACGAAAGATAAGATATGAAAAGATTGATTTGATTTTAATTGTTTTTTGCTTTTCTGTATTTTGTAATTTTTTCTTTTCTCTCTTTTTTTCTTATTTTGCAACTTTTTTGTAATCTTTCTGTAAACTTTAATAAATATCTTTTAAAAAGAAGAAGAAGAAGAGAAGACTCCCTGGAAAAGACTCTGATGTTGGGAAAGATAGACGGCACAAGGAGAAGGACGACAGAGGACGAGATGGTTGGACAGTGTTCTCGAAGCTACAAACATGAGTTTGATCAAACTGCGGGAGGCAGTGGAAGACAGGAGTGCCTGGCATGCTCTGGTCCATGGGGTCACAAAGAGTCGGACACCACTAAACAACATACAAACATTATGTACAATCTCTTAACAGGTAGAAAAAACAAAATGATTGAAAATAGAAAATTTATAAAGAAAGAAAAAAATAAAGAATTAAAAAAGATAAGAAACCAAGAAATAATAGTAAGGAAAAAAGACAAAGTTATTTACATAGTAAAACTACTCATCGGCACAATCATTCCCATCCCGCTCATTCTACTGTTTGATATAACATACTTTTTAAAACAGGCTTACATTATATAATACCATTTCTTTCTGCTTTGTATACATTCCTTTGATCTCTTTCTTTACAAATATCACTCAATTTCTGCTCATATGGAGTTATTTGTACAATAAGGTTTTACATAATTCTGAAATATTATCCATTCTCTATTTGTTTTTGTTTCCATATTCCTCTAACTGATCTCGTCAGTTTTGCTAATTGTAGATATCATGAGTATCTGCCAATCTGTAATCTCTGGGTGCGTTTCATTTTTCCAGCTCCTTGCTATAAGGGTTCTAGCTGCTGTTATACCATACATAAACAATGATCTTATAACTTTTTAAATTTCTGATGGTAATATACCAAGTAGGAAAATCTTTGGGGTTTTTTTTTTAAAAAAGTAATTTTAAATAGTTTCTTAAACTTGTTCTAAATATCATTCCAGTATTTGCCAATGGCTACACAGGTCCACCACGTGTGATAGTATGACCCCCTCCTTTTTTTTACATCTCCGACAGGTTGATGTTTTCCCTTTCTACATTTTAGCAAGCTTTTTGGGGGGTAAGATGCCATCTATATACCACTCCCTGCAAGGCCTTTCCCACCTGGCCTAGGGGGCGGGGCCCAGACTCACCCAGCCCTATTTAACATGTATTCTGTAGTTGACCTCCTTTGTAATGTGTTGTTTTGAAATCTTTAAGATAATAGTTTAGTTTTCTGTTACGTTGCTTTGACAGTATACTCTATATTTCACATTTTTCACATTGTTTTATTTACCGTATTTTTCGCTCTATAACACGCACCCGACCATAACACGCATGTAGTTTTTAAGAGGAGGAAAACAAGGAAAAAAATATTCTAAACGAAACAGTGGGTGTATGATTTTTCTGGTTCATTCTGTGGCCACAGACATGTGATCTGATGGTGAGTTTAGGGTAGCCCAATGCAAAAATCCTGAGGATCCATGTGGATCTGTGCTTTGTAACCGCATTTTTGCACCACTGCGGCCCCAGGCAACAGTGAGTGCGTGAGTTTTTGGTGCAAACTGTAGCCATGGACATGCTATGTGATCTGATGGTGAATTTGGGGTGACCCAGTGCAAAAATCCTTAGGATCCATGTGGAGCTGTGCTTTGTAACCATGTTTTAAGTTGGGAGGTAAGGAAAGCACTCAAGGGACAAGGAGCACGCGTGGAGTGTGTGGAGAAGGATGCTGCTAATCATGCAGAAGATCGGTTTTAGGGGTGAAGGCTCCTCTCCTCTCCCTCTTTGCTCCTTTAAAGCAAGCAGGCTCTGCTTTTCTTCCTCCTCCCTGGCTCCCCCCCCCCCCCAGCTTAGCGAGCTGAAAATCTTTCCTGCTATTTAGTGAGCTGAGTGTTGAGGAGAGAGGGACAGAGAGCCTGCTTGCTTTAAAGGAGCCAACCGGACACTCGTGTAAGCGGCTCCTCTCCTCTCCCGCTTTGCTCCTTTAAAGAAACAGTTGTTGGGCAACAACTCCCATAAGCCTCAGCCCAGATGGTCAAGGTTGATGAGAGGTGTAGTTCAAAAGCTCAAGGGTGGAAAATCTCACCCGTATACAATCCCGTATACAAATAGCCAATTCAATTTCCTAGCTGCCAGCCTTTATGTGGCCAAAATGGAACCCTTCTTCCAAGGAAGAGAGGGAGGTACCAGTAACCTCGAGGCAGCTCCATTGGTTACGTATATCCAATAAATTTTTAGGTGAGGGGGAAAGATAGCCAAAGCCACGCAATGAGAACTGCACATGGTCTGTGGATACAGAAAACTGGCTGTGGGGGTGGGGCGCTGGTTGACAGCAGGAAAGGAAAACTGGAGAGGGATGGATAGCAGTGGAGTGTGCTGGAAAAGGGTAATGTTTTGGATCAGAAGCACTCAGTGCCTCAGCATTTTCATCCATGTCGTTACTGGACAGGCTACTCTGGTGCACCGGAGACAGAGAGAGTACCTTGCCTTCAACTTCTTCTCAATGGCAGCATTCACCTCCCATCATCCACAGCCATAGATGACGATTGCTGAGCCTGATGGGGGTTGTAATTCAGCAACATCTGGAGGGCCAGAGGTTCCCACACTTACCTGCAGGCTCCATCCTAAGACCGAGTTCATCAGAGTTGGGTCCTTGTTGACTAAGAGCCCCGGGGATGATGGGAGTTGTAGTCCAACAACATCTAGGGACCCAAGACTGAATGACGTCGGCTTGTAGGATATATTGTTGCCTAGGCTAAGCAGTCCTGGGTCTTGGGAGGAGGCCACACATACCACCTTGAGTTTCATGATGGAAGAAAGGAAGGATATGACAGCAGAAAAGTAGAATGTTTCTTAAATAAGGCCCATGGTTGCTTTTTGCTAAGCCCTGCTATAGAGGCCTGTTGGACTCTGCCTCATGTTGGATTTTGGGCAGGGGGAAGTGTGTTGCCAGGATACTTTTTTCATCCTGCTTGCATTCTTTGTGTATAAAGAATGTAAATAATTTTAACTGATTTCAATAGCGTTCTGATACTGATTCTAACTGCCGAGGGTGGGGCCTTATAGTGAAGGGTGGCAACAAAATAATAATCTGAATACAGTGCTCTGCATTGGGATGCAAAAGGGGCAAGCTAGGATGAGTTTCGTTTGCCTAACTGGGCTCCTAAAATTGTTTCCTATGGTAATGACACACGGCATGAGCCTCACAGAAGTGAGTGAAAAGCAAAATGAAAGCTATTCAATTAGTTAACCTTGACCATAGCAGAAATGCATTTTCCCACCTTCCCTTGAAACAGCCTTGCCCTACAATGTTGTGTCAGAAGCTGTCCATGGCAACGATCCCAGATCTCAGAAGGCAGGCAGTTGGGACGAGTGCTGTGTTGCCCTGTGAGGAACACAAAACGGCACTGGAGGCTGCCATTGTGGGCTCCATTGTGTTCACTGTCACCCCTGATTGCTTGCCTTCTCCACATCCACGCCACATTTAAATCACTCTAGTACCACTTCAGTCAGTCATGGCTTCCCTCAAAGCATTCTGGGAGCTGTAGTGAGTCTGGCTGGCTGCTGCTGTTGCTGCTGCATGTCCCTGTTCACTGTTTCTGTGAGGAAAATACAGGACACTGCAAAAGACACAGGGTGCCATAAGCTAGACAGAGAGTGATCCCTCTCTATACATGTAAATAGAGAGACTTCTGTTCAGGAGATTTCTGTATAAAGAACTCTTTATAGAGGGGGAAATGTGGACTAAGTGAGGTTGGAGTGGAACCATGTTTGTTTAAATATGACAATGGAAAATATGCTCTCCATTTAAATTTTTATTAAAATAATTCGTTCAGTTACCCAGAAGAGTCATTAGGCTTTTTTTTGCTGTAAGCTACTTCATACATTGTAAGAAGTGGGTCAGGAAACCCTTGATCCTGCTCCTTAAAATACTGAATGGAATTCCTAAATAAATATGAATGGGCCGGGGCTGCACAAAAATTGTTATTTTGTACTGCAGCCCACATTTCAGAATAACAGATAGGCACCATACTGAAATTTCTGTAACTGCTCCAGAGAGACTTGTTTTTTAAAATGTTTTTATTAAATTCTTGGGTACACCCAGAGTCTCTGTTTTCAAGACACAGAATCCTTCAAACAAGTCAGTCATATTCAGAGTGAGACAGTACTGTTCTAGGCAGTATGGAGTTGGGGGGGGGGAAGAAAAGTGGGAAGAGAAAGGGAAGGAAAGCGGGAAAGAAATAAACATTTCATTCATTTCTATAGTATGTGAGCTTTTGTGTCAACGTCAGGTAAACAAGTATTTTATTTTTATTGGCAGTGGGAGAGACCAGAGGGCTCAGGAAAGTGGTTGGTTGCAGGATATTTGTCAAAGCAATGCCCAGTCTCTGTGGTGTTTGAGAGTGACCCCCCCCAATGGCTGTTCACACATGCGAGGGAGCCATTGCCTGCTGCTGTCAGCATGTGGCGACCGTGTGTGTGAAGGGACAGAATACCCAAATCCTGTCTGTGAAATCACCCCAGGCTTCAATAATCAACCAGGCCTCAAAACTGTCCAAAACTCCTTTTGTCTTCTAAAAATCCAAAACAGCTTTTCTCTGCTCTTCTCTGCTTTTCTCACAAGATGCTGTGGCAAAAGGCAAAATGTTACTTTTAAAGGCTGATGCATAGGCTCTGTCATTGCCAAGAGTACTCAGGCCTGAGAAACGAATCTTATCTCATTTGGTTGCAACATCTTGGACATGCTGAACCACCAGGGCTCTTCGACCCACCCCCTCGGCTTCTCATTCCCCCTTTCCTGGGAAGAGTCCAGAAAGCCCTTGTAGTAATCTAGGTGTAGCGGCATCCCACCGCTGCCACCATGTAGTAATCTACGCCCCCAGCTGCCTGCCCCTCCCTCACCTGTCCCTGCTCTCCGGCCCGACTAGGCTTCTTGAGCAGGGCTGGCAGGCGTATTTACTTTTACAACACAGAACCAAATCGACCCGGTAGGGCTGCCACCACTCCATCTGTTCCCGGGGATCCAGAACCACAACCCAGGGAGAAGGCTGTGACCCGTTATCACTGGCTATCCCCACTCCACAAGTTGTATTTACAGACTTGCAGACAGAAATTCTACGGTAGAGCGTAACCAAGCGTAAGGCTAGGACTTAGCTATTCCCCCGGAAAGGCACATAAACCAAACAGGTTCTTCTTTAAAAATTTATTTTAAAAAAATAACAGAAAACATGCTAAAACAGCAGGCACATCTTTTGAAACTTACAGATAAGAAAATAAAGACGTTGTATAGTCTAGCTAACTTACATACTCACAAAGTCAAACACAAATAGGATAGTCAAGAGTCCTTTCAAGAGTCCGCAAATTGAAGGCTTTCGTAGATCTCCATTTCAAAAGACGAAACGGCGGCTATTAGGTGGAACATCACAGCCGGGCATCTTTGCGGATTGCAGTGAGCAATGGCAGAGAGCAACTTCTCAAACAATTCCCTGATCTTTTATCCACAATTCGCACTTGGCGTCGTAACTCTCAAGCCAATCGTAAGTCTTAATTAATTTTTAAACTCACCAATGACCGGCTTGCTAGTCAATCAATCTACCCCTTGGCAGCTGGGTCAATTTAGAATGCAGAACCCAAATCAAAGAGTTTACTCCCTTCCTTAGAAACTATCCAGATCCCCATTCCCAAGCAGTTCAAGGACAGATAACATCGTTGGGGGGGGGGATGTTCACACCCTGAGACCCAGGTGTCAAGCATTTCATTAAATCAAGGCTTCCTTTATTCCGATAAACCTTTCACGCCAAGGAGCCAGCTAGTCTAGAGTTTAAAGAAACACAACTTCTTTCCCAGGGTCCTTGTGGCTGATAAAGTTCCCACAAGGCCTCACTCTTTTTACTTGACCAAGGAATGATTTCTAAACAGTACCAACTTTACTACAGCCCTAAAAAACTGTTTGTGAATTCCCCCCCCAGCCAGGCCTTGGCGTACGCATTTTAAAAACTGCATTTCCCTCTAAGACAAAAAGCATGAGCTAAGCAGTCCTCTCTGTAACAAAAACGCTGTAACAAACCCATAGCTGAGAACAGTAAAGCTTTTCGCTTCCCAGATCCAAGATAACCTTGTCCTGGTACATTGATTTGCAACATACTTCCGGGAACAGAGCCAGAGAACGAAAAGCAACATTTCTATGTAAGAATCTGTGAAGGGGGAGAGGAAAAAAGGGGTTTGAAAAAAGGATAAAACCTGCTTGTAAAATGTTTTCGGTGCAGCCTGTCTTTTGTGAACTGAATCACACAGGTGCCTCTGCCCCCCCCCCCCCGGATGGCAGAATAAAACGCTCTTTCTCTGGATTAACCCCTTGGTGTTGTTTGGCTCCTTTTGTCTCTGCTCGGGTGCAACAATTATTCCTACCCATGGATTAAAAAGGCTACACAATAATCCCAAGACAGCTTTCTGTTCATGCTCAGAGGAACTCATGCGGCAGGACTCCTGGAAAAGGAGGAGAAAGGAGGAGAGAACTGGAAAGGGGTATATATGCTTGTGCACAGGAAGGACTGTGAACTTAGTGCATGCTTTTTGTGACTTATCACACTTGCTCCTTCTACTAGTTCATGGATGGTAGAAATAAAAAGTCTTTCTCCGAAACTATTCCTTGAGTGTCTGTTGACTCCCACTTCCCTTTCCCAGGCGCAATATTTTTCCCACCCGAGGGCAAAGCCTCATAAGGCTACATGTGTGTCTAAAATGCCAGGAGGCAGTGACCCAAATCTGGACCACGACAAGGGGATGGCAGATCTTTAGCTAGGGACTGACCTGTGGGAATGTTTAGAAAGGCAGGAGAGGATATATTATTTGATGATATCCATACTAACCTTCGTTAACAAGTTCTATACCTTAGCATAATTCAAACATTCTCCTTTTCAAATTTGCACAGCGGTACGCTTGTTGCAGGCTCATCTGAGCCTCACTATTTAAGATTCCTGATAAGATCCCTTGTTATCCCTCTTTAAAAGTGTAGACACGACAATCTTATTAAAATCAATATACAGGTAGTTTATTCATTTTCATTCAGTTCACAATTAAGTTACAAAGGCTTAAGTTACAAAAGTATATCTATATCTATATCTATACATAAACTATAATCTAAGGGAATTAGTCCCAAGTGACTGCGACTCAGCAGTCACTTCTCCTAACACATAGAAAAAAACAAAATGGAGAAGGAAGAATGAAGCACATGGAGGAGGTGTGCTCCACCACCCAGAATAGGCCACACCTATTTCAAGTCACATGTAGAGGAAACGCTTGTCCCAGCTCAGGAGGAAAGAGGAAGTTTTCTCCTGGGTGGCACAAAGCATCCCCTAGCATGTCCACTCTAGGAATGTTGTACCTGACTGCTACGAATTTCATATCCCACAGACCCAAGCTCCTCCTGCCCACTGTCCAGAAAATGTCCCCCATAAAAAAAGCCCACCCTGAGATTCCTTCTTCTTTCGCTCTCCAATTTTATAAAGGTAAACTCCTATTATGCAAGAAATTGCTTAATAAAAAATTGTGGTGTTGCCCTCATTGTGAATAAGTGAGGTTCATAGACACAGAATGAAAGAGTTGGAGGGGGCTAAGTAGGTCATCTAGCCGAACCCCCTGCAATGCAGGAATCTTTTTGACAAGGTGGGGCTCGAACCCACAACCCCAAGAGTCTCATGCTCTACCAACTGAGTTATCCCAGGACTCGGATCAAATTCAGCTGGTAGGATTGCAAGCAATCGGGAGCAAAGCTTTTGTATGAATATATTACCTCAAGTTATTCTGATGCTCCCAAATGCACTAGTACAAATAATTTTTCAGATTGAAAAAGTGGTATAATTACTTCTGTTATTATTATTCTCCAGGCAATTTGGATGACTTCCAGGAAAATATAAAAACATAATAAGACATCAGACATTAAAAACTTTCTGATTCTGCTTCTTTGACAGAAGCCGACAGGGAACCAGGCAGAGGGCCTTCTTGGTAGTGGCACCCACTCTGGAATGCTCTCCTGTCAGATGTCAAGGAAATAAGCATCTATCTGACTTTTAGAAGACATCTGAAGGCAGCCCTGTATGGAGAAGTTTTAATGTTTGATGTTTCATTGGTTTTTAAAAAATATTCTGTTGGGAGCTGCCCTAGTGGCTGGGGAAACCCAGCCAGATGAGCGGGTATAAATAATGTGGTTGTAATATTAATATTATTATGCTTACTTGAATAAGGTTTTCTGGAAGCCGCCGGAGGGAAGAGATGCACTTGGGCTCCTCGCAGGCTTGGCCACCATGAGGAAAGTGCTGAGATTCCTGCATTGCAGGGGGTTGGACTAGATGACTCTCAGGGTCCCCTTCCACCTCTACGTTTCTATGATTCTAACAGGGTGCGGGACTGGATGGGCTTGGTTAAACTACAGGGCTCTTCATGTGATCTGTGTGTGCATGTAGACGAACGTTTTTCTGTCTGTCTGTTTGTTTTTGTGTGTGTGTGTGTGTGTGTGTTGAGAGAGAGAGAGAGAGAGAGAGAACCTTCAGGGAGAGGCCCCTGTCTCTTATTTGCAACCAGGATGAAGGAGTTGCAATACCCCCACACTTGACCCACCGCTTCCCTGCCTGCTCTCTCTCCACCCCCAACCCTAATTATGGGTATTGCATTGCACCCCCCCAAGCTTGCTGCACCCCGAGGCGCTTTGCACTCACCGGATTCCTTGCAGTACAAGGACACTGCACGACGGCAGAGGGGGCGGGTCAGCTGTTCCACTTAAGCCGCGCGCCCCTTTCTCAAATCAGTATGGAGCAGCCCCACCCTCTCTTTCTCTGTCTCTCTCTAGCAGCTTGCTAGAGAGCCTCTCTCTAGGCTTTAACCCTTAAAGCAACGAGCCTCTGTTCCCTATACTCGAAGCCCAGGTTCCCTCCCTTCTCTCCCCATTGGCTGATTACTGCAATTATCCCCCCCCCCCCATATCCTACCTCCCTGGCGGGGGCTCCCATTCCCGCCGCCGCTGCCCAGGGTCGCTGCCACCATCTCCAGATTTTGGGTGAGTGCAAAGCCAGCGTCGTGGAAGGAGGGAAGGGGCTTGGCAAGGGGTGGGGGGTCCAGGTTGAGACGCCCCGGGACGGGGAGAAGAAGAGAAGGGAGGAAAGGGAGCTGTTTCTCTTAATGGGGCCTTGAAGGTGGAGGGAGGGAGGGGTTTCCACTGTGGAAAGAGAAAAGCTTCCTCCTGCCCAGATCTGGGGCAATGGGAGTTGCAGGGAAGGAGGCGGGAAAGGGGAGAGGGCTGGGTATTGCAGACCAGCCTCGCCATAGTAGTAATAATAGTAATAATAATCTGATATTTATACCCCGCCCATTTTCTGGGTTTCCCCAGCCACTCTGGGCGGCTTCCAACAAAATAAAAAAACACCAAAAACATCCAAACATCCAAGTCTTCCGTTTTGTAGAGGAGATGGGGACATGGATTGCTGGATGGCAGAGGAAGAAAGGGGAAAAGATGGAGAGGAAAAGCAAAGGCAGGGGGGTCCTGGCAGGAAGAAGGAAGGGGGGAGGCCTTCTCCAAAGCAGCTCTTTGTTCCTTGAACTTCTTGCATAAAGTAGTGGGGGCAGGTTTGATGAGGCCCTAAGCTACTGGAGGTAATGGGGCCCTTCATATGTCCAGCTGTCTTTTGTCAACAACAAATTGTCACTGTTTTTTGTGTTGAATATATGCTATATGGTAATTTATGGACCTAATCGGTATCTAAAACCATTTGCACATAACAGAGTATGTGCATAATACAATTATGAAGTATATTAATAGTGAAATAATTATTAAGCTCTAACTTAAAATGATTTTGTTATTCATAACAAACTTAATAATGCAAACACATTATGGCATTTGGCAATAACAAAAGTTCCTTTAGAAACACAATTTACAAAGACTCCTAATCTAGTCCTAGAAACTTGCTATAATAATAGGTGTGAATATATGATGCAAACTACTAATAATTATAAATAGCATTATTAACATGAAATTAATTGTTATAACCTGTACAATGCAATTGTAGTTAATACAAGGCAATTTTTATATAAGTATCAATATTACCATAATAGTCCACATTCTTCATTGGGAAAGCAGACCTTTGTACCCTGTTACACTTAGTGAGTGTAAAAGACAGTATTTCTAGTAATATGTCGCATTTATAAATAATAGCAATACTATACACACCTGTACATAAAAGTTATTTTACAGGCCTAATTGTATTACTGCATCTACCCAATACCCATTCAACTGTATAATTTTATCATGATTCATTGTGTACTGTGTATACAAACAGTACACAAACATGATCTAAATTACAATACTTTCCTTCTTGCCTTTGCCAAAGGAAAGTCACTCATGATATCATCAAATGATAAACTGCTTAGCTTGTCACTTTCTATGTACATGAGGCTGAAGTAACATACCGTATTTTTCGCTCTATAAGACGCACCAGACCACAAGACGCACCTAGTTTTTGGAGGAGGAAAACAAGAAAAAAAAATTCTGAATCTCAGAAGGCAGAACAGCAAGAGGGATCGCTGTGCAGTGAAAGCAGCAATCCCACTTGCTGTTCTGGCTTCCGGGATAGCTGCGCAGCCTGCATTCGCTCCATAGGATGCACACACATTTCCCCTTACTTTTTAGGAGGGAAAAAGTGAGTCTTATAGAGCAAAAAATACGGTAATTTATCTTGAGACATTGTTGTTCTAAATTCATTACAAATGGCAATTTGCAATCATCATTCAAAGGAACATTCTCAGAATTCCTTCTACATTATTTTTTTTTTTTTGAAATAATATTTATTAAAGTTTTCAAATACAGAAAGTAAAGATAAAAGTACATTTAGAACCTTATTTTCTTACATCCACTTTCTGGGACTCCCCCCCTCCCCCACCCCTACCATATTCCCCTTTCATATTGTTGTCTCCACAAGTTCTCACTTCTAATTTAAAACTTAATTTGTTTAACTCATTATTCAAATTTAAATTTGTACAATCCTCATCAATACCCTTGATAGAAAGACTAAAGTTCTCTCCCCAAGGCCCACCCCATTTTCATTCCACAATTTCCCTTTTTTTTTTTTAGTAAAAACACCCCACAGAATAGAAATATAAGAAATAAAAAGTATAGTAGAGAAAAGAAGACCAATTCAAAAAATAGTTACAAGCCTTTGGGTTCTAATTCTCCCCCCCCCCTTCCCCGGTTTAATTTCCCCCTGTCCACTAATCTATGTTGTCTGCCTGGAATTCTTAAATCCATCAATCACATTTTTCCCCCAACTCCTTGCAGGTTTTTTCTTTTTTAGAATTATTTTTAAAATTAATTCCTTAGTCTTTAATCTTTAAAACTGTAAAACTCCCCCCATTGTTCTTTCCAAGTTGTAGTCCAGTTTCCTCTTGTTCCGCTGCTAAAACGTTCTAATTCAGAAATTTAGTAACTCTGCAGGGGTTATTATTATTCAGGAACAAAAACTTGCGTTCAGTCCCTTCCTTTCTTCAATAGAAAATTCTATTGTCTCCTTTAGTGTAAACACCCTGTAGACACTGTTTCCGTTTTGCAGCTTTCCCAGGAGATAACCAATCCTGTAAAATTCCGAAGGTTTTTTTCCACTTACGACCATCTTTGTAATGTCCCGAAACTCCTCTAGGGGGATTATTGTAACTTTGTTTTCTCTAGTCCAAAAGTCCGATTGTTATCCATGTTTTCGCCATTTTGTATCCAAATCTTAGCAAGTTATAACAAATTGTAGCAAATTTAGCCAGCAAAGTCCTAGTAATAAAATCCTCTTTGAATTTCCGACTTTGACAGCTACTTTGACAGCTGTCAAAATCTCCGGCTCTTTTCACCAGGCTCTCTCCTCAATCACCCCGGTTCCCAGGGGGGGGGGTTACGTTTTCCTTCTCCCTCAATTCTTCCTCCAGCACAGTTATTGTAGTTTCCCATTGTGGAATTCTTAGTTTTTATCAAAAATACCGTTCTTTTTGGGCCTTGGTTTCCCAATCCTTGTTTTAGAATGTTTACAGTAGGGAGGGGGACTGACTTCCTTTTTGGATCCCCCCCCCCCGCTCGTCTCAAATCCGAATTTTTTTTTTCTCCTTTTGAACCCGGTTTCCAAATTACTCACGGGTTGTTGTTAAAAGTCCGAATTCTCAATGGAAGAAGTCAGCGCTCTCCGCCGGATGGCATGCGGCTTCGCTCGGCAGGGATAGCAGAGGACTCAAAGCACCACGCTTCTCCCCGGCACCCGATCCGTAGCCTTTAAAAAGGCTCCTTCACGAGTCGGGAGGGCGCTAACGGTGCCAGCCGAGTCTCCATGTCCACGGCCTCCGTGGCCGTGGTTTTTAAGGGTCCCCGCATCGCCGGTGCGGTAGGACCCAGCCCCTGCCGAGCAGGCTCCCTCCGGAGCTCGGAGGGAGTCCGCCATTCGGCGATGGCGCCAACCCGGAAGTCCCCCCAGAATTCCTTCTACATTAGGGAATGCTGACTGGACATTGTTGTTGTTTATTCGCTTAGTCGTGTCTGACTCTTTGTGACCCCATGGACGAGAAGCACGCCAGGCACTCCTGTTTTCCACTGCCTCCTGCAGTTTGGTCAAACTCATGTTAGTAGCTTTGAGAGCACTGTCCTTTTTTTTTTTTTTAAATTTTTATTTATTACAAGCACATAAAATTTCCACACATAGAAAAAAAAAAATATACAATCAAAAATACAAAGCATACATTAAAAAGACACATACATCTAAAAGAAAAGAAAAAAGAAAGAAACAAAAAAAAGAAACAATACCAAAAAGCAACATTTCCAATCATTCCCTTACATACCTTTGACTTCCATTAACCTCAGCTTTGGATTAGATATTCTACATAAATCTTCTGCAGTGATTTTCATTTTATCTTTACATGTCGTAGGAGTTAAGCCTCATCTACTGTTAAGTTATTAATTCCCAAATTGATCTCGAGATATCTTAAAAATTTGGACCAATCCTCTTTCTTTTTAACGGGATTATCCCTCCTGATATGCTGTGTAAGTCTTGCCAATTCCAAGTATTGATACAATTTTACCTGCCATTCTCTCATTGTGGGTGTTTCGTCAGACTTCCATTTCTTTGCTATTAAGATCCTCGCTGCAGTGGTGGCGTATTGGAAGAAGGTCTGGTCTGTCTTTTTTATTTCCTCCCCAATCACCCCTAGAAGAAACGCTTCTGGTTTCTTGGGGAAATTATACTTCAGAATTTTCTTTAACTCCTCATAAATCTGTCCCCAGAAGCCCTTCACTTCCTCACAGGTCCACCAAATATGGAGGAAGGTCCCTACCTTGTCTTTACACCTCCAGCAAGTATTATCTGCTGTTCTATACATTCTACCTATTCTTGCCGGAGTCAGGTACCAACGATACATCATCTTATATAGGTTCTCACATAAATCTGCACACGCAGTAAATCTCATACCCTTCTTCCACAAAATTTGCCATTTATCATACCCTAACTCATATCCTAAGTCTTTATTCCATTTGATCATTACATCTTTAATCATCTCTTCCTTATTTTCATTTTCTAGTAATTGTTTATACATTTTGGAGAGTAATTTATTGTTACTCTCCAGAATCTCCACTTGAAATCTAGATTTATTTGCCCCATACCTATTTTCTTATGTTCACTCCATACTGCATTGATTTGTTGAAGGTAAAACCAGTCCTTAATTTCCTCTTTCAATTCATCTAACGATCTTAGCTTCCACCCTTCTTCCGATTTAATTAGCAGATCCTCATACGTCCATCTTTTGCCTATCATATTTAGTTTCTTTATCTTAATAATGTCTACAGGTGAGAGCCACCAAGGAGTACTATGTTCAATCAAGTTTTTCTTCCTTTTCCAGACTTCTAGAAGGGACCCTCTAACTATATGATTATGGAAACCTCTATGAACTTTATCCTTCTCCTGCCAGAGGTAGGCATGCCACCCAAATCTTAAATCAAATCCTTCCAGATCTAATAGATCTGTGTCCTTCAAAATGGCCCATTCTTTTATCCAAAGTAGGCATGCCGCCTCGTAGTAAAGCCTTAGATTTGGTACCCCAAAACCACCTCTTTCCCTGGAATCCATCAGGTATTTAAGTTTCACCCTGGGTTTTTTCTCCCGCCAAATAAATTTGGTCAGGGTCCTTTGCCAGTTTTTAAAGCAGGCGGTACCTTTTATGACTGGTAAGTTCTGGAACAAAAATAGCAATCTTGGGAGAATACACATCTTGATCGATGCCATCCTCCCGGTCCATGATAAATTCAATCTGCGCCAGGTATCCATATCCTTCTTAATTTCTTTCCACAGCTTATTATAATTATCCTCTACCAAGTTAATATTCTTTGGCGATAGCCATATTCCCAAATATTTCACTTTATTTACTACTTTTAAGTCTACTTGTTGTTCCAACTGTTGTTTCTCCTGTTCTGTCAGATTCTTTATTAATATTTTAGTTTTTCCCCTATTTAACTTAAATCCGGACAATCTGCCAAATTCTTCCAAAAGTTCTACCGCTCTGCTAATACTTTCAACTGGGTTTTCTAAGAATAGGACCAGGTCATCTGCGTAGGCCTTTAATTTATATTCTTTCTCGCCAATTTTTATTCCCCTGATGTTCGGGGTTGCTCTTATTTTATTTGCTGCCGTCTCTAGCACCGTAATAAACAGTAAGGGTGACAGGGGGCAACCCTGCCTTGTACCTTTCATAATTGGAAAATATTTAGTCAACTTGTTGTTAATAATCAACCTGGCCTGCTGCTCTGTATAGATCGCCTTGATACCCTTCAGGTAGGGGCCCCCTATTCCCACCTTTTCAAGATTTTGTAACAAAAATTCCCAGGAGACACGGTCGAATGCTTTTTCTGCATCTATGAAAATGAGGGCTGCTGGTATGTCAGGTCTTGTCTCCAAGTATTCAATAATATCTAAAGCGTGGCGGACATTGTCCCTCAGCTGCCTACCTGGGAGGAATCCCACTTGATCTCTATGTATATATCTATTTAACAACTTTTTAAGCCTACTTGCTATGATATCCGTAAAGATCTTATAATCACAATTTAGAAGTGAAATTGGCCTATAATTTTTTAAATCTGCCTTTTCATTTTCGTTCTTAGGGATTAACGTAATATACGCCTCCTTCCAGGAGCTGGGGGTCCTCCCTTCTTGGAAAATATTATTTATTACTTCCGTTAAGACCGGCGCTAACATATCTATCAGTTTTTTATAGTATTTTGCGGGTAAGCCATCCGGACCAGGAGACTTCCCGTTCTTCATTTTATTAATGGCATCCCTGACCTCTTCCACTGTCACCTCTTTATTTATTTGTGTACGGTCCTCTTCTGTAAAGTATTTTCCTACTTCTTGTTCTAGATAGCTCTCTATTTCTATATTACTCTCTTCTCCTTTCTCATACAGTTTTTCAAAGAAAGTGACAAACCTGTTTTCAATTTCCTCTGGATCCTCAATCACCTTCTCATCTATAATTAGTTTGTTAATCACATTTTGTTTCTTTCTTTTCCTGAGCTGCCATGCAAGTAGCTTCCCCATTTTATTAGCCGACTCGAAATATTTCTGTCTTGTAAATTTAATTTTCTGTTCTACCTCTTGATTCAGAATCGCTGAGAATTGGGACTGCAGCACCTTCATCGCTTGATTAATCCTTTCATCTGTCGGGTTTAGGGCCAGTTTCTTTTCATAGTCTCTCAATTGGGCCAAGATACCTTCTTTCTTTTTCTCCCTTAACTTCTTTCTAACACTGTTTTGCTGTATTAGGAAGCCCCTTAAGACTGCTTTACCAGCATCCCATACCGACTCTATTGGGGTATCTCTATTCCAATTTATCTCCAAATATTCTCTCAAGGTTTTTTTGGCCATGTCCAGCACCTCCTCATTTTCAAATAAATATTCGTTCATCCTCCACCTAACTTGCCCTTTCGACTCATTTTTAATTTCCAGAATCAAGGGGCAGTGGTCTGATAGAGTCCTAGGTTGTATCTCACATCTCTTAACTCTCCATGCTAGAGCCCTAGTCACCCATATCTGATCGATCCTGCCCCAGCTCTGGTGGGGCTCTGAGTAATGGGTGAACTGTTTAGTAGTAGGGTTTCGGTGTCTCCAGATATCAATTAAATCTAAGTTTTCCACTAGCTCATTAAAGGAGTTAGGGAGCTTCCCCCTGTTTGCATTTCTCTGGTTCTCACTTCTATCCAGGCTCGGTGTGGGCACCCCATTCCAGTCTCCCAGCAAGATTAACTTATAGGGTTCCAATTCTAATAACATACTTTCGAGATTTCCAAAAAACTCCGCTCTATTAGTATTCGGAGCGTATACCGACACTACGTTAATTCTTTCCCCACGAAAGTTTAATTGGATACCTAGTATTCTACCTTCCTCATCTTTACAAATTTGTATTGGTTCCCACCTTTCTTTCGCATATATTACCACTCCTTTTTTTTTATTTACATCCGAGTTTACAAATTCTACTCCCAATTTTTTATTCACCAAAATATGTCTGTGTCTCTTTGCAATATGAGTTTCCTGAAAACAAATTACATCACATTTCTTATTTCTCAAAGCTTTTTGTATTTTATTCCTTTTGGCTTTCTCATTCAGTCCATTCACGTTCCATGATAAAAAATTTAAAGTGTCCAGTGTTATTTGGGTATTCCTACTACTTTACCTCAAATTAGATCTCAAATTAAAATCCTTGGAGCCTCTCCCCTTCCACCGCCCTTTCTCCCACTGCGGCTTCTTCATCTTCATCTCCTGAGTTTGGGTTTAACCCCCTCTCTCCTAGGTCTTTCGCACTCCCCTCCCTTTCATCCTCCCTTTCCCGACCGTTCCCTTTCACGTCATCCTTCTCCCGCACTCTATACTCTGTTCTTCCCAGCTCTTTTTCATATCTTCTCAAGAACTTCTCTGTTTCCTGTGTGTCAGTCAGTTTGAATTTCTTATCTTTATAAAAGAAAGTAATCCCCTCAGGGAACTCCCACCTAAATTGTATTCCATTTCTATTTAAGACAGCTACCACTTGCCTGTAGCGCTCCCTTTTTCGTAATAATCTAATTGGAATTTCTTTGTAAATAATAATAGGCCTCCCTTCTATTCTAAGTTTATTGCGGTAGCTCGTCCTTAGGATTAAGTTTCTCATTTCTAGGGAGTTGAATATCACCAGACAGTCACCCAAAAATTTATTAATTTTTAGATGTTGTGGTTTAGACATTCTAAATGCATTGTCTATCGTTGGCGCAATCTCTTCCTCTTTCAGACCCAGCCATTTAGCGAGCTCCTTAATCATTTTCTTTCTAACATCCTCATTTCTTTCTTCTACTACGCCTCTAAATTTTAAATGGAGCTGTTTTTGTCGCATGTCAGCCATGGCAAGGTCATCCCAAATCTTATCCTGCGCTTTAGTTAGTTCACTCAGCTCTTCCCTCATCCTCCCTGTCTCTTTTTTCTGTTCCCTCAATTCTTTCTGTAATTTTTTGTTAGATTCCTCAATTGTTTTAGACTTTACTGATAAATCTTGAATTTTGGATGAGAGCTCTCCTACTGCCTCCTCTATTTTTCTATCTATCAAGTCATGCATCTCCCCCAACTTATTTTCCATATATGTTTCATTTTGTTTAAATTCCTCCTTTATTTTAGTCCATAGGCTATCTAGATCTTTTATCTCCTCCTGACGCGATGTCTTTCTTTCCCCCGGGGTCCCCCCCACTTTCTTCAGATCTTTCCCTTCCTTCCCCATCATTATCTATAGGGCTCCCCCTTTATCACCGTTAATTTCTTCTTATTATCTTCTTTTATCCACCCTTTCCTCCTATCCTCCTAGCCTTTCCTCCTAACTTCTCAGGAGAAAGCAAGAAAAAAACACCCACCAAGGAACTGTACACTATGTCCAATCTAACTAAGTTGTGTACACGTGCAAACACCAGGAGGGCAGCACTGTCCAACCATCTTGTCCTCTGCATATATCGTCCACCTAGCCTAGGTGCTGAGGCCCAGACTCACCCAGCCCAATCTTATGTTTCTTTCAACTTCATTATGAATCATTATAGGTAAAACTTTTGTTGATACAGAGCTCACTTTTAGGGAGCAGCTAGTCACTTCTTTATAAACAAACCCAAATATATTGACACAATTTACTTTAAAAGCAGATTTCAGAACAGAGGTAAACAAAAACTTTTTTTTTTTAAAAAAGACTTTTTTTAACTTTACAAAACAAATGTTCTCAGTCCATGATTTGCTTTTCATATGTATAAAAATGTTCATTTCCTGGCCCACCTCCCATCACTGTGGGGAGAGCATAGGGCAAGGGATAAGAATGCAGGGTCGGCCTGACATCCATCTGTTCTCTGGCTCTGACAGCGGCCATCCAGGCTGTTCACACATGCAAGGGAGCCATTGCCTGCTGCAGTCAACATGTCTCAACCATGTGCGTCTAAACTCCTAGGAGGCAGAGACCCAAATCTGGACTGAGACAAGGAGATGGCAAATCTCTAGCTAGGGACTGACCTGTGGGAATGTTTAAAAAGGCAGGAGAGGATATATTATTTGATGATATCCTTACTAACTTGCTTTAGCAAGTTCTATATCTTAGCATAATTCAAACATTCTCCTTTTCAAATTTGCACAGTGGTAAGCTTGTTGCAGGCTCATCTGAGCCTCGATATTTAAGATTCCCGATAAGATCCCTTGTTATCCCTCTTTAGAAGTGTAGACACGACAGTCTTTTTAAAATCAATATAAAAGTAGTTTATTCATTTTCATTCAGTTCACAATTAGATTTCTGAAGGCAGGCTTAAGTTACAAAAGTATATATCAATATTTATATGCTTTCGTAGATTTTCACGGGTATAGGTATGCAGGTTTTGGTGTCCTCGGGTGTCTTCCCGTGTAAAAGTTGGGGTGTCTAGGCGACGTTTCGACGAGGTCTCACTCGTCATCTTCAGGCTGGTGCTTTCGGCTTCTTGTTACTGGAACAGAGCAGGATCTCAGTGTTTGAGTTCCTATAAATACTGTTGAGGGGTGTGGTGTGTAGCCTCCAATGTTCTGGGCAGAGAGGAAGTTCCCAGGCTAGTGTGCCTTTTCTTCTTTTGTTCCTTAGTTGCTTGAGGGATATCTTGAGTGATTTCTTGAGTGATATCCTGAGTACCACTTTTATATTTATATCTATATATATATATATATCTATATATATATAGATAATATTTATATCTATATATATATAAACTATAATATAAGGGAGTTAGTCCCAAGTGACTGCGACTGAGCAGTCACTTCTCCTAATACATAGAAAAAAACAAAATGGAGAAGAAAGAATGAAGCACATGGAGGAGGTGCGCTCCACCACCCAGAATAGGCCACACCTATTTCAAGTCACATGTAGAGGAAGTGCTTGTCCCAGCTCAGGAGGAAAGAGGAAGTTTTCTCCTGGGTGGCACAAAGCATCCCCTAGCATGTCCACTCTAGGAATGTTGTACCTGACTGCTACGAATTTCATATCCCACAGACCCAAGCTCCTCCTGCCCACTGACCAGTAAATGTCCCCCACAAAAATAGCCCACCCTGAGATTCCTTCTCCTTTCGCTCTCCAATTTTACAAAGGCAAACTCCTATTATGCAAGAAATTGCTTAATAAAGAATTGTGGTGGTTCCCTCATTGTGAATAAGTGAGGTTCATAGAGCACAGAATCATAGAGTTGGAAGGGACCAAGAGGGTCATCTAGCCGAAAACCCTATAATGCAGGAATCTTTTTGACAAGGTGGGGCTTGAACCCACAACCCTGAGAGTCTCATGCTCTACCAAGTGAGTTATCCCAGGACTCTGATGATATTCAGCCGATAGGATTGCAATGAATGGGGAGCAAAGGTTTTGTATGAATATATTACCTCAAGTTATTCTGATGCTCCCAAATGCACTGGTACAAATAAATTTTCAGATTGAACAAGTGGTATTATTATTATTATTATTATTCCCCAGCCAATTTGGGCGACCCAGCAAAATATAAAAACATAATAAGACAACAGACATAAAAAACTTCCCGATTATGCTTCTTTGACAGAAGCCGACAAATTTAGTTTAGATCAGGGGTCTGCAACCTTTAAGACAAAAAGAGCCACTTGGACCTGTTTCCGAAGAAAAAAAACCTGGGAGCCGCAAAACCATTGCGACATTTAAAACAAATATATCTCCGGAGCCACGATCTGACAGCGGGCGGGAAGGCAACGTCGGGGCGGTGCGTGACTAACGCACGCACCGCCCCATGTGACATCACAGCCAGTACAGCGCCCGCCACAGTGGGGAGTGTCGGGCCGCACAATGCGCCTCCTCCCCTCGCTAGTATCTGCCCTGGAGCCGCGGCAAAGGTGTAAAAGAGCCACATGTGGCTCCGGAGCCGCGGGTTGCAGACCCCTGGTTTAGATGCTCTATATCAACTCAATGACAGGGAACCAGGCAGCGGGCCTTCTTGGTAGTGGCACCTGTTCTGTGGAACGCTCTCCCGTCAGATGTCAATGAAATAAGCATCTATCTGACTTTTATAATACATCTGAAGGCATCCCTATATGGAGAAGCTTTTAATGTTTGATGTTTCATTGGTTTTTTAAAAATATTCTGTTGGGAGCTGCCCTAGTGGCTGGGGAAACCCAGCCAGATGAGCGGGTATAAATAATGTTGTTATAATAATATTATTATAACGTATTATTATTATTATGACACCCAACTCTATCTGTTGATGGATGGCCATCCTGACTCGGCCCCAGACACACTGATCAGATTTTTGGAAGCTGTGGCTGGATGGTTACGCAGGACCTGGTTGAAGTTAAATCCTTCGAAAACACAGCTTCTTTGACTGAGTTGGGATGATAGGGGATTGGGGGGGGGGCAACTCCCATCTCTTGCGGGGGCGCAATTAGTGCCAGCACCGTCCGTTAAGAGTTTGGGTGTAATCTTCGACACCTTTCCATGGAGGTGCAGACTGCAGCTATAACAAAGGCGGCATTTTTTCATTTCCGCCAAGCTAAGCAGTTGACTCCTTACCTCTCTCGCCCTGACCTATCCACTGTGATCCACGCAACGGTCACCTCCAGACTGGATTTTGGTAACTTGCTCTACACGGGGCTGCCCTTGAGACTGACCCCGAAAGTCCAGCGGGTGCAGAATGCCGCGGCGAGACTCCTTACGGGGTTCTCCCTGTGGGATCACATTCACCCGGTACTATACCAGTTGCACTGTCTCCCGGTGGAGTACAGGATCAGGTTTAAGGTGTTGGTTTTAATCTTTAAAGGCCTATACAGCCTAGGACACTCGTACCTACGGGACCACGTCTCCTGGTATGTCCCAAGGAGGACCTTACAATCTTCAAACAAAAAACATCTTGGAGGTCCCGGGCCACAGAGAAGTTAGGCTGGCCTCAACCAGAACCAGGGCTTTTTCAGCTGTGGCTCCGATCTGGTGCAACGCTCTGGGCTAGGGCCCTGCGGTACTTGACATCTTTCCGCAGGGTCTGCTAGACAGAACTGTTCCACCAGGCCTTTGGCCAAGGCACAGCCTGACCCCCTCCCTTGGCAATCCTCACAGAACTCTAGCCCAATGGTTGCCATTAATCTGATGTGAACTGATTTTATAATGAAATGATTTTAGAATGTTGTATCATTTTACTGTTGTTAGCCGCTCTGAGCCCAGCGTCGGCTGGGGAGGGCGGGATATAAATAAAATGTTATTGTTATTATTTTTATTATTATGCTTAATTGAATAGCAGTTCCCGGAAGCTGCCGGAGGGAAGGGATGCACTTGGGCTCCGATCCTCCTTGCAGGCTTGGCCACCATGAGGAGACAGTGCTGAGATTCCTGCATTGCAGGGGGTTGGACTAGATGACACTCAGGGTCCCCTTCCACCTCTACGATTCTATGATTCTAACAGGGTGCGGGACTAGATGGGCTTGATCAAACTACAGGGCTCTTCATGTGATCTGTGTGTATGTGAGAGAGAGTGAGAAAGAGCGTACCTTCAGGGAGAGGCCACGTCTCTTCTTTGCAAAGAGGCTGAATCAGCTGCAACCCCTGCAACGTCCCTGCCTGCTCTCTCTCCACCCCCAACCCCAATTAAGCCGAGCCCCCTTTCCCAAGTCAGTATAGAGCAGCAGCACCCTCCCCTCTAGCAGCTTGCACTCTCTGGCTTTAACCCTTAAAGCAAGGAGCATCTGTTCCCTGTACTCGAAGCCCAGGTTCCCCCCCCCCCATTGGCTGGGAACTGCAAGGCTTTCCCCTTACAATTATCCCCCGGAGATGTTCTGCCTCCCAGGAGGGGGCTCCCATTCCTGCCCGGCTGCCCAGGGTCGCTGCCACTATCGCCAGGATTTCGGGTGAGTGCAAAGCCAGTGGCGGGGAAGGAGGGAAGGGGCTTGGCAAGGGGTGGGGGGTCCAAGATGAAGCCCCGGGACAGGGAGAAGAAGAGAAGGGAGGAAAGGGAGCTGTTTCTATTAATGGGGCCTTGAAGGTGGAGGGGGGAGGGGTTTCCACTGTGGAAAGAGAGAAGCTTCCTCCTGCCCAGATCTGGGGCAAAGGGAGTTGCAGGGAAGGAGGCGGGAAAGGGGTGAGATTTGAGTATTGCTGGCAAGGCTCGCAATAAAATAATAATAATAATAATAATAATAATAATAATAATAATAATAATAATAATACCCTGCCCATTGTCTGGGTTTCCCCAGCCACTCTGAGCGGCTTCCAACAAAATAAAAAACACCCAAAGCAACCAAACATTGAAGTCTTTTGTAGAAATTGCATTCGATTTTAAATAAATGCCCTCTTTAAGAAATCACGTGGTGTAAATATGTACCGTATGTTGTCCTTGAGGTGCAGACACACCTTGCATGAGCAAGCAAGCAGTGCTCCAAAGTGCTTCTCTTGAGAACTTGCCATCTAGGTTGTTTACTCAAGGCAAAGGCTCCTATTCCCCAAAAGGACAGGAGGGGGAGGTCTCTCCCCCACTTTTAAGCCACTCCACTCCCACTGCATGGAAGGCAGAGGTCTTGTTCATTCACAACATGAGTAAACCTTCTGTGTATCTGAAGTGAACCAGGCGCTACGGCTCCTTCCCCTCTCACTGGGCTGCTGCAAGAAAAGGCAGCGGAGGAGGAGGAAACAGATGGGTTTGACGGCTCTTTCTGCCTCTCTCCCCTGAGCAGAGGGTATTTGCAGGACAGAGGAGGAGGCAGTGAGGGCAGAGGAAGCAGTGGGTGGACCCACCGCCTCTCCCAGGGGGTCCAGATGCAAGGAAGGGGCTTCCTTCTCCATGCAAGGGCCACCCATGTATTCAGAGCAGTCCTTATATTCCACGGGATTTACTTTCAGGCTGTCGTAAGCGAGAAAATGTCTTATCTCCTGAGTATACGCCAATAAAACTTAGAAACGAGAGGAGATAGGAGTTGTGTTTATTGCAAAGCAATAGGTTACAGCTGGATCGTTTCACAAAACTGCAACCCTGTCTGGTGTTCCAGGCAGTGGTATTTATATATGTAATGTCAAACAAAGAATTTCAGTTTCCACCAATCATATACATCAGGGATGTCCAAGCGGTGGACTGCAATCGACAGGTAGACCTCCGTGTTGTTTTGGGTCGATTATGGGACCTTTGAAGGCCCTGCCCCTCTCCGCAAGCACTTCTGCTCATGCTCCTGTTTGTTTTTGCTCAGCAGTTCCTTGTTTTAACGTTTATTGTTGCCAAAAGAATCTAAATTTTTCTTGCGTCCCCCGCCTCCTTAAAAAAGTCCCTTTAGAGTTTCACGTTCCTCATATTCATCATTACCTCATTTTATTTATAATACACATGTGCGATAAGCACTGGCAATTTCTGCTGATTTAGTTTTGATTCCCACAGCATTCTGTTACGTTGTGTTGGTGTGCATGTTGGGAACCTGTGTTACATGCAGCCATTTGCACCATGTGTTGACTCGTGTTCCAGCTTTCAGCTGTATCTTTGTGATTCTCATATTAGCTGTATTTCTGCCCCAATTGGGGGGCGGCAACTTGCAAAATAATCAGTTTCATAAAGCACAGGCTACCATAACTTCTGAATTAGAAGAACACTCGAGGATTTACAGGGGTAAACATTATCACATTTATTGTGGCCCTTTGGGCAACTGCCACAAGGCCACTACTGCCCATGCCATGCCAGCCTTAGGAAGGGGGAAGGGACAGGCAGATGGAAGGAATTCCCAAAGATGTTTGAAAATGGGTGGAGGCTCTTGGGAAGCGGGTGCCCAATAGGGGCTTCTAAAGGGGCAGAAGAATGTGTTGGGCAAAATCCCTACAGGAGCTCTGAGACTCCATTTGCTTCTTCCTTCCTCCCAGGAAGCTACAACTTGCCCTGGCTTCTTTGCTCCTCAAGAAGTTGAACCTACAAACCTGGTCAGGATGGACGGAGGAAGATGGACAGTTGACCTGGTCAAGCTGTCTCCTGCATCCCTCCCTACAACCTCTGAGCATCCCCTCCCGGGACCCTCGGAGAAATCTGGTGAGTTCCAGGGGAGAGGAGATGGGGACATGGGTGGCTGGATGGTGGAGGGAGAAAGAGGAAAAGATGGAGAGGAGACCAAAGGCAGGAAGGGCCATGCGGTAGAAAGAAGGAAGGGGTGAGGCCTTCTCCAAAGCAGCTCTTTGTTTTTGGAATCCCTTTCATAACGTAGTGGGGGCAGATTTCCTTTCTCTATGCTTTTAAATCTCTAGTGTTATTTCCACTACAGGATTAAGTGACAATAATGATGCACACCAATCCAGAAAAATGGGTGAAGGGGCTATGGAAATGCTTCCCGTCATTATGTAAACTTCGTATATTTAAATAGTTTATATTACTTTTATTTTTTTAAAGACTGGATCAGAGTGATAAATTTCACCAGCATCCAAATACAGTAGATGCATGCACCTCCCCAGTTTGGTGGGCTTTCGGGACAAAGGACCTGTTATCATGATGCACAGTTCCTCTGGCTGGAGCCTGTTCACATAGGATTGGGCATATGAAGACCAAGGGTGGCCAGTATTATAAGCGAATTGTGTAAACATGCCAGTCTTACAGTCAGGGTTTGTGTGTGAGTGGGTGAGTGGGATAATGATTTATAGCACCCCTGTAATTATGTCCATGCATAAGCTGACATGGAGTTACAGTGCTACAACCTTGGTACAAATTTCAAATTAAGTGCACAAAACCAACAAAGAGACAATGACTGCCAGCAATTAGGATAGTTTGAAAAAAATGATTAGGCTGGTGTCTGTGCTCTGTCCTTGCAGTCCTAGGCAATAATGCTTCTTAATACTAGTTTCTGGAAAGTACAGGAGGGCAGAGGGCTCTTGGGCTGAAATCTTGCTTGCTGGTTTTCCCTGGGCATCTGCTTGGCCACTGTGAGAACAGGATGCTGGACTAGGTGGGTCTTTCCCCAATCCTGCAGGCTCTGTTTAGGTTCTAATATGTTAAAATATCTTTACAGTTACCTGTGGCGTAAGAACACTTCAGTTTTACTTCTTATTCATAGAAGAGATTGCTATTGGAGCCTGAGATCATTTTCTCACTTGAAACAGAAATGTCTTATAAGCCAGTTCCACCGTAGATCTCTACTACAAAATGATGGTGCTCTCTTAGGTGTGAATGGAGTGATCATGGGTTTCTCTTGCCATTATCTCATCTGCATTCCTAAAAACTTGGAACATGAAGAGGACAATGAAGAATGGAGGAGGGTGTTCAAATAAGAGAAGGTGCACATGGGGATTGACGTGTGTTCAGTTCTTTCTTGTCTTTCTTAAAAGTCTAACAGGATTCTCTCTCCCCCCCACACACTCCCAAACAGGTGAGGAAGACGATGGTCAGAATTCTACGGAGCCATCTGTGAATTCATTGGGAAGAACAAAGAAACAGTTTAAATGCAGGGAATGTGGAATGTGCTTTAATCACTGTGGAAGAATGAGGATACACCAACAAACTCACACAGCAGAGAAACCATTTGAATGCATTGAATGTGGAAAGAGCTTCAGTGAACATGGAACACTTAGAATACATCAACCAATTCATACGGGGGAGAAACCATTTAAATGTATGGAGTGTGGAAAGAGCTTCAGACATAATGGAGCACTTAGAAGACACCAACAAACTCACACGGGGGAGAAACCATTTAAATGTATTGAATGTGGAATCAGCTTCCGTCATAGTGCAACCCTTAGAATACATCAACGATCTCACACGGGTGAGAAACCATTTAAATGTATTGAATGTGGAAAGAGCTTCAGTGAACATGGAACACTTAGAAGACATCAACAAATTCATACGGGGGAGAAACCATTTAAATGTATGGAGTGTGGAAAGAGCTTCAGACAGAATGTAGCACTTAGGGTGCATCAACGAACACACACTGGGGAGAAACCATTTCAATGTATTGAATGTGGAAAGAGCTTCAGTGATAGTGAAGCCCTCAGAACACATCAACAAAGTCACATAGGGGAGAAACCATTTAAATGTATTGAATGTGGAAAGAGCTTCAGTCAAAGTCGATCACTTAGAATACATCAACGATCTCACACGGGGGAGAAACCATTTAAATGTATTGAATGTGGAAAGAGCTTCAGTCACAGTCAATCACTTAGAAGACATCAACGATCTCACACGGGGGAGAAACCATTTCAATGCACTGAGTGTGGAAAGAGCTTCAGTCATAATGGAGCCCTTAGAACTCATCAGCGAACTCACACGGAGGAGAAACCATTTAAATGTTTTGAATGTGGAAAGAGCTTCAGTCAAAGTCGATCACTTAGAATACATCAACAAACTCACACGGGGGAGAAACCATTTGAATGTATTGAATGTGGAAAGAGCTTCAGTCAAAGTCGATCACTTAGAATACATCAACAAACTCACACGGGGGAGAAACCATTTAAATGCATTGAATGTGGAAAGAACTTCAGTGAAAGTGGAACACTTAGAATACATCAACGAACTCACACGGGGGAGAAACCATTTCAATGCACTGAATGTGGAAAGAGCTTCAGTCATAATGGAACCCTTAGAACACATCAACAAACTCATACGGCAGAGAAACCATTTCAATGTATGGAGTGTGGAAAGAGCTTCATTCAAAGTGGAACACTTAGAAGACATCAACGAACTCATACAGGGCAGAAACCATTTAAATGTATGGAGTGTGGAAAGAGCTTCATTCAAAGTGGAATACTTAGAACACATCAACGAACTCACACAGGGGAGAAACCATTTAATTGCTTTGAATGTGGAAAGAGCTTCAGTCAAAGTGGAAACCTTAAAATACATCAACAAACTCATACAGGGCAGAAACCATTTAAATGAATGGAGTGTGGAAAGAGCTTCAGACAGTGTGGAGACCTTAATATTCATGAGCGAATTCACCCAGGTGAAAAGCCGTATCAAGGTATGCAATGTTCCACTCAAGTTTCACTCTTTACTTCACATCAAGAATCTCATAAAGGCGGAAATCAATTTTAAATGCATGGAATCTGAGTGATGTTTTGGTGTTTGTATTTAAATTTGTATACACTTATATATGTATTAAAGTAACGAAGGTCAGATATACTAAATGTAGAAAAGAAGTTGCAAGTTGGAATGCTCAAGGTGTGTGATGAATCTGTTGAGTTTTGACTTCTGCCCTTCACTGCCAAAATGATGGGCTGCCCTTGTCTTGTGGATCAGCATCTGTCAGCTTCAGGGAAATGGGATACCTCAGATATTGGGAAACAGCGCCCATAAGACTCAGCACATATGGCCAAGATCGATGGGAGTTGTAGTTCCAAAGCTTAAGGGTGGAAAGTATCACGTGTTTTACAACTTTTCATTATGAATAATTGTAGGTACAACTTTTGTTGATACAGAGCTTATTTTTAGCTTCTAGGAGCAGCTGGTCATTTCTGCTTTATAAACAAAGCTAAATATATTGACACACTTTACATTAAAACCAAATTTCAGAACAGAGACAAACTTTTTTTTAATGCCCTTTTTTACTTTACAAACTCTTATCTTCTCAATCCAAGATTTGTTTTTCATATGTATAAAAATACTTTGTTAGCAAGGGGGTATAGAAATAATAATAAAAAAGCTACAATAAAAGCATTCTCAGCATTTAAAAAGAAATGCTAGTTGATGTTCAAGGCGTTGAGTTACAAATTAAGGCAAGGATCAACCATTTCTTCTGCAAGCTGTTCCGCATCCAGTATTTCCCATCTTCTGCCTTCTGAACTATGTTCCTCTGCAAACCACTAGTCCAAATCTATACAGTCCTCCTGCTCCTGGGAAGATTCAGAGGGAAGCTCCCATGAATGCGCCTCAGTGCAGCTCTCCTCAGCTGGGTCCCTGGTTAGGTCTTGGTTTAGGGGAGAAAGCATGGGCCTGGCTCTTGGGTGGGTGTGAGTGGAAAAGGGAAGAGAAGTACAGTGGTACCTCGGGTTACATACACCTCAGGTTACAGACTCCGCTAACCCAGAAATAGTACCTCGGGTTAAGAACTTTACTTCAGGATGAGAACAGGCGGCGCAGCAGCAGTGGGAGGCCCATTAGCTAAAGTGGTGTTTCAGGTTAAGAACAGTTTCAGTTTAAGAATGGACCTCTGGAATGAATTAAGTACTTAACTCGAGGTACCACTGTAGAGGGGATGCTTCTTTTTCCTTGCAAGGCTAGTTCTTGTTTCTCCTTAGTGCGCGCCTGTAATTAGCAAGCGTGCTTTTAACTGGAGTGTATCCCTTTGTCTTGGATTGCAAGATGATTCAGGAGGCCTGTGGCGTTTGCCTCCTAGGATGGGTCATAAGGGGACTTCCGGGTTGGCGCCATCGCCGAATGGCGGACTCCCTCCGAGCTCCGGAGGGAGTCTGCTTGGCAGGGGCTGGGTCCTACCGCGCCGGCGACGCGGGGACCCTCAAAAACCACGGGCATGGAGCCCGTGGACATGGGTGACTCGGCGGGCACCGTTAGCGCCCTCCCGACTCGTGAAGGAGCCTTTTTAAAGGCTACGGAATGGGTGCCGGGGAGTGGCGTGGTGCTGTGAGTCCTCTGCTTTCCCTGCCGAGCGAAGCCACATGCCATTCGACGGAGAGCGCTGACTTCTTCTATTGAAAATTCGGACTATAAACAACAACCCGTGAGTAATTTGGAAATCGGGCCTAAAAGGAGAAAAAAAGAATTTTTTTTCGGATTCGGCACGAGCGGGGGAGATCCAAAAAGGAAGTCAGTCCCCCCCCCCTATTGTAAACATTCTAAAACAAGGATTGGGCAACCAAGGTCGAGAAAGGAGCTTATTTCTGCTTATTGATAAAAATTATTAATTCCACGATGGGAAATTATAAGAACTGTGCTAGAGGAGAAGAGTGGAGGGTGAGAATGAAAATGTAACCCCCCCCAGGGAACCGGGGCGATTCGTGAGAGAGCCTGGTGAAGAGAGACGGAGACTTTGACAGCTGTCAAAGTAGCTGTCAAAGTTGGAGAATATAAAGAGGACTTTGCCATGAGGACTTTGCTGGTTAGTTTTGTTACAATTTGGATATAAACTGTCGAAAATAAGGAATAACAATTTGACTTTTGGATCAGAGGAAACAAAGTTACTACAAACCCCCTAGAGGGTTTTTGGGACATTACAAGAACGGTCGTAAGAGGAAAAATACTCTTGGAATCGTACAGGACTTGCTATCTTCTGGGAAAGCTGCAAAACTGAAACAGTATTTAGTCTACAGAGGTGTTTATATTAAAGGAGACAGTAGAATTATCTATTGAAGAAAGGAAGGGACTGGACGTAAGTTTTTGTTCCTGAACAAACAACAACTTCTGTAGAGGTACCAAATTTCTGAATTAGAACGTTTTAGCAGCAGAACAGGAAAAGAAACCTGAGAAAGTGAGAAAAAAGAACAAAGGACTGATTACGACTTGGAAAGAACAAGGGAGGAGCCATAAAGACCAAGGAAACTAAAGGCCCTTTGGGGGCCTCTTTTAGACTGGGTGTTTGAAGTTAAATATCATTTAAAAAAAAATTAAAAAAAAAACCGGCAAGGTGGAACTGGGGAAAAAACTGGCCATGGATTTGAGATCTCCAGGCTGACAATAGACAGACTGATGGATATGGGGAATTCAAACCAGGGAAGGGGGGGTAGATTTGGAATCCAAAGGCTGTGCAACTATTTTTTGAATCCTTTTATATCCTTTATCTTCTATATCTTTTTATATCTTTTTGTATATCTTTTACTTTGATTGGACGTGTTTATTAAAAAAGGGAATTCGTGGAAGGAAACTGGGGTGGACCTTGGGGGAAAAAAAATTTCTGTTAATGATGAGGGATGGTGGAATGACTGTATAAATTAAATTGAATAGTGGGTTAAACAAATTAAGTTTTAAATTGGGAGTAAGAGCTTGTAGAACCAAATTAATGAAAGGGGAATACAGTTGGGAGGGGGAGGGTGGAGTCCCATAAAGTTGGCAATGAAAGTAAGGTTTTAAGTGTATTTTATTTTTCTTTTTTCTTTGTATTTCTATCTTTTGTGTTTTGGAAACTTTAATAAATATGATTTTAAAAAAAAAGGATGGGTCATAAGGAAAGGGTTAAAATGGGTGTGATGTGATTGGCCAGTGAGAATGCAAGGGGGGAGTAAAAGTTAGAGTGGGAGGTTTTGAAAGTCAGTTGAGGTTTGGGAACTGGAGAAGGAAGAGGGAGGAATAGGCAGTGGGTTGGTTGAGTTGTATTGTGAGAGAGAGAGAGGAATTATTAGGTTGAGTCAGATAGATAGTTGGAATAATCAGTTTGGAGTTGTTAGGAACTAAGATTAAGAAACTGACAAGAGAAAAATAAACTGAAGCCATACGCTTGTTCCTGCATTTAAAAATAAACTTGATTATTTGTTAATGTTAACAACTGTCTGGGCTCCGTGTGTCTCCGTGAGAAGCAGGGTGGGGGCAGCGAAGAAAGCAATCACAGTGGTGGCACAGGGTCAATAGACCGTCAAACGTCTGGGGGCCCTGTGTGATCGCCACAAGGCCTTAGAGGGAAGCACATGTATCTCATATGTGCCTTGAGAGCAATGGTGGAGGGACGGTCGGGGTGCTTAAAAGTAAGCTGTTGTTTCGGTGGGGGGGGGGGAAGAGTCTTAGCGACTTCAAAAAGGAAGAGCCAACCGCGCCTACAGGATACGTGTGCTTTCTACTCTGATTTGGAAGATGGGCAGTGGAAGTGGCACATGCTTGTGCTAAAAGCAGATCTAATGAAGATTAAGTTAATGACAACCTTTTAAAAAATTAATATTCTTTATTGATTAAAAAATTGCATGTCTGTACAAACATTATGTACAATCTCTTAACAGGTAGAAAAAAAGAAAATAATATAAAATATTTAACTTTACAAAACATAATGTTCTTAATCCATGATTTGCTTTTATAATGTATAAAAATGTTTATTTCCTGGCCCACTTCCCATCACTGTGGGGGGAGCCTGGGGCAAGGGATAAGAATGCAGGGTCGGCCTGACATCCATCAGATCTCTGGCTCCGACAGCGACCATCCAGGCATTCCTGAAAAACTCCCAATCAGGACATGAAGGCGACAGCCCTGTCTGAGGAAATCCCGTATACAAATATCCAATTTCCTAGCTGCCAGCCTTTATGTGGCCAAAATGGAACCCTTCTTCCAAGGAAGAGAGGGAGGTACCAGTAACCTTGAGGCAGCTCCACTGGTTACGTATGTCCAATAATTTTTTAGGTGGGGGGAAAAGATAGCCAAAGCCACGCAATGAGAACTGCACATGCTCAGTGGATACAGAAAACTGGCTGTGGGGGTGGGTCGCCGGTGGACAGCAGGAATGGAAAACTGGAGAGGGATAGATAGCAATGGAGTGTGCTGGAAAAGGGAAATGTTTTGGATCAGAAGCACTCAGTGCCTCAGCATTTTCATCCATGTCTTTACTGGACAGGCTGCTCTGGTGCTTATCACTGGAGACAGAGAGAGTACCTTGCCTTCAGCTTCTTCTCAATGGCAGCATTCACCTCCCATCATCCACAGCCATAGATGATGATTGCTGAGCCTGATGGGGGTTGTAATTCAGCAACATCTGGAGGGCCAGAGGTTCCCACACTTACCTGCAGGCTCCGTCCTAAGACCGAGTTCATCAGAGTTGGGTCCTTGTTGGCTAAGAGCGCCAGGGATGATGGGAGTTGTAGTCCAACAACATCTAGGGACCCAAGACTGAATGACGTCGGCTTGTAGGATATATTGTTGCCTAGGCTAAGCAGTCCTGGGTCTTGGGAGGAGGCCACACGTATACAGTGGTGCCTCGCAAGACGAAATTAATCCGTTCTGTGAGGCTCTTCGTCTTGCGGTTTTTTCGTCTTGCGAAGCAAGTCCATTGACAGCTTAGCGGATTAGCGCTATTAGCGGTTTAGCGGCTTTTAGCGGATCAGCTGATAAGCGGCTTATCAGCGGATCAGCTGATAAGCGGCTTAGCGGCTTAGGAAAGGGGGGGAAAAGGGGGGGAAACCCGCAGGAACTCGCAAGACATTTCGTCTTGCGAAGCAAGCCCATAGGGAAATTCGTTTTGCGAAGTGCCTCCAAAACGGAAAACCCTTTCGTCTAGTGGGTTTTCCGTCTTGCGAGGCGTTCGTCTTGCGGGGCACCACTGTACAGGACACTGCAAAAGACACAGGGTGCCATAAGCCAGACAGAGAGTAATCCCTCCCTATACATGTAAATAGAGAGACTTCTGTTCAGGAGATTTCTGTATAAAGAACTCTTTATAGAGGGGAAAATGTGGACTAAGTGAGGTTGGAGTGGAACCATGTTTGTTTAAATATGACAATGGAAAATATGCTCTCCATTTAAATTTTTATTAAAATAATTCGTTCAGTTACCCAGAAGAGTCATTAGGCTTTTTTTTGCTGTAAGCTACTTCATACATTGTAAGAAGTGGGTCAGGAAACCCTTGATCCCGCTCCTTAAAATACTGAATGGACTCCTAAATAAATATGCATAGTCCCAGACTGCACTGCAGCCCACATCTCAGAATAACAGATAGGCACCATACTGAGATTTCTGTAACTACTCCATACAGGGCATGTTATAAGGTGATAGTAAATCTGCTGCATACATGTTATCTATGTGCTTTGTGGAGTATGCCTCAGCATTTTCATCCATGTCAGGCTGCTCTGGTGCACTGGAGACAGAGAGAGTACCTTGCCTTCAACTTCTTCTCAATGGCAGCATCCACCTCCCATCATCCACAGCCATAGATGACGATTGCTGAGCCTGATGGGGGTTGTAGTTCAGCAACATCTGGAGGGCCAGAGGTTCCCACACTTACCTGCAGGCTCCGGCCTAAGACCGAGATAATCAGAGTTGGGTCCTTGTTGGCTAAGAGCGCCAGGGATGATGGGAGTTGTAGTCCAACAACATCTAGGGACCCAAGATTGAATGACACTGGCTTGTAGGATATATTGTTGCCTAGGCTAAGCAGTCCTAGGTCTTGGGAGGAGGCCACACGTATACAGTGGTGCCTCGCAAGACGAAATTAATCCGTCTTGCGAGGCGTTCGTCTTGCGGGGCACCACTGTACCACTTTGAGTTTCGTGATGGAAGAAGTGAAGGATATGGCAGCAGGAAACTAGAATGTTTCTTAAATAAATCAAGGCCCATGGTTGCTTTTTGCTGAGCCCTGCTATAGAGGCCTGCAGGACTCTGCCTCATGTTGGATTTTGGGCAGAGGGGAGATGTGTTGCCAGGATACTTTTTTCATCCTGCTTGCATTCTTTCTGTATAAAGAATGTAAATAATTTTAACTGATTTTAATAGCGTTCTGATACTGCTTCTAACTGCCGAGGGTGGGGCCTTATAGTGAAGGGTGGCAACAAAATAACAATCTGAATACAGTGCTCTGCATTGGGATTCAAAAGGGGCAAGCTAGGATGAGTTTCGTTTGCCTAACTGGGCTCCCAAAATTGTTTCCTATGGTAATGACACACGGCATGAACCTCACAGAAGTGAGTGAAAAGCAAAATGAAACCTATTCAGTTAGCTAACCTTGACCATGGCAGAAATGCATTTTCCCACCTTCCCTTGAAACAGCCTTGCCCTACAACGCTATGTCACAAGCTGTCCATGGCAACGATCCCAGATCTCAGAAGGCAGGCAGTGGGGACGAGTTCTGTGTTGCCCTGTGAGGAACACAAAACGGCACTGGAGGCTGCCATTGTGGGCTCCATTTGTTCACTGCCACCTCCTGATTGCTTGCCTTCTCCACATCCACGCCACATTTAAATCACTCTAGTACCACTTCAGTCAGTCATGGATTCCCCCAAAGCATTCTGGGAGCTGTAGTGAGTCTGGCTGGCTGTTGCTGTTGCTGCTGCTGCTTGTCACTGTTCACTGTTTCTGTGTGTCTGTGAGGAGAATACAGTGGTGCCTTGCAAGACGAAATTAATGCGTTCCGTGAGGCTCTTCGTATAGCGGTTTTTCGTCTTGCGAAGCAAGCCCATAGACAGCTTAGTGGATTAGCGCTATTAGCGGTTTAGCGGCTTTTAGCGATCAGCTGTTAAGCAGCTTATCAGTGGATCAGCTGATAAGCGGCTTAGCGGCTTAGGAAAAGGGGGGGAGGGAAAAAACCCCGCAGGAACTCCATAGGGAAATTCGTTTTGTGAAGCGCCTCCAAAATGGAAAACCCTTTCGTCTAGCGGGTTTTCCGTCTTGCGAGGCGTTCGTCTTGCGGGGCACCACTGTACAGGACACTGCAAAAGACACAGGGTGCCATAAGCCAGACAGAGAGTAATCCCTCCCTATACATGTAAATAGAGAGATTTCTGTATAAAGAACTCTTTATAGAGGGGGAAATGGGGACTAAGTGAGGTTGGAGTGGAACCATGTTTGCATAAATATGACAATGAAAAATATGCTCTCCATTTAATTTTTTATTAAAATAATTCATTCAGTTACCCAGAAGAGTCATTAGGCTTTTTTTTGTTGTAAGCTACTTCATACATTGTAAGAAGTGGGTAAGGAAACCCTTGATCCCGCTCCTTAAAATACCGAATGGGATTCCTAAATAAATATGCATAGGCCCAGGCTGCACAAAAACTGTTATTTTGTACTGCAGCCCACATCTCAGAATTACAGATAGGCACCATAATGAGATTTCTGTAACTGCTCCATACAGGGCATGTTATAAGGTGATAGTAAACCTGCTGAATACATGTTATCTATGTGCTTTGTGGAGTATGTTTGGGGGCTTAGAGGAAATTTCCTCAACTACAACCCAAAATGTCTTATTTACCTACCACATATTGTCTGCCTCTTAGGTGCAAAACAAGGTGGCAGCCCTAATTCCTAGACTGGCCCTTTGCAGGATCACATTCCATGGCTTTCCAATGAAGCTGCGTTGAAGAATGTTAATGGATGAGGGAGACTGCTGTTTTTTTAAAATGTTTTTACTAAATTCTTGGGTACACCCAGAGTCCCTGTTTTCAAGTTACAGAATCCTTCAAACAAGTCCTATTCAGAGTGAGACAGTACTGTTCTGGGCAATATGGAGTTGGGGGGGGGGGGAAGAATAGTGGGAAGAGAGAGGGAAGGAAAGCGAGAAAGAAATAAACATTTCATTCATTTCTATAGTATGTGAGTTTTTGCATCAGCGTCAGGTAAACAGGTATTTTATTTTTATTGGCAGTGGGAGAGACCAGAGGGCTCAGGAAGGTGGTCGGTTACAGGATATTCGTCAAAGCAACGACCAATCTCTGTGGTGTTTCAGAGTGACCCGCAATGCGAGGGAGCCATTGCCTGCTGCAGTCAACATGTGGCGACCGTGTGTGTCTAAAATCCCAGGAGGCAGAGACCCAAATCTGGACTGAGACAAGGGGATGGCAGATCTTTAACTAGGAAGTGACCTGTAGGAATGTTTAGAAAGGCAGGAGAGGATATATTATTTGATGATATCTTTACTAACTTGCGTTAACAAGTTCTCTATCTTAGCATAATTCAAACATTCTCCTTTTCAAATTTGCACAGCGGTAAGCTCATTGCAGGCTGATGTGAGCCTCACTATTTAAGAGTCCTGGTAAGATCCCTTGTTATCCCTCTTTAAAAGTGTAGAGACGAGAATCTTATTAAAATCAATATACAGGTAGTTTACTCATTTTCATTCAGTTCACAATTAGATTCCTGAAGGCAGGCTTATATATATATAGATATATATATATCTATATATAAACTATCATATAAAGGAGTTCGTCCCAAGTGATTGCAACTGAACAGTCACTTCTCCTAACACATAGAGAGAGAGAAATGGAGAAGAAAGAATGAAGTACATGGAGGAGGCAGAGACCCAAATCTAGACTGAGACAAGGGGATGGCGGATCTCCAGCTAGGGATTAACTCCAGCTCCTTCTGCCCCCTGACTAGAAAAATCATGTCCCCCACAAAAAAAGCCCACCCTGAGATTCCTTCCTCTTTCACTCTCCAATTTTACAAAGGCAAACTCCTATTATGCAGCCCTGTATGGAGAAGCTTTTAATGCTGATGTATCATTGGTTTTTAAAAAAATATTCTATTGGGAACTGCTCTAGTGGCTGGGGAAACCCAGCCATTTGAGCAGGTACAAATAATGTTGTTATAATACTATTATTATGCTTAATTGAATAAGGTTTCCTGGATAAGGTTGCCACCATGAGGAGACAGTGCTGGGATTCCTGCATTGCAGGGGGTTGGACTAGATGATTCTCAGGGTGCCCTTCCATCTCTATGTGATACGGAAGGAACAGGGGGGGGGGTACCCATCCTTCCCCACCGCTCCCTGAAGGGGTTCGAGGCCGGCTGGGCACTGCAGGGGCCCCCGCACCATTGCATAGGCACCACACTGTACCCCTGCCTTGTAAATAAAAGGCTCTCTTTCCTGTCTTCACGCGGGCGGAATAAGCCCCATCTTTCCTATGCCTTTCTCTCACCCTATTCCTAACGTGAGTGTATCCATTCTTGCTACAATGTGTCCATTTTGTTTCCGCTTTTGATCACCAATACGGAATAGGTCAGAAAGCATAGAAAACCTTTGGAAATTGATATAAAATCAACCATAACTCTGATTTCCTAGCTCTTGGTGTCATTCAACTCAGCTCCCTTTGGACTCCATGATGGCACCCCGACCTCCATAATCCCTGAAGCGGCAGGGCACGTACACAGGAACTTCCTAATCCTGTCAGATCGTTTCGCCTAACCCTTCCTCCGGGCAATACCAGGTGGCAGACGATGCATATCTCTGGCCCTTTGTCCTGCCACCACCGGTACTTGATAAATGTTTATCTTTGTGTATCTCTCGCTCTACATATTTCCCCCTCCCTTATCTCAAATGTTAATTAGTGTAACCCCACCTTTCTCTGAGATATTCATGACGTGTGTAATATATTCATGATGTAATCCATGAAACCCAACCTTCCCATAATGTATTCATGACGTTTCGTGCACTGTATGCTGGGACTTGGAGGGAACTTTTAAAAGTTTATGTCGCCCCATTCTCGGGGTTCAATCTCGCCTTGAACCTGTTGCGCAATAAACTTGGATCTTCTGCAGTTTGCTCCTGTCCGGCTGAGCTCATTTTCTTCCGCAGGGACCCGCGGACTTACCTAGTCCGACGAGCTGGGTGGCATAATAGCCCTGCACCCAGATTTTTCCGTAACACTATGATTTTAACAGGGACTAGATGGGCTTGATCAAACTACAGGGCTCTTCATGTGATCTGTGTGTGTGTGTGTGTGTGATAGAGAGAGAGAGAGAGAGAGAGAGAGAGAGAGAGAGAGAGAGAACACCTTCAGCAAGAGGCCCCTGTCTCTTTTTTGCAACTAGGATGAATCAGCTGCAATACCCCCACACTTGACCCACCGCTTCCTGCCTGCTCTTTCTCCACCCCAACCCCAATTATGGGTATTGCATTGCGCACACGCCACGAAAGCTTGCTGCACCCCAAGGCGCTTTGCACTCAGCGGATTCCTTGCAAGACAAGGACAGTGCAGGACGGCAGAGGGGGCGGGTCAGCTGTTCTGCTTAAGCCGAGCCCCCTTTCCCAAGTCAGTATAGAGCAGCAGCACCTCCCCCAGCAGCTTCCACTCTCTGGCTTTAACCCTTAAGGCAACGAGCATCTGTTCCCTGTACTCGAAGCCCAGGTTCCCTCCGTCCTCTCCCCATTGGCTGGGTACTGCAAGGCTTTCCCCTTACAATTATCCCCCGGAGATATCCTGCCTCCCAGGCGGGGGCTCCCATTCCCGCCCCCGCTGCCCAGGGTCGCTGCTGCTGCCAGGATTTCGGGTGAGTGCAAAGCCAGCGGCGGGGAAGGAGGGAAGGGGTCCAGGATGAGAAGCCCCGGGACGGGGAGAAGAAGAGAAGGGAGGAAAGGGAGCTGTTTCTCTTAATGGGGCCTTGAAGGTGGAGGGAGGGAGGGGTTTCCACTGTGGAAAGAGAAAAGCTTCCTCCTGCCCAGATCTGGGGCAATGGGAGTTGCAGGGAAGGAGGCGGGAAAGGGGAGAGGGCTGGGTATTGCAGACCAGCCTCGCCATAGTAGTAATAATAGTAATAGTAATATGATATTTATACCCCGCCCATTTTCTGGGTTTCCCCAGCCACTCTGGGCGGCTTCCAGTAAAATAAGAAACACCAAAAACATCCAAACATCCAAGTCTTCCGTTTTGTAGAGGAGATGGGGACATGGATTGCTGGATGGCAGAGGGAGAAAGAGGGAAAGATGGGGAGGAAAACAAAGGCAGGGGGGGCAGGCAGGAAGAAGGAAGGGCTGAGGCCTCCTCCAAAGAGCTCTTTGTTCCTTGAACTCCTTGCATAAAGTAGTGGGGGGAAAGGGCCGGATTGAGGTTTGATGAGGCCCTAAGCTACTGGAGGTCATGGGGCCCTTTATATGTCCAGCTGTCCTTTGTCAACAACAAATTGTCGCTGTTTTTTGTGTTGAATATATGCTATATGGTAATTTATGGACCTAATAGGTATCTAAAACCATTTGCACATAACAGAGTATGTATTTTCTCAAGGTAATTGTTGAACTGAAATACAATTATGAAGTATATTAATAGTGAAATAATTATTAAGCTCTAACTTAAAATGATTTTGTTATTCATAACAAACTTAATATTGCAAACACATTGGCATTTGGCAATAACAAAAGTTCCTTTAGAAACACAATTTACAAAGACTCCTAATCTAGTCCTAGAAACTTGCTATAATAATAGGTGTAAATATATGATGCAAACTACTAATAATTATAAATAGCATTATTAATATGAAATTAAGTGTTATAACCTGTACAATGCAATTGTAGTTAATACAATCCATTTTTTAATATCAGTACTGTATCAATATTACCATAATAGTCCACATTCTTCATTGGGACAGCAGACCTTTGTACCCTGTTACACTTAGTGAGTGTAAAAGACAGTATTTCTAGTAATATGTCGCAATTTTAAATAATAGCAATACTATACACACCTGTACATAAAAATTATTTTACAGGACTAATTGTATTAATGCATCTACCCAATACCCATTCAGCTGTATAATTTTATCATGATTCATTGTGTACTGTGTTTACAAACACTACACAAACATGATCTAAATTGCAATACTTTCCTTATTGCCTTTGCCAAAGCAAAGTCACTCATGATATCATCAAATGATAAACTGCTTAGCTTGTCACTTTCTATGTACATGAGGCTGAGGTAACATAATTTATCTTGAGACATTGTTGTTCCAAATTCATTTTTTATCCTCTTCAGCTGAGAAACGGATCTTTACAAATGGCAATTTGCAATCATCATTCAGAGGAACATTCTCAGAATTGCTTCTACATTAGGGAATGCTGATTGGACATCGTTGTTGTTGTTTAGTCACTTAGTCGTGTCTGACTCTTTGTGACCCCATGGACCAGAGCACGCCAGGCACTCCTGTTTTCTACTGCCTCCTGCAGTCTGGTCAAACTCATGTTAGTAGCTTTGAGAGCACTGTCCAACCATCTCGTCCTCTGCATATAAGTTAAATAAGCAAGGAGACAATATACAGCCTTGTCGTACTCCTTTCCCAATTTTGAGCCAATCAGTTGTTCCATATCCAGTTCTAACTGTTGCTTCTTGTCCCACATAGAGATTTCTCAGGAGACAGATGAGGTGGTCAGGCACTCCCATTTCTTTAAGAACTTGCCATAGTTTGCTGTGGTCCACACAGTCAAAGGCTTTTGCGTAGTCAATGAAGCAGAAGTAGATGATTTTCTGGAACTCTCTGGCTTTCTCCATAATCCAGCGCATGTTTGCAATTTGGTCTCTGGGTCCTCTGCCCCTTCAGAATCCAGCTTCCACTTAATAATAATAATAATATCTTTATTGTCATTACCCCCTCTTGGGGACAACGAAATTACTTGACTGCTCCATAAAAACCCTAATTAAAACAATACAGTATAGTACAGCAAGGTAGATTAGATGACTTTCAAAGTCCAGGCTTTCCATTCAGGGCCGAGATCGCTCTGGAGAAGAAGCTGTTCTTCAGACGGCTCGTTCTTGTCTTCATCGTCCTGTATCTCCGTTCCGACGGCAGGAACTCGAAGAGACAGTGACCAGGATGCGATGGAACTTTTACTATGTCCAGTGCCTTCCTATGGCACCTTGTGGCATAAATCTGCTCTAAGGTGGAGAGTGGGCAGCCAACAATGCTCTCTGCTGCCTTAACAACTCTGCACAACCCCATCCTGTCCTGGGTAGTACAGCTTCCTTAGTACAGCTTCCGTACCACACACTTCTGGGAGTTCTCAGTCTACATACTGCTTAAGCCTGCCTTGTAGAATTTTAAGCATAACCTTGCTAGCGTATGAAATGAGCACAATTGTGCGGTAGTTGGATCATTCTTAGGCGCTGCCCTTCTTTGGGATTGCGTTGTAGACTGATCTTCTCCAATCCTCTGGCCACTGCTGAGTTTTCCAAACTTGCTGGCATATTGAGTATAGCACCTTAACAGTATCATCTTTTAAGATTTTAAATAGTTCCACTGGAATGTCATCACTTCCACTGGCCTTGCTATTTGCAGTGCTTTCTAAGGCCCATTTGACTTCACTCTCCAGGATGTCTGGCTCAAGGTCAGTAACCACACTACCTGGGGTGTATGGGACATCCATATCTTCCTGGTATAATTCCTCTGTGTATTCTTGCCACCTCTTCTTGATGTCTTCTGCTTCTGCTAGGTCCTTACCGCTTTTGTCCTTTATTATGGTAATCTTTGCACAAAATGTTCCTTTCATATCTCCAATTTTCTTGAACAGATCTCTGGTTTTTCCCATTCTATTGTTTCCCTCTATTTCTTTGCACTGTTCATTTAAGAAGTTCCTCTTTTCTCTCCTTGCTATTCGTTGGAAGTCTGCATTCAATTTCCTGTATCTTTAACTATCTCCCTTGCATTTTGCTTGCCTTCTGTCCCCCGCGGTTTGTAAGGCCTCATTGGACAACCACTTTGCTTTCTTGCATTTCCTTTTCATTGGGATTGTTTTCATTGCTGCCTCCTGTATGATGTTCCGAGCCTCCAACCATAGTTCTTCAGGCACTCTGTCCACCAAACCTAAATCCTTAAATCTGTTCCTCTCTTCCACTGTGTATTCATAAGGGATTTGATTTAGATTGTATCTTACTGGACCAGTGGTTTTCCCTACTTTCTTCAGTTTAAGCTTGAATTTTGCTCTAAGAAGCTGATGATCTGAGCCACAGTCAGCTCCAGGTCTCGTTTTTGCTGACTGTATAGAACTTCTCCATCTTTGGCTGCAAATAATAAAATTCATCTGATTTCGATGCTGCCCATCTGGTGATGTGCATGTGTAGAGTCCAGTGGCGTAGCGTGGGGGGTGCCAAGGGTGCCAGCCGCACCGGGCGCAACATCTGGGGGGCGCGAGTCCAGAGGGAAGGGACAAGTTCCTTCCTCCGCCAGGCTCCCCGCCGCCACCGCCAGCCTTGCGCCCCAGCGCATGCGTGCCCCCCGCCGCCGCTGCGGCTGCGCTCCAGTCACTGCTCGCAGGAGGAGCAGCCGCTGCAGCAGCACTGAAGCCGCCACCGACGCCTGGCCAGGCACGGGCAGCCTCCGCACCCCGTCGCGCCGCCATCCCCTCGGCCCAGCCCCAGGCGGCGGCTGCTTCTGGAGGGAGGGAGGAGAGCTCCGAGGGGCCTCGCCGCGCCCTGCGCTCCCCAAAAACCTCCGAGAGGAAGCCAGTGGGCGGGCGAGGCCCGGCTAAGCCTCTCGCCAGCGGGTTAAGGGGCTTTCGGTTTTAAAAGGATTAGCTTGGGAAGGGGCGGGGGGCGGCTGCTCGCCGGCAAGCGCCTGCTCCGCGTTTCCAAAGGCGCTCGCCATCCGAGGGACAGGGAGACAGAGAGCGCTTGCAAGGAACGGGCTCCGTGGAGCAGGAGTTAGGAAGAGATCCCTTCCCTGGCAGGCCGCCGGCTTCGCCAGCTGTTTCCCATTCACGATCAGGAGGAACTTCAGGCTGCTTTCAGCTTTGGTAGAGGGAATCTAAGCAAGGGGATGGAGCCGGTGCCCTGAGGAAAGGCGGCAGCATTGGGTTTGTTTTTAGTTTAGAGAAAAGGCAAGCAAGAGGCGACAGGAGAGAAGCCTGCAAAGCTTGGCATGGCAAGGAGAGAGTGGACAGAGAGGAAAGTTTTTATCCCTCTCTCCGTACAATATAACTCGTGGGCATCCAGTGAAGCTGAACGTTGGAACAGTGGCGTAGCGTGGGGGGTGCCAAGGGTGCCGGCCGCACCAGGCGCAACATGGGGGGCGCGCTCGCACTCGGGTGCTAAAATCCACGGGTTAGGGGGCGCAAATTACTTGCCTTGCCCCGGGTGCTGACAACCCACGCTACGCCGCTGGTAGAGTCATCTCATGTGTTTTGGGGAAAGAGTGTTTGTTATGACCAGCTTGTTCTCTTGACAGAACTCTATTAGCCTTTGTACTGCTTCGTTTTGAACTCCAAGGCCAAACTTGCCAGTTGTTCCTTTTATCTCTTTGACTCCCTACTTTAGCATTCCAATCCCCTAGGATGAGAAGAACATCCTTCTTTGGTGTCAGTTCTAGAAGGTGTTGTAAGTCTTCATAGAATTGGTCAATTTCAGTTTCTTCAGCACCAGTAGTTGGTGCATAAACCTGGATTACTGTGATGTTAAAGGTCTGCCTTGGATTTGTTTCGAGATCCTTCTATCATTTTTGAGATTACATCCCAGTACAGCTTTTGCCACTCTTTTGTTGACTATGAGGGCCGCTCTGTTTCTTCTACGGGTTTCTTGTCCACAGCAGTAGGATATGATTATCATCCAAACTAAATTCGCCCATTCCCGTCCATTTTAGTTCACTGATGCCAGGGTGTCAATATTTATTCTTGCCATCTCATTTTTTGCTACATCCAGCTTACCATGGTTCATGGATCTTACATTCCAGGTTCCTATGCAATTTTTTTCTTTGCAGCACTGGACTTTCCTTTCACTTCCAGGCACATCCGCAACTGAGCGACCTTTCGGCTTTGGCCCAGTTGCTTCGTCAGCTCTGGATCTACTTGTACTTGTCCTCCGCTCTTCCTCAGTAGCATGTTGGATGCCTTCCGACCCGTGGGATCATCTTCCAGCGTCATAACTTTTATACGACCATGGAGTTTTCTCAGCAGGGATACAGGAGTGGCTTTCTGGTTCCTGCCTGTCTGCCTTGGGTGGCCCTACACTGCATAACTCATAGCGTGTCTGAGTTATTCAAGCCCTTTTGCCATGACAAGGCAATGATCCATGAAGGACATGGTCATTAAATATTACTTGGTACAGATCCTGATGTGTCAGGTTATCATGTTCATGGCTTTGACTTTTTAATGTATTGATGAAAATGGTTGAGTTCTCCAACAAGGTTCATGTCCACATCTTCAGGATATGTTTGGCTTAAAGCATTAACTTCTTCACAAATCTCTTCCTTTGCAGCATCTAATTTTGTTAAGAATGAAATAATAATAATAATAATAATAATAATAATAATAATAATAATAATAATATTTATACCCCAACCATCCGGCTGGATTTCCCCAGCCACTCTGGGCGGCTTCCAACAAAAAATTAAAAATACATAAAATCGTCAATCATTAAAAACTTCCCTAAACAGGGCTGCCTTCAGTTGTCTTCTAAATGTCAGATAGTTGTTTATTTCCTTGACATCTGATGCAGGGTGTTCCACAGGGCGGGGGTGCCACCAGTGAGAAGGCCTGGTTCCTTGTAACCTTGCTTCTCGCCAGAAGGCCCTCAGCGCTGGACCTCAGTTTCTGGGCTGAACGATGGGGTTGGAGACGCTCCTTCAGGTATACTGGGCCAAGGCCGTTTAGGGCTTTTAAGGTCAGCTCCAACATTTTGAATTGTGCTCAGAAACATAAAGGTAAAGGTAAAGGTACCCCTGCCCGTACGGGCCAGTCTTGACAGACTCTAGGGTTGTGCGCCCATCTCACTCTATAGGCCGGGGGTCAGCGCTGTCCGAAGACACTTCCGGGTCACGTGGCCAACGTGACAAGCTGCATCTGGCGAGCCAGCGCAGCACACGGAACGTCGTTTACCTTCCCGCCAGTAAGCGGTCCCTGTTTATCTACTTGCACCCGGGGGTGCTTTCGAACTGCTAGGTTGGCAGGCACTGGGACTGAGCAGCGGGAGCGCACCCCGCCGCGGGGATTCGAACCGCCGACCTTTCGATCGGCAAGCCCTAGGCGCTGAGGCTTTTACCCACAGCGCCACCCGCGTCCCTAGCTCAGAAACATACTGGGAGCCAATGTGGGTCTTTCAAGACCAGTGTTCTGTGATCTTGGCGGCTGCTCCCAGTCACCAGTCTTTTTTGCAGCATCATTGTATACTGATGCCCTTTGTGCCAGATTTGATTCTAATGCATCCATCGCAGGTATAAATGCTTTGATTCTGAACTTGTTTCCTGGCTCAAGGTTCGCTAAAGCTTCATCTTCATCCTCACCTATATGCCTCCTTATAGATCAGCAGTTCTCAACCTGTGGGTCCTCAGATGTTGTTGGACTACAACTCCCATCATCCCTGAGCTCTGGCATTGCTAGGTAGGGGTGATGGCAGTTGTAGTTCAACAACATCTGGGGACCCACAGGTTGAGAAAGGCTGTTCTAGATCTTCTTCTGCTTTTCTTGTAATCAACATCAGGCAATTTGTCCTTTGCCTGTTCTTTGAAATGATCAAAAAGATCTCTGGAACCAAGTTCCTCCATTTTATTCGAAATGTTTGTGGCTTGATTACTTGTTTCACCCTTCTCTGTGGTATCAATATGCAGCCAATGCAATGCAGAAATTGTTCCATTGTAACTGCCAAGTTCTGCACTTGTGGCCCTTGAATGAGTTTCCCATCTAGTCTTTGGCAAAAACTTTGGAACTTTTTTTTTTTAAATTGTATTCAGATTTTATAACAAATTTTAGAATAACCAAAATTTTAATTTTTTCTGTGTATAGATGTTCCCCTCCCCCCCAAAAAATAGATTTAAAATTGGGGCTCGTCTTATACACGGGTAGTGCTGAGGGGTGTTTTCTTAATTTGGAGTCCCTCCATGGGACGTCTTATAGACAGAAAAATACGGTGTATTTTACATTCCAATTAACACCCCCCCATGACGTCCCCCAACTTCCCTTTCTGGGTTATTGTTGTTAAATCGTTTAGTCGTGTCCGACTCTTTGTGACCCCATGGACCAGAGCACGCCAGGCACTCCTATATTCCACTGCCTCCCGCAGTTTGGTCAAACTCATGTTCCTAGCTCTGAGAGCACTGTCCAACCATCTCGTCCTCTGCATATAAGTTAAATAAGCAGGGAGACAATATACAGCCTTGTTGTACTCCTTTCCCAATTTTGAGCCAATCAGTAGTTCCATATCCATTTCTAACTGTTGCTTCTTGTCCCAGATAGATATTTCTCAGGAGACAGATGAGGTGGTCAGGCACTCCCATTTCTTTAAGAACTTCGAGATCTTGTTACAACCTTGATACAAATTTCAAAATATGTACACAAAACCAACAAAAAGACTCACAGGTTTATAGTGGCACCAGCTTTCCTAGTCAAGAGCCCACTTTGTCAGACTGCAGCCCACAAAAGCTTAGACCATAATATATTTATGAGCCTTTAAGGACTGCAAAAGATGAATAAACAGAAGCATAGTTTATCTATGGACTTCTATCCTACTGCAAACAGTGACGGCCAGCAACTTGTATATCTTGGGGGGAAAGGATTAGGCTGGTGTCTGTGCTCTGCCTTTGCGGTCCTAGGCAATAATACTTCTTAATACTAGTTTCTGAAAAGCACAGGACTCTTGCTTGCTGGTTTCCCCCAGGCATCTGCTTGGCCACTGTGAGAACAGGATGCTGGACTAGTGGGCCTTTTCCCAATCCAGCAGGCTCTGTTTAGGTTCTAATATGTTGCAATATTTTTACACTTACATGTGGCATCAGAACATTTCAGTTTTACTTCTTACTCATAGGAGATACTGCTATTGGAGCCTGAGATCCTTTCCTCACTTGAAAAGGAAAAAGACAGATTTGTCTTAAAAGCCAGTTCCACTGTAGATCTCTACTATAAAATGATGCTGCTCTCTTAAGTGTGAATGGAGTGTTCATGGGTTTCTCTTGCCATTATCTCACCCTCATTCCTAAAAATTTGGAACATGGAGAGGACAGTTGAGAATGGAGAGGGAGTGAAAATAAGAGAAGGTGCACATGGGAATTGATGTATGTTCAGTTCCTTTCTTGTCTTTCATAGAAGTCTAACAGAATTCTCTCCCTCCCCCCCAACTCCCAAACAGGAACAGGTCAGGAAGACGATGGTCAAGATTCTACGGAACCATCTGTGAATTCATTGGGAAGAACAAAGAAACAGTTTAAATGCAGGGAATGTGGAATATGCTTTAGTCACTGTAGAAAAATGAGGATACACCAACAAACTCACACAGGGGAGAAACCATTTGAATGTATGGAGTGTGGATGGCGCTTCAGTCACACTGGAGCCCTCAGAACACATCAGCGAACTCACACTGGGGAGAAACCGTTTAAATGTATTGAATGTGGAAAGAGCTTTAGTCTGAACGGAACACTTAGAATACACCAACGAACTCACACTGGGGAGAAACCATTTAAATGTATTGAATGTGGAAAGAGCTTCAGGCAGAATGGAGCACTTAGGAGACATCAACAAATACACATGAAGGAGAAACCATTTAAATGTATGGAGTGCGGAGAGGGGTTCAGTCACAGTGGAGCACTTACGATGCATCAACGAACTCACACTGGGGAGAAACTGTTTAAATGTATTGAATGTGGAAAGAGCTTCAGTCTGAACGGAACACTTAGAAAACACCAACGAACTCACACTGGGGAGAAACCATATAAATGTATTGAATGTGAAAAGAGCTTCAGTCAGAATGGAGCACTTAGGAGACACCAACGAACTCACATGGGGGAGGAACTATTTAAATGCATTGAATGTGGAATGAGCTTCAGTCGTATTGCAGAACTTAGAATACATCAACGAACTCACAAGGGGGAGAAACCATTTAAATGTATTGAATGTGGAAAGAGCTTCAGTTATAGTGGAGAACTTAGAATACATCAACGAACTCATACGGCAGAGAAACCATTTAAATGCTTTGAATGTGGAATGAGCTTCAGTCAAAGTGGAAACCTTAGAAGACATCAACGAACTCACACGGGGGAGAAACCATTTAAATGCATTGAATGTGGAAAGAGCTGCAGTCGTGGTGAAGACCTTAGAATACATCAACGAATTCATACGGCAGAGAAACCCTTTAAATGTATTGAATGCGGAAAGAGTTTCAGTCGTAGTGGCAATCTTAGAACACATCACCGAACTCACACAGGGGAGAAACCATTCAAATGCATTGAATGTGGAAAGAGCTTCAGTAGTAGTGGATACCTTAGAATACATCAACGAACTCACACGGGGGAGAAACCATTTGAATGCATGGAGTGCGGAAAGAGCTTCAGTAGTAGTCGATACCTTAGAATACATCAACAAACACATACAGGGCAGAAACCATTTAAATGTATGGAGTGTGGAAAGAGCTTCAGACAGTGTGGAGACCTTAATATTCATGAGCGAATTTACACAGGTGAAAAGCCATATCAATGTATGCAGTGTTCCACTCAAGGTTCACTCTTTACTTCACATCAAGAAACTCATAAAGGCCGAAATCAATTTTAAATGCATGGAATCTGTGTGATGTTCTGGTGTTGGTATTTAAATTTGTATACACATATATATGTATTAAAGTATTGAAGGTCACATATACTGAATGTAGAAAAGAAGTTGCAAGTTGTTGCTAGATAAAAGGGGAGAGTGTGAATCTGGAATGCTTAAGGTGTGTGATGAATCTGTTGAGTTTTGACCTCCGCCCTTCAATGCCAAAATGATGGGCTGCCCTTGTCTTGTGGATCAGCATCTGTCGGCTCCAGGGAAATGGGATACCTCAGATGTTGGGAAACAACGCCCATAAGCCTCAGCCCATATGGCCAAGAATGATTGGAGTTGTAGTTCAAAAGCTCAAGGGTGGAAAATCTCATGTGTCTTACAACTTTTCATTATGAATAATTATAGGTAAAACTTTTGTTGACACAGAGCTCATTTTTAGCTTCCAGGAGCAGCTGGTCACTTCTGCTTTATAAACAAACCCAGATATATTGACACACTTTACATTAAAACCAAATTAAGGCAAAGATCAACCATTTCTTCTGCAAGCTGTTCCCCATCCAGTATTTCCCAGCTTCTGCCTTCTGAACTATGTTCCTCTGCAAACCACTGGTCCAAATCTATACAGTCCTCCTGCTCCTGGGAAGATTCAGAGGGAGGCTCCCACAAATGCGCCTCAGTGCAGCTCTCCTCAGCTGGGTCCCTGGTTAGGTTTTGGTTTAGGGGAGCAAGCATGGGCCTGGACCTTGGGTGGGGGCAAGGGGAGAAGGGAAGAGAAGTAGAGGGGATGCTTCTTTTTCTGCACAAGGCTAGTTCTTGTTTCTCCCAAGTATGCACCTGTAATCAGCGAGTGTGCATTTAGCAGGAGTGTATCCCTTTGTCTTGGAGTGCAAGATGATTCAGAAGGCCTTAGAGCAAAGCACGTGTATCGCATATGTTAAGTTGATTGCAGCCTTTTTTTAAATTAATATTCTTTATTGATTAAAAAATTTGCATTATACAAACATTATGTACAATCTCTTAACAGGTAGAAAAATAATAATAATAGAAAATAGAATCTTTATAAAGAAAGAAAAAAATAAAGAATTAACAAAGATAAGAAACCAAGAAATAATAGGAAGAAAAAAAGACAACGTTATTTACATAGTAAAACTACTCAACAACACAATCCTTCCCATCCTTCTCATTATACTGTTTACATTATATAATACCATTTCTTTCTGCTTTGTATATATTCTTTTGATCTTTTTCTTTACAAATATCATTCAATTTCTGCTCATATGGAGTTATTTGTGCAATAAAGTTTTACATAATTCTCAAATATTATCTATTCTCTAGTTGTTTTTTGTTTCAATATTCCTCTAACTGATCTTGTCAGTTTTGCTAATTGTAGTTATGAGGATCTGCCGATCTGTAATCTCTGGGAGCGTTTCATTTTTCCAGCTCCTTGCTATAAAGGTTCTAGCTGCTGTTATACCTTACATAAACAATGATCTTATAACTTTTTAAATTTCTGATGGTAAAATACCAAGTAGGAAAATCTTTGGCGTTTTGTTTTTTTTAAAGTAATTTTAAATAGTTTCTTAAACTCGTTATAAATACAGTGGTGCCTCGCAAGACGAAAAACGCGCAAGACGAAAGAGTTTTCCGTTTTTTGAGTCGTTCCGCAAGACGAATTTCCCTATGGGCTTGCTTCGCAAGATGAAACTTCTTGCGAGTTTGTTTCCTTTTTCTTAAAGCCGCTAAGCCGTTAATATCCGCTAAGCCGCTAATAGCCGTGCTTCGCAAGACGAAAAAACCGCAAGACGAAGAGACTCGCGGAACGGATTAATTTCGTCTTGCGAGGCACCACTGTATCATTCCAGTATTTGCCAATGGCTACACCGGTCCACCACATATGATAGTATGACCCCTCCTCTTTTTTACGTCAGGTTGATATTTTCCCTTTATACATTTTAGCAAGCTTTTTTGGGGTAAGATGCTATCTATATACCACTCCCTGCAAGGCCTTTCCCACCTGGCCTACGGGGCGGGGCCCAGACTCACCCAGCCCTACTATGTGAAATATGTATTCTGTAGTTGACCTTTGTAATGTGTTTTGAAATCTTTAAGGTAATAGTTTAGTTTTCTGTTACGTTGCTTTGACCGTATACTCTTTATTTCACATTTTCCACATTGTTTTATTTGCCGTATTTTTCGCTCTATAACACGCACCCGACCATAACACGCACATAGATTTTAGAGGAGGAAAACAAGGAAAAAAATATTCTAAACGAAACAGTGGATGTAGGATTTTTGTGGTTCATGCTGTGGCCACAGACATGTGATCTGATGGTGAGTTTGGGGTAGCCCAATGCAAAAATCCTGAGGATGCATGTGGATCTGTGCTTTGTAACCACGTTTTAAGTGGGGAGGGAAGGAAAGCACTCAAGGGACAAGGAGCATGCGTGGAGTGTGTAGAGAAGGATGCTGCTAATCATGCAGAAGAGGGGTTTTAGGGATGAAGGCTCCTCTCCTCTCCCTCTTTGCTCCTTTAAAGCAAGCAGGCTCTGCTTTTCTTCCTCCTCCCTGGCTCCCCCCCCCCCCCAGCTTAGCGAGCTGAAAATCTTTCCTGCTACTTAGCGAGCTGAGTGTTGAGGAGAGAGGGACAGAGAGCCTGCTTGCTTTAAAGGAGCCAACCGAACACTCGTGTAAGCGGCTCCTCTCCTCTCCCGCTTTGCTCCTTTAAAGAAGCAGGCTCTCTGTCCCTCTCTCCTCCCCTCTCAGCGGCTCTTCTCCCGCTTTGCTGTTTCAAAGCGAGCCACGGAGGAGGGAAGCATTCGCTCCGTAACACGCACAGACATTTCCCCTTACTTTCTAGGAGGAAAAAAATGTGTATCATGGAGCGAAAACTACGGTATGTTTTATTGATTTAGTATGCTGTAAATTGCTTTGAGGTTTTTCTTAAAATTATAAAGTGTTATAGAAATTAAATTTAAAAAGTATAGAGCAGGGATATCCAACATGGGGTTGCTCAGATGTTGGGCAACAACTCCCATAAGCCTCAGCCCATATGGTCAAGATTCATGAGAGGTGTAGTTCAAAAGCTCAAGGGTGCAAAATCTCACGTCTCTTACAACTTTTCATTACGAATAATTATAGGTAAAACTTTTGTTGATACAGAGCTCACTTTTAGGGAGCCGCTCGTCACCTCTGCCTTATAAACAAACCCAAAGATATTGACACAATTTACTTTAAAAGCAGATTTCAGAACAGAGGTAAACAAAAACTTTTTTTTAAAAAAAGACCTTTTTAACTTTACAAAACATTGTGTTCTCAATCCATGATTTGTTTTTCATATGTATAAAAATGTTTATTTCTTGGCCCACCTCCCATCACTGTGGGGAGAGCCTGGGGCACGGGATAAGAATGCAGGGTCGGCCTGACATCCATCAGTTCTCTTGTTCCAACAGCAGCCGTCCAGGCATTTCTGCAAAACTCACAATCAGGACATGATGGCGAGAGCCACCCTCTCTTTGTGAGGAAAACCCGTATACAAATAGCCAATTCAATTTCCTAGCTGCCAGCCTTTATGTGGCCAAAATGGAACCCTTCTTCCAAGGAAGAGAGGGAGGTACCAGTAACCTTGAGGCAGCTCCATTGGTTTCGTATGTCCAATAAATTTTTAGGTGGGGGGGGGGAAATAGCCAGAGCCATGCAAGGAGAACTGGACATGGTCAGTGGATACAGAAAACTGGGGGTGGGGCGCTGGTGGACAGCAGGAATGGAAAACTGGAGAGGGATGGATAGCAATGGAGTGTGCTGGAAAAGGGTAATGTTTTGGATCAGAAGCACTCAGTGCCTCAGCATTTTCATCCATGTCAGGCTGCTCTGGTGCACTGGAGACAGAGAGAGTACCTTGCCTTCAACTTCTTCTCAATGGCAGCATTCACCTCCCATCATCCACAGCCATAGATGACGATTGCTGAGCCTGATGGGGGTTGTAATTCAGCAACATCTGGAGGGCCAGAGGTTCCCACACTTACTTGCAGGCTCCGGCCTAAGACCGAGTTCATCAGAGTTGGGTCCTTGTTGACTAAGAGCGCCGGGGATGATGGGAGTTGTAGTCCAACAACATCTAGGGACCCAGGATTGAATGACACCGGCTTGTAGGATATATTGTTGCCTAGGCTAAGCAGTCCTGGGTCTTGGGAGGAGGCCACACGTATACCACCTTGAGTTTCATGATGGAAGAAAGGAAGGATATGGCAGCAGAAAAGTAGAATGTTTCTTAAATAAATCAAGGCCCATGGTTGCTTTTTGCTAAGCCCTGCTATATAGGCCCGCAGGACTCTGCCTCGTGTTGGATTTTGGGCAGAGGGGAGGTGTGTTGCCAGGATACTTTTTTCATCCTGCTTGCATTCTTTCTGTATAAAGAATGTAAATCATTTTAACTGATTTTAATAGCGTTCTGATACTGCTTTTAACTGCCGAGGGTGGGGCCTTATAGTGAAGGGTGGCAAAAAAATAATAATCTGAATACAGTGCTCTGCATTGGGATGCAAAAGAGGCAAGCTAGGATGAGTTTCGTTTGCCTAACTGGGCTCCCAAAATTGTGACACACAGCATGAGCGTCACAGAAGTGATTGAAAAGCAAAATGAAAGCTATTCAGTTACTTAACCTTGACCATAGCAGAAATGCATTTTCCCACCTTCCCTTGAAACAGCCTTGCCCTACAATGCTGTGTCACAAGCTGTCCATGGCCACGGTCCCAGATCTCAGAAGGCAGGCAGTGGGGAAGAGTGCTGTGTTGCCCTGTGAGGAACAGAAAACGGCACTGGAGGCTGCCATTGTGGGCTCCATTTGTTCACTGTCATCCCTGATTGCTTGCCTTCTCCACATCCACACCATATTTAAATCATTCTAGTACCACTTCAGTCAGTCATGGATTTCCCCAAAGCATTCTGGGAGCTGTAGTGAGTCTGGCTGGCTGCTGCTATTGCTGTTGCTGCATATCCCTGTTCCCTGTTTCTGTGTGTCTGTGAGGAGAATGCAGGACACTGCAAAAGACACAGGGTGCCATAAGGCAGAGTGATTATGCATGTAAATAGAGAGACTTCTGTTCAGGAGATTTCTGTATAAAGAACTCTTTATAGAGGGGGAAATGGGGACTAAGTGAGGTTGGAGTGGAACCGTGTTTGCATGAATATGACAATGTAAAATATGCTCCCCATTTAAATTTTTATTAAAATAATTCATTCAGTTACCCAGAAGAGTCATTAGGCTTTTTTTGCTGTAAGCTACTTACATACATTGTAAGAAGTGGGTCAGGAAACCCTTGATCCCACTCCTTAAAATACCGAATGGGACTCCTAAATATGCATAGGCCCAGGCTGCACAAAAACTGTTATTTTGTACTGCAGCCCACATCTCAGAATAACAGATAGGCACCATATTGAGATTTCTGTAACTGCTCCATACAGGGCATGTTATAAGGTGATAGTAAACCTGCTGCGTACATGTTATCTATGTGCTTTCTAGAGTGTGTTTGGGGGCTTAGAGGAAATTTCCTCAACTACAACCTAAAACGTCTTATTTACCTACCACATATTGCCTGCCTCTTAGGTGCAAAAAAAGTGGCAGCCCTAATTCCTAGACTGGCCCTTTGCAGGATCACATTCCATGGCTTTCCAATGAAGCTGCACTGAAGAATGTTAATGGATGAGAGAGGCTGTTGTTTTTTAAAATGTTTTTATTAAATTCTTGGTTACACCCAGAGTCCCTGTTTTCAAGTCACAGAATCCTTCAAACAAATCAGTCCTATTCAGAGTGAGACAGTACTGTTCTAGACAATATGGAGTTGGGGGGGGGTGGAAGAAAAGTGGGAAGAGAGAGGGAAGGAAAGCGGGAAAGAAATAAACATTTCATTCATTTCTATAGTATGTGAGCTTTTGTGTCAGCGTCAGGTAAGCAGGTATTTTATTTTTATTGGCAGTGGGAGAGACCAGAGGGCTCAGGAAGGTGGTTTGTTGCGGGATATTCGTCAAAGCAACGCCCAATCTCTGTGGTTTTTGAGAGTGACCCCCAATGGCTGTTCACACATGCGAGGGAGCCATTGCCTGCTGCAGTCAACATGTGGCGACCATGTGTGTCTAAAATCCCAGGAGGCAGAGACCCAAATCTGGACCGAGACAAGGGGATGGCAGATCTCTAGCTAGGGACTGACCTGTGGGAATGTTTAGAAAGGCAGGAGAGGATATATTATTTGATGATATCCTTACTAACTTGTGTTAACAAGTTCTATATCTTAGCATAGTTCAAACATTCTCCTTTTCAAATTTGCACAACGGTAAGCTTGTTGCAGGCTCGTCTTGTAGCCTTATGAGGCTTTGCCCTTGGGTGGGAAAAGTATTGCGCCTGGGAAAGGGAAGTGGGAGTCAACAGACACTCAAGGAATAGTTTCGGAGAAAAGGCTTTTATTTCTACCATCCATGAACTGGTAGAAGGAGCAAGTGTGATAAGTCACAAAAAGCATGCACGAGTTCACAATCATGTGCACAAGATCCGTCCCCCTTTCTCCTCCTCCCAGAGTCCTGCCCCATGAGTTCCTCTGAGCATGAACAGAAAGCTGTCTTGGGACTATTGGACTCTTGGCGCCCTTCCCAGGAAAAGGGGAATGAGAGTGGTTCAGCATGTCCAGAGATGTTGCAACTAGAATGAGATCAGATTCAGTTTCTCAGACCTGCTATGAACAGAGCCTATTCACTAGCCTTTAAAAGTAACATTTTGCCTATGCACAGCATCTTGTGATAGAGCAGAGGAGAGCAGAGAAAAGCTGTTTTGGATTTTTAGAAGACAAAAGGAGTTTTGGACAGTTTTGAGGCCTGGTGTGATTATTGAAGCCTGGGGTGATTTCACAGACAGGATTTGGGTATCCTGTCCCTTCAGTCTGAGCCTCACTAATTAAGATTCCTGATAAGATCCCTTGTTATCCCTCTTTAAAAGTGCAGACACGACAATCTTATTAAAATCAATATACAGGTAGTTCATTCATTTTCTTTTTGTTTTATGTTTTTTTTATAACTTTTATTTTGCTTTAAACAGGTACATATAAATATAAACAACCAAAATTACATAGGAAAATTCTATAATCTAAGGGAGTTAGTCCCAAGTGACTGCGACTGAGCAGTCATTTCTCCTAACACATAGAAAAAAAACAAAATGGAGAAGAAAGAATGAAGCACACGGAGCATTGTGCTCCTCCACCCAGAATAGGCCACACCTATTTCAAGTCACATGTAGAGGAAGCGCTTGTCCCAGCTCAGGAGGAAACAGGAAGTTTTCTCCTGTGTGGCACAAAGCATCCCCTAGCATGTCCACTCTAGGAATGTTGTACCTGACTGCTACGAATTTCATATCCCACAGACCCAAGCTCCTTCTGCCCGCTGACTAGCAAAGTCATGTTGTTGTTTAGTCGTGTCCGACTCTTCGTGACCCCCTGGACCAGAGCACGCCAGGCACTCCTGTCTTCCACTGCCTCCCGCAGTTTGGTCAAACTCATGCTGGTAGCTTCGAGAACACTGTCCAACCATCTCGCCCTCTGTCGTCCCCTTCTCCTTGTGCCCTCCATCTTTCCTAACATCAGGGTCTTTTCCAGGGAGTCTTCTCTTCTCATGAGGTGGCCAAAGTACTGGAGCCTCAACTTCACAATCTGCCCTTCCAGTGAGCACTCAGGGCTGATTTCCTTAAGAATGGATAGGTTTGATCTTTTGCAGTCCATGGGACCCTCAAGAGTCTCCTCCAGCACCATAATTCAAAAGCATCAATTCTTCGGCGATCAGCCTTCTTGATGTCCAGCTCATGTCCCCCACAAAAAAAGCCCACCCTAAGATTCCTTCTCCTTTCGCTCTCCAATTTTACAAAGGCAAACTCCTATTATACAAAAAATTGCTTAATAAAAAATTGTGGTGGTGCCCTCATTGTGAGTAAGTGAGGTTCATAGACCACAGAATCATAGAGTTGGAAGGGACCAAGAGGGTCCTCTAGCCGAACCCCCTGCGATGCAGGAATCTTTTTGATGAGGTGGGGCTCGAACCCACAACCCCGAGAGTCTCATGCTCTACCAACTGAGTTATCCCAGGACTCAGATCAAATTCAGCTGGTAGGATTGCAATGAATCGGGAGCAAAGCTTTTGTATGAATATATTACCTCAAGTTATTCTGATGCTCCCAAATGCACTGGTACAAATAAATTTTCAGATTGAACAAGTGGTATAATTACTGTTGTTGTTGTTCTCCAGGAAAGTTGGATGACTTGCAGCAAAATATAAAAACATAATAAGACATCAGACATTAAAAATGTCCTGATTCTGCTTCTTTGACAGAAGCCGACAAATTTAGGACAGATGCTCTATATCACGGGTGTCAAACACAAGGCCCGCAGGCTGAATCCGGCCCGCCAGACCTCGTCATGTGGCCCGTGTAGCCGCCGGCGGCCTTCACCTTTTATTCTTGCTTTTTTTTCTCGCTACTGCCTCTCTTTTGAACGCTGCCCATGTGATTTTTAATACCGGCTCGCCAGTCTCCGCCCACGGGGCCTCCTCGGACCAATGTGCGTCGGGGGGTGGGGCTGGGAGCGCCTGGGGCTCCGGGGCCGTGGCTCCGCTCCGGCAGTAGGAGAGAAGGGAGCGGAGGTGACGGAGCTGCTCCCCGGGACATCCTTCCGCTTGCGCCGAGCTCCTCGTCCAGCAGCTCCGGAGTCCTGCTGTAGCTCGGAGGGAATTGAAACGCGGGTGGGTGGGAAAGGGGTTGCAGGAGGACCGACCCCGGGGTCAGTGCGCGATCCAGCCCCTGTTTGCTTACTATGGGGCGGGTGGGAAAAGGGTAGGAGAGGGATGGCTGCGCCCTCAGAGCATTTCTGGCCCTGCGGGAGGAGCCTTGGAGCGGCCGGTGGATGGACGTGTGGCGGAACGTGGGAGAGGCTGAGAGGGGACTTCTACCGTGGATGCTTCAGTGGAGATTGCTGCATCGCAGGGGGTTGGACTAAAGGACCTTTGGGGGGTCCTGTCTGACTACAATTCTGTGGTTCTCCTCGCTGAGGAAGTGCGGCAGGGTCGGGAGGAGGGCGCGGTGCCCGAGAGAGAGGGGAGGGAAAGAAAGAGAGAGAGAGAGAGAGAAGGAAGGAAGGAAGGAAGGAAGGAAGGAAGGAAGGAAGGGCCTTCAATCACTTTAAGGGGGGGGGACGTCTGGAGGAGCCAGGAAGTGAGAGCTCACCCTAAAGAGCAGCGCACAGGCGATAGTGGTGATGGGTCTTGCTTGCCTTTTTACAAGCTTGGACGTGAGGGGTTTTTGCAGGTGGGTTGACACCAAAATATGAGGCAGAGCAGGTTGGCGTGGAAAGGAACAGAGACTTTAAAGCAGGTGATCTGGAGAAGAGAGCTGTGTGTCTAGTGAGGGGTTGGGGGGGTGAAGGATCCAAGGCAAGTTCAGGGTTGCCACTCCTTCTTTCCCTCCCCCTTGGCAAGAGGTGTAAGCAGAAATCCAGCAATCGAAGGAATAGGGAGAATGGCACCCTGCTGGATTTTGTGCTGTTAAAAGGGTGCAGAGCAGGCGCCAAGGAAAAGGTGGCAACCTTTGGGAAGTGGACTGGGGGGAGCGCAGGAAAAAAGGGATGGTTGGGGAGGAAGGGTGCCTGTGGGAGTAGAATCGAGGACTGCTCACTTGCTCTTTTAAAAACCGGGATTGGGGGGCAAAATCTATGGGACGAAGAGAAGTTATGAGGGGCTGGTAGAGAATTGCACCTGAGGTTGGATTCTGGGGGCGGGGGGTATGGAGAAACCAGAGCAAAAAAACTGGGAGAAGATGGTGTGGGGGATGCTGTGTGGGTTGCAGAGAGAGATAATTGGGAGTGTTGGTGGGGGGAATTGAAGGGAGCTCAGGGGAGAGGCTGAATGGCAGCAAAGTGATGTAGGCAGAGTGTGAGTGAATGAGACATTAACAAAGCAAGGAGGGTCTTGTATTTGTGGAGGAGTAAAACGGCTGACGAATGTGTGTGAAAAGCCGAATGCCCTGGGAGGAATGGAGACAAAGAAAAGCTGAGCCTCTGTTAACGAAACGCAGCAAATTAGCAACAGTTAAAATCGTGGTTGTGTAACTATTGTCCCTAAAATATCACAAAACACGTTCAAACAATCAAGCTGTGCGATCAAGTTATTAAAGTGACTTCATCTCAAGCATCAAAGTTTGTTTTCTCTCCCACCCACCCACCCAAAATGGCCCTATCACCAGCTAATTTGTCCAGAAATAAATCAGTGGCCACAGTTATTCCAATCAGGTAGTGAGACACAGATCATGAAAGGCACAAATTCTGTTCCTTATAGCCTCCATCATCCTATGTCCATCTTCAAACTAGAGGTGGAATCATCTTACGCAGGATATTTTAGAGTTCCACACCTACTCGTGAGGAGATTTCACCCCTCCCATACCCAAGAATCTCCTGATTATCTCCTGATGGTCTCTGCTGACTCTCCAGAGAGCAGGAGGCGTGTCCTGCTATCTACTTATTCTGCCCAGCACCACATCTGAGTGTGTGTGAGTGAGAGAGAGTCAGTCAGTCAGTCAGTGTATCGGAGAGAGAGAGAGTGTTAGAGATCGTGTCTAGAGATAAGGTTGCTGCTAAGAGCAGCTGCAGACTCTCAGTGTAGCATTGATTTATGCTTAGAATATTCAGCTCTGTTTATAGTTTTGTATCATAGTTGTAGTTACAGAATAAAAGGAAGATATCCTACAGAGCTGCTCTCCGAGTGGTTTATACTCTGCAAGACTCTGCAAAACTCTGCTGCGCAACGACTGCATTATTGAGACAGTGAATCCGGTGCTCTCAGCTCTAAGCTGTGAGTCCACAGCACTGTGACCTGTTCCTGTGAGAAAGGAGGTCTCTGGCGGTGCTACCCAGCTCGCCTAGCCCAGTCGGGGTTGAGGTGCATGAGTCCAGTTGGTGCACTGGCTCAAGGGCGATGCTGACAACTCGTGTCCTCATATCACTAAATGTTTAATTGAATATGGAGTTTCTATCAGTATGTATTTCTGAGAATGGGGGAAATGTCTACTCATTTCTCTCTTCTCCCCTCCTGAGAAATTTGCAGTTGGAAACATACAGAATTATTTTGTGTGCATAAGCGAATGTGTACCTCTCATGTAATGTGTCTATAGCCAGTTTTTCTCATCTGTGCATTTTGTTGCTATAAACAGACATGGTGCTGTTTTAATTCTGTGCATTATTGTTTCTTTTAGGGTCCAGTGAGGACCTGGATAGCTGAGTTGGTTAGAGGGGTAGTGCTGATAACACCAAGGTTGCAGCTTCTATCCCAAAGCTCAACAACTTTGGGGTAAAATTGTGAAAAAAGAAGAAAGCTAAACAACTTCAATCCTTAAAAAAGGTCAACAACTTTGGTTGGCCCTCATGCATGTTCACTTCATCAAATCTGGCCCTCTTTGAAAAAAGTTTGGGCACCCCTGCTCTATATCAACTCAATGACAGGGAACCAGGCAGCGGGCCTTCTTGGTAGTGGCACCCACTCTGGAATGCTCTCCCGTCAGATGTCCAGGAAATAAGCATCTATCTGACTTTTATAAGACATCTGAAGGCAGCCCTGTATGGAGAAGCTTTCATTGGAGCTGTTTCATTGGTTTTTTAAAAATATTCTGTTGGGAGCTGCCCTAGTGGCTGGGGAAACCCAGCCAGATGAGCAGGTATAAATAATGTTGTTGTAATATTAATATTATTATGCTTAATTGATAGCAGTTCCCGGAAGCCGCCAAAGGGGAGAGATGCTCTTGGGCTCCAATCCTATGCTGTAGCTTCACAGAAAAAGCTCCCTTTCTTTTACAGAGAATTTCCAGCATTCGCTGCTGATGTTGCTTGATTTCTAAACTGCTTGATTTTCAGGAGTTGTTATCTCTAGTTTTGGAGCTGAAACCAATTTGGGGCTTTTCTCCTTCTGGGGGTTTCCCCCTTTGCGCTCCATTCCAGCTGCTTCAGTTTAACACCGGAGCTGTAATTGAGCTAAAATCACTGTGTGTGTGTTTGTGTGCTTTCCTTCCAGCACCATTTAACCTTAAAAAAAAAAAAAAAGATGCCCAGGTGCAGCAAATTGCCACAGCCATTCCGGGAGCACCTTTGGAGCCTTGGGAACGTGATGTCCTGAAGGGAGTATTAGCTTCAGGAGCCCCGTCCATGCTTAGATCTTATAAAAAGGCTTGGGTGGACTTTATGGAGTTTCAAGGCAAATTTGTAAATATAATAATAATAATAATAATAATAATAATAATAGTAAAAAAAAAAGCTAGCCTTGACATACCTCAAGGCAAATTAAAAAATCCTAGGCTTGACACACCTCCTACCAAGGCTGAAGCTCTGCAATACTTGGTACATTGGAGGGTGCTGGGTCGTGCAGCAAAGACTCTTAAACATCCAGTAGGCGGCAATCTCCTTTTTCTGTAAGGTTGTTTAACCTGGTGTAGCCTTCTTAGTGTGAAGGGCACTGTAGGGCTGGCACAGGCTGCAGCCTCCTAAAAGTGATGGTAGAAGGCCCTTAACTTATGACATTCTATGCCAATTCCTAAATAAATAAATAAATAAATAAATAAATAAATAAATAAAAATAAATAAATAAAATAAAAATAAAAATTAAGAAGTATCTGTTGGTCCGAGGACAAGGCCCAGCTATTTACAGCTGCATACTCCATTGCCTTTGGCGCTATGCGCAGTGGCGAAGTAGTTTGTAAGGGCCAACCAGATTCTGCTGCCCGGGGTAGTTTGAGAGACCTGACCTTGTTCAGATCCAATTTAGTCCTGCATGTCCAATGTTCCAAAACCGATCAGCAGTAAAGGACACTAAACATTTCATGTACGTGATACCAACATCTCAGGTCCATTCCTCAAACATTGGGATGGCTCCGGCTTTGCATGGCATCAGTCCACGCGCGTTATGCGAAGGGCGATTGCTGCCTGCGGTTTACCCTCAGCTGAATTCGCGGTTAACTCCTTTAGGATTGGGGCCGCCACCACAGCAGTGCATTTGGGACTCTCAGCTGAAAGGATGAAGGACTTGGGGGCAGTGGAAGTCTGATGCATTTAAGGGATATATTCGTAAGACCGTGTGACTGATCACAGTATACCTGACCTGGCTTTGTTACCTTCTTTTGCTTTCAGGTGACGTTGTGGTGCTGTTGTAAATAAAAATATGCCCTTTTCCCTTATGGGGTATCCAAGAGCCCATATAGAGTCCTTACATAGGTTCCCTATTGGTAGGAGAAAATAACAGAGGCCAACCAGAGCATATTGAGAAGCAAAGCAGCTAGTAAGCTTGATCTTTATTGATCTGTTGCAACAGGGTACTCCCTCACACGCAGGAGAGGAGGAGGACCCAGAAAGATGGTGTGCAAGACCTTATAAAGACTTTTGAAATTCCCATTCTCTAGATCAAGACCACCCCCAGAAACATTATGCATTCATCACAGAAGGGGTGTAACCTAAGACCACCCCCCAGATACATCCCACCTACATCACAGAAATTTAAATATTGTTTTTCTCCTGTTGTTGTTTATCTCCTGTCTGGCAAGTTACTTGATTGGATTGCCTGGGGAGCCTGGCCATTCTTTTGTAGTGGTAAATTACTTATTTCCTGGGCCAGGTCACAGGCTCACACCTTATTCAAACAGACCCTTATTCAAACAGACGTATCCTTGAGACAGAATTTGTGAGGAAAGAGACAATGGGGAGGCTTTTCCAGTTTAACCTTGCAGAGAAACATTTGCTCAGTTTAGGAATCAAAATGGTTCCAGGTTGGCTTTCCTGTGCTGATCTATGTACGTGTGGTTATGAACGTTGCCATATATCTAAGACCATAAAATTCCTATCACATTATCCCCCCTTTGGGGCTAGAATTTTTCTTAAAAATTTTTGCCCCACAAATAATAACATCGTATGTTGTAAATGGATGTCTTTGTATAAATATATCATATAAAAATAACATATGTTGCATTTTGTTACTAAATTACTTGTGGCATTCTAGCTCTTGGGAGAAACATTTTCTCAATAGTGGCTATGCTTTACATTTATCAGGAAGGTCCTCTACTGACTGAAAAATGCAGTTGGTGTTTTGTCCTTCGCCATTTTTGTGTGTTTCTCAGGTGTCAAGCTAGCTCTTCTGTGGTCTCACACTGACATAGTGCTACAGCAACACATCCTGTCTGTTGAATCCCCTCGGGGCTTTCATTTAACCATGTCGCCTGGCATTCACCATAGCTGGCACAGGTTTGGGCATCTCGTGAGGGAGATGCCTTGGCCTTGGCCTTTCTATGGGATTTTATTATAGGCTGTGGTCTTGCACTCATGGAAGTTGCTCACTTGCACTTAAAGGACCAAAAAGCTAATTGCAGCCTGGATACACTTGCCCAATTCAAACTGAGTCCAATTTGAATTTATCTTGCCCCATGGTTCTCAACTTTCTCTTAAAACAAAACCATTCTTAAGGGCACTTGTCCAAATAAGTCAATTTAACTCTATAAGGGATTATTCCTGCTAAACCAAAGCATATCCACCTTCATGTTTCTTAGAAGCTTCTCCTTGGTAAAGCAAGTTTTGGCACATTTTTTTAAAATGGGTAGGGAAGGTTGGCATAGTGCCAGGTGGAACAATGAAATGTGGTTATAAATTGATCTAAACATTGGACTACACAATAGTGTGAGCTATTAGAAAGTATAAAATGTATGAGAATCCTCCACTGGGGTGTAAGGAATAAGACATTAAACATAAAACCAATTACACACAAAAATAGCCCCCCCCCTTTTGTGGAAATAACACACTGTCAGACACATCTCAACATTCCTACGTAATAACACATAATACAAAACAAACTAATTAAATATCAGTTGCATATCTTGAGATAATTGTGATCTTCTCAATCCTGGAGCACAGTCTTTAAGGTTCAAAAATGAGAAAATGTCCTTGCAATTGAACTCCACCCCCCTTTGTCAGCCCCACTCCCCCATCAGTCTATATCCTTTGAAAGAGATAGCTGTGGGCACTTAGAAAAACTTTGGTGTCTGTTGTTGCTGCAGGTGGTGGTGAAGCTTTTTCATCATAGATCTGTAGTAACACATCTTGTAGAAGTGACATCCTGTAAGGGGGCAGGGTTTTTAGGGACTTAAAAGACAAGAGTTAGAAAAAGAAGGGGCAAAAGCCCCCTCCCCAAGAAAATCTCCTTGAGTTATCAGCTGCAAATAATAAAATCTTAGCATGTTAAGCATTTTACTCATTTTAATATTATTATCACATTTCCATATAATTACTGTTATTATCTACTAAGTTTGTTTGCTTTTCCTTCACTTAGTTTTTTTTCCCATATTATTAAATAAAAAATTACTCCACGTGTAGAGAAAGAGAACTGTAAAAAAAATACAAGAAAGTTTAAAAAATAAAAAGAAAGCAAAAAATTAGATTACCATTCAGATGAAAATGGACTTGACACAAAGACATCAGATTCAGAAAAGAATTATTATTAAATAATAATAAGATATTATCAAAACCACACAGATTACCACTGGACTGAAAAAAAATGGGAAAACAATGGAAAAGAGGTTCAAATTCAGCATGTGCTATCTGATAAGTAGAACTTGATGAAAATGACTTTCAACATGTGATGGACATGTCCCCAAAGTAAAACACACACACACACACACACACACACACACACACACACACACAATGACCTATGAGGAACCAAAGATAATTAAATGCTAAGACACACAATTTGTTGGAAAAAAGGTTCAAATTCAGCATGTGCTATCTGATAAGTAGAACTTGATGAAAATGACTTTCAACATGTGATGGACATGTCCCCAAAGTAAAACACACACACACACACACACACACACACACACACACAATGACCTATGAGGAACCAAAGATAATTAAATGCTAAGACACACAATTTGTTTTTTGTTTAAACCTGAAGTCACCTGAAGTAACCTGTTTTGGCATTCTAACAACCCAATGAAAAACTGATTAATAAATGAACAATTATTTGTAACCTAAAAAAGTGTCAAAGCCACAAAGAGATAGAGGGAAATAAACTAATATAGCAGGGATTCAGACTTGTTTTGCTGAACAGAAGGAAAGTGACTGTTTGGCTTTAAGGTAAGAAAGACGAAAAGAAATACAAATGCAATTACTTTTTATAGAGTATTTAAATCACTGTTTGCATCCCCTCATTATCATTTGTGCTGTGGGAGAAAAGAAGGGACAAACACTTTGTTAATGGGGTTCACATATCCTGTTAAAAGAGAAAATTATTTCATGTGAGAAGTCTGCCAGGAAATGCTGTTCCTAAAATGCATAGACATATACACAAACAAACAAAAAAACCTGTTAAATCCCATTGGGGAGGCAAACTACTCAAGAGAGGAACTCACAGTGGGAGTGCTTTGATATTTACCTGTGAAAAGAACTCGGCATGTCAAGACCTGAAACCTGGCAACCTCTTGACCCTTGATGGTCCAGTACCCAACCCCTTTGTCTTAATTAGCCCCTGGAGCAAAAGACACATCAAGGATGATCTCCCCAATGGTTCCAAGTTCCACACAAGGAAATTTGAATAGGTTTCTCCCCACAGCACACTCTCCAAACCTCCTCTCCCCCCTCCTTCCTCTCTCTCTCTCTTTTAAGCTGATCTAGCCTCTGTGCATGTGCAGAGTTCATGTCTCAGCAAACCTTTTATACTATTGAAAATGTTGCATCTTTTGGCTAAATTAGAATTTGAATAAGGGAAGGGAAGGGTAAGGAGTAGATTTTAAAAATAGGGTTAGATTTTAAAACAAAAAGGAGAAACTCAGCAATTCAAGTATTCACCAAAGCTAGCAATTGCAGCCCAAGCAAAGGACTGCTTCCTTTATGTACAGGAAAGGGCTAATATCCCTCTGGCTATTCGCGGAACAATGCCACGCCCTTATATATGGGGAAAATGGCCAGAGAATTATTATTATTATTATTATTATTATTATTATTATTATTATTTTAAATATTCTCAGTCATTTCAGCCTCACCATTTGCAGACAAATTTTACTGCCCTTTATTTACAGGATTGGTCAAGGCTAATTCTACTTGATTATTCATTTGTATGTGCTTAAACTTTGAGTAGACTTTTAAGTCTGATTTTTGTAAATAATAGACAAAACGATAAACACTGTAATCACTTAAATGCCTGATATCACCAGTTCTGCTTCAAACATCATGGCTTCACCTCACACCTTTTAAAAAAACAAAGAGCAAATCTGGGCTGAATTTCAACACATCACCTCACCAGAATTTAAGAATTACCCTCCAATGCTTGCAAACACATGGCCTTCCCCACAGCCACAAATTGGGAGAGTTGAAAGGGACCCTGGGGTCATCTAGTCCAACCCTAAAATACAGGGTTCATAGCAAGATTTGTACTACCAGAGAGACACACACATACTTATGTACACAGACACAACTGGGGAAGAGATCACAAGCCATGCGCCTATCACAAACCATGCGCCTATCATGTACTAAGGAAGAGGAAAATAAAAGTACCCATAATTAAAACAGCCATAGATTTGATTTAAAAGGAATACAAGAGTGAACAATTTTTCCTGAACTTGCAGAGGAATAGTAAGCCTAATCTATACCCCCGCCCCCCCTTTGCAGTTTCCTTTAAAGGAAGCTTACTCGGGAGTAAATTTACCTGGCACAGAATAAGAAGAAGGAAAAAAAACCTGAAAGAGACAGAATGAAACAAGGGGGGGCATTTTCTAAGAAAAGAGGCCAGGACGTCTTATAGAGACTGATATCAGGAGCCTTACAATAATTCTTCTGTCCAACCAAATCAAAGTTAAAACTGGACTCACATATTTTTCTTAGAAGGAACACCATACTTTCATAGGCATATGCTTAATGAAATACATACACTGCATTTTAGCTTGAGAGAGCAGTTGGCTCAACTAGGCTTTTGCAGCAGAAACATTAGGTTAACTTCACATTCCAAGATAGACTGGAACACAGGTGTAGTCACAAACTCAAAAGTTACAACACAACATCATTTACCATTAGACTTAAAATCACCCTCCCCACTGAAACTAGAGGAAGGAGGTGGGGTAATCCTCCTTTCAGAACACAAGTAGCACGTATACAGGATTTTACCACTTGGGAGAAAAACTCTCTTTTAGAGCCTCTTTCAAATAACAAACATTTGCACACTTCATTCTCAATTTTTGTCTTGTTTAAGATTGATAAGGTTCAACATGGCTTTCTTAGATTTAGAACTTGGAGCAAGCTTGCATTTTTATTTTAGATGGCACATTTAAGATAAGCAGCTGCTGGATGTTGCCTAAGTACAATTTAAACACAGGAAAAACGTTTCTTAAACACAAATTGAAGGGGACTGTCAGAGTCCAGGCGGGAAGTAAGCACCAATTGGGCTTCTTTCACGCCAGGAATCTGTGGGTTCATTTCTTTTGATTGAGGTGCACCCATTTTATTAAGAATTTTTAATAGCGCTAGCTTTTACTTTTATACTGCAGTCGGGGTTTTATCCCCACTATTCAGGAAACACAATAAATAACCCACAGTACACTCAATTTGGACAACTCCGAGAATTAGTACTGTGACACACCGCCGTTCGTCTGGCCTGACTTACTAGGCTGGTACAGCTGTTGGCCTTTCCTGGCTACTAAGCTAACAGTGCGGTCAGCGATCTCAAACCCCCCCTTTGGTCATTTCTCAGCCAGGGAGCCCACAGCAACCTCCTGCCTCTTACAATCTAACCTGAGAGTTTCCTACTGGACGCTTGCGTAGCGCAGTGCCAGATTGGGACTCAGAAATGACAAAGAAGGAAAGGAATCAGGTGCCCTTGCTTTCTCTGCTCACAGGTCATCTCTAACAAAGATCGCCATGGCAGAGGTGCGGCTGCACCTGGGAGTTATAGTTTTCAGTACAGAAGAAAAAGCACGACCTTTTTCTGGGCAAAACTCCGAAGGAATAGGTCAGCATAGAAGGGAAATGAAAGAAGTCACACACAACTTTTTGCCTGGGCATACTCCGAAGGGCTAGGGCTGGTGTTGAGATCGAGGGGACAGAAAGGAGAAGGCAATTTTTAGATGAGGAAAAAAGTAGAAATTTTAGAATTGAAGGGAAAAGGAAGAATTAAAGAATTTTGGTTGCTGTGGTTTAGAGAACCCAACCCACTACCCGTGTTTCCTACTTAATACTCACTTCCGCATGCGCTGTTCCTGGTGATCCCACGATCTCTTGACTGGTTGTTTAAGGCCGGCCTGATCATGCGTTGCTTCCTCTGGTTAGCCCCGCTGAACCTCCAGTTATTTCCAGACCCTGGGATCGATGGAAGACTGGTTATTCCTCCTGGCAAACTGCCTGGTGGGCGCTGGATAACCAGTCCTTCCTCGCTTCCAGAATCCGGGTAACCAAAAGTCCCTTCGTGGTCGCCATCTGTTGTAAATAAAAATATGCCCTTTTCCCTTATGGGGTATCCAAGAGCCCATATAGAGTCCTTACATAGGTTCCCTATTGGTAGGAGAAAATAACAGAGGCCAACCAGAGCATATTGAGAAGCAAAGCAGCTAGTAAGCTTGATCTTTATTGATCTGTTGCAACAGGGTACTCCCTCACACGCAGGAGAGGAGGAGGACCCAGAAAGATGGTGTGCAAGACCTTATAAAGACTTTTGAAATTCCCATTCTCTAGATCAAGACCACCCCCAGAAACATTATGCATTCATCACAGAAGGGGTGTAACCTAAGACCACCCCCCAGATACATCCCACCTACATCACAGAAATTTAAATATTGTTTTTCTCCTGTTGTTGTTTATCTCCTGTCTGGCAAGTTACTTGATTGGATTGCCTGGGGAGCCTGGCCATTCTTTTGTAGTGGTAAATTACTTATTTCCTGGGCCAGGTCACAGGCTCACACCTTATTCAAACAGACCCTTATTCAAACAGACGTATCCTTGAGACAGAATTTGTGAGGAAAGAGACAATGGGGAGGCTTTTCCAGTTTAACCTTGCAGAGAAACATTTGCTCAGTTTAGGAATCAAAATGGTTCCAGGTTGGCTTTCCTGTGCTGATCTATGTACGTGTGGTTATGAACGTTGCCATATATCTAAGACCATAAAATTCCTATCACAGTGCACATTTGGATCATAGGCCCTGCACCGTCCACTGGGATAGAAACCATGCCGTTAACGGGGACCTAGGGTGCAGGAGCTATGAGGGCGCGCATCTGGATAATCGGGCACAGCATTGTGCATTGGGCCAGGGTCCGCGCCATCAATTCCGGTCTCGGGCCGCACCTTAACTACATCAATATATCTTGGATCTCTCGGAGGGGAATGCGCTGGGCCGAAATGTTGCCCGCAATTAGGGCCAGAGCGGCAGCGGAGGGCCCCCCAGATGCTTTAGTTATCCAGTTAGGCGAAAATGAGTTAGCTTACAGAAAGGCAGTCGACTTGATGTGGCATATCTTTAGTGACTTTGAGGAACTTAAGGCCTCTTACCCAAACGTCACTATTATTTTATTTGGGCCTTGTTGATGGAGAGGCGGGTTTGGAGAGATTGCAGGTGCCCGATAGCCATAAATAGGGCTAGAAAAGCCTTGGATCGGGTGGTGGTGCGTAGAGTGGCAGCCCTGGGTGGGAGGGTCATTGACCACCCGGGGATATGTTTCAACTGTGAGGCCCTCTACCGGCTTGATGGCGTGCATCTTTCGGATGCGGTAAATGATATTTGGCTGATGGCGTGCATCTCTCGGATGCTGGAAATGATATTTGGCTGATGGATATAGCAAAGGGGATAAGGGATTGGTTTCAGGCAGGAGAGTATTGGCGGTGAGCGATTGCTCGTGTGGTGGTTAGGCATTGGTAAGAAGGGGTTAAGAGGATGTGGGGGGGGGGAGGAACGCCATCACCACGCCCGGGGGGCGTGACCCTGTCCGAAGCCTATGGAGGTGGGGGCCAAAAGCACGCCCCCCCCAGCGGTGACGGGGAGCTCCTAGTTGACGTGCCTCAGCAGGAGACTCCCCCTCTATGGTGTTAACCCTTCCCGTGTCTCCAGCAAATGGGCTGGAGCCGGATAGGACCAATGCCTAAGCCAATGCCTCTCATTCCTGAATTCAATAAAGTTGTGGCCTAATTCGCCCATTTAACCTTAAATTATGGTGTCTTGTGTCTTTATTTATCCTGGTGTGGGGCGGGAACTCGCCACGCAATGCTGAGATTACTGCAGTGCAGGGGGTTGGACTCGATGACTCTCAGGATCCCCTTCCACCTCTCCATTTCTATGATTCTAACAGGGTGCGGGACTAGATGGGATTGATCAAACTACAGGGCTCTTCATGTGATCTGTGTGTGTGTGCATGCAGACGAACGTGTGTGTGTGTGTGTGTGTGAGAGAGAGAGAGAGAGAGAGAGAGAGAACCTTCAGGCAGAGGCCCCGTCTCTTATTTGCAACCAGGATGAATGAGCTGCAATACCCCCACACTTGACCCACCGCTTCCCTGCCTGCTCTGTCTCCACCCCCAACCCCAATTATGGGTATTGCATTGCATTGCACACAAACACCCCCCAAAGCACCCCAAGGCGCTTTGCACTCAGCGGATTCCTTGCAGGACAAGGACAGTGCAGGACGGCAGAGGGGGCGGGTCAGCTGTTCTGCTTAAGCCGCGCCCCCTTTCCAAGGCAGTATCGAGCAGCCGCCCCTCCCCCAGCAGCTTCCACTCTCTGCCTTCAATCTTTAAGGCAACGAGCATCTGTTCCCTGTACTTGAAGCCCAGGTTCCCTCCCTCCTCTCCCCATTGGCTGGGTACTGCAAGGTTTTCCCCTGACAATTATCCCCCGGAAATATCCTGCCTCCCAGGAGGGGGCTCCCATTCCCGCTGCTGCTGCCAGGATTTCGGGTGAGTGCAAAGCCAGCTGCGGGGAAGGAGGGAAGGGGCTTGGCAAGGGGTGGGGGGTCCAGGATGAGAACCCCCGGGACGGGGAGAAGAAGCGAAGGGAGGAAAGGGAGCTGTTTCTCTTAATGGGGCCTTGAAGGTGAAGGGGTGTGTGTTCCGTTGTGGAAAGAGAGAAGCTTCTTCCTGCTTGGATCTGGGGCAATGGGAGTTGCAGGGAAGGAGGCAAGAAAGGAGAGAGGGTTGGGCATTGCAGATCAGCCTCGCCATAGTAGTAATAATAATATAAATAAATAAATGCTATTTATACCCCGCCCCCATTGTACGGCTTCCAACAAAATAAGAAACACCAAAAACATCCAAACATCCAAGTCTTCCGTTTTGTAGAGGAGATGGGGACATGGATTGCTGGATGGCAGAGGGAGAAAGAGGAAAAGATGGGGAGGAAAACAAAGGCAGGGGGGTCCTGGCAGGAAGAAGGAAGGGGTGAGGCCTTCTCCAAAGAGCTCTTTGTTCTTGAACTCCTTGCATAAAGTAGTGGGGGCAGGTTTGATGAGGCCCTAAGCTACTGGAGGTAATGGGGCCTTTTATATGTCCAGCTGTTCTTTGTCAACAACAAATTGTCGCTGTTTTTTGTGTTGAATATAGGCTGTATGGTAATTTATGGACCTAATAGGTATCTAAAACCATTTGCACATAACAGAGTATGTATTTTCTCAAAGTAATTGTTGAACTGAAATACAATTACGAAGTATATTAATAGTGAAATAATTATTAAGCTCTAACTTAAAATGATTTTGTTATTCATAACAAACTTAATAATGCAAACACATTGGCATTTGGCAATAACAAAAGTTCCTTTAGAAACACAATTTACAAAGACTCCTGATCTAGTCTAGAAACTTGCTATAATAATAGGTGTAAATATATGATGCAAACTACTAATAATTATAAATAGCATTATTAATATGAAATTAAATGTTATAACCTGTACAATGCAATTGTAGTTAATACAATGCATTTTTTTATATAAGTATCAATATTACCATAATAGTCCACATTCTTCATTGGGACAGCAGACCTTTGTACCCTGTTACACTTAGTGAGTGTAAAAGACAGTATTTCTAGTAATATGTTGCATTTATAAATAATACCAATACTGTACACACCTGTACATTAAAATTATTTTACAGGACTAATTGTATTAATGCATCTACCCAGTACCCATTCAACTGTATAATTTTATCATGATTCATTGTGTACTGTGTATACAAACAGTACACAAACATGATCTAAATTACAATACTTTCCTTCTTGCCTTTGCCAAAGCAAAGTCACTCATGATATCATCAAATGATAAACTGCTTAGCTTGTCACTTTCTATGTACATGAGGCTGAAGTAACATAATTTATCTTGAGACATTGTTGTTCCAAATTCATTTTTTATCCTCTTCAGTCAAGAAACGGATCTTTACAAATGGCAATTTGCAGTCATCTTTCAGAGGAACATTCTCACAGTTGCTTCTACATTAGGGAATGCTGATTGGACATCGTTGTTGTTGTTTAGTCACTTAGTCGTTTCTGACTCTTTGTGACCCCATGGACCAGAGCACGCCAGGCACTCCTGTTTTCCACTGCCTCCTGCACTTTGGTCGAACTCGTGTTAGTAGCTTTGAGAGCACTGTCCAACTATCTCGTCCTCTGCATATAAGTTAAATACCGTATTTTTCGCCCTATAGGATGCACTTCTTCCCCTCCAAAAATGAAGGGGAAATGTGTGTGCGTCCTATGGGGCAAATGCAGGCTTTCGCTGAAGCCTGGAAAGCGAGGAGGGGTCGGTGTGCACCGACCCCTCTCGCTCTCCAGGCTTCAGGAGAGCCGCAGCGCCAGCCCCACAAGGTCGGGTGACAGCGGGCAGGCGGAACGCCGCCATCCCACTGTCTCCTAATGTGGTTTGGAGGCTGACGGCGGGGAGATGCGTGCTTCTCCCCGCCGCCAGCCCCGCAAGCTCCGGGGGCAGCTGGGAGGCGCAGCGCGTCTTCCCGCTGTCCCCAGACCACAAGCGCCGGGGGTGGAAAATAATTCCCCCCCTTTATTTCCCCCCAAAAAAACTTGGTGTGTCCTATGGGGCGAAAAATACGGTAGACAAGGAGACAATATACAGCCTTGTCGTACTCCTTTCCCAATTTTTAGCCAATCAGTTGTTCCATATCCAGTTCTAACTGTTGCTTCTTGTCCCACATAGATATTTCTCAGGAGACAGATGAGGTGGTCAGGCACTCCCATTTCTTTAAGAACTTGCCATAGTTTGCTGTGGTCCACACAGTCAAAGGCTTTTACGTAGTCAATGAAGCAGAAGTAGATGTTTTTCTGGAACTCTTTAGCTTTCTCCCTAATCCAGCGCATGTTTGCAATTTGGTCTCTGGTTCCTCTGCCACTCCAAAATCCAGCTTGCACTTCTGGGTGTTCTCAGTCTACATACTCCTTAAGCCTGCCTTGTAGAATTTTAAGCATAACCTTGCTAGCGTGTGAAATGAGCGCAATTGTGCAGTACTTGGAGCATTCTTTGGCGCTGCCCTTCTTTGGCATTGCGTTCTAGACTGATCTTCTCTGATCCTCTGGCCACTGCTGAGTTTTCCAAACTTGCTGGCATATTGAGTGTAGCACCTTAACAGTATCATCTTTTAAATAGTTCCGCTGGAACGTCATCACTTCCACTGGCCTTGTTATTAGCAGTGGTTTCTAAGGCCCATTTGACGTCACTCTCCAGGATGTCTGGCTCAAGGTCATCAGTCACACTACCTGGGGTGTATGGGACATCCATATCTTCCTGGCATAATTCCTCTGTGTATTCTTGCCACCTCTTCTTGATGTCTTCTGCTTCTGTAAGGTCCTTACTACTTTTGTCCTTTATTATGGTAATCTTTGCATAAAATGTTCCTTTAATATCTCCAATTTTCTTGAACAGATCTCTGGTATTTCCCATTCTATTGTTTCCCTCTATTTCTTTGCACTGCTCTTTTAAGAAGTCCCTCTTGTCTCTCCTTGCTATTTGTTAGAAGTCTGCATTCAGTTTCCTGTATCTTTAACTATCTCCCTTGCATTTTGCTTGCCTTCTGTCCCCCACGGTTTGTAAAGCCTCATTGGACAACCACTTTTCTTTCTTGAATTTCCTTTTCATTGGGATGGTTTTCATTGCTGCCTCCTGTATGATGCTTCGAGCCTCCAACCATAGTTCTTCAGGCACTCTGTCCACCAAATCTAAATCCTTAAATCTGTTCCTCTCTTCCACTGTGTATTCATAAGGGATTTGATTTAGATTGTATCTTACTGAACCAGTGGTTTTCCCTGCTTTCTTCAGTTTAAGCTTGAATTTTGCTCTAAGAAGCTGATGATCTGAGCCACAGTCAGCTCCAGGTCTCGTTTTTGCTGACTGTATAGAACTTCTCCATCTTTGGCTGCAAAGAATATAATCAATTTAATTTCGATGCTGCCCATCTGGTGATGTGCATGTGTAGAGTCATCTCATGTGTTGTTGGAAAAGAGTGTTTGTTATGACCAGCTTGTTTTCTTGACAGAACTCTATTAGCCTTTGCACTGCTTCGTTTTGAACTCCAAGGTCAAACTTGCCAGTTGTTCCTTTTATCTCTTTGACTCCCTACTTTAGCATTCCAATCCCCTAGGATGAGAAGAACATCCTTCTTTTGTGTCAGTTCTAGAAGGTGTTGTAAGTCTTCCTAGAATTGGTCAAGTTCAGTTTCTTCAGCATTGGTAAGGTAAAGGGACCCCTGACCATTAGGTCCAGTCATGGCCTACTCTGGGGTTGGGGCGCTCATCTTGCTTTACTGGCCAAGTGAGCTGGCATTTGTCTGCAGACAGTTATGTGGCCAGCATGACTAAGCCGCTTCTGGCGAACCAGAGCAGCGCACGGAAACGCCGTTTACCTTCCCGCTGAAGTGGTACCTATTTATCTACTTGCACTTTGACATGCTTTTGAACTGCTAGGTTGGCAGGAGCAGGGACCGAGCAAGTGAGCGATCTAGGCATATTAGCATATCTTTTTTTGAGCAAAATTTTGCCATATATTCATCAAAAAATTTCCACTCCTTTTTAAGTTTTTGATTCGACTCATTTCTTATTATAGCAGTTAATTTTGCCAGAATTAAATATTCATTTAGTTTACAAATCCATTCCACGTTTGTGGGTATTGTTTTTGACTTCCACCTAGCAGCAATCAGTATTCTAGCAGCTGTACTTGCATACGGAAAATCCCCCCCCCCCCGGTATCTCATCATCTGTCAATCCAAGGAGATATGTCTCTGGTTTGTTTGTTATTGATATTTTCAACATCTTCTTTGATTCTTCGTATACTGCTATCCAAAATTTCTTAATTTCCTCACACCTCCACCACATATGTGGTCCAGGCAGTGGTATTTATATAATTTATCTGTTGTTTTGGGTCGATTATGAGACCTTTGAAGGCCCTGCCCCCTTTCCGCAAGAACTTCTGCACATGTTCCTATTTCTAACAAGCACTGGCTATTTCTGCTGAATATGTTCTGATGCCTACCGCGTTCTTTTACGTTGTGATGGTGTGCATGTTGGTAAGCTGTGTTATATGCAGCCATTTGCATCATGTGGCAACTCATGTTCCAGCTTTCAGCTGTATCTTTGTGATTCTCATATTAGCTGTATTTCTGCCCCAACTGGGGGGCGGCAACTTGCAAAATAATCAGTTTCATAAAGCACAGGCTACCATAACTTCTGTTTTAGAATCACACTCAAGGATTTAAAGGGGTACACATTATCACATTTATTGTGGCCCTTTGGGCAACTGCCACAAGGCCACTACTGCCCATACCATGCCAGCCTTGGGAAGGGAGAAGGGACAGGCAGACGGAAGGAATTGCCAAAGGTGTTTGAAAATGGGTGGAGGCTCTTTGGAAGCGGGAGCCCAATAGGGACTTCTACAGGGGCAGCAGACTGTCGGGCAGAATCCCTACAGGAGCTCTGAGACTCCATTTGCTTCTTCCTTCCACCCAGGAAGTTACAACATGCCCTGGCTTCTGCGCTCCTAAAAAAATGAACCTGCAAACCTGGTCAGGATGGATGGAGGAAGATGGACAGGTGACCTGCTCAAGCTGTCTCCTGCATCCCTCCCTACGACCTCTGAGCATCCCCTCCCGGGACCCTCAGAGAAATCTGGTGAGTTCCAGGGCAGAGGAGATGGGGACATGGATGGCTGGATGGTGGAGGGAAAAAGAAGAAAAGATGGAGAGGAGACCAAAGGCAGGAAGGGTCAGGCAGGAAGAAGGAAGGAAGGAAGGAAGGAAGGAAGGAAGGAAGGAAGGAAGGAAGGGGTGAGGCCTTCTCCAAAGCAGCTCTTTGTTTTTGGAATCCCTTTCATAAAGTAGTGGGGGCAGATTTTCTTCCTCTATGCTTTTAAATTTCTAGTGTTGTTTCCAATGCAGGATTTAAGTGACAATAATGTTGCACACCAATCCAGAAAAATGGGTGAAGGGGGCTATGGAAATGCTTCCCGTCATTAATTATACTTCATATATTTAAATAGTTTATGTTACTTTTATTTTTCTAAAGACTGAGTCAGAGTGATACATTCCACCAGCATCAAAATGCAGTAGATGCATGTACCTCCCCAGTCTGGTGGACTTTCGGGACAAAGGACCTGTTATCATGAACAGACCATCCTCTGGCTGGAGTCTGTTCACATAGACTTGGGCATATGAAGACCAAGGGTGGCCAGTATTATAAGCGAATTGTGTAAACATGCCAGTCTTACAGTCAGGGTTTGTATGTGAGTGGGATAATAATTTATAGCGCCCCTGTAATTGTGTTCATGCATAAGCTGACATGGATAGACTGTGGTACAACCTTGGTACAAATTTCAAATTAAGTGCACAAAACCAACAAAGAGACAGTGACTGCCAGCAACTAGGATAGCTTGAAAAAAAGGATTAGGCTGGTGTCTGTGCTCTGCCCTTGCGGTCCTAGGCAATAATGCTTCTTAATACTAGTTTCTGGAAAGCACAGGAGGGCAGAGGGCTCTTGGCCTGAAATCTTGCTTGCTGGTTTCCCCCAGGCATCTGCTTGGCCACTTTGAAAACAGGATGCTGGACTAGGTGGGCCTTTTCCCAATCCAGCAGGCTCTGTTTAGGTCCTAATATGTTGTAATATTTTTACACTTACATGTGGCATAAGAGTATTTCAGTTTTACTTCTTACTCATAGGAGAGACTGCTGTTGGAGCCTGAGATCATTTCCTTATAAGACAAATGTGTCTTATAAGCCAGTTCCACCGTAGATCTCTACTATAAAATGATGCTGCTCTCTTAAGTGTGAATGGAGTGATCATGGGTTGCTCTTGCCATTATCTCATCTTTATTCCTAAAAATTTGGAACATGGAGACAGTGGACAATGGAGTGAAAATAAGAAAAGGTGCAAATGGGAATTCACATGTGTTCAGTTCCTTTCATGTCTTCCTTAAAAGTCTAACAGGATTCTCTCTCCCCCCTCCCCTCCCCACTCCCAAACAGGTGAGGAAGATGACAGTCAGAATTCTACGGAGCCATCTGTGAATTCATTGGGAAGAACAAAGAAACAGTTTAAATGCAGGGAATGTGGAATGTGCTTTAGTCACTGTGGAAGAATGAGGATACACCAACAAACTCACACAGGAGAGAAACCATTTGAATGTGTGGAGTGTGGAAAGAGCTACAGTCAAAGTAGAAACCTTAGAATACATCAACGAACTCACACGGGGGAGAAACCGTTTAAATGCATTGAATGTGGAAAGAGCTTCAGTCAAAGTGGAAACCTTAGAAAACACCAACAAACTCACACGGGGGAGAAACCATTTAAATGCATTGAATGTGGAAAGAGCTTCAGTCAAAGTGGAAACCTTAGAATACATCAACGAATTCACACAGAGGAGAAACCATGTAAATGTATTGAATGTGGAAAGAGCTTCAGGCAGAGCGGAGCCCTTAGAGTACACCAACGAAATCACACAAGGGAGAAACCATTTAAATGCATTGAATGTGGAAAGAGCATCATTGATAGTGTAACACTTAGAAGACATCAACGAACTCACACGGGGGAGAAACCATTTAAATGCACTGAATGTGGAAAGAGCTTCATTCATAGTGGAAAGAACTTGAGTTCTAGTGGAGCCCTTAGAACACATCAACGAACTCACACGGGGGGGAAACCATGTCAATGCATTGAATGTGGAAAGAGCTTTAGTTCTAGTGGAGCCCTTAGAAGACATCAACAAACTCACACTGGGGAGAAACCGTTTGAATGTATGGAGTGTGGAAAGAGCTTCAGTGAAAGTGGAACACTTAGAAGACATCAACGAACTCACACTGGGGAGAAACCATTTAAATGCATTGAATGTGGTAAGAGCTTCAGTTCTAGTGGAGGCCTTAGAAGACATCAACAAACTCACACGGGGGAGAAACCATTTAAATGCATTGAATGTGGAAAGAGCTTCATTGAGAATGGAACACTTAGAAGACACCAACGAACTCACACGGGGGAGAAACCATTTAAATGCACTGAATGTGGAAAGAGCTTCAGTGAAAGTAGAAACCGTAGAATACATCAACGAATTCACACAGAGGAGAAACCATGTAAATGTATTGAATGTGGAAAGAGCTTCAGGCATAGCGGAGCCCTTAGAATACACCAACGAACTCACACGGGGGAGAAACCATTTTAATGCATTGAATGTGGAAAGAGCTTCATTGATAGTGGAACACTTAGAAGACATCAACGAACTCACACGGGGGAGAAACAACGGGGGAGAGTGTGAATCTGGAATGCTCAAGGTGTGTGATGAATCTGTTGAGTTTTGACCTCCGCCCTTCACTGCCAGAATGATGGGTTGCCCTTGTCTTGTGGATCAGCATCTGTTAGGCTGCAGGGAATTGGCTTCCTTCCCCCCTTGGCCGTAGATAAGCAGAACAAAGGAAAAGGAGTCTTCTTACCAGTTAGAAACTTTAATGATTCCAGCGAGAGAACAAAGAACCCGTCTTCACACGAATGGCAGTGCTCCCAATGAAGAAGTCCACCCCCTCACATCCCAATCACCCAGGTCACTTCTGCATCTTGTAACCTGGGCTCGTACCCTCTGTGCTTTCTGTCCTGCCACTTTTGCAGCTCTCCCTGACCTTGGGGAAAGCGGATGGATGCTTTCCAGAGACAGTGAATCTGTTAACTCTCCCCCCGCACCGGAGTTTCTTCTGCAAGCTGTTCCCCATCCAGTATTTCCCAGCTTCTGCCTTCTGAACTATGTTCCTCTGCAAACCACTGTTCCAAATCTATACAGTCCTGCTCCTAGGAAGATTAAGGGGGATTGGGAGGCTCCCACCATTGTGCCTCAGTGCAGCTCTCCTCAGCACAATCCCTGGAGACTGCGGTTAGGTTTTGGTTTAGGGGAGAAAGCGTGGGCCTGGGTGTAGGCCGGGGGGGGGGGGAATAAAGGTAGAGATTTACAAGGGATGCTTCTTTTTCTGCGGAAGGCTGGTTTTAAGTGTTGTACATTTATTAGGAGGGAATGAATGTTGCATGCTTGTTTCAACGGCACAAGACACATCATATGGGGACTTCTGGCGAGGCAAAATGGCGGGTGCCACGGCGGCAGCAGCTCCTGAAGCCAGCCAGAGTCAACTGCGCTACCAGGCTGGCTGCAGGGTGCTGAGACTGCCGCTGACGCTTCCACTGCTGAGGAGGAACTAGGGTAACCACTGACCCCCCCCCCCCACGACCCAAATCGAGCCAGGAGCGAGGAAAACCCTGGAGCCAAGTCAGGGAGAAGAAGGAGAAGGAAGAGAGAGAAAGAAAGAGGAAGGAGAAAAAAGAGGGGATCCCCGACCTTGCCATGCCACTGCTGCCGCTGAGGAGCAGAGGGAGGAGAGCACTGGGAGGGCAAGGACACGTGACCGAACCCAGGCCCGACCTGAGCCTACTCCACTCCAAGAGAGCAGGCCAGGGCCCAGAGGAAGGCTGCACGACAGAGGAGACCACAGAAGAGATTACTTCTTAATTTTTCTTTAAAAATAAAGGTAAAGGTAAAGGTACCCCTGCCCGTACGGGCCAGTCTTGCCAGACTCTAGGGTTGTGCGCTCATCTCACTCTATAGGCCGGGAGCCAGTGCTGTCCGCAGACACTTCCGGGTCACGTGGCCAGCGTGACAAGCTGCATCTGGCAAGCCAGGGCAGCACACGGAACACCGTTTACCTTCCCACTAGTAAGCGGTCCCTATTTATCTACTTGCACCCGAAGGTGCTTTCGAACTGCTAGGTTCCAGGCGCTGGGACCGAACGACAGGAGCGCACCCCGCCGCAGGGATTCGAACCACCGACCTTTCGATCGGCAAGTCCTAGGTGCTGAGGCTTTAACCCACAGCGCCACCTGCATCCCACCTGCGTTCTTTAAAAATAGCGTTTTAAAATTCACTTTTTTCTCTCTTTTTTTAAAAAAAGTGTCCCCAGATTGCTACTCTGACTTTGAAGATGGGCACTGGAAGTGGCACATGCTTCTGCTAAAAGCAGATCTAGGGAAGATTAAGTTAATTGCAGCCTTAAACACACTTGGGTCCCATTAGAGAGGATTCTCATGAGGCCGGAGGAACATCGCCCGGCTGTGAGGCGTGAAGGCCACTCCCTGCAAGGCCTTTCCCACCTGGCCCTGGGGGCGGGACCCAGACTCACCCAGCCCTACTATGTTAAATTTGTATTCTGTAGTTGACCTCCTTTGTAATGTTTTACTTTGAAATCTTTTAAGGTAATATTTTAGTTTTCTGTTATATTGCTTTGACAGTATACTCTATACAGTAGTAAGTTGGGATAAAAACACCTCGGGTGACAAACACTTCAGGTTACAAACTCCACTAACCTGGAGGTAGTACCTCGGGTTGAGAACTTTACCTCAGGATGAGAACGGAAACTGCACGGCGGCAGCAGAAGGCCCCATTAGCTAAAGTGGTACCTCAAGTTAAGAACAGTTTCAGGTTAAGAATGGACCTCCAGAACCAATTAAGTTCTTAACCCAAGGCACCACTGTATTTCACTCTTTTCAAATTGTTTTATTTATGTTTTATTGATTTAACATGCTGTAAACCGCTTTGAGGTTTTTCTTAAAAATATAAAGCAGTATAGAAATGAAATAAATAACAATAAAGTATAGAGCATGGATATCCAACATGGGGTTGCTCACATGTTGGGCAACAACTCTTACAAGCCTCAGCCCGTACGGCCAAGGTTGATGGGAGTTGTAGTTCAAAAGCTCAGGGGTTTAAAATCTCATGTTTCTTACAACTTGTCATCATGAATAATTTTAGGTAAAACTTTTGTTGATACAGAATTCATTTTTAGCTTCCAGGAGCAGCTGGTCACTTCTGCTTTATAAACAAACCCAAATATATCGAAACACTTTACATTAAAACCAAATTTCAGAACAGATACAAACATAATTTTTCTAAAAAAACCACATACCTTTTTTTTTACTTTACAAACCATTATCTTCTCAATCCAAGATTTGCTTTTCATGTGTATAAAAATACTTTGTTAGCAGAAAAAAAAGTACAGAAAAAAAAGTTACAATAAAAGCATTATCAGCATTTAAAAATAAATGCTAGTGGTTGTTCAAGGCATTGAGTTACAAATGAAGGCAAAGATCAACCATTGCTAGGTAGAGCCTGGAGACATAATCCTAGAATCAACCCCTGCCCCCCCCCACAGCCCGCTTTTGCCTGTAAATGTATTTGATTCAAAGATCATATAAATCATATTTTTTTACATTAATTCTGATGGGCGCAGGCGAGTTTAAAGGCAACCAAAGTATGGAGATATATTTGGGTTTGAGAGGCAGGTGGTCCACTGCTGGACGGCCATCTTGACCAGAATCTTTCTCAAGGCCTTGTCTTCTTCAGCCCAGGTAGGCCTTGGAATTAAGAATGCTTTGAATTAACGCGACAGAAGCAAGAGGATGGGCAATGAATTCTGATGGCTTGCTTGGAACAGAAATGTATTTGGAAGACACTGTGCTGAAGAGGTATATTTGCAAAAAGCAAAAAAAACCTCACAGCCCACTTCACAAATTAAAGCAACCTTAACAAACTACAGCTCCCAGAATTCTTTGGGGGAAGCCATGACTGTTTAAAGTGGTATAGTGCCCTTGAAGGACAGAGATGCCTCAGCTTTCTAAATCTTGGTTGCCAACCTCATCTCTGATGCCAAGCCAGGTCTAGAGGTGTGAGGCTGCATGTCTTCTGCCGCAACTGATTCCTGTATAAAATATACACCACGGTTGGGTTGAAACGGCACTCTTTACACTTACCTGGTTTGCACATGGTGTTAATGTGCCAAGGGTGGAGAACCTCAGACCCGGGGGGGGCCAAATGCACATGTGGTCTGTGGTCCTCTGAATTCACTGCTCTGAATCCATGGCTCTGCTTCGCCCCTTAGCCAGCCGGGATGTACCTTTCAACTCTTGACAATGCCTCCTCCCTCTTTGGTAGAGGGCAGATAGTTGTGTGTGTATCAGATATAACTTCCTCTAGAAAGGCAAAAGTTGCGCTCCTTGTTTGACCCACCTTTGCCTCTCTCACCTTGCCCAGCCCTGGCATGTGGCCCCTGGAAGGCGATCCGGGAGGGAATCTGGCCCTTGGTCTGAAAAACAGTGGAAGCTTCCAAACTGACAGTTGCGCAAGAGCATGCAAACCTAAGGCCTGCCCACATCCCACTGAACTATGCTAGGCTATGACTTCTGTCATTCCTGGCCATTGGCCACGCCAGTAGGGGCTAATGGGAGTTGGAGTAAAGGAATGGTTGAGGGAACTATGGATATAGTATGAAAAAATAAAGACGTTCAGAGAGATGTTATTACAGCTGTAGGGCTTGTGCACATTTCCCTTCCCTTTGATGGGATCTCAGCACTCGAGATGCTGTTTAGATTTGTTTATCACCATCACCCCCCTCCCATTTGCTAGTGGATTCATTGCTACAGAGTTCTTGTGTATATACAGTAGTGGCATACAGGTACTACTGGCAGTGTTGATTGTCCCCCCCCCCCCCCATTTATTGCTTTATTTGTCAGGACTGAAAGCAAAGCAAAGAACTTCCCCTCCTTACAAATTAAAACTGCCTTCCACTTTTCCTCAGTATTTCCTGTGCAGAATATGGCTTTCACATCCGTAGTGTACATTTGGCAGGCATCTAAAGTACATGGTCGTCGTCCCCCCACCCCCCCGGAGTGGTCGAATGGGAGGTATTCTTTGACAGGGCGCCTGTCTTGCTGCTGCTGCTGCATGTCACTGTTCCCTGTTTCTGTGTGTCTGTGAGGAGAATACAGGACACTGCAAAAGACACAGAGTGTTATGAAGGTGCAATAAGCCAGACAGAGAGTGGTCCCTCCCTATAATGTAAATAGAGGGACTTCTTTTCAGGAGATTTCTGTATAAAGAACACTTTGCTGAGGTGGAAGTGGGGACTAAGTGAGGTTGCAGTGGAACCATGTTTGCATGAACATGAGAATGTAAAATATGCTCTCCATTTAGATATTTATTAAAATAATTTATTCATTTACCCAGAAGAGTAATTGGGCTTTTTTTGCTGTAAGCTGCTTCCTACATTGTAAGAGTGGGTCATGAGACCCTTGATCCCTCCTTGAAATATAATCTGAACCAAATGGGTGAGGCAGTGAAGAGTTTATTGATTACAACACGTTCTTGCAAGAGGGCGAGGTCCACAGTAGCTGATGTTCCCTGTACTGGAAGCCCAGCTTCCCTCCCTCGTCTCCCCGTTGGCTGGTCCTGCAAGGGTTTCCTTCCCCCAGTTATCAAAGGAAAGGAAAGAGGCTGTGGGGGGGGAGAAACTTTTCCTTCCTCGCCAGAGTCACCTGACTTCCGGCTTCATCAGCGGAGATAAAATCGGGCCTTGCAAAGGAGGGAGTGAAGGGGTCTGCTTCGTCCTAATTAAGCCTCCTAATTAAGCGGGGTCTCTCCTTGCCTCCCAGGCGGGGGCTCCCATTCCCGCCCCCGCTGCCCAGGGTCGCCGCCATCTCCAGGATTTCGGGTGAGTGCAAAGCCAGCGGCGGGGAAGGAGGGAAGGGGCTTGGCAAGGGGTGGGGGGTCCAGGATGAGACGCCCCGGGACGGGGAGAAGAAGAGAAGGGAGGAAAGGGAGCTGTTTCTCTTAATGGGGCCTTGAAGGTGGGGGAGGGGGGGTTCCCGTTGTGGAAAGAGAGAAGCTTTTTTATATATATAAGATATTTATTGGCTTTTTCACAAATTCACATAACATAAAAATCACAAAAAACAAAAATACATACAAAAAACAAAAAACCACATGTATAACTTCATTCCCTTATGTTCATGAAACTTTCTTTCCCGACTTCCTCATACCTCCCCTTACTGCATTCCAATCTCTAATCAATTCTCTTCAACAAATCCTTCCCCTAATTTCTATTAAAATTTTAACCTTTCTTTTCATTATTCATAATCATTACAGCAAACAACCACTTAATTTCAGAATCAACATCGTCCTAACATTCAACAATTTTACAATATTTCTTAAGGTAGTCTTTAAATTTCTTCCAATCTTCTTCAGCCGTCTCTTTTCCCTGGTCTCGGATTCTGCCGGTCATCTCTGCCAGTCCCAGTGGAAAGAGAGAAGCTTCTTCCTTCCTGCCCGGATCTGGTGCAAAGGGATTTGCCTGGAAGGAGGCGGGGAAGGGGAGAGGCTTGGGCATTGATGGGAAGGTTAATAATAATAATAATAGTACCTGCCCCTCTGGCTGGGTTTCCAGTGTGGCTTACAACTTAGATAAACCATAATAAAAGATCAAACGTTAAAACCTTCCCAGTACAGGGCTGCCTCCAGATGTCTTCTAATAGTCAGATAGTTGTTTATTTGAAATTGGAAGGGAGGGCTTTCCACAGGGAGGGCGCCACCACCGAGAAGGCCCTCTGCCTGGTTCCCTGTAACCTCGCTTCTTGCAGGGAGGGAACTGGCAGAAGACCCTCGGAAGTGAACCTCAGTGTCCTTCCTTCCTTCCTTCCTTCTCTTTAGACACCAGGCAAAAGCATTCCTCTTCTCCCAGGCATTGGGCTCATTAAACAATCTATGGCCTGTCCAGTTAACATGGGTTTAGCCCAGTCTGATTTTGTAGTGACTGTGTCTCCTTATACCTCTTCCAAAATTTAGAAATGCCCCCTTTGGTTACGTTTCTGCCAATTTTTCTTCTAATATCTTCATAACTGTAGCCTTGTTCACTTAATAGTACTATTTTACATCCCTTTCTAGGTGACCAGTCATCTCTTTGTGCCATTTATTTAATTTGATTACGTTTTACAAGCTCACTAAATGAAAAAAACCTCAACCAACTTGATAGCAATCACAAAACACATTTTTTTTTAAAATATTTTTATTGAATTTTCAAATTATAACAACAAATTTCCACAAATCTTAATTGAACAATTTCTATATCCGTATTTCTCCCCTCCCTCCTCTTTGGCTTCCCCCATATTTCCGTATTGATTTATTAAACAAATTCTATACTCTGCTGATTTTGCTTCTTATATAGTTGTCAAAACCTGCCAAAGAGTCCATATCATTATACTGTATTTTTCTATAGTTTATAAATGGTTCCCACTCTTTTTGAAATCGATGTTGTCTCTCTCATGTATTCTCTCTGTCGGCTTAGCCAGTTCCGCGTAGTCCATAAGCTTGGCTTGCACTGCTTCCTTTGTTGGCGTTTTCTGTTTTCCATACTTGTGCTAATAAAATTCTTGTTGCTGTTGTCGCATACATAAACTATGTCCAATTTCCCTCTCATGTATCATGATCTAAAATTAGAAGCAGGAAAGATTCTGGTTTTTAAACAAAGGGTTTTTTCAACATTTTTTTCAGTTCATTATATATCATTTCCCAGTATTCTTTAACCTCCTTGCATTCCCACCATACATGAAAAAAGTACCATCTTTCTCTTTACATCTCCATCATATCTTGGATCCTGTTTTATACATTTTTGTAGTTTTTCCAGTGTGATATACCATCTATATATAATTTTCAAATACAGTGGTACCTCAGGTTACATATGCTTCAGGTTACAGACTCTGCTAACCCAGAAATAGTACCTTAGGTTAAGAACTTTGCTTCAGGATGAGAACAGAAATTGTGCTCCAGCGGCGCAGCAGCAGCAGGAGGTCCCATTAGCTGAAGTGGTGCGTCAGGTTAAGAACAGTTTCAGGTTAAGAATGGACCGCTGGAATGAATTAAGTACTTAACCCAAGGTACCACTGTAATTTTCTCTTAATGATATACAATCTGTAAACTTTACATTTGTTTTCATAAACTTTCCCATTCCTCCAACTGTATATTAAGCCCAACATCCGGAGCCCATTTTATTTGGGCCGATTTTACCTTCTCATCTAAAGTCTCTCCATATAGCAAAATGTTATATGCTCTCTTCAATAATTTAGTATTTCCCTCCACAATTTCCTTTTGAAAGTTTGAGATAGTATAGCTGAACCCCCTTTTATTATCTTCTTTAAATTGCTCATTAATTTGTCTGTGATGCAACCAACTTTGTAAAGTACCTTTCAAGTTTTCATAACTTTTAAATTTCAAACCTTTCTCCTCTTCTATTAACAAATCTCTATATGTTGGCCACTTTCCTTTTTTATCACCCCTCCAGCTACACAGGGTCTAATCCTGCCAGACTTTGGTGGATGTCTCAAAAAATTCCAAGTTGTTGGATATTCAAATCGCAGAGCTTGTCAAAACAGAGAGGCAACTATTTACAAATCCTGTTCTTCCAGCAAAGCAGGAATTTTAGGGTTAAAAATGCATTTGCTTTCACTCAGAGGCTGTAATGTAGATTTTTGGGGGTTTTCATCTCATTCATCTCATTCCATCTTATTCACAAAACGTCTCTGCAGGGTTCTCCCCTGAATAGCAGAAGTACGGCTTCCATTTTTAATACTTCTCGCTTTGAAGTTCAAATTGAATTTAAGTCCAAATTTTTAAATTCCTCTCCAAAAGCTTCTTTTTCTTTTACCTTCTAACAGAAGATCTGTCACTTCAGAGGGCGGCTTTTAGGCTTCGGATATTCAGGTGTGCGTTGGAGCCGACAGCCCGCCTCAACCGTCTTCCCCTCCCCCACCCGCTGCTGATGCAACTGCGGGAGCCGGTTTGGCGGGAGACCTGGGGCTCAGCTGGACCCCGTTGCAGCCCCACTCTTCTGCAGAGTTTTGTGCGGGAGGCTTTTTTTAGCCCCTAAACCTCTCCTCGGTGGCCTGCAATCCTCCTAAGGGCTCTGTCTTACTCCAGCCCGGAAGCCCACAATCACAAAGTCAACTCTTTGTGACATTTATTTTATTTTATTACATTTTACAAGTTCACTAACTGAAAGAACAAAAAAATCCCCAACCAACTTGATTGCAATCACATAACACACTGACAAATGTCTTGCTTATTTATGTTGCAATCCTTCCTAAAAGTTGTTGTATTACATTCTACTTTAAATTACAGTGGTACTTTAAATTACAGTGGTCTGTTCTTAACCTGAAACTGTTCTTAACCTGAAGCACCACTTTAGCTAATGGGGCCTCCTGCTGCCGCCGTGCCACCAGAGCACAATTTCTGTTCTCATTCTGAAGCAAAGTTCTTAACCCGAGGTACTATTTCTGGGTTAGCGGAGTCTGTAACCTGAAGCGTCTGTAACCTGAAGTACCACTATATATTTCCGTTGATATATAATTTTATGGTATTACTCCCAAAAAGGGGGGTATTATGAGCCATCAAACCTCAGAAAAACACCTTCTCCAAGGTTTCCACAATTTTGACCACTAGTGTATGTTGTCTTCTAGGTCCAAAGACACACATGCACACACAGATAGCATGAGCAAGCAGGGCTCCAAAGTGCTTCTCTTGAGAACTTGCCATCTAAGTTGTTTACTCACGGCAAAAGCTCCTATTTCCCAAAAGGACAGGAGGGGGAGGTCTCTCCCCCACTTTTAACCCACCCACTCCCACCGCACGGAAGGGAGAGGTCTTGTTCATTCACAATCCCTGGATCCACTGCCTCTCCCAGGGGATCCAGATGCGAGCAAGGTGCTTTCTTCTTCTCCATTCAAGGGCAACCCATGTATTCAAAGCAGTCCTTTGCAGATTAAGACTTAAGTTCAAAATAAGTACAAAAACCCGACAAAAAGACTCACGGGTTTATAGTGGCACCAGCTTTCCTAGTCAAGATTCCACAATGTCAGACTGTAGCTCACAAAAGCTTAAGCCATAATACATTTATGAGCCTTTATGGGCTGCAGAAGATGAATAAACAGAAGCATAGTTAATCTATGGACTTCCATCCCACAAGAGACAGTGACGGCCAGCAACTTGGATATCTTGAAAAAAGGGATTAGGCTGGTGTCTGTGCTCTGCCCTTGCGGTCCTAGGCAATAATGCTTAATACTAGTTTCTGGAAAGCACAGGAGGGCAGAGGGCTCTTGGGCTGAAATCTTGCTTGCTGGTTTCCCACAGGCTTCTGCTTCGCTACTGTGAAAACAGGATGCTGGACTAGGTGGGCCTTTACCCGATGCAGAAGGCTCTGTTTAGGTTCTAATATATTGCAATGATTTTACACCTACATGTGGCATAAGAACACTTCAGTTTTACTTCTTACTCATAGGAGAGACTGCTATTGGAGCCTGTGATCATTTCCTCACTTGAAAAAGAAATAGAGAGATGTGTCTTATAAGCCAGTTCCACCGTAGATATCTACTATAAAATGATGGTGCTTTCTTAAGTGTGAATGGAGTGATCATGGGTTTCTCTAGCCATTATCTCATCTGCATTCCTAAAAATTTGGAATATGGAGACAGTTGAAAATGGAGAGGGAGTGAAAATAAGAGAAGGTGCACGTGGGGATTGACGTGTTCAGTTCATTTATTGTCTTTGCTAAAAGTCTAACAGGATTCTCTCCCTGCCTCAAACAGGTGAGGAAGATGATGGTCCGGATTCTACGGAGAGGTCTGTGAAATCAGTGGGAAGAGCAGAGAGGCCAGTTAAATGCAGGGAATGTGGAATGTGCTTTAGTCACTGTGGAAAAATGAGGATACACCGACGAATTAACACGGGGGAGAAACCGTTTGAATGCATGGAGTGCGGAAAGAGCTTCACTCAAAGTGGTAAACTTAGAATACATCAACGAACTCACACGGGGGAGAAACCATTTAAATGTATTGAATGTGGAAAGAGCTTTGGTCAAAACGGAGACCTTAGAATACACCAACGAACTCACACAGGGGAGAAACCATTTAAATGCATTGAATGTGGAAAGAGCTTCAGTCAAAGTGGAAACCTTAGAATACATCAACAAACTCACACAGGGGAGAAACCATTTAAATGCATTGAATGTGGAAAGAGTATCAGTCATAGTGGAGACCTTAGAATACATCAACAAACTCACACAGGAGAGAAACGGTTTAAATGTCTCGAATGTGGAAAGAGCTGCAGTCGTAGTGGTCACCTTAGAATACACCAACGAACTCACACAGGGGAGAAACCATTTAAATGTATTGAATGTGGAAAGAGCTTCAGTCAAAGTGGGACACTTAGAATACATCAACAAATTCACATGGGGGAGAAACTATTTCAATGTATTGAATGTGGAAAGAGCTTCAGTCAAAGTGGAAAACTTAGAATACATCAACAAACTCACACGGGGCAGAAACCATTTAAATGTCTTGAATGTGGAAAGAGCTTCAGTCAAAGTGGAAAACTTAGAATACATCAACAAACTCACACGGGGCATAAACCATTTAAATGTCTTGAATGTGGAAAGAGCTTCAGTCAAAGTGGAGCCCTTAGAATACATCACCCAACTCACACGGGGGAGAAATCATTTAAATGTCTTGAATGTGGAAAGAGCTTCAGTCAAAGTGGAAAACTTAGAATACATCAACAAACTCACACGGGGCATAAACCATTTAAATGTCTTGAATGTGGAAAGAGCTTCAGTCAAAGTGGAGCCCTTAGAATACATCACCCAACTCACACGGGGGAGAAATCATTTAAATGCATTGAATGTGGAAAGAACTTCAGTGAAAGTGGAGACCTTAGAACACATCAACGAACTCACACGGAGAAACCATTTAATTGTATGGAGTGTGGAAAGAGCTTTAGTCAAAGTGGAGGCCTTAGGAGACATCAGCTAACTCACACAGGGCGGGCAACCACAGATGTAGGGAATGTGGAAAGAGCTTAAGACAGAGTGGAGACCTTAATATTCCTAAGCAAATTTACACAGGTGAAAAACCATATAAATGTATGCAACGTTGCACTCAATGTTCACTATTTAATTTACGTCAAGAAACTCATAAAGGTAGAAATCAGTTTTAAATACATGGAACCCGTGTGATGTTTTTGTGTTTGTGTTTAAATTTGTATACACATATGTATTAAAGTAATGAAGGTCACATATACTTGATGTACAAAAGAAGTTGCAAGTTGTTGCTAGATTATCCAGGGGGAGAGTGTGAATCTGGAATGCTTAAGGCGTGTGATGAATCTGTTGAGTTTTGACTCCACCCATCACTGCCAAAATGATGCGCTGCCCTTGTCTTGTGGATCAGCATCTTTCAGGCTTCAGGGAATTGCCTTCCTTCCCCTTGGTCGTAGATAAGCAGAACAAAGGAAAAGGAGTCTTCTTACCAGTTAGAAACTTTAATGATCCCAGCAAGGGGACAAATAACCCGTCTTCTAGGAATGGCCGTGCTCCCAATGAAGAGGTCCAGTCCCTCACATCCCTAGTCACCCCTGCCACTTCTGCGTCTCGTAATCTGAGCTAGTTCCCTCTGTGTTTTCTCTCCTGCCACTTTCGCTGCTCTCCTTGACCTTGGGGAGAGCGGATGGATGCTTTCCAGAGACAGTGAATCTGTTAACTCTCCCCCCCTCCAGAGTTTCTTCTGCAAGCTGTTCCCCATGCAGTATTTCCCAGCTTCTGTCTTCTGAACTATGTTCCTCTGCAAATCACTTTTCCAAATCTATACAGTCCTGCTCCTGGGAAGAATCAGGGGAGGGGGATTTTCCCACAAATGCCTCGGTGCAGCTCTCCTCAGCTGGGTCTCCTTGACCTTGGGGAGAGCGGATGGATGCTTTCCAGAGACAGTGAATCTGTTAACTCTCCCCCCCTCCAGAGTTTCTTCTGCAAGCTGTTCCTCATCCAGTATTTCCCAGCTTCTGTCTTCTGAACTATGTTCCTCTGCAAATCACTTTTCCAAATCTATACAGTCCTGCTCCTGGGAAGAATCAGGGGAGGGGGATTTTCCCACAAATGCCTCGGTGCAGCTCTCCTCAGCTGGGTCCCTGGTTAGGTTTTGGTTTAGGGGAGAAAGTGTGGGACTAGGCCAGGGGGGAGGGGGAGAGAAGGGTAGAGAAGTAGAGGGGATGCTTTTTCCGTGCAAAGCTAGTTCGTGTTTCTCCCGAGTACGTGCCTGTAATCAGTGAGCGTGCATTTGGCAGGAGAGCGTCCCTTTGTCTCGGCATGTAAGATGCTTCAGGAGGCCCTAGAGCGAAGCGTGTGTATCGCACATGCACTGTGAGGGCAATGGTGGAGGAATAGCAAATAACTGTCAGAGTGCTTAAAAGGAGGCTGTCGTTTCGTGAGAGGGGGTGGGGGGAGGAGAGTTTTAGTGACGCTGAACAGGAAGAGCCAAGCGCACCTACAGGATACATGTGCTTGCTACTCTGAGTTTGAAGATGGGCAGTGGGAGTGGCACATGCTTCTGCTGAAAGTAGATCTAGGGAAGATTAAGTTAATTGCAACCTTAAACACACTTGGGTCCCATTAAAGAGGCTGCTCATGAGGCCGGAGGAACATCGCCCGGCTGTGAGGTGTAAAGTCCACCACTCCCTGCAAGGTCTTTTCCACCTGGCCAAAGGGGTGGGGCCCAGACCCACCCAGCTCTACTATGTTAAATATGAATTCTGTCGTCAACCTTTGTGCTGTTTTATTTTGAAATCTTTTAAGATAATATTTTTGTTTTCTGTTATGTTGCTTTGACTGTATATTCTATATTTCACATTTTTCAGGTTGTTTTATTTATGTTTTATTGATTTAATATGCTGTGAACCGCTTTGAGGTTTTTCTTGAAAATATAAAGTGGAATAGAAATTAAATAAAAAAAGTATAGAGCAGGGATCTCCAACATGGGGTTGCTCAGATGTTGGGCAACAACACCCATAAGCCTCAGCCTGTACGGCCAAGGTTGATGGGAGTTGTAGTTCAAAAGCTCAAGGGTGGAAAATCTCACGTTTCTTACAACTTTTCATTATGAATAATTATAGGTAAAACTTTTGTTCATATAGAGCTCATTTTTGGGCTTCCAGGAACAGCTAGTCACTTCTGCTTTATAAACAAACCCAAATATATTGACACACTTTACTTTAAAAGCAGATTTCAGAACAGAGATAAACAAAACATTTTTTTTAAATCTTTTTACTTTACAAACCATAATTTTGTCAATCCAAGATCTGCTCTTCATATGTATAAAAATACTTCGTTAACAATGAGATACCGAAATAATAATAAAAAATCTGCAATAAAACATTATCAGCATTTAAAAAGAAATGCCAGTGGGATGTTCAAGGCATTGAGTTACAAATTAAGGCAAAGATCAACCATTGCTAGGTAGACCCAGGAGACTTAATCCTAGAATCAACCCCTGCCCCCCACAGCCTGCTTTTGCCTGTAAATGTATTTGATTCAAAGATCACATAAATCATCATGATTTTTTTCTCATTATTTCTGATGGGCGGGGGCGAGTTAACCCCATGGAGGTATATATGGCTCTGAGTGGCAGGTAATCCACTGCCAGACCGCCATCTTGACAAGAATCTTTCTCAAGGCCTTGTCTTCAAGAGGACAGGCAATGAATTCTGATTGCCTGCTTGGAACAGAAATGTATTTGGGAGACACCACTGAAGAGAAAAAGGGAAAAAACTCACAGCCCACTCCACAAATTATCCAGGCTGCTATGCATTTTCCCACCTTCCCTTGAAACAGCCTTGCCCTACAACGCTGTGTCACAAGCTGCCCTTGGGAATGGTCCCACATCTCAGAAGGTAGGCAGTGGGGACGAGTGCTGTGTTTCCCTGGGAGGAACACAATGGCACTGGAGGCTGCTGAGCAAAATGGCCCCCGTGGACTCCATTGTGTGTGTTCCCACTTACCTCCTGATTGCTTGCCTTCTCCCTCGAGGGCCACATCCACACCACATTTAAATCAGTCTAGTACCCCTTCAGTCAGTCATGGCTTCCCCCAAAGCATTCTGAGAGTTGTAGTTTGCTGAGAGGAGACTCCCTGTTCCCCTCCCAGAGAGATAATACGTAGAGTGGCTTCACTGCCTATTCCTTGTCACAGAGAACTTGGTGAATTGTAACTCTTTGAGGGAAATAAGGGTTTTAAGGGTTGCCATGGTTGAAGACTTGATTTCCTCTTCTCTTCTCTCCCCCCCCTCCAGCAATATAGCTTCTATAGTTTCTATAGACTACATATGGTAGAGATATTTAAAATGAGAGTCCTCATAAGGACTCTTTTTTGCTCTTCAAAATATGGCAACCATACCTAACAGCTCCAAGCAACCTTAACAAACTACAGCTCCCAGAATTCTTTGGGGGAAGCCATGACTGTTTAAAGTAGTATACAGTGGTACCACTTGCCCCCTTGAACCGTGCCCGTCCTGGCTGATTAGAGCATGTCCAGACGAGGTGCGGGCCCCCTGGATGAGATCATTAATCAGTCCCTTGGTATGTGGACTTTCCCAGGGGAGTTGAAGGAAGCAGTGGTGCATCTATTCTTAAATAAAACATCTCTAGATCCTTTAGATCTATCCAATTACCACCCGGTTTCGAATCTTCCATACCTGTGTAAGATAATTGAGAGAGTACCGTATTTTTCGCTCTATAACACGCACCCGACCATAACACGCACATAGTTTTTAGAGGAGGAAAATAAGAAAAAAAATATTCTAAACGAAACAGTGGATGTATGATTTTTGTGGTTCATGCTGTGGCCACAGACATGTGATCTGACGGTGAGTTTGGGGTAGCCCAGTGCAAAAATCCCAAGGATCCATGTGGATCCATGCTTTGTAACCACATTTTTGCACCACTGCGGCCCCAGGCAACAGTGAGTGTGTGATTTTTTTGGTGCAAGCTGTAGCCATGGACATGCTATGTGATCTGATGGTGAATTTGGGGTGACCCAGTGCAAAAGTCTTGAGGATCCATGTGGATCTGTGTTTTGTAACCACGTTTTAAGTGGGGAGGGAAGGAAAAGCACTCAAGGGACAAGGAACACGCGTGGGGTGGGTGGAGAAGGATGCTGTTAATGATGCAGAAGAGGGGTATAAGGGGAGAAGGCTCCTCTCCTCTCCTGCTTTGCTCCTTTAAAGGCTCTGCTTCTCTCCCTCCTCCCCAGCTCGCTGGAAAACTTTGCTATTTAGCCAGCTGAATGGGGAGGAGAGAGGGACAGAGAGCCTGCTTGCGAAAAACTTTGCTGCTATTTAGCAAACTGTTCTCTCCCTCCTCCCCGGCTTGCTGAAAAAAAAGCTCCGGAATTGTGTAAGCGGCTCCTCTCCTCTCCCGCTTTGCTCCTTTAAAGCAAGCAGGCTCTCTGTCCCTCTCTCCTCCCCACTCGAGGGCTCTTCTCCCGCTTTGCTGTTTCAAAGCGAGCCACGGAGGAGGGAAGGAAGGGGAACCATGGATCCTCTGCTCACGACTGCAGCAGATCCCCCCGCCATCCATAGGCATTAGCTCCATAACACGTACAGACATTTCCCTTTACTTTCTAGGAGGAAAAAAGTGAGTGTTATGGTGCAAAAAATACGGTAGTTGCCGAACAGCTTGGTAGGTTTCTGGATGAAACATAGGCTCTGGACCCATTTTAGTCCGTCTTTCACCCTGGTTACAGCACCGAGACAGCTTTGGTTGCCCTAACATGATCTCCATTGACAGCTGGGTCGAGCTGGGTCGGGCCTGCTGATTCTCTTAGCCTTCGGCATGATCAATCACGAACCTTTGGACCACCGCCTTTCCGACGTAGGGATTCAGAGCACAGTCCAACAATGGCTGCGCTCCTTTATCTCAGGTCGGGGACAGAGGGTGGCGCTAGGGAGGGAGTGGTCACTGCGGCACTCCTTGGTGTGTGGAGTCCCACAGGGTGCAATCCTTTCTCTGATGCTTTTTAATATCTTTTATGTTCCCCCTTACCCAGATTGTCCAGAGCTTTGGGCTGGATTGTCATCAATATGCTTTTGACAGCCAGCTTTATCTGTTGATGGACGGCCGCCCTGACTTGGCATCGGACACACTGACTAGATGCTTGGAAGCTGTGGCTGGATGGCTGCGTGGGAGGCGTTTGAAGTTAAATCCTTCGAAGACAGAGGTCTTCTGGCTGGGTCGGGACAACATAGGGTTGGGGTCCCAACTCCCATCTCTTGCAGGGGCTCAATTAGTGCCAGCACCTTCTCTCAAGAGCTTGGGTGTAACCTTTGACGCCTCCCTTTCCATAGAGGTGCAGGTTAAAGCCACAGCAAAGGTATCATTTTTCCATCTCCGTCGTATTAAGCAGTTGGTCCCTTACCTTTCTCGCCCTGATCTGGCCACAGTGATCCATGCAACAGTCACCCGGTGGAGTACAGGGTCAGGTTTAAGGTGCTGGTTTTGACCTTTAAAGCCCTATGCGGTCTAGGACCCACTTACCTATGGGACCGCCTCTCCTGGTATGCCCTGCGGAGGACCTTAAGTTCCGCAAATGACAACATTTTGGAGGTCCTGGCTCTCAAGGTGGCTAGATTGGTCTCAACTAGGGCCAGGGCCTTTTCAGTACTGGCCCCAACTTGGTGGAACACTCTGCCACAAGAGACTAGGGCCCTGCAGGACTTGACATCTTTCCGCAGAGCTTGCAAGACAGAGCTGTTCCACCCGGCCTTTGGTTTGACTCAATCTGACAATGTTTCCTTCCCCTTCTGGTTTTGATTTATGGGCTACTTTTAAAATGAGGCTGCTTTTTAAATTGAGTTTTAATCTGTATTTTAAATTGGTTTTTTCTCCCCCTATTATGTTTTTACTGTAATTTTACCGGTGTTAGCCATCCTGAGCCCGGCTCTGGCCAGGGAGGATGGGGTATAAATAAAAATCATTAGAATTATTATCAGACATTAAGAACTTCCTGATCCTGCTTCTTTATAAGACATCTGAAGGCAGCCCTGAATGGAAAAGCTTTTAATGTTTGATGCTTCATTGGATTCTAAAAAATATTCTGTTGGGAGCTGCCCTAGTGGCTGGGGAAACCCAGCCAGACGAGCGGGTATAAATAATGTTGTTATAATATTATTCTTCTGCTTAAATGAATAGCAGTTCCCAGAAGCCGCTGGAGGGGAGAAATGCTCTTGGGCTCCCATCCTCCTTGCAGGCTTGGCCACCATGAGGAGACAGTGCTGAAATTCCTGCATTGCAGGGGGTTGGACTCGATGACTCTCAGGGTCCCCTTCCATCTCAACGATTCTATGATTCTAACAGGGTGCGGGACTAGATGGGTTTGATCAAACTACAGGGCTCTTCGTGTGGTGTGTGTGTGTGTGCATGCACACGAACGTTTTTCTGTGTGTGTGTGAGAGAGAGAGAGAGAGGGAGAGAGAGAGAGAGGGAGAGAGAGCCTTCAGGAAGAGGCCCCTGTCTCTTCTTTGCAAAGAGGCTGAATCAGCTGCAATACCCCCACACTTGACTCACCGCTTCCCTGCCTGCTCTCTCTCCACCCCCAACCCCAGTTCCACGAGTATTGCATTGCACTGCACAACCCCCACCCCGCAAAGCTTGCTGCACCCCGAGACGTGGGGTCAGCTGTGCTGCTTAAGCCACGCCTTCTTTCCCAAGTCAGTATGAGCAGCAGCACCCTCCCCTCTAGCAGCTTCCACTCTCTGCCTTTAATCTTTAAGGCAACGAGCATACCTTCCTTCAACTGGAAGCCCAGCTTCCCTCCCTCCTCTCCCCATTGGCTGGGTACTGCAATTATCCCACCCCCGGAAATATCCTGCCTCCCAGGCTGGGGGTCCCATTCCCACCCCCGCTGCCCAGGGTGGCTGCCACCATCGCCAGGATTTCGGGTGAGTGCAAAGCCAGTGGCGGGGAAGGAGGGAAGGGGCTTTGCAAGGGGTGGGGGGTCCAGGATGAGAAGCCCCGGGACGGGGAGAAAAGAGAAGGGAGGAAAGGGAGCTGTTTCTCTTAATGGGGCCTTGAAGGGTGGTTTCCAGTGTGGAAAGAGAGAAGCTTCCTACTGCCCGGATCTGGTGCAAAGGGAGTTGCAGGGAAGGAGGCGGGAAAGGGGAGAGGCTTGGGCATTGCAGACCAGCCTCGCCATAGTAGTAATAATAGTAATAATAATGATATTTATACCCCCCCATTGTCTGGGTTTCCCCAGCCACTCTGGGCATCTTCCAAGAAAATAAGAAACACCAAAAACATCCAAACATCCAAGTCTGCTGATGCTTCATTGGTTTTTAAAAAATATTCTGTTGGGAGCTGCCCTAGTGGCTGGGGAAACCCAGCCAGACGAGTGGGTACAAATAATGTTATAATATTATTATTATGCTTAATTGAATAAGGTTTCCTGGAAGCCGCCGGAGGGGAGAGATGTTCTTGGGCTCCTCGCAGGCTTGGCCACCATGAGGAGACAGTGATGGGATTCCTGCATTGAAGGCGGTTGGACTAGACGACTCTCAGGGTGCCCTTCCATCTCTATGATTCTAACAGGGACTAGATGGGCTTGATCAAACTACAGGGGTCTTCATGTGATCTGTGTGTGCATGCAGACGAATGTTTCTTTCTCTCTCTCTCTCTCTGTGTGTGTGTGTGTGTGTGTGTGTGTGAGAGAGAGAGAGAGAGAGAGAGAGAGAGAGAGAGAACCTTCAGGGAGAGGCCCCTGTCTCTTCTTTGCAACGAGGATGAATCAGCTGCAATACCCCACACTTGACCCACTGGATTCTGTATATTCTTTCCTTCCACTTCCAAATTTGTAATGGTGTTAAATTTTTGTCTTTTTTTCATTTGCCAGGCTAACAATTTCCCACATTTATTAGCCGATTCAAATGTCTTTTGTCTCATCTGTTTAATTTTCCACTCTATTTCCTGATTCATCATTTTCATATATTGAACTTGATGTAGCTTTATTTCTCTCAGAATCTCTTGTGACTTTGGTTTCGCTCTCAGTTTCTTCTCGCCTTCTTTTATTTTCTCCAAAATTTTATCTTTTTTCTCATTTTGAGTTCTCTTCTTTATTGCATTCTGTTGAATCAGAAACCCCCTCATAACCGCTCTGCTTGCGTCCCAGATTACTCTTTTTTCAACGGTAGTATTCATATTTATCTCAAAATAATCTCTCAAAGTTTTTTGGGCCTTCTTGGTAACCTCTTCGTCTCTAAACAAGGTGTCATTCATCCTCCATCTGAAGGAGCCAATCGGTGTTAGTTTCATCTCCATTTTCACAGAATTATGGTCGGAGCAAGTTATAGGACAAATTTCCACTTTTCTAGTCTTTGTAGCCAGTCCTCTAGTTATCCAAATTTGGCCAATTCTTGTCCATGTCATTTTGGCTTCAGAGAAGAAAGTTCCCTCTCTACCCAAGGGGTTCTTTGTTCTCCAAATGTCAACTAAGGCCATATTGTCAGTCATCTCAAAAAAGGTTTTTGGTAGTCTGCCGTCCTTGGTAACTACCTGTCTCTGTGCCTTGTCCATATTTGTAGATACCACTCCATTCATATCTCCCATCTTGATGATATAATAGTCCAGATAGTCCAACAAGGTCTCATGCAACTTTTTAAAGAATTCAGATTTCCCCTCATTTGGTGCATAAACTCCTACTATCAAAAATTTCTCTCCTTGTGTTTGAATTTCAATTGCCACAAATCTTCCTTGATCATCTTTGAAGATAAATTTCGGTGATAGGCTCTCTTTTGCATAAATCACTACTCCTCTTTTTTTAACCTTGTCCGATGAGATAAACTCTTGACCCAATCTTTTATTGATCAATACTTTTCTGTGTAGCCTTATCACATGTGTTTCCTGTAAACAAATCAAGTCCAATTGCTCAGAGAGCTTTCACTATGGCACGGTTTCAAACATTGCCAACTGCTTACCTGACCGGCAGATACACAAAAACCCCAGTAGAACATCGTCTATGTCCTTGCCTTATGAAAACTAAAGAGGATCTTACACATTACTTCCTCTATTGCCCCATTTACTCGGGCTTTAGAGACGCATTGCTGCAAATTATACCCAACTCTATAACCAGTCCTGAAGATAGAGTAAAATTTTTGTTAGTTGATGCAAACCCACGCATTACCCATGTGGTAGCGGTCTTGGTGATGAAGGCCATGAAAGCCAGGGAAAGATTTATGGACGACAATGTAAAGACCCCATCATCGTCTGTTTAACTCGCTGCTCGTTTTCCCTCCTTTTCTATCTTGTGGGAAGAAGGTTTTGTTGGCATAGTATGTAATGAATTTTAATATTTTTTAACTACTGTAGTGTTGATTTTTGTGCACAGGCATGGTCCTCACAATAAACGGATTTGATTTTGAATAAATGAAAGACTTTTTTCCTTTTCTGCGGGGAGTTAAAACCATTAATGTTCCAACTTAATAGTTGCAGAGCCATGATGTAGTTACTTTGCTTTTGATTTTAATTAATTGATTTTAAATAATTTTTATAATGTTTTTATAATGTCGCACTATTTTGGTGTTGTTAGCCGCCCTGAGCCCGGCTTCGGCTGGGGAGGGCGGGATATAAATAAAATTTATTATTATTATTATTATTATTATTATTATTTTCCTCCAACTGCACCCAGTGTTTGTTCTTGTTCTGTCGGTGGTATCACTTTCTCTGAGTTGTCCAATCCAAAAGGTAGTGTTGCTATGTCTAGTATTCCTGTTTTTAGTGCTCTTGGCTCTTCTCCAGATTCTTTCTGCAGGTCTTCTCCGTGATCTTTCAAAAATCTTTCTTTATCGTCCACTGATCTTATTTTTATCTTTCTTCCTTTAAAGCTGAAGGATAGGCCTTGGGGAAATTCCCACCTGAAAACAATTCTATTACTTCTTAGCAGGGCAACCAGATCTCCGTAGCTGGACCTAAGATCCAGAAGGTATTTCGGGATGTCTTTAAATATCTCCACCCTGTTCTCCCCCCCCCCTCTTCCAAGCCTAAAAGCACTTATTATCTTAAAGTTTTGATTCTCAGAATCTAGGTTCCAAAAGTCTGCAAATTCCTGCATAAGTCACTTAGGTTGTCTTTCTCAAGTTCAGGTACGGCCCTGATCCTCAAGTTCGTTTGTTTTTCCTTCAATTCAATCATAGACAACATCGACCTATGGTCCTCGAGTTGCCTACATATCGGTGGTGTCTTCTCCTCTACAGCAACTGCTTTTTCCTTTGCTTCTTCAGCTGTCTTTCGGGTCAAAGTAGATTCCTGCAGCAATTTCTCAATAGTTTCTGTATTAGTATTCACCTTCTGTCCCAAGTTATTAATGTTTGTAGTGTTTTGATCAATTTTAGTTGATGCTTCAGCTACTTGTTAACTTAATTTTTCCAAAGATTCATTAATTTTGCCTAATGCCAGAGCTAAAACATCTTCAGATGCCATTCCTTTTGACTTAAGTTTTTTTATAAGATATTTATTAAAGTTTCAGAAATTATATAAAAACAAAACAGCAATACAAACACAAACAAAAACAAGTATAATTTCAATCCCTTATTTTCTTGTAACTTACTTCCCCGACCTCCTCATACCTCCCCTTTCTGTATTCCAATTTCTAATTATCAATTGAGCAAATCCTCTCCCTTATTTTTCATTTTATTTTTAACCTTTCTTTTCTTTTTACATGATCATTACAGCTGAAAACCACTTAACTTCTAAACCAACGTCATTCTAACATTCATTAATTTTGCAATGTTTCCTAAGATAATCCTTAAATTTCTTCCAATCTTCTTCCACCGTCTCTCTTTCCTGGTCTCGGATTCTGCCAGTCCCATATAGTCTATCACCTTCATCTGCCATTCTTCCAAGGTGGGTAGATCTTGTGTCGTCCAATACTTTGCGATGAGTATTCTTGCTGCTGTTGTAGCATACATAAAAAAAGTTCTATACTTCTTTGACACCACTTGGCCGACCATACCCAGGAGAAAGGCCTCTGGTTTCTTCAGAAAGGTATATTTAAATACCTTTTTCATTTCATTATATATCATTTCCCAGAAAGCCTTAATCTTTGGGCACGTCCACCAAAGGTGAAAGAATGTACCTTCATTTTCTTTACATTTCCAACATTTGTCATCAGGTAAGTGGTAAATTTTTGCGAGCTTGACTGGGGTCATGTACCACCTATAAATCATTTTCATAATATTCTCTCTTAGGGCATTACATGCCGTAAATTTCATACCAGTGGTCCACAACTTTTCCCAGTCAGCAAACATAATGTTATGACCAATATCTTGTGCCCACTTAATCATGGCTGATTTAACCGTTTCATCCTGCGTATTCCATTTCAACAGCAAGTTATACATTTTTGACAAATTCTTAGTTTTGGGTTCTAACATTTCTGTTTCCAATTTTGATTTTTCCACCTGGAAGCCAATTTTTCTGTCCAACTTATAAGCCTCCATTATTTGATAATAGTGAAGCCAGTCTCGCACTTTATCTTTTAATTTCTCAAAACTCTGCAATTTCAGTTTGTCCCCTTCTTGTTCCAAAATTTCCCAATATTTCGGCCATTTGGACTCCATATTAAGCCTTTTCAGAGCCTTTGCCTCCATTGGCGACAACCACCTTGGGGTTTTGTTTTCCAGCAAGTCTTTATATTTAATCCAGACATTATACAATGCTTTCCTGACAATATGATTTTTAAAAGCTTTATGAGCTTTAACCTTGGCATACCACAAATATGCATGCCACCCAAAAATATTGTTAAAGCCTTCTAAATCCAAAATGTCTGTGTTCTCAAGAAGCAGCCAATCTTTCAACCAGCAGAAAGCTGCTGATTCATAGTAGAGTTTAAAGTCTGGCAGGGCAAATCCCCCCTTTCCTTTGCATCAGTTAAAATCTTAAATTTTATTCTAGGTTTCTTGTCCTGCCAGACAAATTTAGAAATATCTTTCTGCCACTTCTTGAAACAGTCCATCTTGTCCACAATTTGCAATGTTTGAAACAAAAACAACATTCTAGGCAATACATTCATCTTAATAGCCGCAATTTGACCAGACAAGGAAAGCTTCAAATTTGACCAAATTTCTAAGTCTTTTTTCACTTCTGTCCAACATTTCTCATAATTATCTTTAAATAAATTCACATTTTTAGCTGTCATGTTAATCCCCAAATATTTCACTTTCTTAACCACAGTTAAACCTGTCTCATTCTGAAACCTCTCTTTTTCAATAGGTGTTAAATTTTTCTCTAATACCTTAGTTTTTAACTTATTCAATTTAAATCCTGCTACTTGACCAAACTTTTGAATTAATTCTAAGACCCTTTTAGTACTAGATTCTGGCTCTTGTAATGTAAGTACCAGATCATCTGCAAATGCTCTCAGTTTGTACTGTTTAGCTCCGACCTGTACCCCTTTAACCAGCTGATCCCTTCTAATCATGTTCAGCAAAATCTCCAGGACTGATATAAAAAGTAATGGGGAGATTGGGCACCCCTGACGTGTCCCTTTTTCTATCTTAAATTCTTCCGTAACCACATTGTTTACAATTAGCTTAGCTTTTTGTTCAGAGTATATTGCACCTATACCATTTTCAAACCCTTGGCCTACCCCCATCCCCTGGAGATTCTTCCTCATAAAACTCCAAGAAATATTGTCAAAGGCTTTCTCCGCATCCACAAATATCAAAACTGCTTTAGTGTTTATATTCACTTCTAACTTTTCCAAAATGTCAATTATATTCCTTACATTATCTGACAAACGTCTTCTCGGGAGAAAGCCCGCTTGGTCTCTATGAATCTCCTCCTTTTGACTTAAGTTGAACAGATGCTGCCCCTGGTGGTGCAGAAGGGCCAGATGCTGATGCTCTTCGCTGCTGCCATGATTTACCAGACCTTGTTGTTTTTTCTTGAAGCAAGTCTATTTTTTCTTTTCCATCTGCCATAACACTTTAACTGGAGCCCAAGGTTGATCCCACGGCCAGAGTTTGTTTTGAAGTGGAAAATTCCCCTGGCCAGTTGTAACAATTTCAAACTTCCTCTAGGGGGACACAGTAACAGTCAATACTTGTTGCATTAAAATAACTCTTTCTAGTCCCCCATTTAACAAAATAAGCAACAGTTTCAATTTCAGTTAGTTTTCTGTTACCTTAAAATCAGGAGAAACCAGTCAGAAACAATCTATCGCTCTTGCAGAGTTAGCTGTCAAAAATTACATTGTCCATAAGCAGCGCGCTTCACAATGCGGCAATCTTATTGTCCATTGGCAGCCTGTTTCCAGGCTTTAAGCGGTGGACTTTTGTTTCCTTTCCTCTCTTTTTGCAGGAAAATTTACTTCTCCCTTCCCCCCCCTCTCCTGCAACCAAGGGAGGGAGATCTCTTGTATTGATGTTAAGATTATAGTCCTTTTCAGTCGACTTTCCAGGTCTTAGCTTAGAAGTTCTTTGCTTTGATCTGTTAACAAGAAGCGGAAGGCGAACTTCCTGTTTAAACCTTCCCACTTCGGTGCCAAATTAAACCTTTGTTTCCCTTATTTTCAGATCTTCAGTTTTAACCTACTCACAGGTAGTTGTTTTGATGGCCGAATCGTCACAGGGAAAAAGTCCGGCAACAGCTGTGCGGCTTCGCTCCACGGAAGAAGCAGTTGGCTCTCAGCACCGCGCCGCTCACCCCGTTCGCTCCGGAGCCCGTAGTCGGGTTCCCTTGCAAATTGGGGTGCTGCTGAAGGTGCCCGCCGAGTCCCACGGTCACAGGCTTCACCCACCTGTGATTTTTAGAGGGGTCCCTGCTTCGCCGTAGCGGCAAGACCCAATTTCCGCAGAGCTAAATCCCTCAAAGTTAGAGGGAATCCGCCATTACCGATGGCGCCGACCCCGGACGTCGAGTCTTCTCATGAGGTGGCAAAAGTATTGCAGCCTCAGCTTCACGATCTGTCCTTCCAATGAGCACTCAGGGCTAATTTCCTTAAGAATGGATGCTTTTGCATAGACATGCAAATTTTTTAATGAATAAAGAATATTATTTTTTTTTAAAAAGGTTGCAATCAACTTAACATATGCGATACACGCGCTTCGCTCTAATGCCTTCTGAATTAACTTGCACTCCAAGACAAAGGGATACACTCCTGCTAAATGCACACTCGCTGATTACAGGCGCATACTTGGGAGAAAGAACTAGCCTTGCAAGGAAAAAGAAGCATCCCCTCTACTTCTCTTCCCTTCTCCCCTCGCCCCCACCCAAGGGCCAGGCCCATGCTTGCTCCCCTAAAACAAAATCTAACCAGGGACCCAGTTGAGGAGAGCTGCACTGAGGCGCATTCGTGGGAGCCTCCCTCTGAATCTTCCCGGGAGCAGGAGGACTGTATAGATTTGGACCAGTAGTTTGCAGAGGAACAGTTCAGAAGGCAGAAGATGGGAAATACTGGATAATGCTTTTATTGTGGCTTTTTTATTATTATTTCTGTACCCCCTTGCTAACCAAATAATTTTATACATATGAAAAGCAAATCTTGGATTGAGAAGATAATGGTTTGTAAAGAAGAAAAGGGTTTGTTGTTTTTTTAAAAATTGTTTCTCTGTTCTAAAATTTGGTTTTAATGTAAAGTGTGTCAATATATTTGGCTTTGTTTATAAAGCAGAAGTGACCAGCTGCTCCTGGAATAAAAAATGAGCTCTGTATCAACAAGTTTTACCTATAATTAAAGTTCTAAGAAATGTGAGATTTTCCACCCTTGAGTTTTTGAACTACAACTCCCCATTATTCTTGGCCATATGGGCTGAGGCTTATGGGTGTTGTTTCCCAACATCTGAGGTACCCCATTTCCCTCAAGCAGACAGATGCTGATCCACAAGACAAGGGCAGCCCATCATTTTGGCATTGAAGGGCGGAGGTCAAAACTCAACAGATTCATCACACACCTTGAGCATTCCAGATTCACACTCTCCCCGTTCATCTAGCAACAACTTGCAACTTCTTTTCTACATTTAGTATATGTGACCTTCATTACTTTAATACATATATACGTGTATACAAATTTAAATACCAACACCAAAACATCAAATGGATTCCATGCATTTAAAATTGATTTCCGCCTTTATGAGTTTCTTGATGTGAGGTAAAGAGTGAAACTTGAGTGGAACATTGCATACATTGATATGGCTTTTCACCTGGGTGAATTCGCTCATGAATATTAAGGTCTCCACATTGTCTGAAGTTCTTTCCACACTCCATACATTTAAATGGTTTCTGCCCTGTATGAGTTTGTTGATGTATTATAAGGTTTCTACTTTGACTGAAGCTCTTTCCACATTCAATACATTTAAACGGTTTCTCCCCTGTGAGTTCGTTGATGTGTTCTAAGACCGCCACTACGACTGAAGCTTTTTCCACATTCAATGCATTTAAACGGTTTCTCCCCCGTGTGAGTTCGTTGATGTGTTCTAAGGGCTCCACTGCAACTGAAGCTCTTTCCACATTCAATGCATTCAAATGGTTTCTCCCCCGTGTGAGTTCGTTGATGTGTTCTAAGGCCTCCACTAGAACTGATGCTCTTTCCACATTCAATGCATTCAAATGGTTTCTCCCCCGTGTGAGTTCGTTGATGTATTCTAAGGCCTCCACTACGACTAAAGCTCTTTCCACATTCAATGCATTGAAATGGTTTCTCCCCCGTGTGAGTTTGTTGATGTCTTCTAAGGTGACCACTTTCACTGAAGCTCTTTCCACATTCAATGCATTCAAATGGTTTCTCCCCCGTGTGAGTTCGTTGATGTTTTCTAAGGCCTCCACTAGAACTGATGCTCTTTCCACATTCAATGCATTCAAATGGTTTCTCCCCCGTGTGAGTTCGTTGATGTATTCTAAGGCCTCCACTACGACTGAAGCTCTTTCCACATTCAATGCATTGAAATGGTTTCTCCCCTGTGTGAGTTCGTTGATGTGTTCTAAGGTTTCCACTACGACTGAAGCTCTTTCCACATTCAATGCATTTAAACGGTTTCTCCCCCATGTGAGTTCGTTGATGTGTTCTAAGGTCTCCACTTTCACTGAAGCTCTTTCCACATTCAATGCATTCAAATGGTTTCTCCCCTGTGTGAGTTCGTTGATGTATTCTAAGGCCTCCACTAGAACTCAAGCTCTTTCCACATTCAGTGCATTCAAACGGTTTCACCCCAGTGTGAGTTCGTTGATGTATTCTAAGGTTTCCACTAGAACTGATGCTCATTCCACATTCAATGCATTCAAATGGTTTCTCCCCCGTGTGAGTTCGTTGATGTATTCTAAGGGCTCCACTAGAACTCAAGCTCTTTCCACATTCAATGCATTCAAATGGTTTCTCCCCTGTGTGAGTTCGCTGATGTGTTGTAAGGCCTCCACTACGACTGAAGCTCTTTCCACACTCAATACATTTAAATGGCTTCTCCCCCGTGTGAGTTCGTTGATGTTTTCTAAGGTCTCCACTACGACTGAAGCTCTTTCCGCACTCAATGCATTCAAACGGTTTCTCCCCCGTGTGAGTTCGTTGATGTTTTCTAAGGGCTGCATTCTGTCTGAAGCTCTTTCCACATTCAATGCATTCAAATGGTTTCTCCCCCGTGTGAGTTCGTTGATGTTTTCTAAGGTCTCCACTACGACTGAAGCTCTTTCCGCACTCAATGCATTCAAACGGTTTCTCCCCTGTGTGAGTTCGTTGGTGTGTTCCAAGACAGCCACTACGACTGAAGCTCTTTCCAAATTCAATGCAATTAAATGGTTTCTCCCCTGTGTGAGTTCGTTGATGTGTTCGAAGGGCTGCATTCTGTCTGAAGCTCTTTCCACATTCAATGCATTCAAACGGTTTCTCCCCTGTGTGAGTTCGTTGATGTGTTCTAAGGGCTGCATTCTGTCTGAAGCTCTTTCCACATTCAATGCAATTAAATGGTTTCTCCCCTGTGTGAGTTCGTTGATGTGTTCTAAGGGCTGCATTCTGTCCGAAGCTCTTTCCACATTCAATGCAATTAAATGGTTTCTCCCCTGTGTGAGTTCGTTGATGTGTTCTAAGGGCTCCATTCTGTCTGAAGCTCTTTCCACATTCAGTGCATTGAAATGGTTTCTCCCCCGTGTGAGTTCGTTGATGTGTTCTAAGGTCTCCACTACGACTGAAGCTCTTTCCGCACTCAATACATTTAAATGGTTTCCCCCCCGTGTGAGTTCGTTGATGTGTTCTAAGGACTCCAATACAACTTTCACTGAAGTTCTTTTCGCACTCCATGTATTTACATGGATTCTTTCCTGTGTGAGTTTGTTGGTGTATCCTCAGTCTTCCAAAGGGTCTAAAGCACATTCCACATTCCTTGCATTTAAACTGTTTCTTTGTTCTTCCCAATGAATTCACAGATGGCTCCGTAGAATTCTGACCATCGTCTTCCTCACCTGCTTGGGAGTGGGGGGGGGGGGGGGAGAAAATCCTGTTAGACTTTTAGGAAAGACAATAAATGAACCATCTTCCTCCGTCCATCCTGACTAGGTTTACAGGTTCAGCTTCTTGAGAAGCGCAGAAGCCAAGGCAAGTTGTAGCTTCCTGGGAGGAAGGAAGAAGGGATTCTGCTGCCTCTGTAGAAGCTCCTATTGGGCACCCACTTCCCAAGAGCCTCCACCCATTTTCAAACACCTTTGGCAATTCCTTCCGTCTGCCTGTCCCTTCTCCCTTCCTAAGGCTGGCATGGTATGGGCAGGAATGGCCTTGTGCCAGTTGCCCAAAGGGCCACAATAAATGTGATAATGTGTATCTCTGTAAATCCTCGAGTGTGCTTCTAAAACAGAAGTTATGGTAGTCTGTGCTTTATAACTGGTTATTTTGCAAGTTGCCGCCCCCCAATTGGGGCAGAAATACAGCTAATAGGAGAATCACAAAGATACAGCTGAAAGCTGGAACATGAGTCGCCACATGATGCAAATGGCTGCATGTAACACAGGTTCCCAACATGCACACCAACACAATGTCACAGAACGCGGTAGGGATCAGAACATATTCAGCAGAAATTGCCAGTGCTTGTTGCGCATGTGTATTATAATAAAATGAGGCAATGATGAATATCAGGAATACTTGGCTAGTTTAGATGTATTCAAGTCTCCAGGGCCAGATGAACTGCATCCAAGAGTATTAAAAGAACTGGCAGATGTGATCTCAGAACCACTGGCAATCATCTTTGATAATTCCTGGAGAACATGCGAAGTCCTGGCAGACTGGAGGAGGGCAAATGTTGTCCCTATTTTCAAAAGGGGGAAGAAGAGGACCCAAATAATAACCGCCCAGTAAGTCTGACATCCATACCAGGGAAGATTCTGGAGCAGATCATTAAGAAGAGTTTGGATTTGATACCCCGCCTTTCACTCCCCTTCAGGAGTCTCAAAGCGGCTAACAATCTCCTTTCCCTTCCTCCCCCACAACAAACACTCTGTGAGGTGAGTGGGGCTGAGAGAATTCAAAGAAGTGTGACTGGCCCAAGGTCACCCAGCAGCTGCATGTGGCGGAGCGGAGACGCGAACCCGGTTCCCCAGATTACGTGACTACCGCTTTTAACCACTACACCACACTGGCACTAAGCAAACAGTCTGTGAGCACTTAGAAAGGAATGCTGTGATCACCAATAGTCAGCATGGATTTCTGAAAAATAAGTCATGTCAGACTAACCTGATCTCATTTTTTTGTCAGAATTACAAGCCTGGTAGATGAAGGGAATGCAGTGGATGTAGCCTACCTTGATTTCAGCAAGGCCTTTGACAAGGTGCCCCATGATATTCTTGTAAAGAAGCTGGTAAAATGCGGTCTTGACTATGCTACCACTCAGTGGATTTGTAACTGGCTGACTGACCGAACCCAAAGGGTGCTCATCAATGGTTCCTCTTCATCCTGGAGAAGAGTGACTAGTGGGGTGCCACAGGGTTCTGTCTTGGGCCCGGTCTTATTCAACATCTTTATCAACGACTTGGATGATGGACTCAAGGGCATCCTGATCAAATTTGCAGATGACACCAAACTGGGAGGGGTGGTTAACACCCCAGAGGACAGGATCACACTTCAAAACGACCTTGACAGATTAGAGAACTGGGCCAAAACAAACAAGATGAATTTTAACAGGGAGAAATGTAAAGTATTGCACTTGGGCAAAAAAAATGAGAGGCACAAATACAAGAGGGGTGACACCTGGCTTGAGAGCAGTACATGTGAAAAGGATCTAGGAGTCTTGGTTGACCACAAACTTGACATGAGCCAACAGTGTGACGCGGCAGCTAAAAAAGCCAATGCAATTCTGGGCTGCATCAATAGCAGTATAGCATCTAGATCAAGGGAAGTAATAGTGCCACTGTATTCTGCTCTGGTCAGACCTCACCTGGAGTACTGTGTCCAGTTCTGGGCACCACAGTTCAAGAAGGACACTGACAAACTGGAACGTGTCCAGAGGAGGGCAACCAAAATGGTCAAAGGCCTGGAAACGATGCCTTATGAGGAACGGCTAAGGGAGCTGGGCATGTTTAGCCTGGAGAAGAGGAGGTTAAGGGGTGATATGATAGTCATGTTCAAATATATAAAAGGATGTCACATACAGGAGGGAGAAAGGTTGTTTTCTGCTGCTCCAGAGAAGCGGACACGGAGCAATGGATCCAAACTACAAGAAAGAAGATTCCACCTAAACATTAGGAATAACTTCCTGGCAGTAAGAGCTGTTCGACAGTGGAATTTGCTGCCAAGGAGCGTGGTGGAGTCTCCTTCTTTGGAGGTCTTTAAGCAGAGGCTTGACAACCATATGTCAGGAGTGCTCTGATGGTGTTTCCTGCTTGGCAGGGGGTTGGACTCGATGGCCCTTGTGGTCTCTTCCAACTATGATTCTATGATTCTATTCTAGGAACGTGAAACTCCAAAGGGACTTTTTTAAGGAGGCGGGAGACGCAAGAAAAATTTAGATTCTTTTGGCAACAATAAACATTAGAACAAGGAACTGCTGAGCAAAAACAAAAACAGGAGGGACTTCCGGCGAGGCAGCATGGCGGCAGCAGCAGAAGAAAAGAGCTCCTGAAGCCAGCCAGAGTAAAAGGCTCTGGTGACCGATTCCCGGACCCCCCAGAACTGCTGCTGCCAGCACTGCCAACGGAGAGGAATTGGGGGTGCCCGGGCATCTATCAAAGGAGCCAAAACACCCCCCCACGACCTTGATTGAGCCGGAAAGGCACCCGACCCCCCCCCAACAGCCGAGAGGAGCTCCAAAACCCGGAGGACAGTGGAACTAACGCAAAGAGGGAGAAAGAAAGGGAGAGAGGAAGAAGAAGAAAGAAAGAAAAAGGAGCCCTAAATTTACCGTTGCTGCCCCCATCTCTGCCGACGGGAAAGCAGAGGAGAGGTAGGTGAGCACGGTGAAGGCAAAATAGGCTTCGGGGAGGAAGGGAAGGAAAAAAAAAAACGCACGTGGCTGAGCCCTACCGGGAGCTCCAGCGGCAAGGAGAACACAGAGAAGCTGCATAACAAAGGAGACCACAGAAAAGAAAAAACAACCTTCCCCCCCTTTTTTTTTAACACCCCCTTTTTTTAACCCCTTCCTCCCCCTCCCTCCCTCCCTTTAAAGAAAATATATATATACATCTTTCTTATCCCTCCCCCCCATATACCTACTTTTACCACTTTTCTTTTTAAAAGAGGGGCCACTGCTGCTGCAGCCACCCTTTATTTGAATCTTTACTTTTATTTCTATCTTTTCTACTCACTATTTAAAGACACACTTTTCCACACACACATCCTCAATTTAAACCTCATTTTATTTCCACCTCAAACCCCCCTCTTAAGATTTAAAATGGCAGTACCCAGAAAACAGCCCTGAACCATCACAGGCCATTTCCTGGGACTGCCACTCCGCCCCAGACTTTCCACTCTCTTTTACCTACCCTCTTTTACCTATACTTTACTCATTAAAAAAAAAAAAAAAGCTCTATTTAAAGACACACACCCCCTTTTTTTTTACCTTTAATTCTCATTTTTATCTTTTACCCGTACATTTTTGGTTGCTTTTCTGCAGACGGAGAGTGGTGGCGGTGGTTGGGGGGACATATTATTATTATTTTTTAAAAGACAGAGCAGAGCCATACAATTATTCTTCTTTTCTTTCTCTTTTTAAAGCTCTTGTTCGCCTGCTCCTGAGGGGGGAATCTTTCGCCCCCAGCTACGACCACCACTCTCTTTTAAAACAAAAATTTCCTCCATATACCCATTTGGAGAACAAAAAATAACTGCATGGTTTTGTTTGATTTGTTTTTCTTAAGAATAATATTTCCCCCTGGTTATTGTTGTTATTTTTTGCTTGTGGGAAAGTAATTAAAAATGGAGGAAAATTAAACATATACCCTCTAATCTCTTGCATCTCTACCTGCTAACCTCCTTCCCTTTATATGAACTGTCTGTCCATTAGTCTACCCATCTCTGCTTACCTGCCCCCCCCCCCGCCTCGGCGGCACCGCTGAGGCATCTACAGAAGCCCTAGAGAAGTTCTTAAAACACAGGCTAGAAGTGACACAAATGACCACCTAATCCAAACGCTCTGTAAAAGCCACCAGCCAACAAAGCCTGATCAGCTCAGCAACCCAACAATACCCAGGAATCACCACTGCCACAACTCCTAACCACCGCTCTACTCCAAGAGGATGCCAAGCCAACCTCAAACCAAAACCATTAGGGAGACTGAGATGACACCAACCAGGGAGATGGCAAACAATGCTAAGATGGTAGCTCCCCTTCAAGATGATGACCACCCAATAACGAAACGAGATCTGAGGGAAATGGAAGCACGATTAGAAGAAGCACTGAAGGCCACAATGGCCCCCATGCAGGTACTAATCAACAATCTAACCTCCAAAGTGGAAGCTCTAGAGAACAAGAACCAAATGCAAGAAAGAATAATAGAACAATACCGGGAGGAGAACGCACGTGTGAACAAGAAACTGGACGAACTGGTAAACCAAATGGAAGCAGAACACAACGAGATGAAAATTAAGCAAGCCGACCTTGAAGACCGCAATAGACGTTGTAACATCCGCTTCCGCAACTTTCCTGAAAAAACAGAGGAGAAAAGCCCAGCAGACCTAATTATACGCTGGCTGAAAAACACAATCCCAAGCCTGAAACTTGAGGCAGAGGACTTGGAGAGGGCTCACAGAGCCCTAAAACCTATGCCAAAACCCAGCGCCCCCCCGAGAGACATCATTGTATGTTTCACACGCTACCGAAAGAAGGAAGAAATATGGCACCAACTCAGAAACTCAAGCAACCTTCGATATGGAGAAACCCCCATTCTGGCCTTACAGGACCTATCTCAGGATACCCTAAACCGGAGGAAAAGCCTGCGCCCATGCACCCAGCGTCTCCAACAAGCAGGGATCAAATACCGATGGGGCTTCCCCTTCCGCCTCATTGTAACAACGAACACAACACAACACATGGCTACCAACATACCTGAGGCCCTGCAACTACTAAAGAACCTTGAACTCGACCTCCCGCCGGAATGGAAACCGACAAACCCACCAAGTGACAGCCCCAACCACGAGGAAACAACAGCAAACAACTGGACAACGGTACAGAAGAAAAAGATACAACAGAAGCGGCGCAACAACGCAAACCAATACAGGCAAGCATCATGCTCAGAACCGTCCCGCCGGCCATACGACACAAGAAACCAGACCAAGATCAACCAAACCAACTCATCGCAGATGGACAACCCTACAACAACAACAACCCCGGCTGAAAGAAGCAACCAGGAAAAAACCACAAACTGAAGGACTGGTGATTCCCCCCCTTTTTTTCCCCTCCCCCCCCCAAAACATAGATTTAGTTAACACCATCAACACCCCCCCAGCCCCGCACCCCCACAGAAATCCCCACCCCAACACCAGTCCAGACGACCTCAACCACATTCCCCATCACCCACACCTTCAACATCCTCATACTCCATACTAAGGAAAAACAACTCCAACCTTAATAACACAACCCACAATCAGGCTAAAATCTGATACCCAACCAGCACTATGGTGGCACCAGAGCGTACCAGCACCCACATCCCCACCCCAACACACCAACACACCAACAATGTTGCTCATAACATTGGCAACATTGCTTACAAACCTTATACCTGACAGCGACGTTACAAAGTCACTTCACACTGTCTCGCTGATCACCCCCTATCACAGACAACAGGGGGGACGGCCTGTCCTTGAACATGGCCTCCCACACCAGCTGAGACCTAGGACCAACTGGCTAAATGCCAGATGGCCCAAAATACCCCAAACAAACACCTATATGACTACATATAGGAAACTCCCTACAACTTACCCCCTACTCTTTAACCCAAATCTCACTCTAATCCTACTAGCCCCCCACCCACCACACCCTAGGTCAGCGCAACCCCACTGGTTCTTTAAACCAGTGTTTCCCAACCTTTTTTGGGCAAAGGCACACTTGTTTCATGAAAAAAATCTCGAGGCACACCACCATTAGAAAATGTTTAAAAAATTAACTCTGTGCCTATATTGACTACAGTGGTGCCTCGCAAGACGAAATTAATTCGTTCCGCAAGTCTCTTCGTCTTGTGAGTTTTTCGTCTTGCGATGCACGGTTTCCCATAGGAATGCATTGAAAATCAATTAATGCGTTCCTAGGGAAACCGCCTTCAGACCAGGTCCGGGGACAGTCTGTCCCCCGACCTCTTCTGAAGGCTGGCGGGGGGCGAAAGTCTTTGCTCCCCCCCCGCCTTCAAAAGCTGTCCGCCCAGGCTTCGCGGACCTCTCCGCAAGCAGCGGCAGCGCTGCCGCTGCTTGCGGAGAGATGCCGGCATGCCGAAGCCTGGGCGCGCCGAGATCAGCGCGCCCAGGCTTCGCGGACCTCTCCGCAAGCAGCGGCAGCGCTGCCACTGCTTGCGGAGAGATGCCGGCATGCCGAAGCCTGGGCGCGCCGAGATCAGCGCGCCCAGGCTTCGCGGACCTCTCCGCAAGCAGCGGCAGCGCTGCCGCTGCTTGCGGAGAGATGCCGGCATGCCGAAACCTGGGCGCGCCATGATCAGCGCGCCCAGGCTTTGCGGAGAGATGCCGGCATGCCGAAGCCTGGGCGCGCCGAGATCAGCACGCCCAGGCTTCGCGGACCTCTCCGCAAGCAGCGGCAGCGCTGCCGCCCGGCATCGGGGCATGGTCCTATGTGGGCATGGCCTATGTGGGGCACGTTACAGTCCCGTGACGTCAGCGCCACGTAGGCAGCCAGGCAGGCAGACGGCGAGAGCCCCGCGCTGGGCGGCCTCTCCTCGCCGCCGCTGCCCCGCCTCTTGTCGCCCGACTCGCCCGCCTCCCTCCCACGGCACACCAGGCAACGTCTCGCGGCACACTAGTGTGCCGCGGAACACCGGTTGGGAAACACTGCTTTAAACAACACGAAGAGAGAGACACAAGACAACCCGAACGGGTTGGCATGGAATCGCCCCACATAATAGATAAACAAAATGGCTAACCTAAAAGCAATTACATTAAACGTGAGGGGGCTGGGAAACCCCATCAAAAGAAAACGCATCACCTCATACATAAACACCATGAAACCACACATCACCTTCCTACAAGAAATACACAATCCACCCAAAGGCAGCAAACTCCTGAGCGACCCCCGCTTTAGTCAACAGTGGGTCGCACAAGGCTCAGGGAAAGCCCGTGGTGTAGCCATAATACTCAGTAGGGACCTGAACTTCACTGCCACAACAGTCCTCAAGGACAAAAAAGGCAGATTCATTTTCGCTAAAGGGACACTAGATGGCAAAATCAAACTGACAATCGGCTCCATATATGCCCCAAACACGAAACAACTAGAATTCTTCCAGAAAACACTAAACAAATTCCTCTCCTTCTCTGAAGGGGAAGCAATCCTAGGAGGGGACCTCAATCTAAATATGAAAGGTATATCCCTGAAAGATATCCACCCCACAACCCCATGGGCAACCTTCCTCCGAAGGAAACCCCCAACAACCAGGAACTCTTACAAGTTACTAAAAATGCTAAAAAACAGGGGTCTCTATGACATTTGGGGTGAGCAAAACCCGGGAGACATCAGCCATACATTCCAATCGGGACGCCATGATACAGTGTCCAGACTGGACAGCATTCTACTCACACAGGGTCTGATTCCCTCAGTAGAATCAACAAACATAGGTAACGTTAAAATCACAGATCACGCCCCAGTAGAAGTCACTGTTAAAATAGGAGAAGGAACACAAACCACCCCATCCTGGTCCTTCAGTCCCATCCTAACTACAAACAAACAAATTAGAGAGAGTCTCACAAAAACCCTCCAAAACTACTTCAAAGAAAACGATGTAAACAATACAACAACGCCCCTCCTATGGGACGCAATGAAAGCAGTCACCAGAGGAGCTTGCATAAAAGAGAAAACATTCCTTAAAAAACAAACCTCCTCAAAAATTAGCAAAATAGAACAAGACATCACAGCCCTCTCATCACGCTACAAACAAACAGGATCTAAAAAACTCCTCAAACTTATAGAACAGAAAAGGAGAGAACTAGACTCCTTAGAAATCAACAAAACAATGATCAACATTCTATACTCTAAACAACGTTTCTATGAATATGGAGGGAAAAACTCCAGATTACTAGCAAATAGATGTAGGAAAAAAGCACTCAAAACAAGAATACACTGCATCACCAAAAAAGACGGCAACATAACATTCTCCCCCAAAGAAATAATTTCAGAATTTGCAGAATTTTACTCCAACCTATACACCTCCCATAACCCACCAGAGAGGGAAATCAAAAAATTTCTAGCAGGACTGACCATGCCTACCCTAACTGATGAGGAACAGGAATTCATGGATAGCCCTATCACCCCAGAGGAAATAGATGCGGTCCTCAAAAACTTGAAACCACACAAAGCCCCAGGCCCAGACGGCTTCACAGCAGAATTCTATAAGAAATTCAAAGAACCCTTGATGCCCTACATGACCCGCCTATTCAACGACATCATAAAAGGAGGCCCCATCCCCAAAACCTGGACCCACTCCAAAATAGTCTCCATCCCAAAACCACTAAAAGACAGCCTCAAAGTAGAATCATACCGCCCAATCTCATTAATAAACCAAGACTACAAGATATTCACATCAATCTTGGCCAACCGCCTAAAAATCTTCCTACACAAGTTAATAGCCCCAGACCAGACTGGCTTTGTCCCTGGCCGCAATATAACAGACCCCATCAGGAAACTACTGAACCTGATCGAACACAGCAAGGCAACCAAACTCCCATTGACAATTATGTCCCTAGACATACTCAAAGCCTTTGATTGCTTGGAGTGGAAATACATATTAGCAGTACTAACTAACATGAAATTTGGCCCCAACTTCCTACAAATCCTCAAACAAATATACTCCCAAGCCTCAGCAAAATGCAGAACTAACAATATGGATTCTAACACTATAGCTATCCAAAGAGGCACGAAACAAGGATGCCCACTGTCTCCCTTCTTATTTATCCTGGCTCTGGAACCCCTAGCAATCCGCATCCGAGCAGCCACAGACATCAAGGGAGTGGAAATAAAAGGCAGGACCTATAAATTAGGGCTCTTTGCAGATGACCTAGTGGTCACAACACCAGACCCCATAAGCACAGCAACCTCCCTAATCAGAGAACTCAACGCATTTGCAATGGTGTCGGGCCTACAGGTAAATTTCACAAAGTCAGAAGCTATGTGCTTCAACACCCCTCCTCACACCCAAAAAGAACTCACGAAGGTCACCAAAATAAAACTTTGCCACACCAAGTTCAGATACCTAGGGGTACAAATAACCAGAAACCTCAATAAATTATACCTCCACAACTACAAGCCCCTGTGGCGACAAATTAACAAAGACCTAAAGAGATGGAATAACATGAACCTCACTCTCTCAGACAAAATAGCCATGATCAAAATGATCACACTCCCAAAACTAACCTACCTATTCCAAACCCTCCCAATCTGGATCCCCTCAACCCAACTTCACAGTTGGCAGAGAAAACTACACTCTTTCATCTTCTCACATAAAAAACCAAGAATAAGCCCCAAATACCTGCACCTCCCCACCTCAGAAGGAGGATGGGGAATCCCCAACATAGAAGCATATTACAACGCCAACCAAATACGCCATATAATCCCATATGTACTAGAAGATGAGACAAAACAATGGGTACACCTAGAGAAGGACACAATTGAAAACACCTGCACCACAACATACCCACTCCTCCCAAACAAACTAAAGAAAATTCCCACAACACTTAACAGGTACACACAGACCATGCTCAAAGCATGGAAAACACAAATAGGCAAACTATCCCCAACCCCATCCCCACTAATCCCCCTGGCATACCACCCATTATTCCACCATGCAGCACAAAACCTCAAGATAAAAACCTGGCGAACCAAAGGCTTGTATCGCCTAATAGACTTTTATAAAAATAACAAACCCTTGTCAACACAAGAAATACAAGACAAACTAGAAGACACCCAAATGCCCTGGTTAACACAACACCAACTACATGCCCTCTTAAACAACCCAACAGTAAAATCAGCAGCAACTAGGCCCCTGACAACCTTCGAAAACCTCCTCCTAACAACAAAGGGAAACGGTAAAGGGATGGTATCCGCAATATACAAAATACTACTCCAAAATCTCGCAAATCCCCTAGACGCAATCAAAAATCAATGGGAGAATGGCATAGGCTATGAGATAAACCCCACTCAATGGACCAGAATGTGGTCTAAACCCCCCTTTAAATCCATATCAACGAAAAGAAAAGAACTCACACTGAAACTCACCTACAGGTGGTACCTAACACCAAGGAAACTAGCGCTAATACACCCAGGAACCTCACCAAAATGCTGGAGAGGGTGCACCTCCACAGGCACATACTTCCACATGTGGTGGGAGTGTCCCAAAATCCAACTATTCTGGACAACAGCCATACAAGAAATTTGTAAAATAACTAAGCAAGTAATAGACACCACCCCAGAATTGGCCCTACTAAACATCTTCCAAGACAACAATGCCCATTTACACCACAAAGAACTCATAACCCACCTGCTCTCAGCAGCCAGAAACACCATAACCAGACACTGGAGAGACCTGTCAGGAGTAAGCATGGACCAATGGTATCAAATAGTATGGGAAACAGCCCTACTAGAAAAATTAACTAATAAACTGAAACTGACACGGGGACAAACAGAAGAAGATGCCTTCACCCCGGTATGGCTCCCCTTTATCACACACACAGCCCAACAGGACAATGACAATAATCCACCAACAGCATACAAATCAATATGGCTAACCTGATCCAAAACACCCACCCACCTCACTCACACACGAAAACAAAGATCACCACAGCCAATCACAAGCAAACAATCACACCCTAGGCCAACCCCAACCTCTCTCACCACCAAAGGAACACAAGTGAACAACACAAGCACGCTGACACCAAACTCTACATACATTAAACATAATAGAAACACCGCCACCCAATCCCACCCTTATCCATCTTCCCTCTCTCCACCCCCCTTTCTCTTTTCTCTCCTTTTTTATTTTTATTTTCTTCTCCCCCTAATGCCTCAACAAATGAAATGGATTTGTAAAAATGTTACATGGGGAAAAATATATATGAGGCACTACACTTCTGTAAAACAAGAAAATCCTTAATAAAATATTTTTTAAAAAAAACAAAAAAAAAAACAAAAACAGGAGCATGTGCTGAAGTTCTTGCGGAAAGGGGGCGGGGCCTTCAAAGGTCTCATAATCGACCCAAAACAACACAGAGGTCTGCCTGTCAATTGCAGTCCAGTGCTTGGACATCTCTGGTGTATAAGATTGGTTGAAACCGAAATGCTTTGTTTGAAATTATATAAATACCAATGCCTGGACCACATATGTGGTGGAGGCGTGAGGAAATTAAGAAATTTTGGATAGTAGTACACGAAGAACCAAAGAAGATGTTGAAAATATAAAAAACAAACCAGATACATATCTCCTTGGATTGACAGAAGATGAGATACCACGGGGGGCAAGAATTTTTCTCTATGCAAGTACAGCTGCTAGAATAGTGATTGCTGCTAGGTGGAAGTCAAAAACTATACCCACAAAGGAGGAATGGATTTGTAAACTAAATGAATATTTAATTCTGGCAAAATTAACTGCTATAATAAGAAATCAGTTGTATCAAAAATTTAAAAAGGAGTGGAAATGTTTTGATGAATATATGGCAAAGTATTGCTCAAAAAAAGATATGCTAATATGCCTAGATTAAAATGTGAAGTACTGGATGGAAGAATAATTAGTAAGGAAAGATAATAAGAATATATAGATGATTTGAGAAGATTGTAGAATGCAAAGGTTATTGTAAAGTGTATAATGTGGAGGAAATAGAATGGGGGCGGAGGGAAGGAGGAAGGAGAAAAGAATAAAATGATGGACTGAGGAAATAGAAATGTAAATGTATGGGGGGATGGGGAGGAAATGGTGTTGGCTTTGGTATATCTGTATTGTAAAGTAATATGTGAAAACCAATAAAATAATCTAAATGGGGGGGGGGGAGCCAAAGCCATGAACATGATCATCTGACGCATCAGGATCTGTACCAAGTAATATTTAATGACCATGTCCTTCATGGATCAATGCCTTGTCATGGCAAAGGGGCTTGAATAACTCAGAGACAAGGAGAAGGGGACGACAGAGGACGAGATGGTTGGACGGTGTCCTCGAAGCTACAAGCATGAGTCTGACCAAACTGCGGGAGGCAGTGGAAGACAGGAGTGCCTGGCGTGCTCTGGTCCATGGGGTCATGAAGAGTCGGACACGACTAAACAACAACAACAACAACATAACTCAGAGACGCTATGAGCTATGCCGTGCAGGGCCACCCAAGACCGACAGGTCAAAGTGGAGAGTTTTCAGTAAACTTGATCCACCTGGAGCAGGAACCAGCAAGCCACGCCAGTATCCCTGCCGAGAAAACTCCATGGTCGTATAAAAGTTATGACGCTGGGTATTGTTGGCCAAGGGGTGTTAAAGAAGGATCAAACATTTTTTATGTATGCAACAACAGCAGCAAGGATACTCGTCGCCAAGCATTGGAAAACTCAAGATATACCCACACTGGAAGAATGGCAGATGTAACTGATAGACTATATGGAATTGGCCGGGCAGAATCCGAGACCTGGGAGAGGAGACGGTGGAAGAAGACTGGAAAAAAATTAAGATTTATTTGCAAAAATATTGTAAATTGTATGAATGTTAAGCAGGATGCTTGATCATAAACAATTTGGCACCATCGGAACAGATGAAGTGAATTATGAAGATAAGTTAAATTTATGAAAAATCAAATTTTTTTTTTAGATAACTATTAGGTTAAGCTTATTGTTTTAATAGAGTGAAATGAATATATCTAAAATTTAAGATATAACATTGGAAAACTAGATTGTAAGGTGGGGACAAGGTGATAAATTTGCTGGATTAATTTTTATAAATTTGGAACGCAGGAGCGGGAGATGTGAGGAAGTCCAAAGAGGACAAGAAAATATGTTATAAAATGTGATATTTTTGTATGTTTTGTTTTGTGTGTTGTAACCAAAAAATCTTTAATAAATATTATAAAAAAAAATAAAAAAAAAAATTATGACGCTGGAAGATGAACCCTGGAAGTGTGCCTGGAAGTGAAAGAAAAGTCCAGTGCTGCAAAGAAAAATATATGAACCTGGAATATGAGATCCATGAACCATGGTAAGCTGGATGTGGTAAAAAATGAAATGGCAAGAATAAATATTGACATAGTGGGCATCAGTGAACTAAAATGGACAGGAATGGGCGAATTCAATTTGGATGATCATCATATCCTACTACTGAGGACAAGATTCCCATAGAAGAAATGGAGTGGCCCTCTTAGTCAACAAAAGAGTGGCAAAAGCTGTACTGGGATGCAATCTCAAAAATGATAAAATGATCTTGATACAAATCCAAGGCAGACCTTTTAACATCACAGTAATCCAGGTTTATGCACCAACTACCAATGCTGAGGGACGTGGGTGGCGCTGTGGGTTAAATCACAGAGCCTAGGACTTGCTGATCAGAAGGTCGGCGGTTTGAATCCCCATGATGGGGTGAGCTCCCGTTGTTCGGTCCCTGCTCCTGCCAACCTAGCTGTTCAAAAGCACCTCAAAGTGCAAGTAGATAAATAGGTACCGCTTCGGCGGGAAGGCGTTTCCGTGCACTGCCCTGGTTCACCAGAAGCGGCTTAGTCATGCTGGTCACATGACTGTCTGCAGATAAATTCCAGCTCCCTCGGCCAGTAAAGCAAGATGAGCGCCCCAACCCCAGAGTCAGCCATGACAGGACCTAATGGTCAGGGATCCCTTTAACCTACCAATGCTGAAGAAACTGAACTTGACCAATTCTAGGAAGACAAATCCAAGGCAGACCTTTTAACATCACAGTAATGCAGGTTTATGCACCAACTACTGGGGCTGAAGAAACTGAAATTGACCAATTCTAGGAACAAAAGAGTCAACAAAAGAGTGGCAAAAGCTGTACTGGGATGCAATCTCAAAAATGATAGAATGATCTATCCAAGGCAGACCTTTTAAGATCACAGTAATCCAGGTTTATGCACCAACTACCAATGCTGAGGGACAGGGGTGGTGCTGTGGGTTAAATCACAGAGCCTAGGACCTGCCGATCAGAAGGTTGTCGGTTCGAATCCCCATGATGGGGTGAGCTCCCGTTGTTCGGTTCCTGCTCCTGCCAACCTAGCAGTTCGAAAGCAGGTCAAAGTGCAAGTAGATAAATAGGTACCGCTTCGGCGGGAAGGTAAATGGTGTTTCCATGCGCTGCTCTGGTTCGCCAGAAGCGGCTTAGTCATGCTGGCCACATGCCGATCTGCACACAAAAGCCAGCTCCCTCGGCCAGTAAAGCAAGATGAGCGCCCCAACCCCAGAGTAGGCCATGACTGGACCTAATGGTCAGGGGTCCCTTTACCTTACCAATGCTCAACAAAATGAACTTGACCAATTCTAGGAAGACTTACAACACCTTCTAGAACTGACACCAAAGAAGGATGTTCTTCTCATCCTAGGGGATTGGAATGCTAAAGTAGGGAGTCAAAGAGATAAAAGGAACAACTGGTAAGTTTGGCCTTGGGAGTTCAAAATGAAGCAGTGCAAAGGTTAATAGAGTTCTCTCAAGAAAACAAGCTGATCATAACAAACACTCTTTCCCAAAAACACATGAGATGACTCTACACATGCACATCACCAGATGGGCAGCATCGAAATCAGATGAATTTTATTCTTTGCAGCCAAAGATGGAGAAGTTCTATACAGTCAGCAAAAACTAGACCTGGAGCTGACTGTGGCTCAGATCATCAGCTTCTTCTAACAAAATTCAAGCTTAAACTGAAGAAAGTAGGGAAAACCACTGGGTCAGTGAGATACAATCTAAATCAAATCCCTTATGAATACACAGTGGAAGAGAGGAACACATTTAAGGATTTAGATTTGGTGGACAGAGTGCCTGAAGAACTATGGTTGGAGGCTCGAAGCATCATACAGGAGGCAGCAATGAAAATCATCCCAATGAAAAGGAAATGCAAGAAAGCAAAGTGGTTGTCCAATGAGGCCTTACAAACCGCGGGGGACAGAAGGCAAGCAAAATGCAAGGGAGATAGTTAAAGATACATGAAATTGAATGCAGACTTCCAACGAATAGCAAGGAGAGACAAGAGGGACTTCTTAAACGAGCAGTGCAAAGAAATAGAGGGAAACAATAGAATGGGAAATACCAGAGATCTGTTCAAGAAAATTGGAGATATTAAAGGAAGATTTTATGCAAAGATTACCATTATAAAGGACAAAAGTGGTACGTGTGGGAGCCATGAAGCCATGGCAGAGGCTTGTAATTGTTGCGTGGTGCCTCGCTGACCGGCATGTCTGTGCCTTGCAGTGTATTGAATGTATTGACCTTATATGGAGTTGTGTTCCCTCTGGGCAGTAATTATCTTATATGGTGATGGGTGTTGTAAAGCCATGATTGGGCGATGTAACGTGAGACACTGGCAGACGGCCATGCAGGCTGGGAGAAAAAGGATAATAAAATTACCAGAGAGGAGAGAAGTCGAAGGAGCTGCCCTCCATCCTGAAAATACTGCTGTCTCTCTGTGTCTTTTTTCTATGCTGTGCACCATTTGATGACGGCTGGTTTCCGTCAGGTACGGACCTTACAGAAGCAGAAGACATCAAGAAGAGGTGGCAAGAATACACAGAGGAATTATGCCAGGAAGATATGGATGTCCCATACACCCCAGGTAGTGTGACTGATGACCTTGAGCCAGACATCCTGGAGAGTGACGTCAAACGGGCCTTAGAAACCACTGCTAATAACAAGGCCAGTGGAAGTGATGACATTCCAGCGGAATCTTAAAAGATGATGCTGTTAAGGTGCTACACTCAATATGCCAGCAAGTTTGGAAAACTCAGCAGTGGCCAGAGGATTGGAGAATATCAGTCTACAATGCAATCCCAAAGAAGGGCAGCGCCAAAGAATGCTCCAACTACTGCACAATCATTTCACACACTAGCAAGGTTATGCTTAAAATTCTACAAGGCAGCCTTAAGCAGTACGCAGACCGAGAACACCCAGAAGTGCAAGCTGGATTTTGGAGGGGCAGAGGAACCAAAGACCAAATTGCAATACTTAGGGATTAGGGAGAAAGCTAGAGAAATCCAGAAAATCATCTACTTCTGCTTCATTGACTACGCAAAAGCCTTTGACTGTGTGGACCACAGCAAACTATGGCAAGTTCTTAAAGAAATGGGAGTGCCTGATCACCTCATGTGTCTCCTAAGAAATCCCTATGTGGGACAAGAAGCAACAGTTAGAACTGGATATGGAACAACTGATTGGCTCAAAATTGGGAAAGGAGTACGACAAGGCTGTATATTGTCTCCTTGCTTATTTAACTTATATGCAGAGGACGAGATGGTTGGACAGTGCTCTCAAAGCTACTAACATGAGTTTGACCAGACTGCAGAAGGCAGTGGAAAACAGGAGTTCCTGGCATGCTCTGGTCCATGGGGTCACAAAGAGTCAGACACGACTAAGTGACTAAAGAACAACAACGATGTCCAGTCAGCATTCCCTAATGTAGAAGCAATTCTGAGAATGTTCCTCTGAATGATGATTGCAAATTGCCATTTGTAAAGATCTGTTTCTTGACTGAAGAGGATAAAAAATGAATTTGGAACAACAATGTCTCAAGATAAATTATGTTACTTCAGCCTCATGTACATAGAAAGTGACAAGCTAAGCAGTTTATCATTTGATGATATCCTCAGTGACTTTGCTTTGGCAAAGGCAAGAAGGAAAGTATTGTAATTTAGATCATGTTTGTGTACTGTTTGTATACACAGTACAGAATGAATCATGATAAAATTATACAGTTGAATGGGTATTGGGTAGATGCAGTAATACTATTAGTCCTGTAAAATAATTTTAATGTAAAGGTGTGTACAGTATTGGTATTATTTATAAATGTGACATATTACTAGAAATACTGTCTTTTACACTCACTAAGTGTAACAGGGTACAAAGGTCTGCTGTCCCAATGAAGAATGTGGACTATTATGGTAATATTGATACTGATATAAAAAATGCATTGTATTAACTACAATTGCATTGTACAGGTTATCACACTTAATTTAATATTAATAATCCTATTTATAATTATTAGTAGTTTGCATCATATATTTACACCTATTATTATAGCAAGTTTCTAGGACTAGATTAGCATTCTTTGTAAATTGTGTTTCTAAAGGAACTTCTGTTATTGCCAAATGCCAATGTGTTTGCATTAAGTTTGTTATGAATAACAAAATCATTTTAAGTTAGAGCTTTATAATTATTTCACTATTAATATACTTCGTAATTGTATTTCAGTTCAACAATTACCTTGAGAAAATACATACTCTGTTCTGTGCAAATGGTTTTAGATACCGATTAGGACCATAAATTACCATACAGCCTATATTCAACACAAAAAACAGCGACAATTTGTTGTTGACAAAGGACAGCTGGGCATATAAAGGGCCCCATGACCTCCAGTAGTTTAGGGCCTCATCAAACCTCAATCCAGCCCTGCCCCCACTACTTTATGCAAGGAGTTCAAGGAACAAAGAGCTCTTTGGAGGAGGCCTCAGCCCTTCCTTCTTCCTGCCAGGACCCCCCTGCCTTTGTTTTCCTCCCCATCTTTCCCTCTTTCTCCCTCTGCCATCCAGCAATCCATGTCCCCATCTCCTCTACAAAACGGAAGACTTGGATGTTTGGATGTTTTTGGTGTTTCTTATTTTGTTGGAAGCCGCTCAGAGTGGCTGGTGAAACCCAGAAAATGGGGGGGGGGGTTAACGAATATCATTTATTTATTTATATATATACCGTAATTATTATTACTATGGCGAGCCTTGCCAGCAATACTCAAATCTCACCCCTTTCCCGCCTCCTTCCCTGCAACATCATTTGCACTAGATTCGGGCAGGAAGAAGCTTCTCTCTTTCCACAGCGGAAACCCCTCCCCCCCCCCACCTTCAAGGCCCCATTAAGAGAAACAGCTCCCTTTCCTCCCTTCTCTTCTTCTCCCCGTCCCGGGGCTTCTCATCCTGGACCCCCCACCCCTTGCCAAGCCCCTTCCCTCCTTCCACGCCGCTGGCTTTGCACTCACCCGAAATCCTGGAGATGGCGGCGACCCTGGGCAGCGGGGGCGGGAATGGGAGCCCCCGCCTGGGAGGCAGGATATTTCCGGGGGCGGGATAATTGCAGTACCCAGCCAATGGGGAGAGGAGGGAGGGAAGCTGGGCTTCCAGTTGAAGGAAGGTATGCTCGTTGCCTTAAAGAGTAAAGGCAGAGAGTGGAAGCTGCTGGGGGAGGGGCTGCTCGATACTGATTTGGGAAAGGGGGCGCGGCTTAATTAGAACAGCTGACCCGCCCCCTCTGCCGTCCTGCACTGTCCGGTGAGTGCAAAGTGCCTCGGGGTGCAGCAAGCTTTGGGCGGCGGGGTTGTGCAATGCAATGCAATACCCATAATTGGGGTTGGGGGTGGAGAGAGAGCAGGCAGGGAAGCCGCAGGGGGGGGGGGGGTTGCAGCTTATTCATCCTCCTTGCAAAGAAGAGACATGGCCTCTCCCTGAAGGTACGCTCTTTCTCACTCTCACTCTCTCTCACACACAGATCACATGAAGGCAGTCATCTTTGAGTATTCCTGGAGAACAGGCGAAGTCCCGGCAGACTGGAGGAGGGCAAATGTTATCCCTATTTTCAAAAAGGGGAAAAGAGAGGACCCAAATAATTACTGCCCACTCAGTCTGACATCAATACCAGGGAAGATTCTGGAGCAGATCATTAAGCAAACAGTCTGTGAGCACCTAGAAAGGAATGTTGTGATCACCAATAGTCAGCATGGATTTCTGAAAAATAAGTCATGTCAGACTAACCTGATCTGGTTTTTTGACAGAATTACAAGCCTGGTAGATGAAGGGAACGCAGTGGATGTAGCCTACCTTGATTTCAGCAAGGCATTCGACAAGGTGCCCCATGATATTCTTGTAAAGAAGTTGGTAAAATGCGGTCTTGACTATGCTACCACTCAGTGGATTTGTAACTGGCTGACTGACCGAACCCAAAGGGTGCTCATCAATGGTTCCTCTTCATCCTGGAGAAGAGTGACTAGTGGGGTGCCACAGGGTTCTGTCTTGGGCCTGGTCTTATTCAACATCTTTATCAATGACTTGGATGATGGACTCAAGGGCATCCTGATCAAATTTGCAGATGACACCAAACTGGGAGGGGTGGCTAACACCCCAGAGGACAGGATCACACTTCAAAACGACCTTGACAGATTAGAGAACTGGGCCAAAACAAACAAGATGAATTTTAACAGGGAGAAATGTAAAGTATTGCACTTGGGCAAAAAAAATGAGAGGCACAAATACAAGAGGGGTGACACCTGGCTTGAGAGCAGTACATGTGAAAAGGATCTAGGAGTCTTGGTTGACCACAAACTTGACATGAGCCAACAGTGTGACGCGGCAGCTAAAAAAGCCAATGCAATTCTGGGCTGCATCAATAGCAGTATAGCATCTAGATCAAGGGAAGTAATAGTGTCACTGTATTCTGCTCTGGTCAGACCTCACCTGGAGTACTGTGTCCAGTTCTTGGCACCACAGTTCAAGAAGGACACTGACAAACTGGAACGTGTCCAGAGGAGGGCAACCAAAATGGTCAAAGGCCTGGAAACGATGCCTTATGAGGAACGGCTAAGGGAGCTGGGAATGTTTAGCCTGGAGAAGAGGAGGTTAAGGGGTGATATGATAGCCATGTTCAAATATATAAAAGGATGTCATATAGAGGAGGGAGAAAGGTTGTTTTCTGTTTCTCCAGAGAAGCGGACACGGAGCAATGGATCCAAACTACAAGAAAGAAGATTCCACCTAAACATTAGGAAGAACTTCCTGGCAGTAAGAGCTGTTCGACAGCGGAATTTGCTACCAAGGAGTGTGGTGGAGTCTCCTTCTTTGGAGGTCTTTAAGCAGAGGCTTGACAACCATATGTCAGGAGTGCTCTGATGGTGTTTCCTGCTTGGCAGGGGGTTGGACTCGATGGCCCTTGTGGTATATTCCACCTCTATGATTCTATGAAGAGCCCTGTAGTTTGATCAAGCCCATCTAGTCCCGCACCCTGTTAGAATCATAAAATCGTAGAGATGGAAGGGGACCCTGAGAGTCATCTAGTTTAACCCCCTACAATGCAGGAATCTCAGCACTGTCTCCTCATAGTGGCCAAGCCTGCAAGGAGGATTGGAGCCCAAGTGCATCTCTTCCCTCCGGCGGCTTCCGGGAACTGCTATCAATTAAGCATAATAATAAAAATAATAGCAATAAAATTTTATTCATATCCCGCCCTCCCCAGCCGAAGCTGGGCTCAGAGCGGCTAACAACAGTAAAATGATACAACATTCTAAAATCATTTCATTATAAAATCAGTTCACATCAGATTAATGGCAACCATTGGGCTAGAGTTTTGTGAGGATTGCCAAGGGAGGGTGTCAGGCTGTGCCTTGGCCAAAGGCCTGGTGGAACAGCTCTGTCTAGCAGACCCTGCGGAAAGATGTCAAGTACCGCAGGGCCCTAGCCCAGAGCGTTGCACCAGATCGGAGCCACAGCTGAAAAAGCCCTGGTTCTGGTTGAGGCCAGCCTAACCTCTCTGTGGCCCGGGACCTCCAAGATGTTTTTGTTTGAAGACTGTAAGGTCCTCTTTGGGACATACCAGGAGAGGTGGTCCTGTAGGTACGAGTGTCCTAGGCTGTATAGGCCTTTAAAGGTTAAAACCAACACCTTAAATCTGATCCTGTACTCCACCGGGAGACAGTGCAACTGGTATAGTACCGGGTGAATGTGATCCCACAGGGAGGACCCCGTAAGGAGTCTCGCCACGGCATTCTGCACCCGCTGGACTTTCTGGGTCAGTCTCCAGGGCAGCCCCATGTAGAGCAAGTTACCAAAATCCAGTCTGGAGGTGACCGTTGCGTGGATCACAGTGGATAGGTCAGGGCGAGAGAGGTAAGGAGTCAACTGCTTAACTTGGCGGAAATGAAAAAATGCCGCCTTTGTTATAGCTGCAGTCTGCACCTCCATGGAAAGGTGTCGAAGATTACACCCAAACTCTTAACGAACAGTGCTGGCACTAATTGTGCCCTCGCAAGAGATTGGAGTTGCCGCTCCCAATCCCCTATCGTCCCAACTCAGTCAAAGGACCTGTGTCTTCGAAGGATTTAACTTCAACCAGCTCCCGCGTAACCATCCAGCCACAGCTTCCAAAAATCTGATCAGTGTGTCTGGGGCCGAGTCAGGATGGCCATCCATCAACAGATAGAGTTGGGTGTCATAATAATAATAATACGTTATAATAATAATAATATAACATTATTTATACTCGCTCATCTGGCTGGCTTTCCACAGCTACTAGGGCAGCTCCCAACAGAATATTTTTAAAAAACCAATGAAACAAACATTAAAAGCTTCTCCATATAGGGATGCCTTCAGATGTCTTATAAAAGTCAGATAGATGCTTATTTCCTTGACATCTGACGGGAGAGCATTCCACAGAGCGGGTGCCACTACCAAGAAGGCCCTCTGCCTGGTTCCGTCATTGAGTTGATATAGAGCATCTAAACTAAATTTGTCGGCTTCTGTCAAATAAACAGAATTGGGAAGTTTTTAATGTCTGTTGTCTTATTGTGTTTTTATATTTTGCTGGAAGCCGCCCAAATTGGCTGGGGAATAATAATAATAATAATACCACTTGTTCAGTCTTAAAATTTATTTGTACCAGTGCATTTGGAAGCATCAGAATAACTTGAGGTAATATATTCATAGAAAAGCTTTGCTCCCGATTCATTGCAATCCTACCAGCTGAATTTGATCCGAGTCCTGGGATAACTCAGTTGGTCGAGCATGAGACTCTCGGGGTTGTGGGTTCGAGCCCCACCTTGTCAAAAAGATTCCTGCATTGCAGGGGGTTCGGCTAGAACATCCTCTTGGTCCCTTCCAACTCTTTCATTCTGTGTCTATGAACCTCACTTATTCACAATGAGGGCAACACCACAATTTTTTATTAAGCAATTTATAAAATTGGAGAGCGAAAGAAGGAGGAATCTCAGGGTGGGCTTTTTTTGTGGGGGACATGACTTTTCTGGTCAGTGGGCAGGAGGAGCGTGGGTCTGTGGGATATGAAATTCGTAGCAGTGAAGTACAACATTCCTAGAGTGGACATGCTAGGGGATGCTTTGTGCCACCCAGGAGAAAACTTCCTCTTTTGGATCTGGAAGGGTACGACAATAATTTTGGCTGGCACGCATATTTATGGTATGACAAGGCAAAGGTGTATAAAGGTTTTAAAAACCATATTGTTAGGAAAGCATTGTATAATGTTTGGAACCGATACAAAGATTTGCTGGAAAGTAAAACCCCCAGGTGGTTGTCACCAATGGAAGCTAAGGCAGTGAAAAAACTTAATATGGACTCTAATTGGCCAAAATATTGTGAAATTTTAGAACAAGATGGTGAAAAGTTAAAACTTCAGAGTTACGAGAAGCTAAAGCATAAAGTTCGAGATTGGCTACATTACCATCAGATAAATGAGACATTTAAGCAAGACAGGAAACTAGGTTTTCAGAAGGAGAGGTCAAAGTTAGAAACAGAATTGTTAGAACCCAATACTAAGAATCTGTCCAGAATGTATAATTTGCTGCTGAAATGGAACACACAGGATGAAACGGTGAAATCAGCTATGATTAAATGGGCACAGGACATCGGTCATGACATTATGTTCGCTGACTGGGAACAGTTATGGACCACCGGTATTAAGTTTACGGCATGTAGTGCCTTGAAAGAGAACATAATGAAAATGATCTACAGGTGGTACATGACCCCAGTCAAGCTTGCAAAGATCTATCATTTGCCCAATAATAATTGCTGGAAATGTAAGGAATCTGAAGGAACTTTCTGTCACCTTTGGTGGACCTGCCCAAAGATTAAGGCCTACTGGGAAATGATCTATAATGAAATTAAGAAAGTCCTTAAGTGGACATTTGCAAAGAAACCGGAGGCTTTTCTCTTGGGCATGGTCGGCCAATTGGTACCAAAGAAGGATAGGACATTCTTTATGTATGCAACTACAGCAGCAAGAATCCTGTTGGCAAAGTATTGGAAGATGCAAGAACTACCTACTCTGGAAGAATGGCAGACGAAGGTGACTGAATTTATGGGACTGGCAGAGATGACCGGCAGAATCCGCGACCAGAGGAAAGAGACAGTGGAGGAGGATTGGGAAAAATTTAAAGTATATCTTAAAAATTGTTGTAAAATTGTGGATTGATAAGATGTTAAGGGGTAAGAAACAGAGAACTACAGCTGTAAATGATAATGTTAAGAAAATCTAAAGAGAGTTAATTAGAAAAATTGAAGGGTTGCTAAAAAATGGCAAAATAAGGATGCAGTGAAAGGGAGGTATGGGGAAGTCAAATTTTATTTGTATGTATTTGTCTTTTGAGGTGTGTTTGTTCTCTTTTGTTTTGTTTGTTGTCTGTTTTGAAAATCATTAAAAATTATTATATAAAAAAAGAGAAAACTTCCTCTTTCCTCCTGAGCTGGGACAAGCGCTTCCTCTACATGTGACTTGAAATAGGTGTGGCCTATTCTGGGTGGAGGAGCACAATGCTTCTTTCTTCTCCATTTTGTTTTTTTCTATCTGTTAGGTGTAGCAGGAACCCCCCCACCCCAATCATTCTGTTTGTATAAACTTCACACACACACACACACACACACACCACATTTCTGTTATGAATTCATAGAAAATCAACCATACATTGGATTTGCACTGTTCCATTTTTATTTTACTCCATATGACAAGAACTAACAAAGGGGGGTGACTTAGTCCTGGTCAGCCATAATCCCTTCACTGTCTCAGCACATACACAGGAGCCCTGCCCATGCCAACCCTGATGATCCCAGACAGAAGACAATCAAGATCACAAAGAACTTGCATATGGGAGTGGATTCAGCATGGACTGAAACAAAGGACACTGATCAGATCTTCCCTCAGGGGGCAGGAAACTGCAAACTCCCCTTTGTCTCCTAGAAGTTCCTGGAAGGGGAGGGGGAAAGGAGGAACCAGCCAGGTGACAAGACACTCAGGTTACCACCAACTCCTCCCTCAGCCCCTCCTTTCTGTAATGTATGCATGATGTTTCTGGGGGTGGGCTAGACCTAGAGGAGGGGAATTTCAAAAGTTTTTATAAGACCTTGCACACTATTCTTCTGGGTCTTTCCTCTCTCCTGCAAGTGAGGGGAATACCCTGTTGCAACAGTTCAATAAAGGCCAAGCCTACAGGCTGCTGTTTTGCTCCAAGTTATCCTGGTTGGTGTCTTTGTTTTGTCCAAGGGAGCCCTCGGATTTTTCCTGTAACATAGGAAAAGTGACTGCTGAGTCGCAATCACTTGGGACTAACTCCCTTAGATTATAGTTTATGTATAGATATAGATATACTTTTGTAACTTAAGCCTGCCTTCAGGAATCTAATTGTGAACTGAATGAAAATGAATAAACTACCTGTATATTGATTTTAATAAGATTGTCGTGTCTACACTTTTAAAGAGGGATAACAAGGGATCTTATCAGGAATCTTAAATAGTGAGGCTCAGATGAACCTGCAACAAGCGTACAGCAAGTTGTTAACGCAAGTTAGTATGGATATCATCAAATAATATATCCTCTCCTGCCTTTCTAAACATTCCCACAGGTCAATCGCTAGCTAGAGATCTGGCCCTCCAGATGTTGCTGAATTACAACCCCCATCAGGCTCAGCAATCGTCATCTATGGCTATGAAGGAAGGGGGATGCTGGCATTGAGAAGAAGTTGAAGGCAAGGTACTCTCTCTGTCTCCAGTGCACCAGAGCAGCCTGTCCAGTAAAGACATGGATGAAAATGCTGAGGCACTGAGTGCTTCTGATCCAAAACATTTCCCTTTTCCAGCACACTCCACTGCTATCCATCCCTCTCCAGTTTTCCATTCCTGCTGTCCACCAGCGCCCCACCCCCACAGCCAGTTTTCTGTATCCACTGAGCATGTGCAGTTCTCATTGCGTGGCTTTGGCTATCTTTCCCCCCCACCTAAAAATTTATTGGATATACGTAACCAATGGAGCTGCCTCAAGGTTACTGGTACCTCCCTCTCTTCCTTGGAAGAAGGGTTCCATTTTGGCCACATAAAGGCTGGCAGCTAGGAAATTGAATTGGCTATTTGTATACGGGATTGTATACGGGTGAGATTTCCCCCCCTTGAGCTTTTGAACTACACCTCTCATCAATCTTGACCATATGGGCTGAGGCTTATGGGAGTTGTTGCCCAACATCTGAGCAACCCCATGTTGGATATCCCTGCTCTATACTTCTTTTATTTAATTTCTATACCACTTTATAATTTTAAGAAAAACCTCAAAGCGATTTACAGCATACTAAATCAATAAAACATACCGTAGTTTTCGCTCCATAACACACATTTTTTCCCTCCTAGAAAGTAAGGGGAAATGTCTGTGCGTGTTACGGAGCAAATGCTTCCCTCCTCCGTGGCTCGCTTTGAAACAGCAAAGTGGGAGAAGAGCCGCTGAGAGGGGAGGAGAGAGGGACAGAGAGGCTGTTTCTTTAAAGGAGCAAAGCGGGAGAGGAGAGGAGCCGCTTACACGAGTGTCCGGTTGGCTCCTTTAAAGCAAGCAGGCTCTCTGTCCCTCTCTCCTCAACACTCAGCTCGCTAAATACCAGGAAAGATTTTCAGCTCGCTAAGCCGGGGGGAAGAGCTGGGGAGGAGGGAGAAAAGCAGAGCCTGCTTGCTTTAAAGGAGCAAAGAGGGAGAGGAGAGGGGCCTTCTCCCCTTCTCCCCCTCTTTGCATGATTAGCAGCATCCTTCTCCACACACTCCACGCGTGCTCCTTGTCCCTTGAGTGCTTTCCTTCCTTCCCCACTTAAAACGTGGTTACAAAGCACAGCTCCACATGGATCCTCAGGATTTTTGCATTGGGCTACCCCAAACTCACCATCAGATCACATGTCTGTGGCCACAGAATGAACCACAAAAATCATACATCCACTGTTTCGTTTAGAATATTTTTTCCCTTGTTTTCCTCCTCTAAAAACTACGTGCGTGTTATAGTTGGGTGCGTGTTATAGAGCGAAAAATACGATAAATAAAACAATGTGAAAAATGTGAAATATAGAGTATACGGTCAAAGCAACGTAACAGAAAACTAAACTATTATCTTCAAGATTTCAAAACAACACATTACAAAGGTCAACTACAGAATACATATTTCACATAGTAGGGCTGGGTGGGAAAGGCCTTGCAGGGAGTGGTATATAGATGGCATCTTACCCCCAAAAAGCTTGCTAAAATGTATAAAGGGAAAACATCAACCTGTTGGAGATGTAAAAAAAAAGAAGGGGTCATACTATCATACGTGGTGGACCTGTGTAGCCATTGGCAAATACTGGAATGATATTTATAACGAGTTTAAGAAACTATTTAAAATTACTTTAAAAAAAAATCCCCAAAGATTTTTCTACTTGGTATATTACCATCAGAAATTTAAAAAGTTATAATATCATTGTTTATGTATGGTATAACAGCAGCTAGAACCCTTATAGCAAGGAGCTGGAAAAATGAAATGCTCCCAGAGATTACAGATTGGCAGATACTCATGTTATGATATCTACAATTAGCAAAACTGACGAGATCAGTTAGAGGAATATGGAAACAAAAACAACTAGAGAATGGATAATATTTCAGAATTATGTAAAACTTTATTGTACAAATAACTCCATATGAGCAGAAATTGAATGATATTTGTAAAGAAAAATATCAAAGGAATGTATACAAAGCAGAAAGAAATGGTATTATATAATGTAAGCCCGTGTAAAAAAGAATGTTATATCAAACAGTAGAATGAGCGGGATGGGAATGATTGTGTCGATGAGTAGTTTTACTATTTAAATAACTTTGTCTTTTTTCCTTACTATTATTTCTTGGTTTCTTATCTTTGTTAATTCTTTATTTTTTTCTTTCTTTATAAATTTTCTATTTTCTATTATTTTGTTTTTTCTACCTGTTAAGAGATTGCACATGTTTGTATGTTGTTGTTTAGTCGTGTCCGACTCTTTGTGACCCCATGGACCAGAGCATGCCAGGCACTCCTGTCTTCCACTGCCTCCCGCAGTTTGATCAAACTCATGTTTGTAGCTTCGAGAACACTGTCCAACCATCTCGTCCTCTGTCGTCCTTCTCCTTGTGCCCTCCATCTTTCCCAACATCAGAGTCTTTTCCAGGGAGTCTTCTTTTTTTAAAAAGATATTTATTAAAGTTTCAAGAAAGATTACAAAAAAGTTGCAAAATAAGAAAAAAAGAGAGAGAGAAAAGAAAAAAATTACAAAATACAGAAAAGCAAAAAACAATTAAAATCAAATCAATCTTTTCGTATTACCTTTCGTTTACTTGTTTCCCTGATCTCCTCACACCTCCCTTTTTTGTATTCCAGTTCAGTTAGTTAAATCAGCAAATCTTTTCCCTCCTTGTTTTTATCTTATTCCTCTACCTGAATGTATTATATATTTACATTCTCATCTGATAGCAATCCATTTTTACATACTCCTTTATAACATTGCTGCTAGAACCACTTAACTTCATGCCAACATCATTCTAATATTCATTAATTTTGCAGTGTTTATGTAGATAGTCTTTAAATTTCTTCCAATCTTCTTCCACCAACTCTTCTCCCTGGTCTCGGATTCTGCCGGTCATTTCCGCCAATTCCATATAGTCCATAACTTTCATCTGCCATTCTTCCAGGGTGGGTAGATCTTGTGTCTTCCAATACTTTGCAATGAGTATTCTTGCTGCTGTTGTAGCATACATAAAAAAGTTCTATCCTTCTTTAACACCAATTGGCGGACCATGCACAAGAGAAAGGCCTCTGGTTTCTTCAGGAAGGTATATTTAAATACCTTTTTCATTTCATTATATATCATCTCCCAGAAAGCCTTGATCTTTGGGCACGTCCACCGGGGTGAAAGAATGTACCTTCATTTTCTTTACATTTCCAACATTTATTATCAGGCAAATGGTAGATTTTTGCAAGCTTGACATATTAATTTCACATCGTTTTTCACAACTTATTTCTTTTTTAGGACTTCCCTCAGCTGTTCCGTAAATCATCCATAGTTATAATTTAGATTATGCATTTCTCAAATTTATATTTATATATATCATTTTCATAATATTCTCTCTTAAGGCATTACATGCCATAAATTTCATACCTGTGGTCCATAACTGTTCCCAGTCAGCCAACATAATGTTATGTCCGACATCTTGTGCCCATTTTATCATAGCAGATTTCACCGTTTCATCCTGAGTATTCCATTTCAACAGCAAGTTATACATTCTTGATAATATCTTAGTTTTGGGATCTAACAGTTCTGTTTCCAATTTTGATTTTTCTACCTGGAAGCCAATTTTCTTGTCCAGATTATAAGCCTCCCTTATTTGATAATAATAGAGCCAATCTCGCACTTTATCTTTTAGTTTCTCAAAACTCTGCAATTTCAATTTATCTCCTTCTTGTTCCAAAATCTCCCAATATTTCGGCCATTTGGCCTCCATATTGAGCTTTTTCTGAGCCTTCGCTTCCATCGGTGATAGCCACCTTGGGGTTTTATTTTCAAGCAAATCTTTATATCTTATCCAGACAATGAACAATGCTTTCCTGACAATATGGTTTTTAAATGCTTTATGTGCTTTGACCTTGTTATACCACAAATATGCATGCCACCCAAATACATTATTGAAACCTTCTAATTCCAAAATGTCTGTGGTCTCAAGAAGCAGCCATTCTTTCAGCCCGCAAAATGCTGCTGATTCATAATAAAGTTTAAGGTCTGGCAGGGCAAATCCACCTCTTTCTTTTGCATCAGTTAGTATTTTAAATTTTATTCTGGGCTTCTTGCCCTGCCAGACAAATCTGGAAATATCTCTCTGCCACTTCTTGAAACAGTCCATTTTGTCCAAAATTTGCAATGATTGAAACAAAAACAACATTCTTGGCAATACATTCATTTTTATAGCAGCAATACGGCCTAGCAAGGAAAGGGGGCTCTGCTTAAGCCGAGCCCCCTTTCCCAAGCCAGTATCGAGCAGCAGCACCCTCCCCTCTAGCAGCGTGCACTCTCTGGCTTTAACCCTTAAAGCAAGGAGCATCTGTTCCCTGTACTGGAAGCCCAGGCTTTCCCCTTACAATTATCCCCCAGAGATATCCTGCCTCCCAGGCGGGGGCTCCCATTCCTGCCCGGCTGCCCAGGGTCGCTGCCACCATCGCCAGGATTTCGGGTGAGTGCAAAGCCAGCGGCAGGGAAGGAGGGAAGGGGCTTGGCAAGGGGTGGGGGGTCCAGGATGAAGCCCCGGGACGGGGAGAAGAAGAGAAGGGAGGAAAGGGAGCTGTTTTTCTTAATGGGGCCTTGAAGGTGGAGGGGGGAGGGGTTTCCACTGTGGAAAGAGAGAAGCTTCCTCCTGTCTGGATCTGGTGCAAAGGGAGTTGCAGGGAAGGAGGCGGGAAAGTGGTGAGATTTGAGTATTGCTGGCAAGGCTCGCAATATAATAATAATAATAATAATAATAATAATAATAATAATAATAATAATAATAATAATACTCTGCCCATTGTCTGGGTTTCCCCAGCCACTCTGAGCGGCTTCCAACAAAATAAAAAACACCGAAAACAACCAAACATTGAAGTCTTTTGTAGAAATTGCCTTCGATTTTAAAGAAATGCCCTCTTTAAGAAATCACGTGGTGTAAATATGTATGTTGTCCTTGAGGTGCAAACACACATAGCGTGAGCAAGCAAGCAGTGCTCCGAAGTGCTTCTCTTGAGAATTTGCCATCTAAGTTGTGTTATGTACTGAGTTGAATAGGATCCAAACTGCAGCAGTCTGATTGGTCCTAGAACAATAGGATCCAAAAGGCAGCAGTCTGATTGGTCCTAGAACAATAGGATTCAGAATGCAGCAGTCTGATTGGTCCTAGAACAATGCAGCAGTATGATTGGTTGGCAGGAACTACCCAATCATGCTCCAGATAGAAGTGAATCCACAACCTGATTGGCTTACAGTAGAATTCCGGAATTCACCAATCATGTGCAGCCCATTGTGTAAATAATGTATATAAAGCAGATACCTTGAAGGGACTTTCATTCATTCCTCCTCACCACTATGAGCTGAATAAAGAGCATGAAATCACTTTGCGACTCTGAGTATATTTCAGTTGTTTACTCATGGAAATGACTCCTATTTCCCAAAAGGACAGGAGGGGGAGGTCTCTCCCCCACTTTTAGGCCACCCCACTCCCACCGCATGGAAGGCAGAGGTCTTGTTCTTTCACAATCCCAGTAAACCTTGTGTGTATCTGAAGTGAACCAGGTGCTGCGGCTCCTTCCCCTCTCACTGGGCTGCTGCAAGAAAAGGCAGCGGAGGAGGAGGAAACAGATGGGTTTGAAGGCTCTTTCTGCCCCTCTCTCCTGAGCAGAGGGTGTTTGCAGGGCAGGAGGACAGAGGAGGAGGCAGTGAGGGCAGAGGAAGCAGTGGGTGGATCCACCGTGTCTCCCAGGGGGCCAAGATACAAGGAAGGGGCTTCCTTCTCCATGCAAGGGCCACCCATGTATTCAGAGCAGTCCGTATGTTCCACGGGATTTACTCTCAGGCTGTCGTAAGCGAGAAAATGGCTTATCTCCTGAGTATACGCCAATAAAACTTAGAAACGAGAGGAGATAGGAGTTGTGTTTATTGCAAAGCAATAGGTTACAGCTGGATCGTTTCACAAAACTGCAACCCTGTCTGGTGTTCCAGGCAGTGGTATTTATATATGTAATGCCAAACAAAGAATTTCAGTTTCCACCAATCATTTACATCAGAGATGTCCAAGCGCTGGACCGCAATTGACAGGTAGACCTCTGTGTTGTTTTGGGTCGATTGTGAGACCTTTGAAGGCCCCGCCCCCTTTCCGCAAGAACTTCTGTGCATCCTTCTGTTTCTGTTTTTGCTCAGCAGTTCCTTGTTTTAATGTTTATTGTTGCCAAAAGAATTTAAATTTTTGTTATGTACCCCCCCCCCTTGAAAAAGTTCCTTTGGAGTTCCACGTTCCTGATATTCATCATTACCTCATTTTATTATAATACACATGCACAACAAGCACTGGCAATTTCTGCTGAATATGTTCTGATGCCTACCACGTTGTGTTACGTTGTGTTGGTGTGCATGTTGGGAACCTGTGTTACATGCAGCCATTTGCATCATATAGCAACTCATGTTCTACCTTTCAGCTGTATCTTTGTGATTCTCTTATTAGCTGTATTTTTGCCCCTATTGAGGGGCGGCAAGTTGCAAAATAATCAGTTTCATAAAGCACAGGCTACCATAACTTCTGTATTAGAAGTACACTCGAGGATTTACAGAGATACACATTATCACATTTATTGTGGCCCTTTGGGCAACTGCCACAAGGCCACTACTTCCCATACCATGCCAGCCTTGGTAAGGGAGAAGGGACAGGCAGACGGTAGGAATTGCCAAAGGTGTTTGAAAATGGGTGGAGGCTCTTGGGAAGCGGGTGCCCAATAGGGGCTTCTACAGGGGCAGCAGAATGTCTTGGGCAGAATCCCTGCAGGAGCTCTGAGACTCCCTTGACTTTGTCCTTCCTCACAGGAAAATACAACTTGCTTTGGCTTCTGTGCTCCTCAAGAAGTTGAACGTCCAAACCTGGTCAGGATGGACGGACGAAGATGGGCAGCTGACCTGCTCAAGCTGTCTCCTGCATCCCTCCCTACAACCTCTGATCATCCCCTCCCGGGACCCTCAGAGAAATCTGGTGAGTTCCAGGGGAGAGGAGATGGGGACATGGATGGCTGGATGGTGGAGGGAGAAAGAGGAAAAGATGGAGAGGAGACCAAAGGCAGGAAGGGGAAGGAAGGAAGGAAGGAAGGAAGGAAGGAAGGAAGGAAGGAAGGAAGGAAGGAAGGGGTGAGGCTTTTTTCAAAGCAGCTCTTTGTTTTTGGCTGGAGGCTCTGCACACAGGATTGGGCATATGAAGACCAAGGGTGGCCGGTATTATAAGCAAATTGTGTAAACTTGCCAGTCTTACAGCCAGGGGTTATGTGTGAGAGTGGGTGAGTGGGATAATAATTTATAGAGCGCCTCTAATTCTGTCCCTCCATAAGCTTACATGGAGATACAGTGGTACAACCTTGGTACAAATTTCAAATTAAGTGCACAAAACCAACAAAGAGACTCATGGGTTTATAGTGGCACCATATTTCCTAACCAAGTGTCCCCTTTGTCAGACTGCAGCCGACAAAAGCTTAGACCATTATACATTTATGAGCCTTTAAGGACTCCAAAAGATGAATAAACAGAAGCATAGTTAATCTATGGACTTCTATCCTACTGGAAACAGTGACAGCCAGCAAGTTGGATATCTTGAAGAAAGGGATTAGACTGATGCCTGTGCTCTGCCCTTGTGGTCCTAGGCAATAATGCTTCTTAATACTAGTTTCTGGAAAGCACAGGAGGGCAGAGGGCTCTTGGGCTGAAATCTTGCTTGCTGGTTTCCTACAGGCATCTGCTTGGCTACTGTGAAAACAGGATGCTGGACTAGGTGGGCCTTTACCCAATGCAGAAGGATCTGCTTAGGTTCTAATATATTGCAATATTTTTACAGTTACATGTGGCATAAGAGCACTTCGGTTTTACTTCTTACTCATAGGAGAGACTTCTATTGGAGCCCGAGATCATTTCCTCACTTGAAAAATAAAAGGACAGAGATGTGTCTTATAAGCCAGTTCCACCGTAGATCTTTACTATAAAATGATGCTGCTCTCTTATGTGTGAATGGAGTGATCATGAGTTTCTATTGCCATTGTCCCATCTGCATTCCTAAAAATTTGGAACATAGAGAGGACAGTGGAGAATGGAGAGCACGTGAAAATAAGAGAAAGTGCACATGGGAATTGACGTGTGTTCAGTTTCTTTCTTGTCTTTCTTAAATGTCTAACAGTATTCTGTCCCCCCCCAAACTCCCAAATAGGTGAGGAAGAGGACGGTCAGAATTCTATGGAGCCATCTGTGAATTCATTGGGAAGAACAAAGAAACAATTTAAATGCAGGGAATGTGGAATGTGCTTTAGTCACTGTGGAAGAATGAGGATACACCAACAAACTCACACAGGAGAGAAACCATTTGAATACATGGAGTGTGGAAAGAGCTACAGTTGTAGTCAAACACTTGGAATACATCAACGAACTCACACGGGGGAGAAGCCATTTAAATGCATTGAATGTGGAAAGAGCTTCAGTCAGAATGGAGCACTTAGGAGACATCAACGAACTCACACAGGCGAGAAACCATTTAAATGTATTGAATGTGGAAAGAGCTTCAGTGAAAATAGAAACCTTAGAATACATCAACGAACTAACACCGGGGAGAAACCATTTGAATGTATTGAATGTGGAAAGAACTTCAGTGACAGTGGAACACTTAGAATACATCAACGAACTCATACAGGGCAGAAACCATTTAAATGTATGGAGTGTGGAAAGAGCTTCAGACTTTGTGGAGACCTTAATATTCATGAGAGAATTCACACAGGTGAAAAGCCATAAATGTATGCCGTGCTCCACTCAAGGTGCACTCTTTACTTCACATCAAGAAACTCATAAAGGCGGAAATCAATTTTAAATGCATGGAACCCGTGTGATGTTCTGGTGTTTGTATTTAAATTTGTACACACACACATATATATGTATTAACGTAATGAAGGTCACATATACTATATGTACAAAAGAAGTTGCAAGTTGTTGCTAGATAAACAGGGGGAGAGTGTGAATCTGGAATGCTCAAGGTGTTTGATGAATCTGTTGAGTTTTGACCTCCGCTCTTCACTGCCAAAATGATGGGCTGCCCTTGTCTTGTGGATCAGCATCTGTCAGGCTTCAGGGAACTGGCTTCCTTCCCCTTGGCCGTAGATAAGCAGAACAAAGGAAAAGGATTCTTCTTACCTGTTAGAAACTTTAATGATTCCAGCAAGAGAACAAAGAACCCGTCTTCACACAAATGGCGGTGCTCCCAATGAATAAGTCCACCCCCTCACATCCCTAGTCACCCATGTCACTTCTGCATCTTGTAACCTGGGCTTGCACCCTCTGTGCTTTCTGTCCTGCCACTTTTGCAGCTCTCTCTGACCTTGGGGAAAGTGGAGGGATGCTTTACAGAGACAGTGAATCAGTTACCTCTCTCTCCCCTAGTGTTTTTTCTTCAAGCTGTTCCCCATCCACTATTTCCCGGCTTCTGCCTTCTGAACTATGTTCCTCTGCAAACCACTGTTCCAAATCTATACAGTCCTGCTGTAGATTCAGGGGGATTGGTCTCCCACCATTGTGCCTCAGTGCAGCTCTCCTCAGCACCATCCCTGGAGATTGCAGTTAGATTTTGGTTTAGGGGAGAAAGTGTGGGCCTGGGTCTAGGCCAGGGGTGGGGGGGAATAAGGGTAGAGAATTACAAGGGGTGCTGCTTTTTCTGCGCAAGGCTGGTTCTTGTTTCTCCTGAGTACACGCCTGTAATCAGCATGTGTGCTTTTAGCAGGAGAGCGCCCCTTTGTCTCAGAGCGTAAGATGCTTCAGGAGGCATTAGAGTGAAGCGCCTGTATCGCACATGTGCCATGAGAGCAATGGTGGGGGGAATGTAAATACCTGTCGGGGTGCTTAAAAGGAGGCTGTTGTTTCATGAGAGGGGGCGGGGGGAGGAGAGCCTTAGCAACGCCAAACAGAAAGAGCCAAGCGTGCTTATAGGATACATGTGGTTGCTACTGTGACTTTGAAGCTAGGCAGTGGAAGTGGCACATGCTTCTGCTAAAAGCAGATCTGGGGTAGGGAAGATTAAGTTAATTGCAACCTTGAACTATGGTTACCAGACGTCCCCATTTCCCGGAGAAAGTCCCCGGATTTACAAATCTGTCCCCGGACAAAATCCGCCCCTGGAATGTCCCTGGATATCATTTAATGTCCCCGGGTTTATATTTTAAGTGTTGTACATTTATTAGTAGGGAATGAATGTTGCATGATTGTTTCATCGGCACAAGACACATCATATGGAGACTTCTGGCAAGGCAAAATGGCGGGCGCCATGGCAGCAGCAGCTCCTGAAGCCAGCCAGAGTCAACTGCGCTACCAGGCTGGCTCCAGGGTGCTGAGACTGTCGCTGACGCTTCCACTGCTGAGGAGGAACTGGGGAAACCACCGACACCCCCCCACGACCCAAATCAAGCCAGGAGCGAGAGCACCTGGCCAACTGCCCAGCAGCGCTCCGGGGCCAGGAAAACCCTGGAGACAAGGCAGGGAGAAGAAGGAGAAGGAAGAGAAAGAGGAAGGATAAAAAAGAGGGGATCCCCGACCTTGTCATGCCACTGCTGCCGCTGAGGAGCAGAGGGAGGAGAACACTGGGAGGGCAAGGACACATGACCGAACCCAGGTCCGACCTGAGCCTACTCCACTCCAAGAAAGCAGGCCAAGGCCCAGAGGAAGGCTGCGCGACAGAGGAGACCACAGAAGAGATTACTTCTTAATTTTTCTTTAAAAATAGCTTTTTAAAAATAACTTCTTTTCTCTTTTTTTAAAAAAAACGTGTCCCCAGATTGCTACTCTGACTTTAAAGATGGGCAGTGGAAGTGGCACATGCTTCACTTCTGGGTTGGCGCCATCGCCGAATGGCGGACTCCCTCCGAGCTCCGGAGGGAGCCTGCTCGGCAGGGGCTGGGTTCTACCGCGCCGGCGACGCGGGGACCCTCAAAAACCATGGGCGCTGAAACCCATGGGCATGGTGACTCAGCGGGCACCGTTTGCCCCCCGACCCGCGAAGGAGCCTTTTTAAAGGCTGCGGAGCGGGTGACGGGGGGGTGGTGCTATGAGTCCTCCGCTTCCCCTGCCAAGCGAAGCCGCATGCCATTCGACGGAGAGCGCTGACTTCTTCCATTGAAAATTTGGACTTAAAAGAATAATCCGTGAGTAATTGGAACTCGGATTAAAAAGGGGGGAAATTTTTTTTTTAAATCTGGAGCGAGCGGGGGAGGTGCAAAAAGGAAGTCAGCCTCCCCCCTGTTGTAGAGGAGTTAAAGCAAAGGATTTGACAACTAAGATCGAGCGCAACCTTATTTGGATAAAGTTATCAATTTCGCGATGGAAAAGTATAAGATTCGGCTGGAGGAGAAAAGTGGAATGTGAATTAAAATGCAACCCCCCCCGGAAACCCCGGGAGCGATCTGTGAGAGCGCCGGGAGAGGAGAAATAGAGGTTTTGACAGCTGTCAAAGGAGCTGTCAAAGTGGAAGAACAAAAAGAGAACTTTGTTACGAGGACTTTGCCGGTTACATTTGTTATAAATTGGATATAAATTGTTTAAAACAAGGAATAACAAGTTACTTTGACTGTTGGGTGTGATCTGGAAGGAAACTGAGTTACTATAATCCCTCTAGAGGAGCTGTGGGACACTACAAGTATTGTTGCTATGGAATTTGAATAGGACTTTTTATCTCCTGGGAAACTGCAGAAGTGGAACACTATTTTGTCTACAGAGGTCTATACACTAAAGGAGACAATAGATTTATCTATTGAAGAATGGAAGGGACTTGACGTAATGTTTTGTTCCTGAATAACAAAGCCTCTGTAGAGGAATCAGAAGCTTTTGGAATTAGAACATTTGTGCAGAAGAACAGGGGGGGGGGGAAGGAGGAGAGAGATCAACAAGAACAACAAGAATAACAAGAACTGGACAAAGGTGGAAGTGGGAACATTTGGGACATCCAGATTTGAAAGATCTAAAGGAATAAAATTGGAGGTTTTACTCTTAAATATAAAGATCTGGATGGAAAAAATGGACCTTTTTGAGACAGACTCCTTCCAAGATTGGACATTCAAAATTAAAGATGACCAAAAGACGACAAAGACTATTTAAAAGACAACAAAGCGGACTGGTGAAGGACTATGGCTTAGATGTGGGAGCTCCAGAACGACAGTAGACATTGATGGACATTGGGAACGCAACCGGGAAAGGGGGGAGGGAAATTTGGAATCCAAAGCGTGTTAAATTACAATTTATTCCTTTTTTTATTTTTTTATTCAAATCTGTATTAAAGAGGGGAACTTGTGGAAGGGAACAGGTCGATTTTAGGGGATGGGAAAATATTTTTAAATTGGGTCAATGATAAGAAGTTTAAAACTTGGGGTAAGAATTTGTTGAATTTATTTGAAAGAATTGGAATACAAGAGGGGGAGGGGAGGGGAAGTCCTGGAAAGATGCTAATGAAAATAAGGTTTTAAATTTGGATGGTTTTCTTTTTCTGTTATATTTGAAAATTTTTAATAAATATTATTAAAAAAAAAAAGGAAGTGGCACATGCTTCTGCTAAAAGCAGATCTAGGGAAGATTAAGTTAATTGCAAGCCTAAACACACTTGGGTCCCATTAGAGAGGATCCTCATGAGGCCGGAGGAACATCACCCGGCTGTGAGGCGTGAAGGCCACTCCCTGCAAGGCCTTTCCCACCTGGCCTAGGAGGCGGGACCCAGAGTCACCCAGCCCTACTATGTTAAATTTGTATTCTGTAGTTGACCTCCTTTGTAATGTTTTACTTTAAAATCTTTTAAGGTAATATTTTAGTTTTCTGTTATGTTGCTTTGAATGTATACTCTATACAGTAGTAAGTTGGGATAAAAACACCTCGGGTGACAAACACTTCAGGTTACAAACTCCACTAACCTGGAGGTAGTACCTCGGGTTGAGAACTTTACCTCAGGATGAGAACGGAAATTGCACGGCGGCAGCGGAAGGCCCCATTAGCTAAAGTGGTACCTCAAGTTAAGAACAGTTTCAGGTTAAGAATGGACCTCCAGAACCAATTAAGTTCTTAACCCAAGGCACCACTGTATTTCACTCTTTTCAAATTGTTTTATTTATGTTTTATTGATTTAATATGCTGTAAACCGCTTTGAGGTTTTTCTTAAAAATATAAAGCAGTATAGAAATGAAATAAATAACAATAAAGTATAGAGCAGGGATATCCAACATGGGGTTGCTCACATGTTGGGCAACGACTCTTATAAGCCTCAGCCCGTACGGCCAAGGTTGATGGGAGTTGTATTTCAAAAGCTCAGGGGTTTAAAATCTCATGTTTCTTACAACTTGTCATCATGAATAATTTTAGGTAAAACTTTTGTTGATACAGAACTCATTTTTAGCTTCTGGGAGCAGCTGGTCACTTCTGCTTTATAAACAAACCCAAATATATTGAAACACTTTACATTAAAACCAAATTTCAGAACAGATACAAACATAATTTTTCTTAAAAAAAACCACATACCTTTTTTTTTACTTTACAAACCATTATCTTCTCAATCCAAGATTTGCTTTTCATGTGAATAAAAATACTTTGTTAGCAAGGGGGTACAGAAAAAAAGTTACAATAAAAGCATTATCAGTATTTAAAAATAAATGCTAGTGGTTGTTCAAGGCATTGAGTTACAAATGAAGGCAAAGATCAACCATTGCTAGGTAGAGCCTGGAGACATAATCCTAGAATGAACCCCTGCCCCCCCCCCCCACAGCCCGCTTTTGCCTGTAAATGTATTTGATTCAAAGATCATATAAATCATATTTTTTGACATTAATTCTGATGGGCGGAGGCGAGTTTAAAGGCAACCAAAGTATGGAGATATATTTGGGTTTGAGAGGCAGGTGGTCCACTGCTGGACGGCCATCTTGACCAGAATCTTTCTCAAGGCCTTGTCTTCTTCAGCCCAGGTAGGCCTTGGAATTAAGAATGCTTTGAATTAACGCGACAGAAGCAAGAGGATGGGCAATGAATTCTGATGGCTTGCTTGGAACAGAAATGTATTTGGAAGACACTGTGCTGAAGAGGTATATTTGCAAAAAGCAAAAAAAACCCTCACAGCCCATTCCACAAATTAAAGCAACCTTAACAAACTACAGCTCCCAGAATTCTTTGGGGGAAGCCATGACTGTTTAAAGTGGTATAGTGCCCTTGAAGGACAGAGATGCCTCAGCTTTCTAAATCTTGGTTGCCAACCTCATCTCTGATGCCAAGCCAGGTCTAGAGGTGTGAGGCTGCATGTCTTCTGCCGCAACTGATTCGTGTATAAAATATACACCACGGTTGGGTTGAAACGGCACTCTTTACACTTACCTGGTTTGCACATGGTGTTAATGTGCCAAGGGTGGAGAACTTCAGACCCGGGGGGCCAAATGCACATGTGGTCTGTGGTCCTCTGAATTCACTGCTCTGAATCCACGGCTCTGCTTCGCCCATTAGCCAGCCGGGATGTACCTTTCAACTCTTGACAATGCCTCCTCCCTCTTTGGTAGAAGGCAGATAGTTGTGTGTGTATCAGATATAACTTCCTCTCGAAAGGTTGCGCTCCTTGTTTGACCCACCTTTGCCTCTCTCACCCTGCCCAGCCCTGGCATGTGGCCCCTGGAAGGCGATCCGGGAGGGAATCTGGCCCTTGGTCTGAAAAACAGTGGAAGCTTCCAAACTGACAGTTGCGCAAGAGCATGCAAACCTAAGGCCTGCCCACATCCCACTGAACTATGCTAGGCTGTGACTTCTGTCATTCCTGGCCATTGGCCACGCCAGTAGGGGCTAATGGGAGTTGGAGTAAAGGAATGGTTGAGGGAACTATGGATATAGTATGAAAAAATAAAGACGTTCAGAAAGATGTTATTACAGCTGTAGGGCTTGTGCACATTTCCCTTCCCTTTGATGGGATCTCAGCACTCGAGATGCTGTTTAGATTTGTTTATCACCAATCACCCCCCTCCCATTGGCTAGTGGATTCATTGCTACAGAGTTATTGTGTATATAGTGGCATACAGGTACTACTGGCAGTGTTGATTGTCCCCCCCCCCCCCCCCAATTTATTGCTTTATTTGTCAGGACTGAAAGCAAAGCAAAGAACTTCCCCTCTCTCCTTACAAATTAAAACTGCCTTCCACTTTTCCTCAGTATTTCCTGTGAAGAATATTGCTTTCACATCCGTAGTGTACATTTGGCAGGCATCTAAAGCAGTGTTTCCCAACCTTTTTTAGGCAAAGGCACACGGAGGTAGGCTGGTGTGCCGTGGGAGGGAGGCGGGCGAGTCGGGCGGCGAGCACACGCGGGGCGGCGAGCGAGCTCCCTCCCACATCCCATCGCCGCTCGCTTCGGCCGGCCTACTGGGCTGTCGCAGGCGGAAGGCCTGCGCATGCGCGAGGTTTTCGCGCCTTCCTCCAGTAGGCCGGCCGAAGCGAGCGGCGATGGGATGTGGGAGCTCGCTCGCTCGCCGCCCCGCGTGTGCTCGCTGCCGCCGCCCCGCCTCTCGCCGCCCGAGTCGCCCGCCTCCCTCCCACGGAACACAAGGCAACGTTCCGCGGCACACTAGTGTGCCGCGGAACACCGGTTGGGAAACACTGATCTAAAGTACATGGTCGTCGTCCCCCCACCCCCCGGAGTGGTCGAATGGGAGGTATTCTTTGACAGCGTGTCTGTCTTGCTGCTGCTGCTGCTGCTTGTCACTGTTCCCTATTTCTGTGTATCTGTGAGGAGAATACAGGACACTGCAAAAGACACAGGGTGTTATGAAGGTGCAATAAGCCAGTCAGAGAGTGGTCCCTCCCTATAATGTAAATAGAGAGACTTCTTTTCAGGAGATTTCTGTATAAAGAACACTTTGCTGAGGTGGAAGTGGGGACTAAGTGAGGTTGCAGTGGAACCATGTTTGCATGAACATGAGAATGTAAAATATGCTCTCCATTTAGATATTTATTAAAATAATTTATTCATTTACCCAGAAGAGTCATTAGGCTTTTTTTGCTGTAAGCTGCTTCCTACATTGCAAGAGTGGGTCATGAGACCCTTGATCCCTCCTTGAAATACAATCTGAACCAAATGGGTGAGGCAGTGAAGAGTTTATTGATTACAACACGTTCTTGCAAGAGGGCGAGGTCCACAGTAGCTGATGTTCCCTGTACTGGAAGCCCAGCTTCCCTCCCTCGTCTCCCCATTGGCTGGTCCTGCAAGGTTTTCCTTCCCCCAGTTATCAAAGGAAAGGAAAGGAAAGAGGCTGGGGGGGGGGGAGAAACTTCTCCTTCCTCGCCAGAGTCACCTGACTTCCGGCTTCATCAGCGGAGATAAAATCGAGGCTTGCAAAGGAGGGAGGGAAGGGGGCTGCTTCGTCCTAATTAAGCCTCCTAATTAAGCGGGGTCCCTCCTTGCCTCCCAGGCGGGGGCTCCTATTCCCGCCCCCGCTGCCCAGGGTCGCTGCATCTGCTGCCGCCGCTGCCAGGATTTTGGGTGAGTGCAAAGCCAGCGACGGGGAAGGAGGGAAGGGGCTTGGCAAGGGGTGGGGGGTCCAGGATGAGAAGCCCCGGGACGGGGAGAAGAAGAGAAGGGAGGAAAGGGAGCTGCTCTTTTTAATGGGGGCCTTGAAGGTGGATTGGGGGGGGGGTTCCGTTGTGGAAAGAGAGAAGCTTCCTCCTGCACGGATCTGGTGCAAAGGGAGTTGCAGGGAAGGAGGCGGGAAATGGGAGAGGCTTGGGCATTGCTGGGCAGGTTAATAATAATAATAATACCTGCCCATCCAGGCTGGGTTTCCAGTGCGGCTTACAACATAGATAAACCATAATAAAACATCAAACGTTAAAAGCTTCCCAATACAGGGCTGCCTCTAGATGTCTTCTAAAAGTCAGATAGTTGTTTATTTATTTGAAATTGGAAGGAAGGGCGCCACCTCCGAGAAGGCCCTTTGCCTGGTTCCCTGTAACCTCGCTTCTTGCAGGGAGGGAACTGGCAGAAGACCCTCGGAAGTGAACCTCAATGTAGAGCCTTCCTTCCTTCCTTCCTTCCGTCCTTCCTTCTCTTTAGACACCAGGCGAAAGCATTCCTCTTCTCCCAGGCATTGGGCTCATTAAACAATCTATGGCCTTCACACCTGCATTTGTGGTTGTGTAAGGGGGCGGTTGTCGTTTTTATTTCTTACTGTGCTGTTCAACTCTGATTTTTTATTGTAAGCTGCCCTGTGATCTTCGGAGGAAGGGCAGTATAGAAATGTAAAGAATAGCAGTAAAAATAGGAAGCCCTGTTGTGCTCAAGGGGGTGGTTGGGACAGAGTCTCTGATTAGTATGCATAGCAGGTCAGGCTAAGGAGGGAATAATAATAATAATAATAATAATAATAATAATAATAAATAAATAAATCATTACTTGCACCCTGCCCACCTGACTGGGTTCCTCGGTCACTCTGGAAGGCTTCCAACAAAATAAAAAACACTGAAAACACTGAATACTTCCCTGTAAAGGGCTGCCTTCAGAAGTCTTCCATTTTGTGGAAATGGCCTTTGATTTTAAAGAAATGCCCTCTTTAAGTAATCACGTGATGTAAATATGTACACTAGTGGTCAAAATTGTGGAAACCTTTTGGAAAAGTGTATTTCTGAGGTTTGATGGCTCCTAACACCACTTTTTTTTTGAGTAATACCATAAAATTATATATCAATGGAGATATAATTTAATGAAAAACGTAATGCAATAACTTTTATGAAGGATTATTTATTACAACAGCAGTCATAAAGAAGAAACGTGAAACACATACAATAAAAGAGATATACAAAAATTCTCACCGTGTCAGTTAATACTTAGCTGGGTAACCTTTAGCCTTCCATGGAGTAAGGTAAGCTTTTTAGTTCTGCAGCTGTAATAATGTGAAACTAAGATTAAATTATTTCCCTTATTAATTGGGTTTTATTGCTGGGTTGCTTCTGACTAACAAGTTTCTTTAGTCGGCTCCATAGATTTTTGATTTGAGTTAAGGTCTGGGCTATGTATTTTGGGGCATTTACTTTCCCATTAATGACACAAATTCTGTCCACACCTCTTGCTGTCATACAGCCCCAGATCATAGCACTGACTGGGTGTTACACGGAAGGTGCAATGTAAATAGGATGTAAATCTTCTCCGATTCTCCTCACGTATTTCATGCCATCACTACCAAGTGAGATTTTGGTCTCGTTACTCCAAATAACACTGTCCCATTGTTCTGCTGCCCAGTTAACATGGGTTTAGCCCAGTCTGATTTTGTAGCGACTGTGTCTCCTTATACCTCTTCCAAAATTTAGAAATGCCCCCTTTGGTTAAGTTCCTGCCAATTTTTCTTCTAATATCTTCAGAACTGTAGCCTTGTTCACTTAATAGTACTATTTTACATCCCTTTCTAGGTGACCAGTCAGCTCTTTGCGCCATTTATTTAATTTTATTACGTTTTACAAGCTCACTACATGAAAAAAACCTCAACCAACTTGATAGCAATCGCAAAACACATTTTTTAAAAAAATATTTTTATTGAATTTTCAAATTATAACAACAAATTTCCACAAATCTTAATTGAACAATTTCTATATCCGTATTTCTTCCCTCCCTCCTCTTTGGCTTCCCCCATATTTTCGTATTGATTTATTAAACAAATTCTATACTCTGCTGATTTTGCTTCTTATATAGTTGTCAAAACCTGCCAAAGAGTCCATATCTTTATACTGTCTTTTTCTATAGTTTATAAATGGTTCCCACTTTTTTTTTTAATTGATGTTGTCTCTCTCATGTATTCTCTCTGTCAGCTTAGCCAGTTCCACGTAGTCCATAAGCTTGGCTTGCACTGCTTCCTTTGTTGGCGTTTTCTGTTTTCCATACTTGTGCTAATAAAATTCTTGTTGCTGTTGTCGCATACATAAACTATATCCAATTTCCCTCTCATGTATCATGATCTAAAATTAGAAGCAGGAAAGAGTCTGGTTTTTAAACAAAGGGTTTTTTCAACATTTTTTTCAGTTCATTATATATCATTTCCCAGTATTCTTTAACCTTCTTGCATTCCCACTATAAATGAAAAAAGTACCATCTTTCTCTTTACATCTCCAACATATCTTGGATCCTGTTTTATACATTTTTGCAGTTTTTCCAGTGTGATATACCATCTATATATCATTTTCAAATACAGTGGTACCTCAGGTTACATATGCTTCAGGTTACAGACTCTGCTAACCCAGAAATAGTACCTTAGGTTAAGAACTTTGCTTCAGGATGAGAACAGAAATCGTGCTCCGGCGGCGCAGCAGCAGCAGGAGGCCCCATTAGCTGAAGTGCTGCGTCAGGTTAAGAACAGTTTCTGGTTAAGAACGGACCGCTGGAATGAATTAAGTACTTAACCCAAGGTACCACTGTAATTTTCTCTTAATGATATACAATCTGTAAACTTTACATTTGTTTTCATAAATTTTCCCATTCCTCCAACTGTATATTAAGCCCAACATCCGGAGCCCATTTTATTTGGGCCGATTTTACCTTCTCATCTAAAGTCTCTCCATATAGCAAAATGTTATATGCTCTCTTCAATAATTTGGTATTTCCCTCCACAATTTCCTTTTGAAAGTTTGAGATAGTATAGCTGAACCCCCTTTTATTATCTTCTTTAAATTGATCATTATTCTGTCTGTGATGCAACCAACTTTGTAAAGTACCTTTCAAGTTTTCATAACTTTTAAATTTCAAACCTTTCTCCTCTTCTATTAACAAATCTCTATATGTTGGCCACTTTCCTTTTTTATCACCCCTCCAGCTACACAGGGTCTAATCCTGCCAGACTTTGGTGGATGTCTCAAAAATTTCCAAGTTGTTGGATATTCAAATTGCAGAGCTTGTCAAAACTGACAGGCAACTATTTACAAATCCTGTTCTTTCAGCAAAGCAGGAATTTTAGGGTTAAAAATACATTTGCTTTCACTCAGAGGCTGTAATGTAGATTTTTGGGGGCTTTCATCTCATTCCATCTTATTCACAAAACGTCTCTGCAGGGTTCTCCCCTGAATAGCAGAAGTACGGCTTCCATTTTTAATACTTCTCACTTTGAAGTTCAAATTGAATTTAAGTCCAAATTTTTAAATTCCTCTCCAAAAGCTTCTTTTTCTTTTACCTTATAACAGAAGATCCGCCTCGACCGTCTTCCCCTCCCCCACCCGCTGCTGATGCAACTGCGGGAGCCGGTTTGACGGGAGACCTGGGGCTCAGCTGGACCCCGTTGCAGCCCCACTCTTCTGCAGAGTTTTGTGCGGGGGGCTTTTTTTAGCCCCTAAACCTCTCCTCGGTGGCCTGAAATCCGCCTAAGGGCTCTGTCTTACTCAGACAAAGCCCTGGGCGCCACCATTTCCTCCATGATCCAGCCCGGAAGCCCGCAATCACAAAGTCAACTCTTTGTGACATTTATTGTATTTTATTACATTTTACAAGTTCACTAACTGAAAGAACAAAAAAATCCACAACCAACTTGATTGCAATCACATAACACATTGACAAATGTCCTGCTTATTTATGTTGCAATCCTTCCTAAAAGTTGTTGTATTACATTCTACTTTAAATTACAGTGGTACTTTAAATTACAGTGGTCTGTTCTTAACCTGAAACTGTTCTTAACCTGAAGCACCACTTTAGCTAATGGGGCCTCCTGCTGCCGCCGTGCCGCCAGAGCACAATTTCTGTTCTCATTCTGAAGCAAAGTTCTTAACCCGAGGTACTATTTCTGGGTTAGCGGAGTCTGTAACCTGAAGCGTCTGTAACCTGAAGTACCACTATATCTTTCCGTTGATATATAATTTTATGGTATTACTCCCAAAAAGGGGGGTATTATGAGCGATCAAACCCCAGAAAAACACCTTCTCCAAGGTTTCCACAATTTTGACCACTAGTGTATGTTGTCTTCTAGGTCCAAAGACACACATGCACACACAGATAGCATGAGCAAGCAGGGCTCCAAAGTGCTTCTCTTGAGAACTTGCCATCTAAGTTGTTTACTCACGGCAAAAGCTCCTATTTCCCAAAAGGACAGGAGGGGGAGGTCTCTCCCCCACTTTTAACCCACCCACTCCCACCGCACGGAAGGGAGAGGTCTTGTTCATTCACAATCCCTGGATCCACCGCCTCTCCCAGGGGATCCAGATGCGAGCAAGGTGCTTTCTTCTTCTCCATTCAAGGGCAACCCATGTATTCAAAGCAGTCCTTTGCAGATTAAGACTTAAGTTCAAAATAAGTACAAAAACCCGACAAAAAGACTCACGGGTTTATAGTGGCACCAGCTTTCCTAGTCAAGATTCCACAATGTCAGACTGTAGCTCACAAAAGCTTAAGCCATAATACATTTATGAGCCTTTATGGGCTGCAGAAGATGAATAAACAGAAGCATAGTTAATCTATGGTCTTCCATCCCACAAGAGACAGTGACGGCCAGCAACTTGGATATCTTGAAAAAATGGGTTAGGCTGGTGTCTGTGCTCTGCCCTCGTAGTCCTAGGCAATAATGCTTCTTAATACTAGTTTCTGGAAAGCAGAGGAGGGCAGAGGGCTCTTGGGCTGAAATCTTGCTTGCTGGTTTCCCACAGGCTTCTGCTTGGCCACTGTGAAAACAGGATGCTGGACTAGGTGGGTCTTTGCCTGATGCAGAAGGCTTTGTTTAGGTTCTAATATATTGCAATGATTTTACACTTACATGTGGTATAAGAACACTTCAGTTTTACTTCTTACTCATAGGAGAGACTGCTATTGGAGCCTGTGATCATTTCCTCACTTGAAAAAGAAAAAGACAGAGATGTGTCTTATAAGCCAGTTCCACCGTAGATCTCTACTATAAAATGATGGTGCTTTCTTAAGTGTGAATGGAGTGATCATGGGTTTCTCTAGCCATTATCTCATCTGCATTCCTAAAAATTTGGAATATGGAGACAGTTGAAAATGGAGAGGGAGTGAAAATAAGAGAAGGTGCACATGGGGATTGACGTGTGTTCAGTTCATTTATTGTCTTTCCTAAAAGTCTAACAGGATTCTCTCCCTGCCCCAAACAGGTGAGGAAGATGATGGTCAGGATTCTACGGAGAGGTCTGCGAAATCAGTGGAAAGAGCAGAGAGGCCATTTAAATGCAGGGAATGTGGAATGTGCTTTAGTCACTGTGGAAAAATGATGATACACCAACGAATTAACACGGGGGAGAAACCGTTTGAATGCATGGAGTGCGGAAAGAGCTTCACTCAAAGTGGTAAACTTAGAATACATCAACGAACTCACACGGGGGAGAAACCATTTAAATGCATTGAATGTGGAAAGAGCTTTGGTCAAAACGGAGACCTTAGAATACATCAACGAACTCACACAGGGGAGAAACCATTTAAATGCATTGAATGTGGAAAGAGCTTCAGTCAAAGTGGAAACCTTAGAATACATCAACAAACTCACACAGGGGAGAAACCATTTAAATGTATTGAATGTGGAAAGAGTTTCAGTCGTAGTGGAGACCTTAGAATACATCAACAAACTCACACGGGAGAGAAACGGTTTAAATGTCTCGAATGTGGAAAGAGCTGCAGTCGTAGTGGTCACCTTAGAATACACCAACGAACTCACACAGGGGAGAAACCATTTAAATGTATTGAATGTGGAAAGAGCTTCAGTCAAAGTGGGACACTTAGAATACATCAACAAATTCACATGGGGGAGAAACTATTTAAATGTATTGAATGTGAAAAGAGCTTCAGTCATAGTGGAGCCCTTAGAATACATCAACGTACTCACACGGGGGAGAAACCGTTTCAATGTATTGAATGTGGAAAGAGCTTCAGTCAAAGTGGAAAACTTAGAATACATCAACAAACTCACACGGGGCATAAACCATTTAAATGTCTTGAATGTGGAAAGAGCTTCAGTCAAAGTGGAAACCTTAGAACACACCAACGAACTCACACAGGGGAGAAGCCATTTAAATGCATTGAATGTGGAAAGAGCTTCAGTCAAAGTGGAGCCCTTAGAATACATCACCCAACTCACACGGGGGAGAAATCATTTAAATGCATGGAATGTGGAAAGAGCTTCAGTCGTAGTGGAGACCTTAGAATACATCAACGAACTCACACGGAGAAACCATTTAATTGTATGGAGTGTGGAAAGAGCTTTAGTCAAAGTGGAGGCCTTAGGAAACATCAGCTAACCCACACAGGGGGGGAAACCACAGATGTAGGGAATGTGGAAAGAGCTTAAGACAGAGTGGAGACCTTAATATTCCTAAGCAAATTTACACAGGTGAAAAACCATATAAATGTATGCAACGTTGCACTCAATGTTCACTATTTAATTTACATCAAGAAACTCATAAAGGTAGAAATCAATTTTAAATACATGGAACCCGTGTGATGTTTTTGTGTTTGTATTTAAATTTGTATACACATATATATGTATTAAAGTAATGAAGGTCACATATACTTGATGTACAAAAGAAGTTGCAAGTTGTTGCTAGATTATCCAGGGGGAGAGTGTGAATCTGGAATGCTTAAGGCGTGTGATGAATCTGTTGAGTTTTGACTCCACCCATCACTGCCAAAATGATGCGCTGCCCTTGTCTTGTGGATCAGCATCTTTCAGGCTTCAGGGAATTGCCTTCCTTCCCCTTGGTCGTAGATAAGCAGAACAAAGGAAAAGGAGTCTTCTTACCAGTTAGAAACTTTAATGATCCCAGCAAGGGGACAAAGAACCCGTCTTCTAGGAATGGCGGTGCTCCCAATGAAGAGGTCCAGTCCCTCACATCCCTAGTCACCCCTGCCACTTCTGCGTCTCGTAATCTGAGCTAGTTCCCTCTGTGTTTTCTCTCCTGCCACTTTCGCTGCTCTCCTTGACCTTGGGGAGAGCGGATGGATGCTTTCCAGAGACAGTGAATCTGTTAACTCTCCCCCCCTCCAGAGTTTCTTCTGCAAGCTGTTCCCCATCCAGTATTTCCCAGCTTCTGCCTTCTGAACTATGTTCCTCTTCAAATCACTTTTCCAAATCTATACAGTCCTCCTGCTCCCGGGAAGAATCCTGGGAGGGGGATTTTCCCACAAATGCCTCGGTGCAGCTCTCCTCAGCTGGGTCCCTGGTTAGGTTTTGGTTTAGGGGAGAAAGTGTGGGACTAGGCCAGGGGGGAGGGGGAGAGAAGGGTAGAGAAGTAGAGGGGATGCTTTTTCCATGCAAGGCTAGTTCGTGTTTCTCCCGAGTACACGCCTGTAATCAGTGAGCGTGCATTTGGCAGGAGAGCGTCCCTTTGTCTTGACGCGTAAGATGCTTCAGGAGGCCCTAGAGCGAAGCGTGTGTATTGCACATGCACTGTGAGAGCAATGGTGGAGGAATAGCAAATAACTGTCAGGGTGCTTAAAAGGAGGCTGTCGTTTCGTGAGAGGGGGTGGGGGGAGGAGAGTTTTAGTGACGCTGAACAGGAAGAGCCAAGCGCACCTACAGGATACATGTGCTTGCTACTCTGAGTTTGAAGATGGGCAGTGGGAGTGGCACATGCTTCTGCTGAAAGTAGATCTAGGGAAGATTAAGTTAATTGCAACCTTAAACACACTTGGGTCCCATTAAAGAGGCTGCTCATGAGGCCGGAGGAACATCGCCCGGCTGTGAGGTGTAAAGTCCACCACTCCCTGCAAGGTCTTTTCCACCTGGCCAAAGGGGTGGGGCCCAGACTCACCCAGCTCTACTATGTTAAATATGAATTCTGTCGTCAACCTTTGTACTGTTTTATTTTGAAATCTTTAAGATAATATTTTTGTTTTCTGTTATGTTGCTTTGACTGTATATTCTATATTTCACATTTTTCAGGTTGTTTTATTTATGTTTTATTGATTTAATATGCTGTGAACCGCTTTGAGGTTTTTCTTGAAAATATAAAGTGGAATAGAAATTAAATAAAAAAAGTTTCGAGCAGGGATATCCAACATGGGGTTGCTCAGATGTTGGGCAACAACACCCATAAACCTCAGCCTGTATGGCCAAGGTTGATGGGGGTTGTAGTTCAAAAGCTCAAGGGTGGAAAAGCTCACGTTTCTTACAACTTTTCATTATGAATAATTATAGGTAAAACTTTTGTTGATATAGAGCTCATTTTTAGCTTCCAGGAGCAGCTGGTCACTTCTGCTTTATAAACAAACCCAAATATATTGACACACTTTACTTTAAAAGCAGATTTCAGAACAGAGATAAACAAAACCTTTTTTAAAAATCTTTTTACTTTACAAACCATAATTTTGTCAATCCAAGATCTGCTCTTCATATGTATAAAAATACTTTGTTAACAATGAGATACCGAAATAATAATAAAAAATCTGCAATAAAACATTATCAGCATTTAAAACGAAATGCCAGTGGGATGTTCCAGGCATTGAGTTACAAATTAAGGCAAAGATCAACCATTGCTAGGTAGACCCAGGAGACTTAATCCTAGAATCAACCCCTGGCCCCCACAGCCTGCTTTTGCCTGTAAATGTATTTGATTCAAAGATCACATAAATTATCATGATTTTTTTCTCATTATTTCTGATGGGCGGGGGCGAGTTAACCCCATGGAGGTATATATGGATCTGAGTGGCAGGTAATCCACTGCCAGACTGCCATCTTGACAAGAATCTTTCTCAAGGCCTTGTCTGCAAGAGGACGGGTAATGAATTCTGATTGCTTGCTTGGAACAGAAATGTATTTGGGAGACACCGCTGAAGAGAAAACGGGAAAAAACTCACAGCCCACTCCACAAATTATCCAGGCTGCTATGCGGCAGAAATGCATTTTCCCACCTTCCCTTGAAACAGCCTTGCCCTACAACGCTGTGTCACAAGCTGCCCTTGGGAATGGCCCCACATCTCAGAAGGCAGGCAGTGGGGACGAGTGCTGTGTTGCCCTGGGAGGAACACAATGGCACTGGAGGCTGCTGAGCAAAATGGCCCCCGTGGACTCCATTGTGTTCCCACTTACCTCCTGATTGCTTGCCTTCTCCCTCGAGGGCCACATCCACACCACATTTAAATCACTCTAGTACCCCTTCAGTCAGTCATGGCTTCCCCCAAAGCATTCTGGGAGCTGTAGTTTTCTGAGAGGAGACTCCCTGTTCCCCTCTCAGAGATATAATACGTAGAGTGGCTTCACTATCTATTCCTTATCACAGAGAACTTGGTGAATTGTAACTCTGAGGGAAATAAGGGTTTTAAGGGTTGCCATGGTTAAAGACTTGATTTAGAAGAGGCAGAGGAACCAGAGACCAAATTGCAAACATGCGCTGGATTATGGAGAAAGCTAGAGAGTTCCAGAAAGACATCTACTTCTGCTTCATTGACTATGCAAAAGCCTTTGACTGTGTTAACCACAGCAAACTATGGCAAGTTCTTAAAGAAATGGGAGTGCCTGATCACCTCATCTGTCTCCTGAGAAATCTCTATGTGGGACAAGAAGCTACAGTTAGAACTGGATATGGAACAACTGATTGGTTCAGAATTGGGAAAGGAGTACGACAAGGCTGTATATTGTCCCCCTGCTTATTTAACTTATATGCAGAATTCATCATGCGAAAGGCTGGGTTGGATGAATCCCAAACCGGAATTAAGATCGCCGGAAGAAATATCAACAACCTCAGATATGCAGATGACACAACCTTGATGGCAGAAAGTGAGGAGGAATTAAAGAACCTTTTAATGAGGGTGAAAGAGGAGAGCGCAAAATATGGTCTGAAGCTCAACATCAAAAAAACAAAGATCATGGCCACTGGTCCCATCACCTCCTGGCAAATAGAAGGGGAAGAAATGGAGGCAGTGAGAGATTTTATTTTCTTGGGCTCCATGATCACTGCAGATGGTGACAGCAGTCACGAAATTAAAAGACGCCTGCTCCTTGGGAGAAAGGCGATGGCAAATCTAGACAACATCTTAAAAAGTAAAGACATCACCTTACCAACAAAGGTCCGTATAGTTAAAGCCATGGTTTTCCCAGTAGTGATGTATAGAAGTGAGAGCTGGAGCATAAAGAAGGCTGATCGCCGAAGAATTGATGCTTTTGAATTATGGTGCTGGAGAAGACTCTTGAGAGTCCCATGGACTGCAAGAAGATCAAACGCATCCATTCTTAAGGAAATCAGACCTGAGTGCTCACTGGAAGGACAGATAGTGAAGTTGAGGCTCCAATACTTTGGCCACCTCATGAGAAGAGAAGACTCCCTGGAAAAGACCCTGATGTTGGGAAAGATGGAGGGCACAAGGAGAAGGGGACGACAGAGGATGAGATGGATGGATAGTGTTCTCGAAGCTACAAACATGAGCCTGACCAAACTGCGGGAGGCAGTGGAAGACAGGAGTGCCTGGCGTGCTCTGGTCCATGGGGTCACGAAGAGTCGGACACGACTAAATGACTAAACAACAACAATTGAATCTTCCATACCTGTGTAAGGTAATTGAGAGAGCAGTTGCCGAACAGCTTGGTAGGTTTCTGGATGAAACATAGGCTCTGGACCCATTTCAGTCCGTCTTTCACCCTGGTTACAGGACCGAGACAGCTTTGGTTGCCCTAACAGATTATCTCCATAGACAGCTGGATTGAGGCGGGTCGGGACTGCTGATTCTCTTACATCTGTCAGCAGCCTTTGACATGATCAATCACGAACCTTTGGATCACCGCCTTGCCGACGTAGGGATTCAGAGCACAGTCCGACAATGGCTGCTCTCCTTTAGCTCAGGTCGGGGACAGAGGGTGGTGCTAGGGAGGGAGTTGTCACTGCGGTACTCCTTGGTGTGTGGAGTCCCACAGGGAGGAATCCTTTCCCTGATGCTTTTTAATATATTTTATGTGCCCCCTTGCCCAGATTGTCCGGAGCTTTGGGCTGGATTGTCATCAATATGCTGATGACACCGAGCTTTATCTGTTGATGGACGGCCGCCCTGACTTGGCATCGGACACACTGACCAGATGCTTGGAAGCTGTGGCTGGATGGCTGCGTGGGAGCCGGTTGAAGTTAAATCCTTCGAAGACAGAGGTCTTCTGGTTGGGTCGGGACAACATGGGATTGGGGGCCCAACTCCCATCTCTTGCGGGGGCTCAATTAGTGCCAGCGCCTTCTGTCAAGAGCTTGGGTGTAACCTTTGATGCCTCCCTTTCCATAGAGGCACAGGTTGCAGCCACACCAAAGGTGGCGTTTTTCCATCTCCACCGTATTAAAGCAGTTGGTCCCTTACCTTTCTCGCCCTGATCTGGCCACAGTGATCCATGCAACGGTCACCTCCAGGCTTGATTATTGTAACTCGCTCTATGTGGGGCTGCCCTTGAAGCTGACCCAGAAACTCCAGCGGGTGCAGAATGCCGTGGCTAGGCTCCAGTGCTTTACCAAATGCACTGGCTCCCGGTGGAGTACAGGGTCAGGTTTAAGGTGCTGGTTTTGACCTTTAAAACCCTATGCGGCCTAGGACCCACTTACCTATGGGACCGCCTCTCCTGGTATGCCCTGCGGAGGAGCTTAAGGTCCGCAAATGACAACATTTTGGAGGTCCTGGGTCTCAAGGTGGTTAGATTGGTCTCAACTAGGGCCAGGGCCTTTTCAGTACTGGCCCCAACTTGGTGGAACGCTCTGCCACAAGAGACTAGGGTGCTGCGGAACTTGACATCTTTCCGCAGGGCCTGCAAGACAGAGCTGTTCCACCCGGCCTTTGGTTTGGACTTAGTCTGACCTTTATGTTTCCCTCCCCTTATGGTTTTGATTTATGGGCTACTTTTAAAATGAGGCTGCATTTTAAATTGCATTTTTATCTGTATTTTTAATTGGTCCCCCCCCCATTATGTTTTTACTGCAATTTTACTGGTGTTGCCCGGCTCTGGCCAGGGAGGGCGGGGTATAAATAAAATTTATCATTATTATTATTTTTAGTTTTATTATCAGACATTAAGAACTTCCTGATCCTGCTTCTTTATAAGACAGCTGAAGGCAGCCCTGTATGGAGAAGCTTTTAATGTTTGATGCTTCATTGGTTTTTAAAAAATATTCTGTTGGGAGCTCCCATAGTGGCTGGGGAAACCCAGCCAGATGAGCGGGTATAAATAATGTTGTTATCATATTATTCTTATGCTTAATTGAATAGCAGTTCCCGGAAGCCGCTGGAGGGGAGAGATGCTCTGGAGCTCCCATCCTCCTTGCAGGCTTGGCCACCATGAGGAGACAGTGCTGAGATTCCTGCATTGCAGGGGGTTGGACTAGATGACTCTCAGGGTCCCCTTCCATCTCAACGATTCTATGATTCTAACAGGGTGCGGGACTAGATGGGATTGATCAAACTACAGGGCTCTTCGTGCGGAAGGGTATGTGAGTGAGTGAGAAAGAGCGTACCTTCAGAGAGAGGCCCCCGTCTCTTCTTTGCAAAGAGGCTGAATCAGCAGCAACCCCCCCACCCCACCCGTCGCTTCTGTGTGTGCATGCAGAGGAACGTGTCTCTCTCTCTCTCTCTCTCTCTCTCTCTCTCTCTCTCTCTCTCTGTGTGTGTGTGTGTGTGTGTGTGTGTGTGTGTCTGAGAGAGAGAGAACCTTCAGGGAGAGGCCATGTCTCTTATTTGTAACCAGGATGAAGGAGCTGCAATACCCCCACACTTGACCCACCGCTTTGCACTCACGGGATTCCTTGCAGGACAAGGACAGTGCATGACGGAAGTCAGTGCATGACGGTCAGCTGTTCTAATTAAGCCGCGCCCCCTTTCCCAAGTCAGTATCGAGCAGCAGCCCCTCTCCCAGCAGCTTCCACTCTCTGGCTTTAACCCTTAAAGCAAGGAGCATCTGTTCCCTATTCTCGAAGCCCAGGTTCCCTCCCTCCTCTCCCCATTGGCTGGGTACTGCAATTATCCCGCCCCCGGAAATATCCTGCCTCCCATTCCCGGCCCCGCTGCCCAGGGTCGCTGCCACCATCGCCAGGATTTCGGGTGAGTGCAAAGACAGCGGCGTGGAAGGAGGGAAGGGGCTTGGCAAGGGGTGGGGGTCCAGGATGAGAAGCCCCGGGACGGGGAGAAGAAGAGAAGGGAGGAAAGGGAGCTGTTTCTCTTAATGGGGCCTTGAAGGTGGGGGGGGGGGTTTCCTCTGTGCAAAGAGAAAAGCTTCCTCCTGCCCAGATCTGGTGCAAAGGAAGTTGCAGGGAATGAGGCGGGAAAGGGGAGAGGTTTGGGCATTGCTGGGCAGGCTCGCAATAAAATAATAATAAAAATAATAAAGCTAATAAATATAATAATAATACCAATTATTATTTTCTGGGTTTCACTAGCCCATTTTTTTGGTTTCCCCAGCCAATCTGTGCGGCTTCCAACAAAATAAGAAACACCAAAAACATCCAAGTCTTCCGTTTTGTAGAGGAGATGGGGACATGGATTGCTGGATGGCAGAGGGAGAAAGAGGAAAAGATGGAGAGGAAAACAAAGGCAGGGGGGGGCCCTCGCAGGAAGAAGGAAGGGGAGAGGCCTTCTCCAAAGCAGCTCTTTGTTCCTTGCACTCCTTGCATAAAGTAGTGGGGGCAGGGCCGGATTGAGGTTTGATGAGGCCCTAAGCTACTGGAGGTCATGGGGCCCTTTATATGTCCAGCTGTCTTTTGTCAACAACAAATTGTCGCTGTTTTTTTGTGTTGAATGTAGGTTGTATGGTAATTTATGAACCTAATCGGTATCTAAAAAAATTTGCACATACTTGTTGAACTGAAATACAGTTGAGAAATATATTAATAATGAAATACAATTACGAAGTATATTAATAGTGAAATAATTATTAAGCTCTAACTTAAAATGATTTTGTTATTCATAACAAACTTAATAATGCAAACACATTGGCATATGGCAATAACAAAAGTTCCTTTAGAAACGCAGGTTACAAAGAATCATTATCTAGTCCTAGAAACTTGCTATAACTTGAAATTATAATAGGTGTAAATATACAGTGCAGACAACTACTAATAACAAATAGCTTTATTAATATGAAATTAATTGTTATAGCCTGTACAATGCAATTGTAGTAAATACAATGGATTTTTTAATATAAGTATCAATATTACCATAATAGTCCACATACTTCATTGGCACAGCAGACCTTTGTACCCTGTTACACTTAGTGAGTGTAAAAGACAGTATTTCTAGTAATATGTCGCATTACAAATAATAGCAATACTATACACACCTGTACGTAAAAAGTATTTTACAGGACTACCGTATATCTCGCTCTATAACACGCACCTGACCATAACATGCACATCGTTTTTAGAGGAGGAAAACAAGGGAAAAAACATTCTGAATGAAACAGTGGCTGTATCATTTTTGTGCTTCATGCTGTGGCCACAGACATGTGATCTGATGGTGAATTTGGGGTGACCCAATGCAAAAATCCAGAGAATCCCTGTGGATCCATGCTTTGTAACCACGTTTTTGCACCATTGCAGTCCCAGGCAACAGTGGGTGTGTGATTTTTGGGGGGCAGGCTGTAGCCATGGACATGCTATGTGCTCTGATGGTGAATTTGGGCTGACCCAGTGCAAAGATCCTGAGGATCCATGTAGATCCATGCTTTGTAACCACATTTTTGCACCATTGCAGCCCCAGGCAACAGTGGGTGCGTGATTTTTGGGGGGCAGGCTGTAGCCATGGACATGCTATGTGATCTGATGGTGAATTTGGGGTGACCCAATGCAAAGATCCTGAGGATCCATGTGGATCCATGCTTTTTAACCACATTTTAAGTGGGGAGGGAGGGAAAAACACAGAAGGGACAAGGAGCGGGAGAGGGGTGTGCAGAGAAGCAGCTGGCTAAGAATGCAGGAGAGGGATATAACGGGAGGGAGGAAAGGAAGGCAAAAGTTTTCCCTCACCTACCCACCCAAGCCAGCCAGCTCTCTCTCTCTCTCTCTCTCTCTCTCTCTCTCTCTCTCTCTCTCTCTCTCTCTCTCTCTCCCCTCCTGCATGTTTTCAGCAGCACCGGAGCACAGAGACGACACTCTGCTTTCCCCTCTGCTTGCCTGGAGGGGAGGGGCTTTCCCTGCTCTTTGTTCCGTTTGAGCAAACACAGCAAGGAAACAGAGGTGGGTGGGCAGTAAGACCCTGAGGCAGAATGCAGGAAAGCAGCCGCTTCCTCTTTTCAGGTTTCCCTTCTCCGAGAAACGCAATTTGATTTTTGCCTGATTTTTTTTGCCTCCCCTCGTGCCATTTGGCTCCAGGGACCACACATTCGCTCAATAACACGCACAGACATTTCCCCTTCCTTTTTAGGAGAAAAAATCTGCGTGTTATAGAGCGAAAAATACGGTAATTGTATTACTGCATCTCCCCAATACCCATTCAACTGTATAATTTTATCATGATTAATTGTGTACTGTGTATACAAACAGTACACAAACATGATCTAAATTACAATACTTTCTTGCCTTTGCCAAAGCAAAGTCACTGATGATATCATCAAATGATAAACTGCATAGCTTCTCACATTCTATGTACATGAGGCTGAAGTAACATAATTTATCTTGAGACATTGTTGTTCCGAATTCATTTTTTATCTTCTTCAGCTGTGAAATGTATCTTTACAAATGGCAATTTGCAATCATCATTCAAAGGAACATTCTCAGAATTGCTTCTACATTGGAGAATGCTGATTGGACATTGTTGTTGTTCTTTAGTCACTTAGTCGTGTCGGACTCTTTGTGACCCCATGGACCAGAGCACGCCAGGCACTCCTGTTTTCCACTGCCTCCTGCAATTTGGTCAAACTCATGTTAGTAGCTTTGAGAGCACTGTCCAACCATCTCGTCCTCTGCATATAAGTTAAATAAGCAAGGAGACAATATACAGCCTTGTCGTACTCCTTTCCCAATTTTGAGCCAATCGGTTGTTCCATATCCAGTTCTAACTGTTGCTTCTTCTCCCGCATAGAGATTTCTCAGGAGACAGATGAGGTGGTCAGGCACTCCCATTTCTTTAAGAACTTGCCATAGTTTGCTGTGGTCCACACAGTCAAAGGCTTTTGCGTAGTCAATGAAGCAGAAGTAGATGTTTTTCTGGAACTCTCTAGCTTTCTCCCTAATCCAGCGCATGTTTGCAATTTGGTCTGTGGTTCCTCTGCCCCTCCAAAATCCAGCTTGTACTTCTGGGAGTTTTTAGTCTGCATACTGCTTAAGCCTGCCTTGTAGAATTTTAAGCATAACCTTTCTAGCGTGTGAAATGAGCGCAATTGTGCGGTAGTTGGAGCATTCTTTGGCGCTGCCCTTCTTTGGCATTGCGTTCTAGACTGATCTTCTCTGATCCTCTGGCCACTGCTGAGTTTTCCAAACTTGCTGGCATATTGAGTGTAGCACCTTAACAATATCATCTTTTAAGATTTTAAATAGTTCCGCTGGAATGTCATCACTTCCACTGGCCTTGTTATTAGCAGTGCTTTCTAAGGACCATTTGACTTCACTCTCCAGGATGTCTGGCTCAAGGTCAGCAACCACACTACCTGGAGTGTACGAGCCATCCATATCTTTCTGGTATAATTCCTCTGTGTATTCTTGCCACCTCTTCTTGATGTCTTCTGCTTCTGTTAGGTCCTTACCACTTTTGTCCTTTATTATGGTAATTTTTGCACAAAATGTTCCTTTCATATCTCCAATTTTCTTGAGCAGATCTCCATTCCCAACCATTTTAGTTCACTGATGCCCAGGATGTCAATATTTATTCTTGCCATCTCATTTTTGACCACATCCAGCTTACCATGGTTCATAGATCTTATATTCCAGGTTCCTATGCAATATTTTTCTTTGCAGCATTGGACTTTCCTTTCACTTCCAGGCACACCCGCAAGTGAGCGACCTTTCGGCTTTGGCCCAGCTGCTTCATCAGCTCTGAATCTACTTGTACTTGTCCTCCGCTCTTCCTCAGTAGCATATTGGATGCCTTCTGACCTGAGTGGTTCATCTTCCAGTGTCATAACTTTTATACAACCATGGAGTTTTCTCGGCAGAGATACTGGCGTGGCTTGCTGGTTCCTGCTCCAGGTGGATCACATTTAGTCAAAACTCTCCACTTTGACCTGTCTGTCTTGGGTGGCCCTGCACGGCATAGCTCATAGTGTCTCTGAGTTATTGAAGCCCCTTTGCCATGACAAGGCAGTGATCCATGAATATTACTTGGTACAGATCCTGATGTGTCACATTATCATGTTCATGGCTTTGACTTTTTAATGTATTGATGAAAATGGTTGAGTTCTCCAACAAGGTTCATGTCCACATCTTCAGGATATGTTTGGCTTAAAGCATTAACTTCTTCATGAATCTCTTCTTTTGCAGCATCTAATTTTGTTAAAGATGAAATATTATTATTATTATTATTATTATTATTATTATTATTATTAATATTATTATTATTATTATTAATATTAATATTTATACCCCAACCATCCGGCTGGATTTCCCCAGCCACTCTGGGCGGCTTCCAACAAAAAATAAAAAAATACATAAAATCGTCAATCATTAAAAAGTTCCCTAAACAGGACTGCCTTCAGTTGTCTTCTAAATGTCAGATAGTTGTTTATTTCCTTGACATCCGATGCAGGGTGTTCCACAGGGCGGGTGCCACCAGTGAGAAGGCCTGGTTCCTTGTAACCTTGCTTCTCGCCAGAAGGCCCTCAGCGCTGGACCTCAGTTTCTGGGCTGAACGATGTGGTTGGAGACGCTCCTTCAGGTATACTAGACAGAGGCCGTTTAGGGCTTTTAAGGTCAGCACCAACATTTTGAATTGTGCTCAGAAACATACTGGGAGCCAACGTGGGTCTTTCAAGACCAGTGTTCTGTGATCTCGGTGGCTGCTCCCAGTCACCAGTCTTTTTTGCAGCATCATTGTATACTGATGCCCTTTGTGCCAGATTTGATTCTAATGCATCTATCGCAGGTATAAATGCTTTGATTCTGAACTTGTTTCCTGGCTCAAGGTTCTCTAAAGCTTCATCTTCATCCTCACCTATATGCCTCCTTATAGATCAGCAGTTCTCAACCTGTGGGTCCCCAGATGTTGTTGGACTACAACTCCCATCATCCCTGAGCTCTGGCCTTGCTAGGTAGGAGTGATGGGAGTTGTAGTTCAGCAACATCTGGGGACCCACAGGTTGAGAAAGCCTGTTCTAGATCTTCTTCTGCTTTTCTTGTAATCAACATCAGGCAATTTGTCCTTTGCCTGTTCTTTAAAATGATCAAAAAGATCTCTGGAACCAAGTTCCTCCATTTTATACAAAATGTTTGTGGCTTGATTACTTGTTTCACCCTTCTCTGTGGTATCAATATGCAGCCAATGCAATGCAGAAATTATTCCATTGTAACTGCCAAGTTCTGCACTTGTGGCCCTTGAATAAATTTCCCATCTAGTCTTTCACAAAACTTTTTTATTTTAATAAAATATTTTTATTCAGATTTTATAACAAATTTAAGCATAATCAAAACACCAAATTACCGTATTTTTCCGTGTATAAGGCTAGTTTGTTTGTTTTTTACCAAAAAAATTAGCTATAAAATTGAGGCTCGTGTTTTTATGAAACCTGGATCCATAGGCACCACTGCCCCTTTGCAATCCTGCATCCTGTATGTAGTCAGTAGTTATTTAACTTTGTTCTGCTGACTAATTAGACAGCTGCCATCTTGGGCCCAGCACACTTCCAACCCTAGATATGTCCTAACCGGGGGTAAGTCTTTCACTTTGAACTTACTGGACAATTGTTTGGCAAACCTTTTAGTTTGTTTACCTGTTTTGCAGGCATACAAAACATCATCTACATAAATCAGACAAAACTCTTGATCACTGCCTGTACCACGTACATAAACACAATTGTCAGCTGTACTCTGCTTGAAACCAAATGACACTAAGGCCTCATGGAAACATTTGTTCCAAGATCTTGCAGCCTGTTTGAGACCATATAGAGCTTTGTTTAATTTCAACACTCTATTGGAACCCGTCTCATAACCAGGCGGTTCGGCTAGATACAGGTCTTCTGATATTGATGCATGTAAATATGCAGTCTGGATATCAAAATGGTTTAACAGGAGTTTTCTCTTTGCTCCAAGCGTTAAAATCAGCCTTACACTGTCCCCCTTAGCAGTAGGGGGAAAAGTCTCATCATAATCTTTTCCAGGCCTCTGAGAGTATCCTTGAGCCAGTAAACGAGCTTTGTATTTGTACTCTCCTGTCACCAGAGGTTTAAGTTTGTACACCCACCTGCAGCCTACAATCTTTGCCCCCTCAGGCGCTGCTACTGGTGTAAAAACCTTGTGCTCATTCAGAGAGGACATCTCTTCCTCCATTGCCTGTTTCCAGCGCTCTGCCTCCTCTTTTGGTAACTTTAACACCTCCTGAAAACTCTTGGGCTCTGCAATTACACTAAACACATTTGCAGTATCTGGAGAAAAACGCACCGGAGGCACTCCTTTGTTTTGTCTTTTAGATCTTCTGGGAGAAAATTTTTCTTCTGACCCACTTTCCTCCTCAGAACTACGACCTCTCTTTTGTTGCTTAGCAACTGGTCTTTGGCTAATTCCACTTTCTTGAGAGCTCTTATCTGAACTTTCCTCCCCCTCAGACTCTGATTCTCTGTGTTTACCTTCAGAGTCATGAAGCTCCTGGGAAGGTTCAAACCAAACCTCAGTATTGGCATGTAGTCTCTCCCAGCCACTATGTTCACAAAAACTGGCATTCCTGGAGATCACAATGCCATTTGTCCCTTCAGCAAAGCGGAAACCTTTTCCCAGCTCCTGGTAACCCACAAACACTAACTGTTTGGTCTTAGGATCTCCTTTCTTCCTCATTTGTTTCGGAATTAATACCCAGGCTTTTGATCCAAACACATGCAAATGGTCAATTTTGGGTTTTTTCTGAAACAATTTAAAGTACGGGATTGTACCTATTATTTGATGAAAGAGCCTGTTTTGGAGATAACACGCGGTGAGCATGCTTTCCCCCCAATAAGACATCCTCAAGCATGGCAAACATCATATCTTGTAAAGATCTGTTTTTTCGCTCCGCAACGCCATTCTCCTCTGGGGAAAAAACGTTCGTTTTTCTATGCCCAATGCCACGCTTTTGTAACCAATCTTTAAAGGCATTTGACATAAATTTGCCACCTCTGTCCGTCTGAATCCTTTTAAGTTTAATGGACAGAAATCTTTCCACAGATGCCACCCAGCCTTTAAACTTAGTGAACACGTCACCCTTATTTTTCATGGGAAAAACCCAAGAGTAACGCGTGGCGTCATCCACAATTGTTATTGAAAAGCGCGATCCATCCCTGCTTACAGCAAATGGACCAATTACGTCCATGTGAACCAGCTGTAGAGGTGATTCACTAACTCTGTCACTTCTGGGGTAAGAGACTCTGTGGGTTTTAACCTTTTTACAAACATTACAATCAAGGTACTTGTTACAACTCTTTAAATTACCCCCATCAGCCAATTCAGACATTTTTAGTACACTTTTCCAGCAAGCATGCCCCATTTTCCTATGCAATAAGTGCACACAGTTGTCATGTATAGCTTTGTTATTCACTGCAGGCTGAGATTTACTGACTACTGCTGCAACTTGAGATCCTGCTTTAAGCCAAAACAAGCCTCCCTCTGACTTAGCAGTGCCCAAAATCTCACCAGCCTTCTTAATAATGCAACTGTCTCCTTCAAAATACACTTTAAACCCAGCTTTTAGCAAACAATCTACAGACATCAGATTGCTCCTTAATGACGGCACACAAAGTACATTTTGCAGGCATTCACGAAGACAAGGAACCAAAACTGCACCCCCCGAAATCACTTCGGAAGTACTTCCGTCTGCTAGAGCCACCTGGCTGCGCTGTGCTAAGTTCTTGGAAACAAACAATTCATCTGAATTTACGATGTGGCGAGATGCTCCCGAATCGACCACCCAGACAGCTTGTTTCTCATCAGCAATCTTGACCTCGCCGGTCACCAGCTGAGCCGACTGTTTTCGTTTGAAGAATTCCTTTTTATGCTGCTGCTGCTGCTGATCTCGTCTCTGCTCCTGCACCGGCAACTGAGACTTGACCAACTCCGGACATTGTCGTTTTAGATGCGCTGAAGACCCACATCGGAAACAACGCCTAACAGCAAACGCTGACTCCTCACCGGTACGCTGATTTTGCTCCACCTCTGACACGGCATGAGAACTCCTTCCAAACTGCCCGCCTGTAGAAGCCTCTGCAGCAAACGACCTTTCTTGCCTCTTCTGCCATTCTTCAGTCAAACGCCCAGTAACATAGCTGACTGATAAATCATGCTCCTGTATGCCTTCTAGAGACAAAACTAAATTATCCCAGCTTTCCGGGAGAGAACTCAAAATAATAGCCACCTTCTCCTGCTGGTCTAACGCACAGTCTCTTTCCTGTAGCGCAGTAAACTTTAACTGTAAACTGTGTAGGTGTTCCTGCATTGTAACCCCAGGCTGTAACATTGCCTTGTACAATGCCTTGCGAATGAACAGCTTGGAAACCGCTGTCTCACGCACATGGAGTTCTTTAAGTGCTTGCCACACACCTCTAGCTGTCTTGATTCCCCTCACATACGGCAACTGGGAATCTTCCAGCCCCAAGACAATTGTGGCCCTTGCTCTTTGGTCTTTATCGAGGTCTTCATCATCAGGCTTCGCAGGAAACTTACTCACCACTTGCCAGAGACGATCCCTCTGCAGCACTGCCTGCATGCGTTCCGACCACAGCAAGTAATTGGAGTCATTCAGACGCTCAAAAGCCATCTGAACTGGTTGTGAGGCCATCTTGAGAGCGATGTCCCTGGAACCCGGAACCAGCTACTCACGACCACCGAGAGAGAAAACAGGAACCACAGCACCCAGCACTCACACGCTGCAGCTGTTGTCCTTGTGTCCGCTGCGTCACCAGCTCACAACAGTCAGGAACCAGCCAGAGTCCATCTGCTGCACCGACAGGAACAACAACTTCTGGAACTACTGGAACCAACGCCATTGATGCTGACACCACCGCAACTCAGGCTGGCAGCACAATGCCCATAACCTCATGGAACTTTGAAGTGTCAGGCATAGCCCTATTGGCTTTAGCCCAAACGTAGCAGAGTTTTCCTGCACAGCGAAGAAGCTAGTTGCGGCGGTAATGACTAGTCAGCTAGACTCAGAATAACTATTTACAGGATTTATTAAAAAAGGAAAAACTAAAACCAGCAGAGTTTCTGCATACAAATAAAAGCAAAATAAATCCTCTCTTTCTCTCTCTCTCAAAACCATACACAGCACTTCTACTCCTAACACACCTCACATCAAACTGTGCTAGCAGTCCCTAGATAACAGAGTTGAGTGCTGGTCGTTAACCAATCAGAGTAAGTAGTTTCTAGGTCAAGCAGACCTGGGCTTTCTGCCAAGAGTAAATTGACACTGCCTTGAGTTAATTGTGTGAAGCCAGAATCTGCAAGTTTCCCATGAGAATCAATTAACAGAAACTGAACATTATACACGGGTAGTGCTGAGGGGTGTTTTCTTAATTTGGAGTCCCTCCAAATAGGGGGCGTCTTATACATGGGGGCGTCTTATACATGGGGGCGTCCTATAGACGGAAAAATACGGTACATTTTACATTCCAATTAATCTCCCCACCCCCATGACTTCCCCCAACTTCCCTTTCTGAGTAATAGCATATAAATTTCTACTGCTTATAATTTCATACACCTTATATCCTGAAAATTAAAATTATAGCTTATAACACTCCCTATTCCTTCCTAGCGCATTCTTCCTTGGCAAAGCGGGCTCTTTAGGCACAGCCTCCAGCGCCTGCCTGGGCCCTGGGCAGGGTTCTGCTCGTTCCTTCGCTCACCCCGGGAGGTATCTGGGCAGCCTGGCCTGCTAAGCCTTACCCTTCGCCCTCCTGTCATTGGGTAGCGGCCAAGGTGGCCCCACCATGAGGGGTGTTGGTTGAGCGGGCAGGGCGGCAGAAGGAGGTGTTTGGAAGCTCCCGGACTGGCGGTTAGTCTCTTGCCTGTGCGTGGTGGGTGTGGTGGCTTTGGGTGGGCTTGCGCGCCTTCGCCAGCATTTGGAGGCCATCAGCTGCGGATGAGTTGTGCCTCTGTGTGCAACAAAGAGGAGAAGAGAAGTTCTCCTTTAGAAGGCAGAACAGGCAAGAGCTGTCACTATCACCTCAATTCCACCGCGTCTCCCAGGGGGCCAAGATGCAAGGAAGGGGCTTCCTTCTCCATGCAAGGGCCACCCATGTATTCAGAGCAGTCCTTTGCAAATTACTGTCTTTCTCCGTGTATAAGATGAGGTTTTTTGCCCAATTTTTAAAGTTAAAAAACATGGCTCGTCTTATACATGGAATATAGCAATTAAATATATAAATAAATGCAATCCTTGCTCTGGCAGTCGCAGCTCCTCGCAGTGGCGAGCCCTGGGGCCTCCATAGTCTGCTTGCCTCCCCCCACTCTGCCCGCCCTACAGCTGGGAGGGAGGCTGTAGGCTGTTGGTTTTTGCCGTGCAGCGTCTTTGTGCTGCTCAGCAAACTCTGCAAACTAATGGGGAAGTCCGCCTGCAAAACAAAGCTGCTGATCAAAGATATTTCTCCCCTCTATGCCTTTCCTGCGCCTTTCCCGTGAAACATCTTGGAGGCTACAAATTTCTGCACTGCTCCTCTTGCATAACGTTGCACCGCCCGCCTGCTATTCCGTAGCCTCCTCTACCCATGCAGACTCTGTAAATGAAGGGGGAAGGGGAGGAGGCCACCTGCAAAGCGGAGCTGCCGATCAAGGTATTTCCCCCTTTCTGCCTTTCCTGCGCCTTTCCCAGGCAGAAGCCACCTATCAGCTCCCCGATTGCCACCGGCAGCCGCCAATCATGCTCCCGCTTGCTGCGACAAGGGCAGCTGTCTATTGGCTGCCGCAGCAGCAAGCAGGAGGGCTAATGACAGCGATCAGGCAGCTGCAACGCGAGTGGTTGTGAGCTGCGTTCTGGTGGGTTAGTGATTTTCAGCATTCCCCCCAAATAATCCTCCCCAGAAGCTCAATCCCCCTATTTTCAATATTTTGAGGCCCCCCAAATAGGGGTCGTCTTATAGACAGAAAAATACGGTAAGTCTCATGTTCCATGGGATCTAGTCTTATCTCCTGAGTTCACACCAATAAAACTCCGAAACAGAGAGGAGTCCACCATTGTTTATTGCAAAGCAATAGGTTACAGTTGGATCGTTCCACAAAACTGCAACCCTGCCCAGTGGTTCAGGCAGTGGTATTTATATAATTTCAAACAAAGCATTTCGATTTCGAGCAATCATTTACATCAGAGATGTCCAAGCGCTGGACCACAATTGACAGGTAGACCTCTGTGTTGTTTTGGGTCGATTATGAGACCTTTGAAGGCCCCGCCCCCTTTCCGCAAGAACCTCTGCACATGCTCCTGTTTTTGTTTTTGCTCAGCAGTTCCTTGTTTTAACGTTTATTGTTGCCAAAAGAATCTAAATTTTTCTTGCGTCCCCCGCCTCCTTAAAAAAGTCCCTTTAGAGTTTCACGTTCCTCATATTCATCATTACCTCATTTTATTTATAATACACATGTGCGATAAGCACTGGCAATTTCTGCTGATTTAGTTTTGATTCCCACAGCATTCTGTTACGTTGTGTTGGTGTGCATGTTGGGAACCTGTGTTACATGCAGCCATTTGCACCATGTGTTGACTCGTGTTCCAGCTTTCAGCTGTATCTTTGTGATTCTCATATTAGCTGTATTTCTGCCCCAATTGGGGGGCGGCAACTTGCAAAATAATCAGTTATAAAGCACAGACTACCATAACTTCTGTTTTAGAAGCACACTCAAGGATTTACAGAGATACACATTATTACATTTATTGTGGCCCTTTGGGCAACTGCCACAAGGCCATTCCTGCCCATACCATGCCAGCCTTAGGAAGGGAGAAGGGACAGGCAGGCGGAAGGAATTGCCAAAGGTGTTTGAAAATGTGTGGAGGCTCTTGGGAAGTGGGTGCCCAATAGGGGCTTCTACAGAGGCAGCAGAATCCCTACAGGGGCTCTGAGACTCCCTTGACTTCTTCCTTCCTCCCAGGAAGCTACAACTTGCCTTGGATTCTGCGCTCCTCAAGAAGTTGAACCTGTAAACCTAGTCAGGATGGACGGAGGAAGATGGTTCATTTATTGTCTTTCCTAAAAGTCTAACAGGGTTTTCTTTCTCTCCCCCCACTCCCAAACAGGTGAGGAAGACGATGGTCAGAATTCTACGGAGCCATCTGTGAATTCATTGGGAAGAACAAAGAAACAGTTTAAATGCAAGGAATGTGGAATGTGCTTTAGACCAACAAACTCACACAAGAGAGAATCCATGTAAATACATGGAGTGTGAAAAGAACTTCAGTGAAAGTAGAGACCTTAGAATACATCAACAAAATCACAATGGGGAGAAACCGTTTAAATGCATTGAATGTGGAAAGAGCTTCAGTCATAGTGGAGCCCTCAGAACACATCAGCGAACTCACACAGGGGAGAAACCGTTAGAATGTATGCAGTGTGGAAAGAGCTTGAGTTCTAGTGGAGCCCTCAGAACACATCAACTAACTCACACAGGGGAGAAACCGTTTGAATGTATGGAGTGTGGAAAGAGCTTCAGTTGTAGTGGAAACCTTAGAACACATCAACGAACTCACACGGGGGAGAAACCATTTGAATGCATTGAATGTGGAAAGAACTTCAGTTGTAGTGGAGACCTTAGAATACATCAACGAACTCACACAGGGGTGAAACCGTTTGAATGTTTTGAATGTGGAAAGAGCTTCCGTGAAAGTGGAAACCTTAGAATACATCAACGAACTCACACAGGGGTGAAACCGTTTGAATGTTTTGAATGTGGAAAGAGCTTCAGTCAAAGTGGAGACCTTAGAAGACATCAACAAACTCACACGGGGGAGAAACCATTTAATTGCATTGAATGTGGAAAGAACTTCAGTCGTAGTGGAGACCTTAGAATACATCAACGAACTCACACAGGGGTGAAACCGTTTGAATGTTTTGAATGTGGAAAGAGCTTCCGTGAAAGTCGAAACCTTAAAATACATCAACGAACTCACACAGGGGAGAAACCGTTTGAATGTATGGAGTGTGGAAAGAGCTTCAGTTCTAGTGGAGCCCATAGAACACATCAACGAACTCACACAGGGGAGAAACCATTTGAATGCATTGAATGTGGAAAGAGCTTCAGTTCTAGTGGAGCCCATAGAACACATCAACGAACTCACACAGGGGTGAAACCGTTTGAATGTTTTGAATGTGGAAAGAGCTTCCGTGAAAGTCGAAACCTTAAAATACATCAACGAACTCACACAGGGGAGAAACCGTTTGAATGTATGGAGTGTGGAAAGAGCTTCAGTGAAAGTGGACACCTTAGAACACATCAACAAACTCACACGGGGGAGAAACCATTTAATTGCATTGAATGTGGAAAGAGCTTCAGTTCTAGTGGAGCCCTTAGAACACATCAACGAACTCACACAGGGGAGAAACCGTTTGAATGTATGGAGTGTGGAAAGAGCTTCAGTCGTAGTGGAAACCTTAGAACACATCAACGAACTCACACGGGGGAGAAACCATTTAATTGCATTGAATGTGGAAAGAACTTCAGTCGTAGTGGAGACCTTAGAATACATCAACGAACTCACACAGGGGTGAAACCGTTTGAATGTTTTGAATGTGGAAAGAGCTTCAGTGAAAGTGGAACCCTTAGAACACATCAACGAACTCACACGGGGGAGAAACCATTTAATTGCATTGAATGTGGAAAGAACTTCAGTCGTAGTGGAGACCTTAGAATACATCAACGAACTCACACAGGGGTGAAACCGTTTGAATGTTTTGAATGTGGAAAGAGCTTCAGTGAAAGTGGAACCCTTAGAACACATCAACGAACTCACACAGGGGAGAAACCGTTTGAATGTATGGAGTGTGGAAAGAGCTTCAGTCAAAGTGGAAACCTTAGAAAACATCAACAAACTCACACGGGGGAGAAACCATTTCATTGTATTGAATGTGGAAAGAGCTTCAGTCAGAATGGATCCCTCAGAATACATCAACGAAGTCACACAGGGGAGAAACCATTTGAATGTATGGAATGTGGAAAGAGTTTCAGTCGTAGTGGAGACCTTAGAATACATCAACAAACTCACACAGGGGTGAAACCGTTTGAATGTTTTGAATGTGGAAAGAGCTTCAGTGAAAGTGGAACCCTTAGAACACATCAACGAACTCACACAGGGGAGAAACCGTTTGAATGTATGGAGTGTGGAAAGAGCTTCAGTCAAAGTGGAAACCTTAGAAAACATCAACAAACTCACACGGGGGAGAAACCATTTAATTGTATTGAATGTGGAAAGAGCTTCAGTCAGAATGGATCCCTCAGAATACATCAACGAACTCACACAGGGGTGAAACCGTTTGAATGTTTTGAATGTGGAAAGAGCTTCTGTGAAAGTCGAAACCTTAGAATACATCAACGAACACACACAGGGGAGAAACCCTTTAAATGTATTGAATGTGGAAAGAGCTTTAGTAGTAGTGGTCCCCTTAGAATACATCAACGAACACACACAGGGGAGAAACCCTTTAAATGTATTGAATGTGGAAAGAGCTTCAGTCAAAGTAGAAACCTTAGAATACATCAACAAACTCATACAGGGTAGAAACCTTTAAATGTATGGAGTGTTGAAAGAGCTTCAGACAGTGTGGAGACCTTAATATTCATGAGCGAATTCACCCAGGTGAAAAGCCGTATCAAGGTATGCAATGTTCCACTCACGTTTCACTCTTTACCTCACATTAAGAAACTCATAAAGGCCGAAATCAATTTTAAATGCATGGAATCTGAGTGATGTTTTGGTGTTTGTATTTAAATTTGTATATACATATATATGTATTAAAGTAATGAAGGTCACATATACCAAATATAGAAAAGAAGTTGGAAGTTGTTGCTAGATAAATGGGGAGAGTGTGAATCTGGAATGCTCAAGGTGTGTGATGAATCTGTTGAGTTTTGACCTGTGCCCTTCAATGCCAAAATGATGGGCTGCCCTTGTCTTGTGGATCAGCATCTGTCTGCTTTAGGGAAATGGGGTACCTCAGATGTTGGGAAACAACGCCCATAAGTCTCAGCCCATATGGCCAAGAATGATGGGAGTTGTAGTTCAAAAACTCAAGGGTGGAAAATCTCACGTTTCTTAGAACTTTTCTTTATGAATAATTATAGGTAAAACTTTTGTTGATACAGAGCTCATTTTTTATTCCAGGAGCAGCTGGTCACTTCTGCTTTATAAACAAAGCCAAATATATTGACACACTTTATATTATAACCAAATTTTAGAACAGAGACAAACATTTTTTTAAAAAAAAACAACCCCTTTTCTTCTTTACAAACCCTTATCTTCTCAATCCAAGATTTGCTTTTCATATATATAAAAATATTTGGTTAGCAAGGGGGTACAGAAATAATAATTAAAAAGCTACAATAAAAGCATTATCAGCATTTAAAAAGAAATGCTATTGGATCTTCAAGGCATTGAGTTACAAATTAAGGGAAAGATCAACCATTTCTTCTGCAAGCTGTTCCCCATCCAGTATTTCCCATCTTCTGCCTTCTGAACTATGTTCCTCTGCAAACCACTGGTCCAAATCTATACAGTCCTCCTGCTCCTGGGAAGATTCAGAGGGAGGCTCTCACAAATGCGCCTCAGTGCAGCTCTCCTCAGCTGGGTCCCTGGTTAGGTTTTGGTTTAGGGGAGCAAGCATGGGCCTGGCCCTTGGGTGGGGGCGAGGGGAGAAGGGAAGAGAAGTAGAGGGGATGCTTCTTTTTCCACGCAAGGCTAGTTCTTGTTGCTCCCAAGTATGTACCTGTAATCAGCAAGTGTGCATTTAGCAGGAGTGTATCCCTTTGTCGTGGAGTGCAAGTTAATTCAGAAGGCATTAGAGCGAAGCGCGTGTATCGCATATGTTAAGTTGATTGCAACCTTTTTTAAAAAAATTAATATTCTTTATTCATTAAAAAATTTGCATGTCTATACGAATGCATCCAGTCTTAAGGAAATTAGCCCTGAGTGCTCATTGGAAGGAGAAATCGTGAAGCTGAGGCTGCAATACTTTGGCCACCTCATGAGAAGAGAAGACTCGACTTCCGGGGTCGGCGCCATCGGTAATGGTGGATTCCCTCTAACTTTGAGGGATTAAGCTTTGCGGAAATTGGGTCTTGCCGCTACGGCAAAGCGGGGACCCCTCTAAAAATCACAGGCGGGTGAAGCCTGTGACCGTGGGACTCGGTGGACACCTTCAGTGCCCCCCCAATTCAGCACCCCACCTGGAAAGTCGACTGAAAAGGACTATAATCCTAACATCAATACAAGAGATCTCCCTCCCTTGGTTGGAGGAGGGGGGGGAAGGGAGAAGTAAATTTTCCTGCAAAAAGAGAGGAAAGGAAACAAAAGTCCACCGCTTAAAGCCTGGGAACGGGCTGCCAATGGACAATAAGATTGCCGCATTGTGAAGCGCACTGCTTATGGACAATGTAATTTTTGACAGCTAACTCTGCAAGAGAGATACATTGTTTCTGACTGGTTTCTCCTGATTTTAAGGTAACAAAACTAACTGAAATTGAAACTGTTGCTTATTTTGTTAAATGGGGGACTAGAAAAAGTTATTTTAATGCAACAAGTATTGACTGTTACTGTGTCCCCCTAGAGGAAGTTTGAAATTGTTACAACAACTGGCCAGGGGCATTTTCCACTTCAAAACAAACTCTGGCCGTGGGATCGACCTTGGGCTCCAGTTAAAGTGTTAAGGCAGATGGAAAAGAAAAAATAGATTTGCTTCAAGAAAAAACAAGAAGGTCTGGTAAATCGTGGCAGCAGCGAAGAGCATCAGCATCTGGCCCTTCTGCACCACCAGGGGCAGCATCTGTTCAACTTAAGTCAAAAGGAATGGTATCTGAAGATGTTTTAGCTCTGGCATTAGGCAAAGATTGGGTCAAGAGTTTATCTCATCGGACAAGGTTAAAAAAAGAGGAGTAGCGATTTATGCAAAAGAGAGCCTATCACCGAAATTTATCTTCAAAGATGATCAAGGAAGATTTGTGGCAATTGAAATTCAAACACAAGGAGAGAAATTTTTGATAGGAGTTTATGCACCAAATGAGGGGAAATCTGAATTCTTTAAAAAGTTGCATGAGACCTTGTTGGACTATCTGGACTATAATATCATCATGATGGGAGATATGAATGGAGTGGTATCTACAAATATGGACAAGGCACAGAGACAGGTAGTTACCAAGGATGGCAGACTACCAAAAACCTTTTTTGAGATGACTGACAATATGGACTTAGTTGACATTTGGAGAACAAAGAACCCCTTGGGTAGAGAGGGAACTTTCTTCTCTGAAGCCAAAATGACATGGACAAGAATTGACCAAATTTGGATAAGTAGAGGACTGGCTCCAAAGACTAGAAAAGTGGAAATTTGTCCTAAAACTTGCTCCGACCATAATTCTGTGAAAATGGAGATGAAACTAACACCGATTGGCTCCTTCAGATGGAGGATGAATGACACCTTGTTTAGAGACGAAGAGGTTACCAAGAAGGCCCAAAAAACTTTGAGAGATCATTTTGAGATAAATATGAATACTACCATTGAAAAAAGAGTAATCTGGGACGCAAGCAAAGCGGTTATGAGGGGGTTTCTGATTCAACAGAATGCAATAAAGAAGAGAACTCAAAACGAGAAAAAAGATAAAATTTTTGGAGAAAATAAAAGAAGGCGAGAAGAAACAGAGGGAAACCAAAGTCACAAGAGATTCTGAGAGAAATAAAGCTACATCAAGTTCAATATATGAAAATGATGAATCAGGAAATAGAGTGGAAAATTAAACAGATGAGACAAAAGACATTTGAATCGGCTAATAAATGTGGGAAATTGTTAGCCTGGCAAATAAAAAAAGACAAAAATTTAACACCATTACAAATTTGGAAGTGGAAGGAAAGAATATACAGAATCCAGTGGAGATTAGAAAATGTTTCCAGAGATACTTTAAACAATTATATACACAAGGGCCACAGAAAGAGATTGATATAGATCAATTTTTAAAAACAAATGGACTACAAAAAATCTCTCAAGAAAATAAGTTAACGTTGAACTATAAAATAACAGAACAGGAGGTAGAAGGTGCTATCCAGAATATGCAACTGGGTAAATCTCCAGGGCTGGACGGTTTAACTTCAAGATATTATAGATCTTTGAAAGATTGGATAATTCAACCACTAAAGGAAGTTTGTAATGGAATTTTGGAGGGGGGAAAAGCACCAGCGCCGTGGAAGGAAGCTTACATTACACTTATACCGAAAACTGAGTCTGAGAAGACACAACTTAAGAACTACCGCCCCATATCTCTGCTTAATGTGGATTACAAAATCTTTGAAGATATTTTGGCTAAAAGATTAAAAAAAGTACTAGTGGAAGAGATAAAGACCAAGCAGGCTTTCTCCCGGGCAAACACTTGTCTGACAACACGAGGCATATCATTAATATTTTAGAAAAATTACAAGTGAACATTAATACTAAAGCAGTTTTGATATTTGTGGATGCGGAGAAAGCTTTTGACAACATTTCTTGGAGTTTTATGAAGAAAAATCTTCAAGGGATGGGGTTGGTCAAGGTTTTGGAAATGGTATAGGTGCAATTTATTCAGAACAAAAGGCTAAACTAATTGTTAACAATGTGGTGACGGAGGAATTTAAGATAGAGAAAGGGACACAACAAGGTTGCCCAATTTCCCCATTGCTCTTTATTTAGGTCCTGGAGGTTCTCCTAAATATGATCAGAAGGGACCAACTGGTTAAAGGTATATAAGTTGGAGCCAAATTGAAAGCTTTTGCAGACAATCTAATACTGATATCACAGGAGCCAGAATCTAGTACTAAAAGAGTATTGGAATTGATTCAAGAATTTGGTCAGGTTGCAGGATTTAAGTTGAATAAGTTAAAAACTAAAGTTCTAGAGAAAAATCTAACACCGATTGAGAAAGAGAGGTTTCAGACGGAGACAGGTTTAACATTGGTTAAGAAAGTAAAATACCTGGGGGGTTAATATGACTGCTAAGAACTTGAATTTATTTAAAGATAACTATGAAAAATGTTGGTCAGAAGTGAAAAAGGATTTAGAAATATGGTCAAATTTGAAGCTTTCCTTGCTAGGCCGTATTGCTGCTATAAAAATGAATGTATTGCCCAAGAATGTTGTTTTTGTTTCAATCATTGCAAATTTTGGACAAAATGGACTGTTTCAAGAAGTGGCAGAGAGATATTTCCAGATTTGTCTGGCAGGGCAAGAAGCCCAGAATAAAATTTAAAATACTAACTGATGCAAAAGAAAGAGGTGGATTTGCCCTGCCAGACCTTAGACTTTATTATGAATCAGCAGCATTTTGCTGGCTGAAAGAATGGCTGCTTCTTGAGAACACAGACATTTTGGATTTAGAAGGTTTCAATAATGTATTTGGGTGGCATGCATATTTGTGGTATGACAAGGTCAAAGCGCATAAAGCATTTAAAAACCATATTGTCAGGAAAGCATTGTTCAATATCTGGATAAGATATAAAGATTTGCTTGAAAATAAAACCCCAAGGTGGCTATCACCGATGGAAGCGAAGGCTCAGAAAAAGCTCAATATGGAGGCCAAATGGCCGAAATATTGGGAGATTTTGGAACAAGAAGGAGATAAATTGAAATTGCAGAGTTTTGAGAAACTTAAAAGATAAAGTGCGAGATTGGCTCCATGATTATCAAATAAGGGAGGCTTATAATCTGGACAAGAAAATTGGCTTCCAGGTGGAAAAATCAAAATTGGAAACAGAACTGTTAGATCCCCAAACTAAGATATTATCAAGAATGTATAACTTGCTGTTGAAATGGAATACTCAGGATGAAACGGTGAAATCTGCTATGATAAAATGGGCACAAGATGTCGGACATAACATTATGTTGGCTGACTGGGAACAGTTATGGACCACAGGTATGAAATTTACAGCATGTAATGCCTTAAGAGAGAATATTATGAAAATGATATACAGGTGGTACATGACACCAGTCAAGCTTGCAAAAATCTACCATTTGCCTGATAATAAATGTTGGAAATGTAAAGAAAATGAAGGTACATTCTTTCACCTCTGGTGGACGTGCTCAAAGATCAAGGCTTTCTGGGAGATGATATATAATGAAATGAAAAAGGTATTTAAATATACCTTCCTCAAGAAACCAGAGGCCTTTCTCTCGGGCATGGTCGGCCAATTGGTGTTAAAGAAGGATAGAACTTTTTTATGTATGCTACAATAGCAGGAAGAATACTCATTGCAAAGTATTGGAAGACACAAGATCTACCCACCCTGGAAGAATGGCAGATGAAAGTTATGGACTATATGGAATTGGCGGAAATGACCGGCAGAATCCGAGACCAGGGAGAAGAGTTGGTGGAAGAAGATTGGAAGAAATTTAAAGACTATCTACATAAACACTGCAAAATTAATGAATGTTAGAATGATGTTGGCATGAAGTTAAGTGGTTCTAGCAGCAATGCTATAAAGGAGTATGTAAAAATGGATTGTTATCAGATGAGAATGTAAAGATATACAGTGGTACCCCGCAAGACGAACGCCTCGCAAGACGGAAAACCCGCAAGACGAAAGGGTTTTCCATTTTGGAGGCGCTTCGCAAAACGAATTTCCCTATGGGCTTCCTTCGCAAGACGAAAGCCCATAGGGAAATCTCCTGGACAGCGGGGAAGTGCAACGCGTCTTCCCCACTGTCCTCGGACCTCCTCCGAAGGCTGGCGGTGGGGCGGAGAGACCTCCTCCCGCCGCCAGGCTTCGGAAGGTTGTAAAGCAGCCCCCCGCGACCCTCTCCCGGCTGGAGAGGTGACGCGCGCCTATGGCAGGAGCCTCCATAGCCGAGCGTCACCTCTCCAGCTGGGAGAGCGCGCGCAGGGCTAAAGCAGCCCTCCGCGACCCTCTCCCGGCTGGAGAGGTGACGCGCGCCTATGGCAGGAGCCTCCATAGCAGAGCGTCACCTCTCCAGCCGGGAGAGCGTGCGCAGGGCTAAAGCAGCCCCCCACGACCCTCTCCCGGCTGGAGAGGTGACGCGCGCCTATGGCAGGAGCCTCCATAGCCGAGCGTCACCTCTCCAGCCGGGAGAGCGTGCGCAGGGCTAAAGCAGCCCCCCGCGACCCTCTCCCGGCTGGAGAGGTGACGCGCGCCTATGGCAGGAGCCTCCATAGCCGAGCGTCACCTCTCCAGCCGGGAGAGCACGCACGGGGCTAAAGCAGCCCCTCGCGACCCTCTCCCAGGTGACGCGCGCCTATGGCAGGAACCTCCATAGGTGCGCGTCACTTCTCCAGCCGGGAGAGCGCGCGCGGGGCTAAAGCAGCCCCCCGCGACCCTCTCCCGGCTGGAGATGTGACGCGCGCCTATGGAGGCTCCTGCCATAGGCGCGCGTCACCTCTCCAGCCGAGAGAGCACGCACGGGGCTAAAGCAGCCCCCCGCGACCCTCTCCCAGGTGACGCGCGCCTATGGCAGGAACCTCCATAGGCGCGCGTCACCTCTCCAGCCGGGAGAGCGCGCGCGGGGCTAAAGCAGCCCCCTGCGACCCTCTCCCGGCTGGAGATGTGACGCGCGCCTATGGAGGCTCCTGCCATAAGCGCGCGTCACCTCTCCAGCCGGGAGAGGGTCGCGGGGGGCTGCTTTAGCCCCGCGCACGCTCTCCCGGCTGGAGAGGTGATGCACGCTTATGGAGGCTCCTGCCATAGGCGCGCGTCACCTCTCCAGCCGGGAGAGGGTCGCGGGGGGCTGCTTTAGCCCTGTGCACGCTCTCCCGGCTGGAGAGGTGACGCTCTGCTATGGAGGCTCCTGCCATAGGCGCGCGTCACCTCTCCAGCCGGGAGAGGGTCGCGGGGGGCTGCTTTAGCCCTGCGTGCGCTCTCCCAGCTGGAGAGGTGACGCTCGGCTATGGAGGCTCCTGCCATAGGCGCGCGTCACCTCTCCAGCCGGGAGAGGGTCGCGGGGGGCTGCTTTAGCCCCCCGCGACCCTCTCCCGGCTGGAGTGGTGACGTGCGCCTATGGAGGCTCCTGCCATAGGCGCGCGTCACCTCTCCAGCCGGGAGAGGGTCGCGGGGGGCTGCTTTAGAGAGGTGACGCTCGGCTATGGTGGCTCCTGCCATAGGCGCGCGTCACCTCTCCAGCCGGGAGAGCGCGCGCGGGGCTAAAGCAGCCCCCCGCGACCCTCTCCCAGCTGGAGAAGTGACGCTTGACTATGGCAGCAGCCTCTGAAGGCTGCTCCGAAGCCTGGCGGGGGGGCGGAGAGACCTTCTCCCCGCGCCAGCCTTCGGATGCCTGTCCTGAAGACTTGGGGTGGGAGAAGGGTTTTCCTTCCCACCGCCAACATTCAGAATGCTTTTCTGAATGTTGGCGGTGGGGAGGAAAAACCCTCCTCCCACGCAAGCCCCGGGAACAGAGGGAAAGCGCTGCGCGCCTTCCCCTCTGTTCCCGTACCTGTCCTGAAGGCTTGCGGTGGGGAGAAAAGTCCTTCTCCGCACCGCCAGCCTGGCAAGCGGTTTCCATAGGAACGCATTAATTGATTTTCAATGCATTCCTATGGGAAACCATGCTTCGCAAGACAAAAAACTCGCAAGAAGAAAAAACTTGCGGAACGAATTAATTTCGTCTTGCGAGGCACCACTGTAATACATTCAGGTAGAGGAATAAGATAAAAACAAGGATGGAGAAGATTTGCTGATTTAACTAACTGAACTGGAATACAAAAAAGGGAGGTGTGAGGAGGTCAGGGAAACAAGTAAACGAAAGATAAGATATGAAAAGATTGATTTGATTTTAATTGTTTTTTGCTTTTCTGTATTTTGTATTTTTTTCTTTTCTCTCTTTTTTTTTCTTATTTTGCAACTTTTTTGTAATCTTTCTTTAAACTTTAATAAATATCTTTAAAAAAGAAGAAGAAGAAGAGAAGACTCCCTGGAAAAGACTCTGATGTTGGGAAAGATAGACGGCACAAGGAGAAGGACGACAGAGGACGAGATGGTTGGACAGTGTTCTCGAAGCTACAAACATGAGTTTGATCAAACTGCGGGAGGCAGTGGAAGACAGGAGTGCCTGGCATGCTCTGGTCCATGGGGTCACGAAGAGTCAGACATGACTAAACAACATACAAACATTATGTACAATCTCTTAACAGGTAGAAAAAACAAAATGATTGAAAATAGAAAATTTATAAAGAAAGAAAAAAATAAAGAATTAAAAAAGATAAGAAACCAAGAAATAATAGTAAGGAAAAAAGACAAAGTTATTTACATAGTAAAACTACTCATCGGCACAATCATTCCCATCCCGCTCATTCTACTGTTTGATATAAAAAACTTTTAAAAACAGGCTTACATTATATAATACCATTTCTTTCTGCTTTGTATACATTCCTTTGATCTCTTTCTTTACAAATATTACTCAATTTCTGCTCATATGGAGTTATTTGTACAATAAAGTTTTACATAATTCTGAAATATCATCCATTCTCTATTTGTTTTTGTTTCCATATTCCTCTAACTGATCTCGTCAGTTTTGCTAATTGTAGATATCATAACATGAGTATCTGCCAATCTGTAATCTCTGGGTGCGTTTCATTTTTCCAGCTCCTTGCTATAAGGGTTCTAGCTGCTGTTATACCATACATAAACAATGATCTTATAACTTTTTAAATTTCTGATGGTAATATACCAAGTAGGAAAATCTTTGGGTTTTTTTTAAAAAAGTAATTTTAAATAGTTTCTTAAACTCGTTCTAAATATCATTCCAGTATTTGCCAATGGCTACACAGGTCCACCACGTGTGATAGTATGACCCCCTCCTTTTTTTTACATCTCCAACAGGTTGATGTTTTCCCTTTCTACATTTTAGCAAGCTTTTTGGGGGGTAAGATGCCATCTATATACCACTCCCTGCAAGGCCTTTCCCACCTGGCCTAGGGGGCGGGGCCCAGACTCACCCAGCCCTATTTAACATGTATTCTGTAGTTGACCTCCTTTGTAATGTGTTGTTTTGAAATCTTTAAGATAATAGTTTAGTTTTCTGTTACGTTGCTTTGACCGTGTACTCTATATTTCACTTTTTCACATTGTTTTATTTACCGTATTTTTCGCTCTATAACACGCACCCGACCATAACACGCATGTAGTTTTTAAGAGGAGGAAAACAAGGAAAAAAATATTCTAAACGAAACAGTGGATGTATGATTTTTGTGGTTCATTCTATGGCTACAGACATGTGATCTGATGGTGAGTTTGGAGTAGCCCAATGCAAAAATCCTGAGGATCCATGTGGATCTGTGCTTTGTAACCGCATTTTTGCACCACTGCGGCCCCAGGCAACAGTGAGTGCGTGATTTTTTGGTGCAAACTGTAGCTATGGACATGCTATGTGATCTGATGGTGAATTTGGGGTGACCCAGTGCAAAAATCCCTAGGATCCATGTGGAGCTGTGCTTTGTAACCACGTTTTAAGTTGGGAGGTAAGGAAAGCACTCAAAGGACAAGGAGCACGCGTGGAGTGTGTGGAGAAGGATGCTGCTAATCATGCAGAAGATCGGTTTTAGGGGTGAAGGCTCCTCTCCTCTCCCTCTTTGCTCCTTTAAAGCAAGCAGGCTCTGCTTTTCTTCCTCCTCCCTGGCTCCCCCCCCCCCCCCCAGCTTAGCGAGCTGAAAATCTTTCCTGCTATTTAGTGAGCTGAGTGTTGAGGAGAGAGGGACAGAGAGCCTGCTTGCTTTAAAGGAGCCAACCGGACACTCGTATAAGCGGCTCCTCTCCTCTCCCGCTTTGCTCCTTTAAAGAAACAGTTGTTGGGCAACAACTCCCATAAGCCTCAGCCCAGATGGTCAAGGTTGATGAGAGGTGTAGTTCAAAAGCTCAAGGGTGGAAAATCTCACCCGTATACAATCCCGTATACAAATAGCCAATTCAATTTCCTAGCTGCCAGCCTTTATGTGGCCAAAATGGAACCCTTCTTCCAAGGAAGAGAGGGAGGTACCAGTAACCTTGAGGCAGCTCCATTGGTTACGTATATCCAATAAATTTTTAGGTGAGGGGAAAAGATAGCCAAAGCCACGCAATGAGAACTGCACATGGTCTGTGGATACAGAAAACTGGCTGTGGGGGTGGGGCGCTGGTTGACAGCAGGAAAGGAAAACTGGAGAGGGATGGATAGCAGTGGAGTGTGCTGGAAAAGGGTAATGTTTTGGATCAGAAGCACTCAGTGCCTCAGCATTTTCATCCATGTCTTTACTGGACAGGCTGCTCTGGTGCTTATCACTGGAGACAGAGAGAGTACCTTGCCTTCAACTTCTTCTCAATGGCAGCATTCACCTCCCATCATCCACAGCCATAGATGACGATTGCTGAGCCTGATGGGGGTTGTAATTCAGCAACATCTGGAGGGCCAGAGGTTCCCACACTTACCTGCAGGCTCCATCCTAAGACCGAGTTCATCAGAGTTGGGTCCTTGTTGACTAAGAGCCCCGGGGATGATGGGAGTTGTAGTCCAACAACATCTAGGGACCCAAGACTGAATGACGTCGGCTTGTAGGATATATTGTTGCCTAGGCTAAGCAGTCCTGGGTCTTGTGAGGAGGCCACACGTATACCACCTTGAGTTTCATGATGGAAGAAAGGAAGGATATGGCAGCAGAAAAGTAGAATGTTTCTTAAATAAGGCCCATGGTTGCTTTTTGCTAAGTCCTGCTATATAGGCCCGCAGGACTCCGTCTCATGTTGGATTTTTGGCAGGGATGTGTGTGTTGCCAGGATACTTTTTTCAACCTGCTTTCATTCTTTCTGTGTAAAGAATGTTAATCATTTTAACTGATTTTAATAGCATTATCATATTGCTTTTAACTGCTGAGGGTGGGGCCTTATAGTGAAGGGTGGCAACAAAATAATAATCTGAATACAGTGCTCTACATTGGGATACAAAAGGAGCAAGCTAGAATGAGTTTCGTTTTCCTAACTGGGCTCCCAGAATTGTTTCCTATGGTAATGACACACGGCATGAACCTCGCAGAAGTGAGTGAAAAGCAAAAAGAAACCTATTCAAGAATCCAGTTAGTTAGCTAACTTGACCGTGGCAGAAATGCATTTTCCCACCTTCCCTTGAAACAGCCTTGCCCTACAGTGCTGTGTCACAAGCTGTGCATGGCAACGGTCCCAGATCTCTGAAGGCAGGCAATGGAGACGAGTGCTGTGTTGCCCTGTGAGGAACACAAAACGGCACTGGAGGCTGCCATTGTGGGCTCCATTGTGTTCACTGTCACCCCTGATTGCTTGCCTTCTCCACATCCACGCCACATTTAAATCACTCTAGTACCACTTCAGTCAGTCATGGATTCTCCCAAAGCATTCTGGGAGCTGTAGTGAGTCTGGCTGGCTGTTGCTGCTTGTCACTGTTCACTGTTTCTGTTTGTCTGTGAGGAGAATACAGGACACTGCAAAAGACACAGGGTGCCATAAGCCAGACAGAGAGTGATCCCTCCCTATACATGTAAATAGACTTCTGTTCAGGAGATTTCTGTATAGAGAACTCTTTATAGAGGGGAAAATAGGGAGTAAGTGAGGTTGGAGTGGAACCATGTTCGCATAAATATGACAATGTAAAATATGCTCTCCATTGTTACGTTGTAAGGATTTTAAGGTACCTGTGACCAACTCAAATAGTGTCCAAGAATTGACAGACGTAGCAGTGGAGAAAAAGAAAGTGATGTTTATTGCTGAGCAGTAATTGACCCAGTGGAATCCTTTCCAAAAGACTGTGCCCCGGGCCCTAGGGCCCAGAGGCTTTATACCTGAGTACATACATAATAGATCATGACATAATTGGATACAATTGCAAATGGCAGCAAAAATAAAGCTAATGAGTGCATTCAAGCCTCCCTCTTGATCATGTAAAGAGTTCCCTCCCGACTTCTGCTTTTACAGTTTGAACATGCAGTCTTAACCTTTCCCCTGATTATGGCGAGGAGGGAGAAACAAAACTTAGACGAAAGGGACTTCGAACGTTGCTCCTATGCGGCCATCTGTTACTGGGACATTCTGCGGTTAGCATCTTCCTGTTTCACTGCTCAGACCCTGTCTGAATAAGGGGGGGAATGTGCCAGCACATCAGATTTATTGCTTCCCCCCTTATGTTCAGTGAGATAGGGAGAGAACAAGGAGGGGTACTTGGACAAAGTTCATTTTGGATTTTTCAGATCTAAGCAATTTGCTATTAAGCTAAGCAGAAGCTTTCACGATTCAAACATGAATTATAAAATAATTGTAGAAATATCTGGTTATACATGGATATATAGATAACTGATAACTGATTATATGTATAACTGATTATATGAGAAGCATAAGGGTAAAATTCCTCCAGGTCCTGCTTCATAAATTTATATTAAAATAATTCATTCAGTTACCCAGAAGAGTCATTAGGCTTTTTTTGCTGTAAGCTACTTCATACATTGTAAGAAGTGGGTCAGGAAACCCTTGATCCCGCTCCTTTAAATACCGAATGGGACTCCTAAATAAATATGAATAGGCCCAGGCTGTATAAAAACTGGTATAGGCACCATACTGAGATTTCTGTAACTACTCCATACAGGGCATGTTATAAGGTGATAGTAAATCTGCTGCATACATGTTATCTATGTGCTTTGTGGAGTATGTTTGGGGGCTTAGAGGAAATTTCCTCAACTACAACCCAAAACGTCTTATTTACCTACCACATATTGCCTGCCTCTTAGGTGCAAAAAAAGTGGCAGCCCTAATTCCTAGACTGGCCCTGTGCAGGATCACATTCCATGGCTTTCCAATGAAGCTGCATTGAAGAATGTTAATGGATGAGAGAGGCTGCTGTTTTTAAAAATGTTTTTATTAAATTCTTGGGTACACCCAGAGTCTCTGTTTTCAAGTCACAGAATCCTTCAAACAAATCAGTCCTATTCAGAGTGAGACAGTACTGTTCTAGACAATATGGAGTTGGGGGGTGGTGGAAGAAAAGTGGGAAGAGAGAGGGAAGGAAAGCGGGAAAGAAATAAACATTTCATTCATTTCTATAGTATGTGAGCTTTTGTGTCAGCGTCAGGTAAACAAGTATTTTATTTTTATTGGCAGTGGGAGAGACCAGAGGGCTCAGGAAGGTGGTCGGTTACAGGATATTCGTCAAAGCAACGACCAATCTCTGTGGTGTTTCAGAGTGACCCCCAATGGCTGTTCACACATGCGAGGGAGCCATTGCCTGCTGCAGTCAACATGTGGCGACCGTGTGTGTCTAAAATCCCAGGAGGCAGAGACCCAAATCTGGACCGAGACAAGGGGATAGCAGATCTCTAGCTAGGGATTGACCTGTGGGAATGTTTAGAAAGGAAGGAAAGGATATATTATTTGATGATATCCATACTAACTTGTGTTATCAAGTTCTCTATCTTAGCATAATTCAAACATTCTCCTTTTCAAATTTGCACAGCGGTAAGCTCGTTGCAGGCTCATGTGAGCCTTACTATTTAAGATTCCTGGTAAGATCCCTTGTTATCCCTCTTTAAAAGTGTAGACACGACAATCTTATTAAAATCAATATACAGGTAGTTTACTCATTTTCATTCAGTTCACAATTAGATTCCTGAAGGCAGGCTTATGTTACAAAAGTATATCTATATCTATACATTAACTATCATACAAAGGAGTTCGTCCCAAGTGATTGCGACTGAGCAGTCACTTCTCCTAACACATAGAGAGAGAGAAATGGAGAAGAAAGAATGACGTACATGGAGGAGGCAGAGATCCAAATCTAGACTGAGACAAGGGGATGGCGGATCTCCAGCTAGGGATTAACTCCAGCTCATTCTGCCCCCTGACTAGAAAAATCATGTCCCCCACAAAAAAAGCCCACCCTGAGATTCCTTCCTCTTTCACTCTCCAATTTTACAAAGGCAAATTCCTATTATGCAGCCCTGTATGGAGAAGCTTTTAATGCTGATGTTTCATTGGTTTTTAATCTCTCTCTCTCTCTCTCTCTCTCTCTCTCTCTCTCTCTCTGTGTGTGTGTGTGTGTGTGTGTGTGTGTGTGTGTGTGAGAGAGAGAGAGAGAGAGAGAGAGAGAGAGAGAGAGAACCTTCAGGGAGAGGCCCCTGTCTCTTCTTTGCAACAAGGATGAATCAGCTGCAATATTCCCACACTTGACCCACCGCTTCCGTGCCTGCTCTCTCTCCACCCCCAACCCTAATTATGGGTATTGCATTGCACAACCCCCCCCCAAAGCTTGCTGCACCCCGAGGCGCTTTGCACTCACCCTATTCCTTGCAAGACAAGGGCAGAGGGGGCCGGTCAGCTGTTCAGCTTAAGCCCCACGCCGTTTCCCAAGTCAGTATCGAGCAGCAGCACCCTCCCCTCTAGCAGCTTGCACTCTCTGCCTTTAACCCTTAAGGCAACGAGCATCTGTTCCCTATTATACTCAAAGCCCAGGTTCCCTCCCTTCTCTCCCCATTGGCTGGGTACTGCAATTATCCCGCCCCCGGAAATATCTTGCCTCCCAGGCGGGGGCTTCCATTCCCGCCCCCGCTGCCCAGGGTCGCCGACATCTCCAGGATTTCGTGTGAGTGCAAAGCCAGCGGCGGGGAAGGAGGGAAGGGGCTTGGCAAGGGGTGGGGGTCCAGGATGAGAAGCCCCGGGACGGGGAGAAGAAGAGAAGGGAGGAAAGGGAGCTGTTTCTCTTAATGGGGCCTTGAAGGTGGGGGGGGGAGGGGTTTCCGCTGTGGAAAGAGAGAAGCTTCTTCCTGCCCGGATCTGGTGCAAAGGGAGTTGCAGGGAAGGAGGCGGGAAAGGGGAGAGGGCAGACCAGGCTGGCCATAGTAGTAATAATAGTAATAATACTATGATATTTATACCCCCTCATTGTCTGGGTTTCCCCAGCCACTCTGAGCGGCTTCCAACAAAATAAGAAACTCCAAACATCCAAGTCTTCCGTTTTGTAGAGGAGATGGGGACATGGATTGCTGGATGGCAGAGGGAGAAAGAGGAAAAGATGGGGAGGAAAACAAAGCCAGGGGGGTCCTGGCAGGAAGAAGGAAGGAAGGGGGGAGGCCTTCTCCAAAGCAGCTTTTTGTTCCTTGAACTCCTTGCATAAAGTAGTGGGGGCAGGTTTGATGAGGCCCTGAGCTACTGGAGGTCATGGGGCCCTTTATATGTCCAGCTGTTCTTTGTCAACAACTATTTGTCGCTGTTTTTTGTGTTGAATATAGGCTGCATGGTAATTTATGGACCTAATAGGTATCTAAAACTATTTGCACATAACAAAATCCGCATTTTCTCAAAGTAATTGTTGAACTGAAATACAATTGAGAAGTATATTAATAGTGAAATACAATTAAGTATATTAATAGTGAAATAATTATTAAGCTCTAACTTAAAATGATTTTGTTATTCATAACAAACTTAATGCAAACACATTGGCATTTGGCAATAACAAAAGTTCCTTTAGAAACACAGTTTACAAAAAATCATGATCTAGTCCTAGAAACTTGCTATAACTTGAAAATATAATAGGTGTAAATATACAGTGCAGACAACTACTAATAATAAATACCTTTATTAATATGAATTTAATTGTTATAGCCTGTACAATGTAATTGTAGTTAATGCAATGCATTTTTTTATATCAGTCTCAATATTACCATAATAGTCCACATTCTTCATTGGGACAGCAGACCTTTGTACCCTGTTACACTTAGTGAGTGTAAAAGACAGTATTTCTAGTAATATGTCACAATTTTAAATAATACCAATACTATACCCACCTGTACATAAAAATTATTTTACAGGACTAATTGTATTACTGCATCTACCCAATACCCATTCAACTGTATAATTTTATCATGATTCATTGTGTACTGTGTATACAAACAGTACAGAAACATGATCTAAATTACAATACTTTCTTGCCTTTGCCAAAGCAAAGTCACTGATGATATCAAATGATAAACTGCTTAGCTTGTCACTTTCTATATACATGAGGCTGAAGTAATTTATCTTGAGACATTGTTGTTCCAAATTCGTTTTTTATCCTCTTCAGTCAAGAAACGGATCTTTACAAAAGGCAATTTGCAATCATCATTCAGAGGAACATTCTCAGAATTGTTTCTACATTAGGGAATGCTGACTGGACACTGTTGTTGTTCTTTAGTCACTTAGTCGCGTCTGACTCTTTGTGACCCCATGGACCAGAGCATGCCAGGCACTCCTGTTTTCCACTGCCTCCTGCAGTCTTGTCAAACTCATGTTAGTAGCTTTGAGAGCACTGTCCAACCATCTCGTCCTCTGCATATAAGTTAAATAAGCAAGGAGACAATATACAGCCTTGTCGTACTCCTTTCCCAATTTTGAGCCAATCAGTTGTTCCATATCCAGTTCTAACTGTTGCTTCTTGTCCCACATAGAGATTTCTCAGGAGACAGATGAGGTGGTCAGGCACTCCCGTTTCTTTAAGAACTTGCCATAGTTTGCTGTGGTCCACACAGTTAAAGGCTTTTGCGTAGTCAATGAAGCAGAAGTAGATGTTTTTCTGGAACTCTCTAGCTTTCTCCCTAATCCAGCGCATGTTTGCAATTTGGTCTGTGGTTCCTCTGCCCCTCCAAAATCCAGCTTGTACTTCTGGGAGTTCTCGGTTTTCATACTGCTTAAGCCTGCCTTGTAGAATTTTAAGCATAACCTTTCTAGCGTGTGAAATGAGCGCAATTGTGCAGTAGTTGCAGCATTCTTTGGCGCTGCCCTTCTTTGGCATTGCATTCTAGACTGATCTTCTCTGATCCTCTGGCCACTGCTGAGTTTTCCAAACTTGCTGGCATATTGAGTGTAGCACCTTAACAATATCATCTTTTAAGATTTTAAATAGTTCCGCTGGAATGTCATCACTTCCACTGGCCTTGTTATTAGCAGTGCTTTCTAAGGACCATTTGACTTCACTCTCCAGGATGTCTGGCTCAAGGTCATCAGTCACACTACCTGGAGTGTACGAGCCATCCATATCTTCCTGGTATAATTCCTCTGTGTATTCTTGCCACCTCTTCTTGATGTCTTCTGCTTCTGTTAGGTCCTTACCACTTTTGTCCTTTATTATGGTAATTTTTGCACAAAATGTTCCTTTCATATCTCCAATTTTCTTGAGCAGATCTCCATTCCCATCCATTTTAGTTCACTGATGCCCAGGATGTCAATATTTATTCTTGCCATCTCATTTTTGACCACATCCAGCTTACCATGGTTCATGGATCTTATATTCCAGGTTCATATATTTTTCTTTGCAGCACTGGACTTCCCTTTCACTTCCAGGCACACCCTCAAGTGAGCGATGTTTCGGCTTTGGCCCAGCTGCTTCATCAGCTCTGAATCTACTTGTACTTGTCCTCCGCTCTTCCTCAGTAGCATATTGGATGCCTTCCGACCTGAGGGGTTCATCTTCCAGTGTCATAACTTTTATACGATCATGGAGTTTTCTCGGCAGGGATACTGGCATGGCTTGCTGGTTCCTGCTCCAGGTGGACCACGTTTAGTCAAAACTCTCCACTTTGACCTGTCTGTCTTGGGTGGCCCTGCACGGCATAGCTCATAGCGTCTCTGAGTTATTCAAGCCCCTTTGCCATGACAAGGCAGTGATCCATGAAGGACACGGTCATTAAATATTACTTGGTACAGATCCTGATGTGTCAGATTTTGACTTTTTAATGTATTGATGAAAATGGTTGAGTTCTCCAACAAGGTTCATGTCCACATCTTCAGGATATGTTTGGCTTAAAGCATTAACTTCTTCATGAATCTCTTCTTTTCCAGCATCTAATTTTGTTAAGAATGAAATTATAATAATAATAATATTTATACCCCAACCATCCGGCTGGATTTCCCCAGCCACTCTGGGCGGCTTCCAACAAAAAATTAAAAATACATAAAATCGTCAATCATTAAAAACTTCCCTAAACAGGGCTGCCTTCAGTTGTCTTCTAAATGTCAGATAGTTGTTTATTTCCTTGACATCTGATGCAGGGTGTTCCACAGGGCGGGGGTGCCACCAGTGAGAAGGCCTGGTTCCTTGTAACCTTGCTTCTCGCCAGAAGGCCCTCAGCGCTGGACCTCAGTTTCTGGGCTGAACGATGGGGTTGGAGACGCTCCTTCAGGTATACTAGACAGAGGCCGTTTAGGGCTTTTAAGGTCAGCACCAACATTTTGAATTGTGCTCAGAAACATACTGGGAGCCAACGTGGGTCTTTCAAGACCAGTGTTCTGTGATCTCGGTGGCTGCTCCCAGTCACCAGTCTTTTTTGCAGCATCATTGTATACTGATGCCCTTTGTGCCAGATTTGATTCTAATGCATCCGTCGCAGGTATAAATGCTTTGATTCTCAACTTGTTTCTTGGCTCAAGGTTCTCTAAAGCTTCATCTTTGAAGGGGTCCTCTGCCCCTTCAAAATCCAGCTTCCACTTAATAATAATAATAATAATAATAATAATAATAATATCTTTATTGTCATTACCCGCTCTTGGGGACAACGAAATTACTTGACTGCTCCATAAAAACCCTAATTAAAACAATACAGTATAGTACAGCAAGGAAGATTAGATGACTTTCAAAGTCCAGGCTTTCCATTCAGGGCCGAGATCGCTCTGGAGAAGAAGCTGTTCTTCAGACGGCTCGTTCTTGTCTTCATCGTCCTGTATCTCCGTTCCGACGGCAGGAGCTCGAAGAGACAGTGAACAGGATGCGATGGATCTTTTACTATGTCCAGTGCCTTCCTATGGCACCTTGTGGCATAAATCTGCTCTAAGGTGGAGAGTGGGCAGCCAACAATGCTCTCTGCTGCCTTAACAACTCTGCAGAACCCCATCCTGTCCTGGGTAGTACAGCTTCCTTAGTACAGCTTCCGTACCACACACTTCTGGGAGTTCTCAGTCTACATACTGCTTAAGCCTGCCTTGTAGAATTTTAAGCATAACCTTGCTAGCGTATGAAATGAGCACAATTGTGCGGTAGTTGGATCATTCTTAGGCGCTGCCCTTCTTTGGGATTGCGTTGTAGACTGATCTTCTCCAATCCTCTGGCCACTGCTGAGTTTTCCAAACTTGCTGGCATATTGAGTATAGCACCTTAACAGTATCATCTTTTAAGATTTTAAATAGTTCCACTGGAATGTCATCACTTCCACTGGCCTTGTTATTTGCAGTGCTTTCTAAGGCCCGTTTGACTTCACTCTCCAGGATGTCTGGCTCAAGGTCAGTAACCACACTATCTGGGGTGTATGGGACATCCATATCTTCCTGGTATAATTCCTCTGTGTATTCTTGCCACCTCTTCTTGATGTCTTCTGCTTCTGCTAGGTCCTTACCGCTTTTGTCCTTTATTATGGTAATCTTTGCACAAAATGTTCCTTTCATATCTCCAATTTTCTTGAACAGATCTCTGGTTTTTCCCATTCTATTGCTTCCCTCTATTTCTTTGCACTGTTCATTTAAGAAGTTCCTCTTTTCTCTCCTTGCTATTCGTTGGAAGTCTTTAACTATCTCCCTTGCATTTTGCTTGCCTTCTGTCCCCCGCGGTTTGTAAGGCCTCATTGGACAACCACTTTGCTTTCTTGCATTTCCTTTTCATTGGGATTGTTTTCATTGCTGCCTCCTGTATGATGTTCCGAGCCTCCAACCATAGTTCTTCAGGCACTCTGTCCACCAAACCTAAATCCTTAAATCTGTTCCTCTCTTCCACTGTGTATTCATAAGGGATTTGATTTAGATTGTATCTTACTGGACCAGTGGTTTTCCCTACTTTCTTCAGTTTAAGCTTGAATTTTGCTCTAAGAAGCTGATGATCTGAGCCACAGTCAGCTCCAGGTCTCGTTTTTGCTGACTGTATAGAACTTCTCCATCTTTGGCTGCAAATAATAAAATTCATCTGATTTCGATGCTGCCCATCTGGTGATGTGCATGTGTAGAGTCATCTCATGTGTTTTTGGGAAAGAGTGTTTGTTATGACGAGCTTGTTCTCTTGACAGAACTCTATTAGCCTTTGTACTGCTTTGTTTTGAACTCCAAGGCCAAACTTGCCAGTTGTTCCTTTTATCTCTTTGACTCCCTACTTTAGCATTCCAATCCCCTAGGATGAGAAGAACATCCTTCTTTGGTGTCATTTCTAGAAGGTGTTGTAAGTCTTCATAGAATTGGTCAATTTCAGTTTCTTCAGCACCAGTAGTTGGTGCATAAACCTGGATTACTGTGATGTTAAAAGGTCTGCCTTGGATTTGTTTCGAGATCCTTCTATCATTTTTGAGATTACATCCCAGTACAGCTTTTGCTACTCTTTTGTTGACTATGAGGGCCACTCCGTTTCTTCTACGGGTTTCTTGTCCACAGCAGTAGGATATGATTATCATCCAAACTAAATTCGCCCATTCCCGTCCATTTTAGTTCACTGGTGCCAGGGTGTCAATATTTATTCTTGCCATCTCATTTTTTGCTAAATCCAGTTTACCATGGTTCATGGATCTTACATTCCAGGTTCCTATGCAATTTTTTTCTTTGCAGCACTGGACTTTCCTTTCACTTCCAGGCACATCCGCAACTGAGCGACCTTTCGGCTTTGGCCCAGTTGCTTCGTCAGCTCTGGATCTACTTGTACTTGTCCTCCGCTCTTCCTCAGTAGCATGTTGGATGCCTTCCAACCTGTGGGATCATCTTCCAGCGTCATAACTTTTATACGACCATGGAGTTTTCTCAGCAGGGATACAGGAGTGGCTTTCTGGTTCCTGCCTGTCTGCCTTGGGTGGCCCTACACTGCATAACTCATAGCGTGTCTTGAGTTATTCAAGCCCTTTTGCCATGACAAGGCAATGATCCATGAAGGACATGGTCATTAAATATTACTTGGTACAGATCCTGATGTGTCAGGTTATCATGTTCATGGCTTTGACTTTTTAATGTATTGATGAAAATGGTTGAGTTCTCCAACAAGGTTCATGTCCACATCTTCAGGATATGTTTGGCTTAAAGCATTAACTTCTTCACAAATCTCTTCCTTTGCAGCATCTAATTTTGTTAAGAATGAAATAATAATAATAATAATAATAATAATAATAATAATAATAATAATAATAATATTTATACCCCAACCATCCGGCTGGATTTCCCCAGCCACTCTGGGCGGCTTCCAACAAAAAATTAAAAATACATAAAATCGTCAATCATTAAAAACTTCCCTAAACAGGGCTGCCTTCAGTTGTCTTCTAAATGTCAGATAGTTGTTTATTTCCTTGACATCTGATGCAGGGTGTTCCACAGGGCGGGTGCCACCAGTGAGAAGGCCTGGTTCCTTGTAACCTTGCTTCTCGCCAGAAGGCCCTCAGCGCTGGACCTCAGTTTCTGGGCTGAATGATGGGGTTGGAGACGCTCCTTCAGGTATACTGGGCCAAGGTCGTTTAGGGCTTTTAAGGTCAGCTCCAACATTTTGAATTGTGCTCAGAAACGTAAAGGTAAAGGTAAAGGTACCCCTGCCCGTACGGGCCAGTCTTGACAGACTCTAGGGTTGTGCGCCCATCTCACTCTATAGGCCGGGGGTCAGCGCTGTCCTAAGACACTTCCGGGTCACGTGGCCAACGTGACAAGCTGCATCTGGCGAGCCAGCGCAGCACACGGAACTCCGTTTACCTTCCCGCCAGTAAGCGGTCCCTGTTTATCTACCTGCACCCGGGGGTGCTTTCGAACTGCTAGGTTGGCAGGCGCTGGGACTGAGCAGCGGGAGCGCACCCCGCCGCGGAGATTCGAACCGCCGACCTTTCGATCGGCAAGCCCTAGGCGCTGAGGCTTTTACCCACAGCGCCACCTAGCTCAGAAACATACTGGGAGCCAACGTGGGTCTTTCAAGACCAGTGTTCTGTGATCTCGGTGGCTGCTCCCAGTCACCAGTCTTTTTTGCAGCATCATTGTATACTGATGCCCTTTGTGCCAGATTTGATTCTAATGCATCCATCGCAGGTATAAATGCTTTGATTCTGAACTTGTTTCCTGGCTCAAGGTTCGCTAAAGCTTCATCTTCATCCTCACCTATATGCCTCCTTATAGATCAGCAGTTCTCAACCTGTGGGTCCTCAGATGTTGTTGGACTACAACTCCCATCATCCCTGAGCTCTGGCCTTGCTAGGTAGGGGTGATGGCAGTTGTAGTTCAACAACATCTGGGGACCCACAGGTTGAGAAAGGCTGTTCTAGATCTTCTTCTGCTTTTCTTGTAATCAACATCAGGCAATTTGTCCTTTGCCTGTTCTTTGAAATGATCAAAAAGATCTCTGGAACCAAGTTCCTCCATTTTATTCGAAATGTTTGTGGCTTGATTACTTGTTTCACCCTTCTCTGTGGTATCAATATGCAGCCAATGCAATGCAGAAATTGTTCCATTGTAACTGCCAAGTTCTGCACTTGTGGCCCTTGAATGAGTTTCCCATCTAGTCTTTGGCAAAAACTTTGGAACTTTTTTTTTTTAAATTGTATTCAGATTTTATAACAAATTTTAGAATAACCAAAATTTTAATTTTTTCTGTGTATAGATGTTCCCCTCCCCCCCAAAAAATAGATTTAAAATTGGGGCTCGTCTTATACACGGGTAGTGCTGAGGGGTGTTTTCTTAATTTGGAGTCCCTCCATGGGACGTCTTATAGACAGAAAAATACGGTGTATTTTACATTCCAATTAACACCCCCCATGACGTCCCCCAACTTCCCTTTCTGGGTTATTGTTGTTAAATCGTTTAGTCGTGTCCGACTCTTTGTGACCCCATGGACCAGAGCACGCCAGGCACTCCTATATTCCACTGCCTCCCGCAGTTTGGTCAAACTCATGTTCCTAGCTCTGAGAGCACTGTCCAACCATCTCGTCCTCTGCATATAAGTTAAATAAGCAGGGAGACAATATACAGCCTTGTTGTACTCCTTTCCCAATTTTGAGCCAATCAGTAGTTCCATATCCATTTCTAACTGTTGCTTCTTGTCCCAGATAGATATTTCTCAGGAGACAGATGAGGTGGTCAGGCACTCCCATTTCTTTAAGAACTTCGAGATCTTGTTACAACCTTGATACAAATTTCAAAATATGTACACAAAACCAACAAAAAGACTCACAGGTTTATAGTGGCACCAGCTTTCCTAGTCAAGAGCCCACTTTGTCAGACTGCAGCCCACAAAAGCTTAGACCATAATATATTTATGAGCCTTTAAGGACTGCAAAAGATGAATAAACAGAAGCATAGTTTATCTATGGACTTCTATCCTACTGCAAACAGTGACGGCCAGCAACTTGTATATCTTGGGGGGAAAGGATTAGGCTGGTGTCTGTGCTCTGCCCTTGCGGTCCTAGGCAATAATACTTCTTAATACTAGTTTCTGAAAAGCACAGGACTCTTGCTTGCTGGTTTCCCCCAGGCATCTGCTTGGCCACTGTGAGAACAGGATGCTGGACTAGGTGGGCCTTTTCCCAATCCAGCAGGCTCTGTTTAGGTTCTAATATGTTGCAATATTTTTACACTTACATGTGGCATCAGAACATTTCAGTTTTACTTCTTACTCATAGGAGATACTGCTATTGGAGCCTGAGATCCTTTCCTCACTTGAAAAGGAAAAAGACAGATTTGTCTTAAAAGCCAGTTCCACTGTAGATCTCTACTATAAAATGATGCTGCTCTCTTAAGTGTGAATGGAGTGTTCATGGGTTTCTCTTGCCATTATCTCACCCTCATTCCTAAAAATTTGGAACATGGAGAGGACAGTTGAGAATGGAGAGGGAGTGAAAATAAGAGAAGGTGCACATGGGAATTGATGTATGTTCAGTTCCTTTCTTGTCTTTCATAGAAGTCTAACAGGATTCTCTCCCTCCCCCCCAACTCCCAAACAGGTCAGGAAGACGATGGTCAAGATTCTACGGAACCATCTGTGAATTCATTGGGAAGAACAAAGAAACAGTTTAAATGCAGGGAATGTGGAATATGCTTTAGTCACTGTAGAAAAATGAGGATACACCAACAAACTCACACAGGGGAGAAACCATTTGAATGTATGGAGTGTGGATGGCGCTTCAGTCACACTGGAGCCCTCAGAACACATCAGCGAACTCACACTGGGGAGAAACCGTTTAAATGTATTGAATGTGGAAAGAGCTTTAGTCTGAACGGAACACTTAGAATACACCAACGAACTCACACTGGGGAGAAACCATTTAAATGTATTGAATGTGGAAAGAGCTTCAGGCAGAATGGAGCACTTAGGAGACATCAACAAATACACATGAAGGAGAAACCATTTAAATGTATGGAGTGCGGAGAGGGGTTCAGTCACAGTGGAGCACTTACGATGCATCAACGAACTCACACTGGGGAGAAACTGTTTAAATGTATTGAATGTGGAAAGAGCTTCAGTCTGAACGGAACACTTAGAAAACACCAACGAACTCACACTGGGGAGAAACCATATAAATGTATTGAATGTGAAAAGAGCTTCAGTCAGAATGGAGCACTTAGGAGACACCAACGAACTCACATGGGGGAGGAACTATTTAAATGCATTGAATGTGGAATGAGCTTCAGTCGTATTGCAGAACTTAGAATACATCAACGAACTCACAAGGGGGAGAAACCATTTAAATGTATTGAATGTGGAAAGAGCTTCAGTTATAGTGGAGAACTTAGAATACATCAACGAACTCATACGGCAGAGATACCATTTAAATGCTTTGAATGTGGAATGAGCTTCAGTCAAAGTGGAAACCTTAGAAGACATCAACGAACTCACACGGGGGAGAAACCATTTAAATGCATTGAATGTGGAAAGAGCTGCAGTCGTGGTGAAGACCTTAGAATACATCAACGAATTCATACGGCAGAGAAACCCTTTAAATGTATTGAATGCGGAAAGAGTTTCAGTCGTAGTGGCAATCTTAGAACACATCACCGAACTCACACGGGGGAGAAACCATTCAAATGCATTGAATGTGGAAAGAGCTTCAGTAATAGTGGATACCTTAGAATACATCAACGAACTCACACGGGGGAGAAACCATTTAAATGTATTGAATGTGGAAAGAGCTTCAGGCAGAATGGAGCACTTAGGAGACATCAACAAATACACATGAAGGAGAAACCATTTAAATGTATGGAGTGCGGAGAGGGGTTCAGTCACAGTGGAGCACTTACGATGCATCAACGAACTCACACTGGGGAGAAACTGTTTAAATGTATTGAATGTGGAAAGAGCTTCAGTCTGAACGGAACACTTAGAAAACACCAACGAACTCACACTGGGGAGAAACCATATAAATGTATTGAATGTGAAAAGAGCTTCAGTCAGAATGGAGCACTTAGGAGACACCAACGAACTCACATGGGGGAGGAACTATTTAAATGCATTGAATGTGGAATGAGCTTCAGTCGTATTGCAGAACTTAGAATACATCAACGAACTCACAAGGGGGAGAAACCATTTAAATGTATTGAATGTGGAAAGAGCTTCAGTTATAGTGGAGAACTTAGAATACATCAACGAACTCATACGGCAGAGAAACCATTTAAATGCTTTGAATGTGGAATGAGCTTCAGTCAAAGTGGAAACCTTAGAAGACATCAACGAACTCACACGGGGGAGAAACCATTTAAATGCATTGAATGTGGAAAGAGCTGCAGTCGTGGTGAAGACCTTAGAATACATCAACGAATTCATACGGCAGAGAAACCCTTTAAATGTATTGAATGCGGAAAGAGTTTCAGTCGTAGTGGCAATCTTAGAACACATCACCGAACTCACACAGGGGAGAAACCATTCAAATGCATTGAATGTGGAAAGAGCTTCAGTAGTAGTGGATACCTTAGAATACATCAACGAACTCACACGGGGGAGAAACCATTTGAATGCATGGAGTGCGGAAAGAGCTTCAGTAGTAGTCGATACCTTAGAATACATCAACAAACACATACAGGGCAGAAACCATTTAAATGTATGGAGTGTGGAAAGAGCTTCAGACAGTGTGGAGACCTTAATATTCATGAGCGAATTTACACAGGTGAAAAGCCATATCAATGTATGCAGTGTTCCACTCAAGGTTCACTCTTTACTTCACATCAAGAAACTCATAAAGGCCGAAATCAATTTTAAATGCATGGAATCTGTGTGATGTTCTGGTGTTGGTATTTAAATTTGTATACACATATATATGTATTAAAGTATTGAAGGTCACATATACTGAATGTAGAAAAGAAGTTGCAAGTTGTTGCTAGATAAAAGGGGAGAGTGTGAATCTGGAATGCTTAAGGTGTGTGATGAATCTGTTGAGTTTTGACCTCCGCCCTTCAATGCCAAAATGATGGGCTGCCCTTGTCTTGTGGATCAGCATCTGTCGGCTCCAGGGAAATGGGATACCTCAGATGTTGGGAAACAACGCCCATAAGCCTCAGCCCATATGGCCAAGAATGATTGGAGTTGTAGTTCAAAAGCTCAAGGGTGGAAAATCTCATGTGTCTTACAACTTTTCATTATGAATAATTATAGGTAAAACTTTTGTTGACACAGAGCTCATTTTTAGCTTCCAGGAGCAGCTGGTCACTTCTGCTTTATAAACAAACCCAGATATATTGACACACTTTACATTAAAACCAAATTAAGGCAAAGATCAACCATTTCTTCTGCAAGCTGTTCCCCATCCAGTATTTCCCAGCTTCTGCCTTCTGAACTATGTTCCTCTGCAAACCACTGGTCCAAATCTATACAGTCCTCCTGCTCCTGGGAAGATTCAGAGGGAGGCTCCCACAAATGCGCCTCAGTGCAGCTCTCCTCAGCTGGGTCCCTGGTTAGGTTTTGGTTTAGGGGAGCAAGCATGGGCCTGGACCTTGGGTGGGGGCAAGGGGAGAAGGGAAGAGAAGTAGAGGGGATGCTTCTTTTTCTGCACAAGGCTAGTTCTTGTTTCTCCCAAGTATGCACCTGTAATCAGCGAGTGTGCATTTAGCAGGAGTGTATCCCTTTGTCTTGGAGTGCAAGATGATTCAGAAGGCCTTAGAGCAAAGCACGTGTATCGCATATGTTAAGTTGATTGCAGCCTTTTTTTAAATTAATATTCTTTATTGATTAAAAAATTTGCATTATACAAACATTATGTACAATCTCTTAACAGGTAGAAAAATAATAATAATAGAAAATAGAATCTTTATAAAGAAAGAAAAAAATAAAGAATTAACAAAGATAAGAAACCAAGAAATAATAGGAAGAAAAAAAGACAACGTTATTTACATAGTAAAACTACTCAACAACACAATCCTTCCCATCCTTCTCATTATACTGTTTACATTATATAATACCATTTCTTTCTGCTTTGTATATATTCTTTTGATCTTTTTCTTTACAAATATCATTCAATTTCTGCTCATATGGAGTTATTTGTGCAATAAAGTTTTACATAATTCTCAAATATTATCTATTCTCTAGTTGTTTTTTGTTTCAATATTCCTCTAACTGATCTTGTCAGTTTTGCTAATTGTAGTTATGAGGATCTGCCGATCTGTAATCTCTGGGAGCGTTTCATTTTTCCAGCTCCTTGCTATAAAGGTTCTAGCTGCTGTTATACCTTACATAAACAATGATCTTATAACTTTTTAAATTTCTGATGGTAAAATACCAAGTAGGAAAATCTTTGGCGTTTTGTTTTTTTTAAAGTAATTTTAAATAGTTTCTTAAACTCGTTATAAATACAGTGGTGCCTCGCAAGACGAAAAACGCGCAAGACGAAAGAGTTTTCCGTTTTTTGAGTCGTTCCGCAAGACGAATTTCCCTATGGGCTTGCTTCGCAAGATGAAACTTCTTGCGAGTTTGTTTCCTTTTTCTTAAAGCCGCTAAGCCGTTAATATCCGCTAAGCCGCTAATAGCCGTGCTTCGCAAGACGAAAAAACCGCAAGACGAAGAGACTCGCGGAACGGATTAATTTCGTCTTGCGAGGCACCACTGTATCATTCCAGTATTTGCCAATGGCTACACCGGTCCACCACATATGATAGTATGACCCCTCCTCTTTTTTACGTCAGGTTGATATTTTCCCTTTATACATTTTAGCAAGCTTTTTTGGGGTAAGATGCTATCTATATACCACTCCCTGCAAGGCCTTTCCCACCTGGCCTACGGGGCGGGGCCCAGACTCACCCAGCCCTACTATGTGAAATATGTATTCTGTAGTTGACCTTTGTAATGTGTTTTGAAATCTTTAAGGTAATAGTTTAGTTTTCTGTTACGTTGCTTTGACCGTATACTCTTTATTTCACATTTTCCACATTGTTTTATTTGCCGTATTTTTCGCTCTATAACACGCACCCGACCATAACACGCACATAGATTTTAGAGGAGGAAAACAAGGAAAAAAATATTCTAAACGAAACAGTGGATGTAGGATTTTTGTGGTTCATGCTGTGGCCACAGACATGTGATCTGATGGTGAGTTTGGGGTAGCCCAATGCAAAAATCCTGAGGATGCATGTGGATCTGTGCTTTGTAACCACGTTTTAAGTGGGGAGGGAAGGAAAGCACTCAAGGGACAAGGAGCATGCGTGGAGTGTGTGGAGAAGGATGCTGCTAATCATGCAGAAGAGGGGTTTTAGGGATGAAGGCTCCTCTCCTCTCCCTCTTTGCTCCTTTAAAGCAAGCAGGCTCTGCTTTTCTTCCTCCTCCCTGGCTCCCCCCCCCCCAGCTTAGCGAGCTGAAAATCTTTCCTGCTACTTAGCGAGCTGAGTGTTGAGGAGAGAGGGACAGAGAGCCTGCTTGCTTTAAAGGAGCCAACCGAACACTCGTGTAAGCGGCTCCTCTCCTCTCCCGCTTTGCTCCTTTAAAGAAGCAGGCTCTCTGTCCCTCTCTCCTCCCCTCTCAGCGGCTCTTCTCCCGCTTTGCTGTTTCAAAGCGAGCCACGGAGGAGGGAAGCATTCGCTCCGTAACACGCACAGACATTTCCCCTTACTTTCTAGGAGGAAAAAAATGTGTATCATGGAGCGAAAACTACGGTATGTTTTATTGATTTAGTATGCTGTAAATTGCTTTGAGGTTTTTCTTAAAATTATAAAGTGTTATAGAAATTAAATTTAAAAAGTATAGAGCAGGGATATCCAACATGGGGTTGCTCAGATGTTGGGCAACAACTCCCATAAGCCTCAGCCCATATGGTCAAGATTCATGAGAGGTGTAGTTCAAAAGCTCAAGGGTGCAAAATCTCACGTCTCTTACAACTTTTCATTACGAATAATTATAGGTAAAACTTTTGTTGATACAGAGCTCACTTTTAGGGAGCCGCTCGTCACCTCTGCCTTATAAACAAACCCAAAGATATTGACACAATTTACTTTAAAAGCAGATTTCAGAACAGAGGTAAACAAAAACTTTTTTTAAAAAAAAGACCTTTTTAACTTTACAAAACATTGTGTTCTCAATCCATGATTTGTTTTTCATATGTATAAAAATGTTTATTTCTTGGCCCACCTCCCATCACTGTGGGGAGAGCCTGGGGCACGGGATAAGAATGCAGGGTCGGCCTGACATCCATCAGTTCTCTTGTTCCAACAGCAGCCGTCCAGGCATTTCTGCAAAACTCACAATCAGGACATGATGGCGAGAGCCACCCTCTCTTTGTGAGGAAAACCCGTATACAAATAGCCAATTCAATTTCCTAGCTGCCAGCCTTTATGTGGCCAAAATGGAACCCTTCTTCCAAGGAAGAGAGGGAGGTACCAGTAACCTTGAGGCAGCTCCATTGGTTTCGTATGTCCAATAAATTTTTAGGTGGGGGGGGGGGGAAATAGCCAGAGCCATGCAAGGAGAACTGGACATGGTCAGTGGATACAGAAAACTGGGGGTGGGGCGCTGGTGGACAGCAGGAATGGAAAACTGGAGAGGGATTGATAGCAATGGAGTGTGCTGGAAAAGGGTAATGTTTTGGATCAGAAGCACTCAGTGCCTCAGCATTTTCATCCATGTCAGGCTGCTCTGGTGCACTGGAGACAGAGAGAGTACCTTGCCTTCAACTTCTTCTCAATGGCAGCATTCACCTCCCATCATCCACAGCCATAGATGACGATTGCTGAGCCTGATGGGGGTTGTAATTCAGCAACATCTGGAGGGCCAGAGGTTCCCACACTTACTTGCAGGCTCCGGCCTAAGACCGAGTTCATCAGAGTTGGGTCCTTGTTGACTAAGAGCGCCGGGGATGATGGGAGTTGTAGTCCAACAACATCTAGGGACCCAGGATTGAATGACACCGGCTTGTAGGATATATTGTTGCCTAGGCTAAGCAGTCCTGGGTCTTGGGAGGAGGCCACACGTATACCACCTTGAGTTTCATGATGGAAGAAAGGAAGGATATGGCAGCAGAAAAGTAGAATGTTTCTTAAATAAATCAAGGCCCATGGTTGCTTTTTGCTAAGCCCTGCTATATAGGCCCGCAGGACTCTGCCTCGTGTTGGATTTTGGGCAGAGGGGAGGTGTGTTGCCAGGATACTTTTTTCATCCTGCTTGCATTCTTTCTGTATAAAGAATGTAAATCATTTTAACTGATTTTAATAGCGTTCTGATACTGCTTTTAACTGCCGAGGGTGGGGCCTTATAGTGAAGGGTGGCAAAAAAATAATAATCTGAATACAGTGCTCTGCATTGGGATGCAAAAGAGGCAAGCTAGGATGAGTTTCGTTTGCCTAACTGGGCTCCCAAAATTGTGACACACAGCATGAGCGTCACAGAAGTGATTGAAAAGCAAAATGAAAGCTATTCAGTTACTTAACCTTGACCATAGCAGAAATGCATTTTCCCACCTTCCCTTGAAACAGCCTTGCCCTACAATGCTGTGTCACAAGCTGTCCATGGCCACGGTCCCAGATCTCAGAAGGCAGGCAGTGGGGAAGAGTGCTGTGTTGCCCTGTGAGGAACAGAAAACGGCACTGGAGGCTGCCATTGTGGGCTCCATTTGTTCACTGTCATCCCTGATTGCTTGCCTTCTCCACATCCACACCATATTTAAATCATTCTAGTACCACTTCAGTCAGTCATGGATTTCCCCAAAGCATTCTGGGAGCTGTAGTGAGTCTGGCTGGCTGCTGCTATTGCTGTTGCTGCATATCCCTGTTCCCTGTTTCTGTGTGTCTGTGAGGAGAATGCAGGACACTGCAAAAGACACAGGGTGCCATAAGGCAGAGTGATTATGCATGTAAATAGAGAGACTTCTGTTCAGGAGATTTCTGTATAAAGAACTCTTTATAGAGGGGGAAATGGGGACTAAGTGAGGTTGGAGTGGAACCGTGTTTGCATGAATATGACAATGTAAAATATGCTCCCCATTTAAATTTTTATTAAAATAATTCATTCAGTTACCCAGAAGAGTCATTAGGCTTTTTTTGCTGTAAGCTACTTACATACATTGTAAGAAGTGGGTCAGGAAACCCTTGATCCCACTCCTTAAAATACCGAATGGGACTCCTAAATATGCATAGGCCCAGGCTGCACAAAAACTGTTATTTTGTACTGCAGCCCACATCTCAGAATAACAGATAGGCACCATATTGAGATTTCTGTAACTGCTCCATACAGGGCATGTTATAAGGTGATAGTAAACCTGCTGCGTACATGTTATCTATGTGCTTTCTAGAGTGTGTTTGGGGGCTTAGAGGAAATTTCCTCAACTACAACCTAAAACGTCTTATTTACCTACCACATATTGCCTGCCTCTTAGGTGCAAAAAAAGTGGCAGCCCTAATTCCTAGACTGGCCCTTTGCAGGATCACATTCCATGGCTTTCCAATGAAGCTGCACTGAAGAATGTTAATGGATGAGAGAGGCTGTTGTTTTTTAAAATGTTTTTATTAAATTCTTGGTTACACCCAGAGTCCCTGTTTTCAAGTCACAGAATCCTTCAAACAAGTCAGTCCTATTCAGAGTGAGACAATACTGTTCTGGGCAATGGGGGGGGGGGGGAGAAAAGTGGGAAGAGAGAGGGAAGGAAAGTGGGAAAGAAATAAACATTTCATTCATTTCTATAGTATGTGAGCTTTTGTGTCAGCGTCAGGTAAACAAGTATTTTATTTTTATTGGCAGTGGGAGAGACCAGAGGGCTCAGGAAGGTGGTCGGTTACAGGATATTCGTCAAAGCAACGACCAATCTCTGTGGTGTTTCAGAGTGACCCCCAATGGCTGTTCACACATGCGAGGGAGCCATTGCCTGCTGCAGTCAACATGTGGCGACCGTGTGTGTCTAAAATCCCAGGAGGCAGAGACCCAAATCTGGACCGAGACAAGGGGATGGCAGATCTCTAGCTAGGGATTGACCTGTGGGTATGTTTAGAAAGGAAGGAAAGGATATATTATTTGATGATATCCATACTAACTTGTGTTATCAAGTTCTCTATCTTAGCATAATTCAAACATTCTCCTTTTCAAATTTGCACAACGGTAAGCTTGTTGCAGGCTCGTCTTGTAGCCTTATGAGGCTTTGCCCTCGGGTGGGAAAAGTATTGCGCCTGGGAAAGGGAAGTGGGAGTCAACAGACACTCAAGGAATAGTTTCGGAGAAAAGGCTTTTATTTCTACCATCCATGAACTGGTAGAAGGAGCAAGTGTGATAAGTCACAAAAAGCATGCACGAGTTCACAATCATGTGCACAAGATCCGTCCCCCTTTCTCCTCCTCCCAGAGTCCTGCCCCATGAGTTCCTCTGAGCATGAACAGAAAGCTGTCTTGGGACTATTGGACTCTTGGCGCCCTTCCCAGGAAAAGGGGAATGAGAGTGGTTCAGCATGTCCAGAGATGTTGCAACTAGAATGAGATCAGATTCAGTTTCTCAGACCTGCTATGAACAGAGCCTATTCACTAGCCTTTAAAAGTAACATTTTGCCTATGCACAGCATCTTGTGATAGAGCAGAGGAGAGCAGAGAAAAGCTGTTTTGGATTTTTAGAAGACAAAAGGAGTTTTGGACAGTTTTGAGGCCTGGTGTGATTATTGAAGCCTGGGGTGATTTCACAGACAGGATTTGGGTATCCTGTCCCTTCAGTCTGAGCCTCACTAATTAAGATTCCTGATAAGATCCCTTGTTATCCCTCTTTAAAAGTGCAGACACGACAATCTTATTAAAATCAATATACAGGTAGTTCATTCATTTTCTTTTTGTTTTATGTTTTTTTTATAACTTTTATTTTGCTTTAAACAGGTACATATAAATATAAACAACCAAAATTACATAGGAAAATTCTATAATCTAAGGGAGTTAGTCCCAAGTGACTGCGACTGAGCAGTCATTTCTCCTAACACATAGAAAAAAAACAAAATGGAGAAGAAAGAATGAAGCACACGGAGCATTGTGCTCCTCCACCCAGAATAGGCCACACCTATTTCAAGTCACATGTAGAGGAAGCGCTTGTCCCAGCTCAGGAGGAAACAGGAAGTTTTCTCCTGTGTGGCACAAAGCATCCCCTAGCATGTCCACTCTAGGAATGTTGTACCTGACTGCTACGAATTTCATATCCCACAGACCCAAGCTCCTTCTGCCCGCTGACTAGCAAAGTCATGTTGTTGTTTAGTCGTGTCCGACTCTTCGTGACCCCCTGGACCAGAGCACGCCAGGCACTCCTGTCTTCCACTGCCTCCCGCAGTTTGGTCAAACTCATGCTGGTAGCTTCGAGAACACTGTCCAACCATCTCGCCCTCTGTCGCCCCCTTCTCCTTGTGCCCTCCATCTTTCCCAGCATCAGTGTCTTCTCCAGGGAGTCTTCTCTTCTCATGAGGTGGCCAAAGTACTGGAGCCTCAACTTCACAATCTGCCCTTCCAGTGAGCACTCAGGGCTGATTTCCTTAAGAATGGATAGGTTTGATCTTTTTGCAGTCCATGGGACCCTCAAGAGTCTCCTCCAGCACCATAATTCAAAAGCATCAATTCTTCGGCGATCAGCCTTCTTGATGTCCAGCTCATGTCCCCCACAAAAAAAGCCCACCCTAAGATTCCTTCTCCTTTCGCTCTCCAATTTTACAAAGGCAAACTCCTATTATGCAAAAAATGGCTTAATAAAAAATTGTGGTGTTGCCCTCATTGTGAATAAGTGAGGTTCATAGACACAGAATGAAAGAGTTGGAGGGGGCTAAGTGGGTCATCTAGCCGAACCCCCTGCGATGCAGGAATCTTTTTGACGAGGTGGGGCTCGAACCCACAACCCCGAGAGTCTCATGCTCTACCAACTGAGTTATCCCAGGACTCAGATCAAATTCAGCCGGTAGGATTGCAATGAATCGGGAGCAAAGCTTTTGTATGAATATATTACCTCAAGTTATTCTGATGCTCCCAAATGCACTGGTACAAATAAATTTTCAGATTGAACAAGTGGTATAATTACTGTTGTTGTTGTTCTCCAGGAAAGTTGGATGACTTGCAGCAAAATATAAAAACATAATAAGACATTGTAGCACCCTGCTTGTGGTTAACGCTTAGCTGGAATGAAATATTCAACGCAGCAATAGAGAAATTAAAATAATAATTTATTTGTCAGACAAATAAATGAGAGGCACAGTGGTATATGGTTACCAAGCTCTGGCCTGGCCTCCTGCCATTATGGCCAGCACTTATATTTCCTTAATCCAGCCCCCTTTGCTCCTCCTTTGGCTGCATCTGTCCAACCAGCCTGGTTGGATTTCCTATTGGCTGATTGCTATAACTAATCACAAAAAGATACACCCATTTCCTTCTATCCTTATAAGGGAGACAAAGAGCTATATATAAATGACAAATAAGTAATAATATATCTTACATGTGTCTCAACAAGGAATATTAATTACCAGCTCACCTCTTGCCCTCTTCGCCCTATTGCCTTCTAAAACAAATGGTTAATCTTAAATTTTTATCTTAAACATATGTCAAGGATCTTGAGTTTCACATCAACATTGAAAGATCTCCTTCATTTTGAAGGTTTCTAAACAAATGTCTGACAACTATATATCAGGAGCGCCCAGATAGCGTCTTCTTGTCTGGCAGGGGGGGGCTACGCTGGTGACTGACTTAATTTCAGGATAAATACAACTCTTACAACTATATGAAATAAGAATCTAGCATTTCTTAAATCCTTTGCATAATTACATTTAAGCCAATATATTTAAGCTAATATATTTCATACATTATCATAGGTAACCTTTTAAAAGAATAAAGCTTCTCAAAATAGAAAGGAAGGAACTCAGTAAAAAACAGGTTTTAAAAGAAACCTCTTCAGTTCACCCCCCCTTTTCACCCTCCTTTCCAGCCTCAAAATAAAATAGGAAGAAGCTTCTTCTTCCCCAGCCAAGCCAGTTGCCTTTCCCAACATTTATTGCTCTTTTTAACTCTCTCTGTTTAAGAAAGAAACTGCTTTTAGAAGATTTCCTAAAAATGCTCTCTTTTTCTGTCAGCTAGATGTTTTTTTTCCCATTTGCCTCTGGCCTTAGAAAATACAGCTCAAGGTTTAAGAGAGGCCCATAGTATCATTTTACTGTTTACCCACTCTTAATTATGTAGGGTCTGTGTAACCTTGGTCTTCAGCCTGTAATTCCAGCTTTTACGACTTTGAGAATTGTTTTCTGCTATAAATCAAGGGGGGCCCCTTGTCTTAGGAGAATGGCCAAGGTTTTCTAAGCAGCTGGTCTCCTGCCTGGCATGAAACATTTGTGAATTTAAGCCCATTTTAGACTTTATGAACCTGATCAAAATATAAGTCAATATAGACCTTGATTAAAAATGCAGTCTATATTCAGATGCCACATTCCCCCCTTTCAAGCTCAAGGACCTTGCTTCACACCAAGGTCCTTGATAGCTTGATCTTATGCCACATTCCTGAGGTAAGGCTCTGTATAGGGCCATGATATGAGGTAAAGTTTCATTTGAAACCATCTTGCTAATTGTACTTCTAAAACATGAAATGATACATGGCATCATACATAAAACCATTACCACTACTGTCAAGAAAAACAAGCAAGACAATAGTATCCCTTTGAGTCCTGTGACATTAGGTAACCAATTGGTGAGCCATCCCATATCCCATCCTTCCCTGTGGCCAACACACGGATTGCCTCACCATTATCAGAAATGTTAAAGCAACAGGCATTCCCTGTCAAGTTCAAGACTCCACATAGACCTCCCTGCTTGGCAAGTACATAATCCATTCCCATTTTCAGCTGCAAAATGGGGCTCTACTTTCATCCAACTGTTGTGCAATAAGTCTCAAACTCTGGGCCGTTGCATTGGTTACAAGTTCCTCTACTGCTTGTAATTGAATTATTCTGTTTAGATTATAAATAGGATCCCGTGCCCCTTGTATGAGCTCACCAGGATTCCAGGAGGCAGGATCATAATAGGCTATAATGCGCTCTGGCGGCCAATCATCAGTACCGCTCCAACTTTGGGTACTTCCTCCTGCTATACGAGAAATATCAGCATTCCTTCGTGTTCGCTTAGCTGAACTAGTGGGCAAATCCACATTGGTGGTAATACCCATCCCAGGAAACAAGTCCCACTCCATTTGGAAGGGAGTTTCTTGTATGCCCATTCTCCACATATCCACCACAACCATCGGGTCTGAGGTTTTTGGTACGTGGAGTACAGAAGGCGAAAATATCAAAAGAGGTAGAGAGTTCACAGTGCAGTATGTTAGATTGCCTTTTTCTGTCACAGTTGTGTTCCATACCACTTTCCATGCATGAATAAAAGGAGGTGCACAGGGCAAGGTATTCCGAGTTCGATAGGTAGTACCGTGTGCCCAGGTATGACTATTCTTAATATAATCCCAAGTATAGTGACAATGAGAAGAGCCTATCATAGTAGAATCAGCTGCATCTGATGATTTATGTACACAGAATTCCCCTTGTACAGGTATAACTCGTAATGGTTTAGTTGAGTTCCATCCGGGGAAATTCTGTATTTCTGTTTGGTGTGGCATTTCGCTTACCATACCAATGGCATCTAATGGTATCGGTAATAAGGGCATACCTCCCTCTGAATCATCTGGCCCAAGAGAGCAAACAAGGCAATTGGTCCTATTTGCAACATTGGCTACCATTTCAGCTAAACCTACCCACATATTGTGGTCATGGCTGAATCCATATTTAGCAAATTTGGTCAGATTCAAGGACCCTTCCCCTTCCCAAGGGATCAGGATTAATAATAAAATCATGTTGATGTCTAGCATATGCATTCCTTCCACAAAAGATTACCTTATTGTGATAGCATAAAACTATTAGTCCCAATATAATTCCCCCAGTGACAGAAATGGGGAACCACCAAAACCAAAACATATATCCCAAGGATCCCCAATGTGTAATATCTCTGATAATTGTTCCACAAGGGGGCAGTCAATCAATTGTATAAGAGAATCTTCCCTTTCACAATCGCTGGTTCAGATGCTCCTCAAGCTTCAGGCGTGCGCAGGTCAGCCAGCTTCCAGATTGTGGCTGCAGCAGGCCGGTCGTCTAATGTTGCCCGTGACCTAGCCCGTTCCCCGTAGGGCTAGATACAGGGGTTTTTGGAGAGAGTCAGTTTTAAAGGATTAAAGGGGTCACCTTTGCACGTCCAACTGCCTTCGGACTTCTTCAAACGGGAGTGATGAATCCAGGGGGTCACCTCAGCTACCTTCACCGCTGTTGGAGTAGAGAGCAAGACGGTGTAAGGTCCACGCCACTTAGGTGCAAGTGGATCACGTTTCCACTCTTTCACCCATATGCTATGCCAGCCTGGAGCTGATGAATCTGCTCAGCAATGCTGCACGGCGTGTGCTTGAGGGCCCACCTGTTAAGATAAAAAAACAAACAAACACGGGAGAGAGACAAAAACACGGGAGAGAGATTGCACTTGTCCCTGTGTCACATGGTCTCCTATTTGTTTGAGGTCAGTTGGAATATCCTGAACAAAGGAGGGCGGCCTCCCATACAGGAGCTCAAAAGGTGACAACTTAAGTCTTTTTGTGGGTAACACATCTACCCTCCTGAGACTTTAGACATATTAGTGGGCTTCTGGCATGCCCTGCAGATACCTTGCACAAGCGTCTGGCGGTAGGTGGTAAGCCTGGCCAGGTGAATCGCATTGTTTGGATCCCAATTAGGATCTTCCAAGGGAAAGTTGTCCTGGAGATGACGGTCAATATTATAAATATTTCCCACTCTGGCCTGCTCACGCAAATATATCTGTGCCTTTTCAATTATGTCTCTCCTTTCCTCAGTGGTGAAGAGAGTATTCAGGAGCTGGCGACAATCTGTCCAAGTAGGACTATGAGTATTTACTATTGAGGTCACGAAGTCCATCATAGTCTGAGGTTTTTCTGCGAAAGATGGGGCGTTTTCCAATTCATCAGACTGTAGTTGTGAATGGAATACATTGCAGGGTCGAAGTTCGAGGTGGCCGTGGTCCAGGTTGCCCATTAACCAGCACAGGCTCCTCAAGTGCATCAAATACTCTTCTAAGAGGGGCTACTACGTGACCTTTTTCTTCACTTTGCTCTAGGGGCCTCAAATCATAGGGGATGGTATTTGTCCCAAGGCGTTCTTTTAGCAGCTTAATACGCCTGGCTGTATTGCTTGCTGACCGATTAAGGTCTCCCTGTAACTTCTGTAATAATTCTCTAGGACTTGGATGTACAGGGGTTTGGGGTAGGCAATCAGTTGTTCCACTAAAAGAGACTGTAGATGGAGTTCTACTGGGACTCACAGATGGAATAACCACTTCTGCTTGGGCTTCATTATAGGACTCCAATGCCTCCTGAAGATATTTATCATAATCTATCAAGGAGTCAAGTTCTGTGTCTCTACCCCCATTATTCGTTCAACTTTCTTGCCTTGGGGTTACAACTGGTGGAGGGTTTGAATTAGGCTCCCTTCGATGTGGAGCATAGAGTGGAGGTGGAAACACCTCTTCCTCTGGTCCCTCAAAAATGGGTTTGAGTTTATTTGGCAAGATTCCTTTCCTAGCTTCGGCTTTTACAGCCAATAATTTGCATCGTTGGACTTTGCATTCCCTTATCCATGGAGGATTTTTATTTAATGTGCTCAGCCAGGAATCTATATATGAAAATTGTTCTGGGCACCCTCCAGTTTCTTTGGTGATGTTAGACCAAAGTTTGCTTACTAAATTTATATCAAAGGTTCCCTGAGATGGCCATTCAGTATTTTGTTTTGGCCATTCTAGTTCACATAACGTTCTCAAGCGCTCTGGCGTCATTTTGACTCCATATGCCCCTGAGAAGGCTTTCTTAAAATTATTTAACATACATTCAAGAGGTGTATTTCCCCCCTTTGAACCCCCAACTCCCATTGTATGGCCCTGTGAAGTATCCACTCAGTCACTCACACACACACCTTACTGGGAAACGAAGTAGTACTCACTCCACACTTAGGTCAGTTACACATTGTACTTTCTCACACATGCAATGTGCTAGATACTTCAACCACACTCTACCTCCCAATCTTCCCTTTTCCCTACACCAGATCACCATCTGATGTACCCGGCCACCTAGCGTACTCAGTTCCCCTTTACTGAGACGCAGAAGTTTGATCAGGACTTCTCTTCCTCCCAATTAATTGGAGGGCCAAAACCCTTTAGTGCACTTACCCTTAGCTGGTTCCGTTTCCCCCCGGTCCGTCGCCGTCGGTGGGCAGGGTATCAGACAGACGAGACTGCTGCGTTCCCCTGGAAAAAATTTTTCCATTGCGCGCTGGGTAGGCAGTGTGGTCCTCTGTCTTGTACCCCGTCCAGTAAGGCGAAGGGGCTGCGTTCCAGCAGACCACTGATCCGAGTCACGGCACCATAAAATGTAGCACCCTGCTTGTGGTTAACGCTTAGCTGGAATGAAATATTCAACGCAGCAATAGAGAAATTAAAATAATAATTTATTTGTCAGACAAATAAATGAGAGGCACAGTGGTATATGGTTACCAAGCTCTGGCCTGGCCTCCTGCCATTATGGCCAGCACTTATATTTCCTTAATCCAGCCCCCTTTGCTCCTCCTTTGGCTGCATCTGTCCAACCAGCCTGGTTGGATTTCCTATTGGCTGATTGCTATAACTAATCACAAAAAGATACACCCATTTCCTTCTATCCTTATAAGGGAGACAAAGAGCTATATATAAATGACAAATAAGTAATAATATATCTTACATGTGTCTCAACAAGGAATATTAATTACCAGCTCACCTCTTGCCCTCTTCGCCCTATTGCCTTCTAAAACAAATGGTTAATCTTAAATTTTTATCTTAAACATATGTCAAGGATCTTGAGTTTCACATCAACATTGAAAGATCTCCTTCATTTTGAAGGTTTCTAAACAAATGTCTGACAACTATATATCAGGAGCGCCCAGATAGCGTCTTCTTGTCTGGCAGGGGGGGGCTACGCTGGTGACTGACTTAATTTCAGGATAAATACAACTCTTACAACTATATGAAATAAGAATCTAGCATTTCTTAAATCCTTTGCATAATTACATTTAAGCCAATATATTTAAGCTAATATATTTCATACATTATCATAGGTAACCTTTTAAAAGAATAAAGCTTCTCAAAATAGAAAGGAAGGAACTCAGTAAAAAACAGGTTTTAAAAGAAACCTCTTCAGTTCACCCCCCCTTTTCACCCTCCTTTCCAGCCTCAAAATAAAATAGGAAGAAGCTTCTTCTTCCCCAGCCAAGCCAGTTGCCTTTCCCAACATTTATTGCTCTTTTTAACTCTCTCTGTTTAAGAAAGAAACTGCTTTTAGAAGATTTCCTAAAAATGCTCTCTTTTTCTGTCAGCTAGATGTTTTTTTTCCCATTTGCCTCTGGCCTTAGAAAATACAGCTCAAGGTTTAAGAGAGGCCCATAGTATCATTTTACTGTTTACCCACTCTTAATTATGTAGGGTCTGTGTAACCTTGGTCTTCAGCCTGTAATTCCAGCTTTTACGACTTTGAGAATTGTTTTCTGCTATAAATCAAGGGGGGCCCCTTGTCTTAGGAGAATGGCCAAGGTTTTCTAAGCAGCTGGTCTCCTGCCTGGCATGAAACATTTGTGAATTTAAGCCCATTTTAGACTTTATGAACCTGATCAAAATATAAGTCAATATAGACCTTGATTAAAAATGCAGTCTATATTCAGATGCCACAACATCAGACATTAAAAATGTCCTGATTCTGCTTCTTTGACAGAAGCCGACAAATTTAGGACAGATGCTCTATATCACGGGTGTCAAACACAAGGCCCGCAGGCTGAATCCGGCCCGCCAGACCTCGTCATGTGGCCCGTGTAGCCGCCGCCGGCCTTCACCTTTTATTCTTGCTTTTTTTTCTCGCTACTGCCTCTCTTTTGAACGCTGCCCATGTGATTTTTAATACCGGCTCGCCAGTCTCCGCCCACGGGGCCTCCTCGGACCAATGTGCGTCGGGGGGTGGGGCTGGGAGCGCCTGGGGCTCCGGGGCCGTGGCTCCGCTCCGGCAGTAGGAGAGAGGGGAGCGGAGGTGACGGAGCTGCTCCCCGGGACTTCCTTCCGCTTGCGCCGAGCTCCTCGTCCAGCAGCTCCGGAGTCCTGCTGTAGCTCGGAGGGAATTGAAACGCGGGTGGGTGGGAAAGGGGTTGCAGGAGGACCGACCCCGGGGTCAGTGCGCGATCCAGCCCCTGTTTGCTTACTATGGGGTGGGTGGGAAAAGGGTAGGAGAGGGATGGCTGCGCCCTCAGAGCATTTCTGGCCCTGCGGGAGGAGCCTTGGAGCGGCCGGTGGATGGACGTGTGGCGGAACGTGGGAGAGGCTGAGAGGGGACTTCTACCATGGATGCTTCAGTGGAGATTGCTGCATCGCAGGGGGTTGGACTAAAGGACCTTTGGGGGTCCCGTCTGACTACAATTCTGTGGTTCTCGCTGAGGAAGTGCGGCAGGGTCGGGAGGAGGGCGCGGTGCCCGAGAGAGAGGGGAGGGAAAGAAAGAGAGAGAGAGAGAGAGAGAGAGAAGGAAGGAAGGAAGGAAGGAAGGAAGGAAGGAAGGAAGGAAGGAAGGAAGGGCCTTCAATCACTTTAAGGGGGGGACGTCTGGAGGAGCCAGGAAGTGAGAGCTCACCCTAAAGAGCAGTGCACAGGCGATAGTGGTGATGGGTCTTGCTTGCCTTTTTACAAGCTTGGACGTGAGGGGTTTTTGCAGGTGGGTTGACACCAAAATATGAGGCAGAGCAGGTTGGCGTGGAAAGGAACAGAGACTTTAAAGCAGGTGATCTGGAGAAGAGAGCTGTGTGTCTAGTGAGGGGTTGGGGGGGTGAAGGATCCAAGGCAAGTTCAGGGTTGCCACTCCTTCTTTCCCTCCCCCTTGGCAAGAGGTGTAAGCAGAAATCCAGCAATCGAAGGAATAGGGAGAATGGCACCCTGCTGGATTTCGTGCTGTTAAAAGGGTGCAGAGCAGGTGCCAAGGAAAAGGTGGCAACCTTTGGGAAGTGGACTGGGGGGAGCGCAGGAAAAAAGAGATGGTTGGGGAGGAAGGGTGCCTGTGGGAGTAGAATCGAGGACTGCTCACTCGCTCTTTTAAAAACCGGGATTGGGGGGCAAAATCTATGGGACGAAGAGAAGTTATGAGGGGCTGGTAGAGAATTGCACCTGAGGTTGGATTCTGGGGGCGGGGGGTATGGAGAAACCAGAGCAAAAAAACTGGGAGAAGATGGTGTGGGGGGTGCTGTGTGGGTTGCACAGAGAGATAATTGGGAGTGTTGGTGGGGGGAATTGAAGGGAGCTCAGGGGAGAGGCTGAATGGCAGCAAAGTGATGTAGGCAGAGTGTGAGTGAATGAGACATTAACAAAGCAAGGAGGGTCTTGTATTTGTGGAGGAGTAAAACGGCTGACGAATGTGTGTGAAAAGCCGAATGCCCTGGGAGGAATGGAGACAAAGAAAAGCTGAGCCTCTGTTAACGAAACGCAGCAAATTAGCAACAGTTAAAATCGTGGTTGTGTAACTATTGTCCCTAAAATATCACAAAACACGTTCAAACAATCAAGCTGTGCGATCAAGTTATTAAAGTGACTTCATCTCAAGCATCAAAGTTTGTTTTCTCTCCCACCCACCCACCCAAAATGGCCCTATCACCAGCTAATTTGTCCAGAAATAAATCAGTGGCCACAGTTATTCCAATCAGGTAGTGAGACACAGATCATGAAAGGCACAAATTCTGTTCCTTATAGCCTCCATCATCCTATGTCCATCTTCAAACTAGAGGTGGAATCATCTTACGCAGGATATTTTAGAGTTCCACACCTACTCGTGAGGAGATTTCACCCCTCCCATACCCAAGAATCTCCTGATTATCTCCTGATGGTCTCTGCTGACTCTCCAGAGAGCAGGAGGCGTGTCCTGCTATCTACTTATTCTGCCCAGCACCACATCTGAGTGTGTGTGAGTGAGAGAGAGTCAGTCAGTCAGTCAGTGTATCGGAGAGAGAGTGAGTGTTAGAGATCGTGTCTAGAGATAAGGTTGCTGCTAAGAGCAGCTGCAGACTCTCAGTGTAGCATTGATTTATGCTTAGAATATTCAGCTCTGTATATAGTTTTGTATCATAGTTGTAGTTACAGAATAAAAGGAAGATATCTTACAGAGCTGCTCTCCGAGTGGTTTATACTCTGCAAGACTCTGCAAAACTCTGCTGCGCAACGACTGTATTATTGAGACAGTGAATCCGGTGCTCTCAGCTCTAAGCTGTGAGTCCACAGCACTGTGACCTGTTCCTGTGAGAAAGGAGGTCTCTGGCGGTGCTACCCAGCTCGCCTAGCCCAGTTGGGGTTGAGGTGCATGAGTCCAGTTGGTGCACTGGCTCAAGGGCGATGCTGACAACTCGTGTCCTCATATCACTAAATGTTTAATTGAATATGGAGTTTCTATCAGTATGTATTTCTGAGAATGGGGGAAATGTCTACTCATTTCTCTCTTCTCCCCTCCTGAGAAATTTGCAGTTGGAAACATACAGAATTATTTTGTGTGCATAAGCCAATGTGTGCCTCTCATGTAATGTGTCTATAGCCAGTTTTTCTCATCTGTGCATTTTGTTGCTATAAACAGGCATGGTGCTGTTTTAATTCTGTGCATTATTGTTTCTTTTAGGGTCCAGTGAGGACCTGGATAGCTGAGTTGGTTAGAGGGGTAGTGCTGATAACACCAAGGTTGCAGCTTCTATCCCAAAGCTCAACAACTTTGGGGTAAAATTGTGAAAAAAGAAAAAAGCTAAACAACTTCAATCCTTAAAAAAGGTCAACAACTTTGGTCGGCCCTCACGCATGTTCACTTCATCAAATCTGGCCCTCTTTGAAAAAAGTTTGGGCACCCCTGCTCTATATCAACTCAATGACAGGGAACCAGGCAGCGGGCCTTCTTGGTAGTGGCACCCACTCTGGAATGCTCTCCCGTCAGATGTCCAGGAAATAAGCATCTATCTGACTTTTATAAGACATCTGAAGGCAGCCCTGTATGGAGAAGCTTTCATTGGAGCTGTTTCATTGGTTTTTAAAAAATATTCTGTTGGGAGCTGCCCTAGTGGCTGGGGAAACCCAGCCAGATGAGCAGGTATAAATAATGTTGTTGTAATAGTAATATTATTATGCTTAATTGATAGCAGTTCCCGGAAGCCGCCGGAGGGGAGAGATGCTCTTGGGCTCCAATCCTATGCTGTAGCTTCACAGAAAAAGCTCCCTTTCTTTTACAGAGAATTTCCAGCATTCGCTGCTGATGTTGCTTGATTTCTAAACTGCTTGATTTTCAGGAGTTGTTATCTCTAGTTTTGGAGCTGAAACCAATTTGGGGCTTTTCTCCTTCTGGGGGTTTCCCCCTTTGCGCTCCATTCCAGCTGCTTCAGTTTAACACCGGAGCTGTAATTGAGCTAAAATCACTGTGTGTGTGTTTGTGTGCTTTCCTTCCAGCACCATTTAACCTTAAAAAAAAAAAAAGATGCCCAGGTGCAGCAAATTGCCACAGCCATTCCGGGAGCACCTTTGGAGCCTTGGGAACGTGATGTCCTGAAGGGAGTATTAGCTTCAGGAGCCCCGTCCATGCTTAGATCTTATAAAAAGGCTTGGGTGGACTTTATGGAGTTTCAAGGCAAATTTGTAAATATAATAATAATAATAATAATAATAATAATAATAGTAAAAAAAAAAGCTAGCCTTGACATACCTCAAGGCCAATTAAAAAATCCTAGGCTTGACACACCTCCTACCAAGGCTGAAGCTCTGCAATACTTGGTACATTGGAGGGTGCTGGGTCGTGCAGCAAAGACTCTTAAACATCCAGTAGGCGGCAATCTCCTTTTTCTGTAAGGTTGTTTAATCCAGAGACCCTGGTGTAGCCTTCTTAGTGTGAAGGGCACTGTAGGGCTGGCACAGGCTGCAGCCTCCTAAAAGTGATGGTAGAAGGCCCTTAACTTATGACATTCTATGCCAATTCCTAAATAAATAAATAAATAATAAAATAAAAATAAAAATTAAGAAGTATCTGTTGGTCCGAGGACAAGGTCCAGCTATTTACAGCTGCATACTCCATTGCCTTTGGCGCTATGCGCAGTGGCGAAGTAGTTTGTAAGGGCCAACCAGATTCTGCTGCCCGGGGTAGTTTGAGAGACCTGACCTTGTTCAGATCCAATTTAGTCCTGCATGTCCAATGTTCCAAAACCGATCAGCAGTAAAGGACACTAAACATTTCATGTACGTGATACCAACATCTCAGGTCCATTCCTCAAACATTGGGATGGCTCCGGCTTTGCATGGCATCAGTCCACGCGCGTTATGCGAAGGGCGATTGCTGCCTGCGGTTTACCCTCAGCTGAATTCGCGGTTAACTCCTTTAGGATTGGGGCCGCCACCACAGCAGTGCATTTGGGACTCTCAGCTGAAAGGATGAAGGACTTGGGGGCAGTGGAAGTCTGATGCATTTAAGGGATATATTCGTAAGACCGTGTGACTGATCACAGTATACCTGACCTGGCTTTGTTACCTTCTTTTGCTTTCAGGTGACGTTGTGGTGCACATTTGGATCATAGGCCCTGCACCGTCCACTGGGATAGAAACCATGCCGTTAACGGGGACCTAGGGTGCAGGAGCTATGAGGGCGCGCATCTGGATAATCGGGCACAGCATTGTGCATTGGGCCAGGGTCCGCGCCATCAATTCCGGTCTCGGGCCGCACCTTAACTACATCAATATATCTTGGATCTCTCGGAGGGGAATGCGCTGGGCCGAAATGTTGCCCGCAATTAGGGCCAGAGCGGCAGCGGAGGGCCCCCCAGATGCTTTAGTTATCCAGTTAGGCGAAAATGAGTTAGCTTACAGAAAGGCAGTCGACTTGATGTGGCATATCTTTAGTGACTTTGAGGAACTTAAGGCCTCTTACCCAAACGTCACTATTATTTTCTTTGGGCCTCGTTGATGGAGAGGCGGGTTTGGAGAGATTGCAGGTGCCCGATAGCCATAAATAGGGCTAGAAAAGCCTTGGATCGGGTGGTGGTGCGTAGAGTGGCAGCCCTGGGTGGGAGGGTCATTGACCACCCGGGGATATGTTTCAACTGTGAGGCCCTCTACCGGCTTGATGGCGTGCATCTTTCGGATGCGGTAAATGATATTTGGCTGATGGCGTGCATCTCTCGGATGCTGGAAATGATATTTGGCTGATGGATATAGCAAAGGGGATAAGGGATTGGTTTCAGGCAGGAGAGTATTGGCGGTGAGCGATTGCTCGTGTGGCGGTTAGGCATTGGTAAGGGGTTAAGAGGAGGGGGGGGAGGAACGCCATCACCACGCCTGGGGGGGCGTGACCCTGTCCGAAGCCTATGGAGGTGGGGGCCAAAAGCACGCCCCCCCAGCGGTGACGGGGAGCTCCTAGTTGACGTGCCTCAGCAGGAGACTCCCCCTCTATGGTGTTAACCCTTCCCGTGTCTCCAGCAAATGGGCTGGAGCCGGATAGGACCAATGCCTAAGCCAATGCCTCTCATTCCTGAATTCAATAAAGTTGTGGCCTAATTCGCCCATTTAACCTTAAATTATGGTGTCTTGTGTCTTTATTTATCCTGGTGTGGGGCGGGAACTCGCCACGCAATGCTGAGATTACTGCAGTGCAGGGGGTTGGACTCGATGACTCTCAGGATCCCCTTCCACCTCTACGTTTCTATGATTCTAACAGGGTGCGGGACTAGATGGGATTGATCAAACTACAGGGCTCTTCATGTGATCTGTGTGTGTGTGTGCATGCAGACGAACGTGTGTGTGTGTGTGAGAGAGAGAGAGAGAACCTTCAGGCAGAGGCCCCGTCTCTTATTTGCAACCAGGATGAATGAGCTGCAATACCCCCACACTTGACCCACCGCTTCCCTGCCTGCTCTGTCTCCACCCCCAACCCCAATTATGGGTATTGCATTGCATTGCATTGCACACAAACACCCCCCAAAGCACCCCAAGGCGCTTTGCACTCAGCGGATTCCTTGCAGGACAAGGACAGTGCAGGACGGCAGAGGGGGCGGGTCAGCTGTTCTGCTTAAGCCGCGCCCCCTTTCCAAGGCAGTATCGAACAGCCGCCCCTCCCCCAGCAGCTTCCACTCTCTGCCTTCAATCTTTAAGGCAACGAGCATCTGTTCCCTGTACTTGAAGCCCAGGTTCCCTCCCTCCTCTCCCCATTGGCTGGGTACTGCAAGGTTTTCCCCTGACAATTATCCCCCGGAAATATCCTGCCTCCCAGGAGGGGGCTCCCATTCCCGCCCCCGCTGTCCAGGGTCGCTGCTGCTGCCAGGATTTCGGGTGAGTGCAAAGCCAGCTGCGGTGAAGGAGGGAAGGGGCTTGGCAAGGGGTGGGGGGTCCAGGATGAGAAGCCCCGGGACGGGGAGAAGAAGAGAAGGGAGGAAAGGGAGCTGTTTCTCTTAATGGGGCCTTGAAGGTGGAGGGGTGTGTGTTCCGTTGTGGAAAGAGAGAAGCTTCTTCCTGCTTGGATCTGGGGCAATGGGAGTTGCAGGGAAGGAGGCGGGAAAGGGGAGAGGGTTGGGCATTGCAGACCAGCCTCGCCATAGTAGTAGTAGTAGTAATAATAATAATAATAATAATAATAATAATAAAATAAATAAATAAATAAATAAATAAATGCATGCATGCATGCATGCATGCATGCATGCATGCTATTTATACCCCGCCCCCATTGTGCGGCTTCCAACAAAATAAGAAACACCAAAAACATCCAAACATCCAAGTCTTCCGTTTTGTAGAGGAGATGGGGACATGGATTGCTGGATGGCAGAGGGAGAAAGAGGAAAAGATGGGGAGGAAAACAAAGGCAGGGGGGTCCTGGCAGGAAGAAGGAAGGGGTGAGGCCTTCTCCAAAGAGCTCTTTGTTCTTGAACTCCTTGCATAAAGTAGTGGGGGCAGGTTTGATGAGGCCCTAAGCTACTGGAGGTAATGGGGCCTTTTATATGTCCAGCTGTTCTTTATCAACAACAAATTGTTGCTGTTTTTTGTGTTGAATATAGGCTGTATGGTAATTTATGGACCTAATAGGTATTTAAAACCATTTGCACATAACAGAGTATGTATTTTCTCAAAGTAATTGTTGAACTGAAATACAATTACGAAGTATATTAATAGTGAAATAATTATTAAGCTCTAACTTAAAATGATTTTGTTATTCATAACAAACTTAATAATGCAAACACATTGGCATTTGGCAATAACAAAAGTTCCTTTAGAAACACAATTTACAAAGACTCCTGATCTAGTCTAGAAACTTGCTATAATAATAGGTGTAAATATATGATGCAAACTACTAATAATTATAAATAGCATTATTAATATGAAATTAAATGTTATAACCTGTACGATGCAATTGTAGTTAATACAATGCATTTTTTTATATAAGTATCAATATTACCATAATAGTCCACATTCTTCATTGGGACAGCAGACCTTTGTACCCTGTTACACTTAGTGAGTGTAAAAGACAGTATTTCTAGTAATATGTTGCATTTATAAATAATACCAATACTGTACACACCTGTACATTAAAATTATTTTACAGGACTAATTGTATTAATGCATCTACCCAGTACCCATTCAACTGTATAATTTTATCATGATTCATTGTGTACTGTGTATACAAACAGTACACAAACATGATCTAAATTACAATACTTTCCTTCTTGCCTTTGCCAAAGCAAAGTCACTCATGATATCATCAAATGATAAACTGCTTAGCTTGTCACTTTCTATGTACATGAGGCTGAAGTAACATAATTTATCTTGAGACATTGTTGTTCCAAATTCATTTTTTATCCTCTTCAGTCAAGAAACGGATCTTTACAAATGGCTTTGAGAGCACTGTCCAACTATCTCGTCCTCTGCATATAAGTTAAATACCGTATTTTTCGCCCTATAGGATGCACTTCTTCCCCTCCAAAAATGAAGGGGAAATGTGTGTGCGTCCTATGGGGCAAATGCAGGCTTTCGCGGAAGCCTGGAAAGCGAGGAGGGGTCGGTGTGCACCGACCCCTCTCGCTCTCCAGGCTTCAGGAGAGCCGCAGCGCCAGCCCCACAAGGTCGGGTGACAGCGGGCAGGCGGAACGCCGCCATCCCACTGTCTCCTAATGTGGTTTGGAGGCTGACGGCAGGGGGATGCGTGCTTCTCCCCGCCGCCAGCCCCGCAAGCTCCGGGGGCAGCTGGGAGGCGCAGCGCGTCTTCCCGCTGTCCCCAGACCACAAGCGCCGGGGGTGGAAAATAATTCCCCCCCCCTTTATTTCCCCCCAAAAAAACTTGGTGTGTCCTATGGGGCGAAAAATACGGTAGACAAGGAGAAAATATACAGCCTTGTCGTACTCCTTTCCCAATTTTTAGCCAATCAGTTGTTCCATATCCAGTTCTAACTGTTGCTTCTTGTCCCACATAGAGATTTCTCAGGAGACAGATGAGGTGGTCAGGCACTCCCATTTCTTTAAGAACTTGCCATAGTTTGCTGTGGTCCACACAGTCAAAGGCTTTTACGTAGTCAATGAAGCAGAAGTAGATGTTTTTCTGGAACTCTTTAGCTTTCTCCCTAATCCAGCGCATGTTTGCAATTTGGTCTCTGGTTCCTCTGCCCCTCCAAAATCCAGCTTGCACTTCTGGGTGTTCTCAGTCTACATACTCCTTAAGCCTGCCTTGTAGAATTTTAAGCATAACCTTGCTAGCGTGTGAAATGAGCGCAATTGTGCAGTACTTGGAGCATTCTTTGGCGCTGCCCTTCTTTGGCATTGCGTTCTAGACTGATCTTCTCTGATCCTCTGGCCACTGCTGAGTTTTCCAAACTTGCTGGCATATTGAGTGTAGCACCTTAACAGTATCATCTTTTAAATAGTTCCGCTGGAACGTCATCACTTCCACTGGCCTTGTTATTAGCAGTGGTTTCTAAGGCCCATTTGACGTCACTCTCCAGGATGTCTGGCTCAAGGTCATCAGTCACACTACCTGGGGTGTATGGGACATCCATATCTTCCTGGCATAATTCCTCTGTGTATTCTTGCCACCTCTTCTTGATGTCTTCTGCTTCTGTAAGGTCCTTACTACTTTTGTCCTTTATTATGGTAATCTTTGCATAAAATGTTCCTTTAATATCTCCAATTTTCTTGAACAGATCTCTGGTATTTCCCATTCTATTGTTTCCCTCTATTTCTTTGCACTGCTCTTTTAAGAAGTCCCTCTTGTCTCTCCTTGCTATTTGTTAGAAGTCTGCATTCAGTTTCCTGTATCTTTAACTATCTCCCTTGCATTTTGCTTGCCTTCTGTCCCCCACGGTTTGTAAAGCCTCATTGGACAACCACTTTTCTTTCTTGAATTTCCTTTTCATTGGGATGGTTTTCATTGCTGCCTCCTGTATGATGCTTCGAGCCTCCAACCATAGTTCTTCAGGCACTCTGTCCACCAAATCTAAATCCTTAAATCTGTTCCTCTCTTCCACTGTGTATTCATAAGGGATTTGATTTAGATTGTATCTTACTGAACCAGTGGTTTTCCCTGCTTTCTTCAGTTTAAGCTTGAATTTTGCTCTAAGAAGCTGATGATCTGAGCCACAGTCAGCTCCAGGTCTCGTTTTTGCTCACTGTATAGAACTTCTCCATCTTTGGCTGCAAAGAATATAATCAATTTAATTTCGATGCTGCCCATCTGGTGATGTGCATGTGTAGAGTCATCTCATGTGTTGTTGGAAAAGAGTGTTTGTTATGACCAGCTTGTTTTCTTGACAGAACTCTATTAGCCTTTGCACTGCTTCGTTTTGAACTCCAAGGTCAAACTTGCCAGTTGTTCCTTTTATCTCTTTGACTCCCTACTTTAGCATTCCAACCCCCAGGATGAGAAGAACATCCTTCTTTTGTGTCAGTTCTAGAAGGTGTTGTAAGTCTTCCTAGAATTGGTCAAGTTCAGTTTCTTCAGCATTGGTAAGGTAAAGGGACCCCTGACCATTAGGTCCAGTCATGGCCTACTCTGGGGTTGGGGCGCTCATCTTGCTTTACTGGCCGAGTGAGCTGGCATTTGTCTGCAGACAGTTATGTGGCCAGCATGACTAAGCCGCTTCTGGCGAACCAGAGCAGCGCACGGAAACGCCGTTTACCTTCCCGCTGAAGTGGTACCTATTTATCTACTTGCACTTTGACATGCTTTTGAACTGCTAGGTTGGCAGGAGCAGGGACCGAGCAAGTGAGCGATCTAGGCATATTAGCATATCTTTTTTTGAGCAAAATTTTGCCATATATTCATCAAAAAATTTCCACCCCTTTTTAAGTTTTTGATTCGACTCATTTCTTATTATAGCAGTTAATTTTGCCAGAATTAAATATTCATTTAGTTTACAAATCCATTCCACGTTTGTGGGTATTGTTTTTGACTTCCACCTAGCAGCAATCAGTATTCTAGCAGCTGTACTTGCATACGGAAAATCCCCCCCCCCCCCGGTATCTCATCATCTGTCAATCCAAGGAGATATGTCTCTGGTTTGTTTGTTATTGATATTTTCAACATCTTCTTTGATTCTTCGTATACTGCTATCCAAAATTTCTTAATTTCCTCACACCTCCACCACATATGTGGTCCAGGCAGTGGTATTTATATAATTTATCTGTTGTTTTGGGTCGATTATGAGACCTTTGAAGGCCCTGCCCCCTTTCCGCAAGAACTTCTGCACATGTTCCTATTTCTAACAAGCACTGGCTATTTCTGCTGAATATGTTCTGATGCCTACCGCGTTCTTTTACGTTGTGATGGTGTGCATGTTGGTAAGCTGTGTTATATGCAGCCATTTGCATCATGTGGCAACTCATGTTCCAGCTTTCAGCTGTATCTTTGTGATTCTCATATTAGCTGTATTTCTGCCCCAACTGGGGGGCGGCAACTTGCAAAATAATCAGTTTCATAAAGCACAGGCTACCATAACTTAGAATCACACTCAAGGATTTAAAGGGGTACACATTATCACATTTATTGTGGCCCTTTGGGCAACCGCCACAAGGCCACTACTGCCCATACCATGCCAGCCTTGGGAAGGGAGAAGGGACAGGCAGACGGAAGGAATTGCCAAAGGTGTTTGAAAATGGGTGGAGGCTCTTTGGAAGCGGGTGCCCAATAGGGGCTTCTACAGGGGCAGCAGACTGTCGGGCAGAATCCCTACAGGAGCTCTGAGACTCCATTTGCTTCTTCCTTCCACCCAGGAAGTTACAACATGCCCTGGCTTCTGCGCTCCTAAAAAAATGAACCTGCAAACCTGGTCAGGATGGATGGAGGAAGATGGACAGGTGACCTGCTCAAGCTGTCTCCTGCATCCCTCCCTACGACCTCTGAGCATCCCCTCCCGGGACCCTCAGAGAAATCTGGTGAGTTCCAGGGGAGAGGAGATGGGGACATGGATGGCTGGATGGTGGAGGGAAAAAGAGGAAAAGATGGAGAGGAGACCAAAGGCAGGAAGGGTCAGGCAGGAAGAAGGAAGGAAGGAAGGAAGGAAGGAAGGAAGGAAGGAAGGGGTGAGGCCTTCTCCAAAGCAGCTCTTTGTTTTTGGAATCCCTTTCATAAAGTAGTGGGGGCAGATTTTCTTCCTCTGTGCTTTTAAATTTCTAGTGTTGTTTCCAATGCAGGATTTAAGTGACAATAATGATGTACACCAATCCAGAAAAATGGGTGAAGGGGGCTATGGAAATGCTTCCCGTCATTAATTATACTTCATATATTTAAATAGTTTATGTTACTTTTATTTTTCTAAAGACTGAGTCAGAGTGATACATTCCACCAGCATCAAAATGCAGTAGATGCATGTACCTCCCCAGTCTGGTGGACTTTCGGGACAAAGGACCTGTTATCATGATAAACAGTTCCTCTGGCTGGAGTCTGTTCACATAGACTTGGGCATATGAAGACCAAGGGTGGCCAGTATTATAAGCGAATTGTGTAAACATGCCAGTCTTACAGTCAGGGTTTGTATGTGAGTGGGATAATAATTTATAGCGCCCCTGTAATTGTGTTCATGCATAAGCTGACATGGAGAGACTGTGGTACAACCTTGGTACAAATTTCAAATTAAGTGCACAAAACCAACAAAGAGACAGTGACTGCCAGCAACTAGGATAGCTTGAAAAAAAGGATTAGGCTGGTGTCTGTGCTCTGCCCTTGCGGTCCTAGGCAATAATGCTTCTTAATACTAGTTTCTGGAAAGCACAGGAGGGCAGAGGGCTCTTGGCCTGAAATCTTGCTTGCTGGTTTCCCCCAGGCATCTGCTTGGCCACTTTGAAAACAGGATGCTGGACTAGGTGGGCCTTTTCCCAATCCAGCAGGCTCTGTTTAGGTCCTAATATGTTGTAATATTTTTACACTTACATGTGGCATAAGAGTATTTCAGTTTTACTTCTTACTCATAGGAGAGACTGCTGTTGGAGCCTGAGATCATTTCCTTATAAGACAAATGTGTCTTATAAGCCAGTTCCACCGTAGATCTCTACTATAAAATGATGCTGCTCTCTTAAGTGTGAATGGAGTGATCATGGGTTGCTCTTGCCATTATCTCATCTTTATTCCTAAAAATTTGGAACATGGAGACAGTGGACAATGGAGTGAAAATAAGAAAAGGTGCAAATGGGAATTCACATGTGTTCAGTTCCTTTCATGTCTTCCTTAAAAGTCTAACAGGATTCTCTCTCCCCCCTCCCCTCCCCACTCCCAAACAGGCGAGGAAGATGACAGTCAGAATTCTACGGAGCCATCTGTGAATTCATTGGGAAGAACAAAGAAACAGTTTAAATGCAGGGAATGTGGAATGTGCTTTAGTCACTGTGGAAGAATGAGGATACACCAACAAACTCACACAGGAGAGAAACCATTTGAATGTGTGGAGTGTGGAAAGAGCTACAGTCAAAGTAGAAACCTTAGAATACATCAACGAACTCACACGGGGGAGAAACCGTTTAAATGCATTGAATGTGGAAAGAGCTTCAGTCAAAGTGGAAACCTTAGAAAACACCAACAAACTCACACGGGGGAGAAACCATTTAAATGCATTGAATGTGGAAAGAGCTTCAGTCAAAGTGGAAACCTTAGAATACATCAACGAATTCACACAGAGGAGAAACCATGTAAATGTATTGAATGTGGAAAGAGCTTCAGGCAGAGCGGAGCCCTTAGAGTACACCAACGAAATCACACAAGGGAGAAACCATTTAAATGCATTGAATGTGGAAAGAGCATCATTGATAGTGTAACACTTAGAAGACATCAACGAACTCACACGGGGGAGAAACCATTTAAATGCACTGAATGTGGAAAGAGCTTCATTCATAGTGGAAAGAACTTGAGTTCTAGTGGAGCCCTTAGAACACATCAACGAACTCACACGGGGGGGAAACCATGTCAATGCATTGAATGTGGAAAGAGCTTTAGTTCTAGTGGAGCCCTTAGAAGACATCAACAAACTCACACTGGGGAGAAACCGTTTGAATGTATGGAGTGTGGAAAGAGCTTCAGTGAAAGTGGAACACTTAGAAGACATCAACGAACTCACACTGGGGAGAAACCATTTAAATGCATTGAATGTGGTAAGAGCTTCAGTTCTACTGGAGGCCTTAGAAGACATCAACAAACTCACACGGGGGAGAAACCATTTAAATGCATTGAATGTGGAAAGAGCTTCATTGAGAATGGAACACTTAGAAGACACCAACGAACTCACACGGGGGAGAAACCATTTAAATGCACTGAATGTGGAAAGAGCTTCAGTGAAAGTAGAAACCGTAGAATACATCAACGAATTCACACAGAGGAGAAACCATGTAAATGTATTGAATGTGGAAAGAGCTTCAGGCATAGCGGAGCCCTTAGAATACACCAACGAACTCACACGGGGGAGAAACCATTTTAATGCATTGAATGTGGAAAGAGCTTCATTGATAGTGGAACACTTAGAAGACATCAACGAACTCACACGGGGGAGAAACAACGGGGGAGAGTGTGAATCTGGAATGCTCAAGGTGTGTGATGAATCTGTTGAGTTTTGACCTCTGCCCTTCACTGCCAGAATGATGGGTTGCCCTTGTCTTGTGGATCAGCATCTGTTAGGCTGCAGGGAATTGGCTTCCTTCCCCCCTTGGCCGTAGATAAGCAGAACAAAGGAAAAGGAGTCTTCTTACCAGTTAGAAACTTTAATGATTCCAGCGAGAGAACAAAGAACCCGTCTTCACACGAATGGCAGTGCTCCCAATGAAGAAGTCCACCCCCTCACATCCCTAGTCACCCAGGTCACTTCTGCATCTTGTAACCTGGGCTCGTACCCTCTGTGCTTTCTGTCCTGCCACTTTTGCAGCTCTCCCTGACCTTGGGGAAAGCGGATGGATGCTTTCCAGAGACAGTGAATCTGTTAACTCTCCCCCCGCACCGGAGTTTCTTCTGCAAGCTGTTCCCCATCCAGTATTTCCCAGCTTCTGCCTTCTGAACTATGTTCCTCTGCAAACCACTGTTCCAAATCTATACAGTCCTGCTCCTAGGAAGATTAAGGGGGATTGGGAGGCTCCCACCATTGTGCCTCAGTGCAGCTCTCCTCAGCACAATCCCTGGAGACTGTGGTTAGGTTTTGGTTTAGGGGAGAAAGCGTGGGCCTGGGTGTAGGCCGGGGGGGGGGGGAATAAAGGTAGAGATTTACAAGGGATGCTTCTTTTTCTGCGGAAGGCTGGTTTTAAGTGTTGTACATTTATTAGGAGGGAATGAATGTTGCATGCTTGTTTCAACGGCACAAGACACATCATATGGGGACTTCTGGCGAGGCAAAATGGCGGGTGCCACGGCGGCAGCAGCTCCTGAAGCCAGCCAGAGTCAACTGCGCTACCAGGCTGGCTGCAGGGTGCTGAGACTGCCGCTGACGCTTCCACTGCTGAGGAGGAACTGGGGTAACCACTGACCCCCCCCCACGACCCAAATCGAGCCAGGAGCGAGGAAAACCCTGGAGCCAAGTCAGGGAGAAGAAGGAGAAGGAAGAGAGAGAAAGAAAGAGGAAGGAGAAAAAAGAGGGGATCCCCGACCTTGCCATGCCACTGCTGCCGCTGAGGAGCAGAGGGAGGAGAGCACTGGGAGGGCAAGGACACGTGACCGAACCCAGGCCCGACCTGAGCCTACTCCACTCCAAGAGAGCAGGCCAGGGCCCAGAGGAAGGCTGCACGACAGAGGAGACCACAGAAGAGATTACTTCTTAATTTTTCTTTAAAAATAAAGGTAAAGGTAAAGGTACCCCTGCCCGTACGGGCCAGTCTTGCCAGACTCTAGGGTTGTGCGCTCATCTCACTCTATAGGCCGGGAGCCAGTGCTGTCCGCAGACACTTCCGGGTCACGTGGCCAGCGTGACAAGCTGCATCTGGCAAGCCAGGGCAGCACACGGAACACCGTTTACCTTCCCACTAGTAAGCGGTCCCTATTTATCTACTTGCACCCGAAGGTGCTTTCGAACTGCTAGGTTCCAGGCGCTGGGACCGAACGACAGGAGCGCACCCCGCCGCAGGGATTCGAACCGCCGACCTTTCGATCGGCAAGTCCTAGGTGCTGAGGCTTTAACCCACAGCGCCACCTGCATCCCACCTGCGTTCTTTAAAAATAGCGTTTTAAAATTCACTTTTTTCTCTCTTTTTTTAAAAAAAGTGTCCCCAGATTGCTACTCTGACTTTGAAGATGGGCACTGGAAGTGGCACATGCTTCTGCTAAAAGCAGATCTAGGGAAGATTAAGTTAATTGCAGCCTTAAACACACTTGGGTCCCATTAGAGAGGATTCTCATGAGGCCGGAGGAACATCGCCCGGCTGTGAGGCGTGAAGGCCACTCCCTGCAAGGCCTTTCCCACCTGGCCCTGGGGGCGGGACCCAGACTCACCCAGCCCTACTATGTTAAATTTGTATTCTGTAGTTGACCTCCTTTGTAATGTTTTACTTTGAAATCTTTTAAGGTAATATTTTAGTTTTCTGTTATATTGCTTTGACAGTATACTCTATACAGTAGTAAGTTGGGATAAAAACACCTCGGGTGACAAACACTTCAGGTTACAAACTCCACTAACCTGGAGGTAGTACCTCGGGTTGAGAACTTTACCTCAGGATGAGAACGGAAACTGCACGGCGGCAGCAGAAGGCCCCATTAGCTAAAGTGGTACCTCAAGTTAAGAACAGTTTCAGGTTAAGAATGGACCTCCAGAACCAATTAAGTTCTTAACCCAAGGCACCACTGTATTTCACTCTTTTCAAATTGTTTTATTTATGTTTTATTGATTTAACATGCTGTAAACCGCTTTGAGGTTTTTCTTAAAAATATAAAGCAGTATAGAAATGAAATAAATAACAATAAAGTATAGAGCATGGATATCCAACATGGGGTTGCTCACATGTTGGGCAACAACTCTTACAAGCCTCAGCCCGTACGGCCAAGGTTGATGGGAGTTGTAGTTCAAAAGCTCAGGGGTTTAAAATCTCATGTTTCTTACAACTTGTCATCATGAATAATTTTAGGTAAAACTTTTGTTGATACAGAATTCATTTTTAGCTTCCAGGAGCAGCTGGTCACTTCTGCTTTATAAACAAACCCAAATATATTGAAACACTTTACATTAAAACCAAATTTCAGAACAGATACAAACATAATTTTTCTAAAAAAACCACATACCTTTTTTTTTACTTTACAAACCATTATCTTCTCAATCCAAGATTTGCTTTTCATGTGTATAAAAATACTTTGTTAGCAGAAAAAAAAGTACAGAAAAAAAAGTTACAATAAAAGCATTATCAGCATTTAAAAATAAATGCTAGTGGTTGTTCAAGGCATTGAGTTACAAATGAAGGCAAAGATCAACCATTGCTAGGTAGAGCCTGGAGACATAATCCTAGAATCAACCCCTGCCCCCCCCCCCACAGCCCGCTTTTGCCTGTAAATGTATTTGATTCAAAGATCATATAAATCATATTTTTTGACATTAATTCTGATGGGCGCAGGCGAGTTTAAAGGCAACCAAAGTATGGAGATATATTTGGGTTTGAGAGGCAGGTGGTCCACTGCTGGACGGCCATCTTGACCAGAACCTTTCTCAAGGCCTTGTCTTCTTCAGCCCAGGTAGGCCTTGGAATTAAGAATGCTTTGAATTAATGCGACAGAAGCAAGAGGATGGGCAATGAATTCTGATGGCTTGCTTGGAACAGAAATGTATTTGGAAGACACTGTGCTGAAGAGGTATATTTGCAAAAAGCAAAAAAAACCTCACAGCCCACTTCACAAATTAAAGCAACCTTAACAAACTACAGCTCCCAGAATTCTTTGGGGGAAGCCATGACTGTTTAAAGTGGTATAGTGCCCTTGAAGGACAGAGATGCCTCAGCTTTCTAAATCTTGGTTGCCAACCTCATCTCTGATGCCAAGCCAGGTCTAGAGGTGTGAGGCTGCATGTCTTCTGCCGCAACTGATTCCTGTATAAAATATACACCACGGTTGGGTTGAAACGGCACTCTTTACACTTACCTGGTTTGCACATGGTGTTAATGTGCCAAGGGTGGAGAACCTCAGACCCGGGGGGGCCAAATGCACATGTGGTCTGTGGTCCTCTGAATTCACTGCTCTGAATCCATGGCTCTGCTTCGCCCCTTAGCCAGCCGGGATGTACCTTTCAACTCTTGACAATGCCTCCTCCCTCTTTGGTAGAGGGCAGATAGTTGTGTGTGTATCAGATATAACTTCCTCTAGAAAGGCAAAAGTTGCGCTCCTTGTTTGACCCACCTTTGCCTCTCTCACCTTGCCCAGCCCTGGCATGTGGCCCCTGGAAGGCGATCCGGGAGGGAATCTGGCCCTTGGTCTGAAAAACAGTGGAAGCTTCCAAACTGACAGTTGCGCAAGAGCATGCAAACCTAAGGCCTGCCCACATCCCACTGAACTATGCTAGGCTATGACTTCTGTCATTCCTGGCCATTGGCCACGCCAGTAGGGGCTAATGGGAGTTGGAGTAAAGGAATGGTTGAGGGAACTATGGATATAGTATGAAAAAATAAAGACGTTCAGAGAGGTGTTACTACAGCTGTAGGGCTTGTGCACATTTCCCTTCCCTTTGATGGGATCTCAGCACTCGAGATGCTGTTTAGATTTGTTTATCACCATCACCCCCCTCCCATTTGCTAGTGGATTCATTGCTACAGAGTTCTTGTGTATATACAGTAGTGGCATACAGGTACTACTGGCAGTGTTGATTGTCCCCCCCCCCCCCATTTATTGCTTTATTTGTCAGGACTGAAAGCAAAGCAAAGAACTTCCCCTCCTTACAAATTAAAACTGCCTTCCACTTTTCCTCAGTATTTCCTGTGCAGAATATGGCTTTCACATCCGTAGTGTACATTTGGCAGGCATCTAAAGTACATGGTCGTCGTCCCCCCACCCGGAGTGGTCAAATGGGAGGTATTCTTTGACAGCGTGTCTGTCTTGCTGCTGCTGCTGCTGCTGCTGCATGTCACTGTTCCCTGTTTCTGTGTATCTGTGAGGAGAATACAGGACACTGCAAAAGACACAGGGTGTTATGAAGGTGCAATAAGCCAGACAGAGAGTGGTCCCTCCCTATAATGTAAATAGAGAGGCTTCTTTTCAGGAGATTTCTGTATGAAGAACACTTTGCTGAGGTGTAAGTGGGGACTAAGTGAGGTTGGAGTGGAACCATGTTTGCATGAACATGAGAATGTAAAATATGCTCTCCATTTAGATAGTTATTAAAATAATTTATTCATTTACCCAGAAGAGTCATTAGGCTTTTTTTTGCTGTAAGCTGCTTCCTACATTGTAAGAGTGGGTCATGAGACCCTTGATCCCTCCTTGAAATACAATCTGAACCAAATGGGTGAGGCAGTGAAGAGTTTATTGATTACAACACGTTCTTGCAAGAGGGCGAGGTCCACAGTAGCTGATGTTCCCTATACTGGAAGCCCAGCTTCCCTCCCTCGTCTCCCCATTGGCTGGCCCTGCAAGGTTTTCCTCCCCCCCAGTTATCAAAGGAAAGGAAAGAGGCGGGGGGGGGGGGAGAAACTTCTCCTTCCTCGCCAGAGTCACCTGACTTCCGGCTTCATCAGCGGAGATAAAATCGGGGCTTGCAAAGGAGGGAGGGAAGGGGTCTGCTTCGTCCTAATTAAGCGGGGTCCCTCCTTGCCTCCCAGGCGGGGGCTCCCATTCCTGGCCCTGCTGCCCAGGGTCGCTGCAGCTGCTGCCGCGTCAGGATTTTGGGTGAGTGCAAAGCCAGCGGCGGGGAAGGAGGGAAGGGGCTTGGCAAAGGGGTCCAGGATGAGAAGCCCCTGGACGGGGAGGAAAGAGAAGGGAGGAAAGGGAGCTGTTTTTCTTAATGGGGCCTTGAAGGTTGCGGGGGGGGGGGGGTCCCGTTGTGGAAAGAGAGAAGCTTCTTCCTGCCCGGATCTGGTGCAAAGGGATTTGCCTGGAAGGAGGCGGGGAAGGGAAGAGGCTTGGGCATTGATGGGCAGGTTAATAATAATAATAATAATAATAATAATAATACCTGTGTATCTGAAGAAGTGTGCATGCACACGAAAGCTCATACCAAGAACTAACTTAGTTGGTCTTTAAGGTGCTACTGGAAGGAATTTTTTTTGTTTTGACTATGGCAGACCAACACGGCTACCTATCTGTAATAATAATACCTGCCCCTCTGGCTGGGTTTCCAGTGTGGCTTACAACTTAGATAAACCATAATAAAAGATCAAACGTTAAAACCTTCCCAGTACAGGGCTGCCTCCAGATGTCTTCTAAAAGTCAGATAGTTGTTTATTTGAAATTGGAAGGGAGGGCTTTCCACAGGGAGGGCGCCACCACCGAGAAGGCCCTCTGCCTGGTTCCCTGTAACCTCGCTTCTTGCAGGGAGGGAACTGGCAGAAGACCCTCGGAAGTGAACCTCAGTGTCCTTCCTTCCTTCTCTTTAGACACCAGGCAAAAGCATTCCTCTTCTCCCAGGCATTGGGCTCATTAAACAATCTATGGCCTGTCCAGTTAACATGGGTTTAGCCCAGTCTGATTTTGTAGTGACTGCGTCTCCTTATACCTCTTCCAAAATTTAGAAATGCCCCCTTTGGTTAAGTTTCTGCCAATTTTTCTTCTAATATCTTCATAACTGTAGCCTTGTTCACTTAATAGTACTATTTTACATCCCTTTCTAGGTGACCAGTCAACTCTTTGTGCCATTTATTTAATTTTATTACGTTTTACAAGCTCACTAAATGAAAAAAACCTCAACCAACTTGATAGCAATCGCAAAACACATTTTTTTAAAAAATATTTTTATTGAATTTTCAAATTATAACAACAAATTTCCACAAATCTTAATTGAACAATTTCTATATCCGTATTTCTCCCCTCCCTCCTCTTTGGCTTCCCCCATATTTCTGTATTGATTTATTAAACAAATTCTATACTCTGCTGATTTTGCTTCTTATATAGTTGTCAAAACCTGCCAAAGAGTCCATATCTTTATACTGTCTTTTTCTATAGTTTATAAATGGTTCCCACTCTTTTTTTAAATCGATGTTGTCTCTCTCATGTATTCTCTCTGTCGGCTTAGCCAGTTCCGCGTAGTCCATAAGCTTGGTTTGCCATGCTTCCTTTGTTGGCGTTTTCTGTTTTCCATACTTGTGCTAATAAAATTCTTGTTGCTGTTGTCACATACATAAACTATGTCCAATTTCCCTCTCATGTATCATGATCTAAAATTAGAAGCAGGAAAGATTCTGGTTTTTAAACAAAGGGTTTCTTCAACATTTTTTTCAGTTCATTATATATCATTTCCCAGTATTCTTTAACCTTCTTGCATTCCCACCATACATGAAAAAAGTACCACCTTTCTCTTTACATCTCCAACATATCTTGGATCCTGTTTTATACATTTTTCCAGTTTTTCCAGTGTGATATACCATCTATATATCATTTTCAAATACAGTGGTACCTCAGGTTACATACGCTTCAGGATACAGACTCTGCTAACCCAGAAATAGTACCTTAGGTTAATAACTTTGCTTCAGGATGAGAACAGAAATTGTGCTCCGGCGGCGCAGCAGCAGCAGGAGGCCCCATTAGCTGAAGTGGTGCGTCAGGTTAAGAACAGTTTCAGGTTAAGAATGGACCGCTGGAATGAATTACCGTATTTTTCGCTCTATAAGACGCACCTGACCATAACACGCACATCGTTTTTAGAGGAGGAAAACAAGGGAAAAAACATTCTGAATGAAACAGTGGATGTATCATTTTTGTGCTTCATGCTGTGGACACAGACATGTGATCTGATGGTGAATTTGGGGTGACCCAATGCAAAAATCCTGAGAATCCCTGTGGATCCATGTTTTGTAACCACGTTTTTGCACCATTGCAGCCCCAGGCAACAGTGGGTGCGTGATTTTGGGGGGGCAGTCTCTAGCCATGGACATGCTATGTGATCTGATGGTGAATTTGGGGTGACCCAATGCAAAGATCCTGAGGATCCATGTAGATCCATGCTTTGTAACCACATTTTTGCACCATTGCAGCCCCAGGCAACAGTGGGTGCGTGATTTTTGGGGGACAGGCTGTAGCCATGGACATGCTATGTGATCTGATGGTGAATTTGGGGTGACCCAATGCAAAGATCCTGAGGATCCATGCTTTTTAACCACATTTTAAGTGGGGAGGGAAGGAAAAACACAGAAGGGACAAGGAGCAGGAGAGGGGTGTGCAGAGAAGCAGCTGGCTAAGAATGCAGGAGAGGGGTATAACGGGAGGGGAGAAAGGAAGGCAAAAGTTTTCCCTCACCTACCCACCCAAGCCAGCCAGCTTGCGCTCTCTCTCTCTCTCCCTCTCCCTCCTGCATGTTTTCAGCAGCACCAGAGCACAGAGAGGACACTCTGCTTTCCCCTCTGCTTGCCTGGAGGGGAGGGGCTTTCCCTGCTCTTTGTTCCGTTTGAGCAAAAACAGCAAGGAAACAGAGGAGGGTGGGCAGTAAGACCCTGAGGCAGGTTTCCCTTCTCCGAGATGCGCGATTTGATGTTTGCCTGATTTATTTTTTTTTGCCTCCCCTTGCGCCATTTGGCTCCAGGGACCACACATTCGCTCAATAACATGCACAGACATTTCCCCTTCCTTTTTAGGAGAAAAAAAATCTGCGTGTTATAGAGGGTGAAATATGGTAAATACTTAACCCAAGGTACCACTGTAATTTTCTCTTAATGATATACAATCTGTAAACTTTACATTTGTTTTCATAAACTTTCCCATTCCTCCAACTGTATATTAAGCCCAACATCCTGAGCCCATTTTATTTGGGCTGATTTTACCTTCTCATCTAAAGTCTCTCCATATAGCAAAATGTTATATGCTCTCTTCAATAATTTGGTATTTCCCTCCACAATTTCCTTTTGAAAGTTTGAGATAGTATAGCTGAACCCCCTTTTATTATCTTCTTTAAATTGCTCATTAATTTGTCTGTGATGCAACCAACTTTGTAAAGTACCTTTCAAGTTTTCATAACTTTTAAATTTCAAACCTTTCTCTTCTATTAACAAATCTCTATATGTTGGCCACTTTCCTTTTTTTATCACCCCTCCAGCTACACAGGGTCTAATCCTGCCAGACTTTGGTGGATGTCTCAAAAAATTCCAAGTTGTTGGATATTCAAATTGCAGAGCTTGTCAAAACTGAGAGGCAACTATTTACAAATCCTGTTCTTTCAGCAAAGCAGAAATTTTAGGGTTAAAAATACATTTGCTTTCACTCAGAGGCTGTAATTTAGATTTTTGGGGGCTTTCATCTCATTCATCTCATTCCATCTTATTCACAAAACGTCTCTGCAGGGTTCTCTGAATAGCAGAAGTACGGCTTCCATTTTTAATACTTCTCACTTTGAAGTTCAAATTGAATTTAAGTCCAAATATTTAAATTCCTCTCCAAAAGCTTCTTTTTCTTTTACCTTATAACAGAAGATCTGTCACTTCAGAGGGCGGCTTTTAGGCTTCGGATATTCAGGTGTGCGTTGGAGCCGACAGCCCACCTCGACCGTCTTCTCCTCCCTGATGCAATTGCGGGAGCCGGTTTGACGGGAGACCTGGGGCTCAGCTGGACCCCGTTGCAGCCCCACTCTTCTGCAGAGTTTTGTGCGGGAGGCTTTTTTTAGCCCCTAAACCTCTCCTCGGTGGCCTGAAATCCCCCTAAGGGCTCTGTCTTACTCCAGCCCGGAAGCCCGCAATCACAAAGTCAACTCTTTGTGACGTTTATTTTATTTTATTACATTTTACAAGTTCACTAACTGAAAGAACAAAAAAATCCCCAACCAACTTGATTGCAATCACATAACACACTGACAAATGTCCTGCTTATTTATGTTGCAATCCTTCCTCAAAGTTGTTGTATTACATTCTACTTTAAATTACAGTGGTACTTTAAATTACAGTGGTCTGTTCTTAACCTGAAACTGTTCTTAACCTGAAGCACCACTTTAGCTAATGGGGCCTCCTGCTGCCGCCGTGCCGCCAGAGCACAATTTCTGTTCTCATTCTGAAGCAAAGTTCTTAACCCGAGGTACTATTTCTGGGTTAGCGGAGTCTGTAACCTGAAGCGTCTGTAACCTGAAGTACCACTATATATTTCCGTTGATATATAATTTTATGGTATTACTCCCAAGAAGGGGGGTATTATGAGCCATCAAACCCCAGAAAAACACCTTCTCCAAGGTTTCCACAATTTTGACCACTAGTGTATGTTGTCTTCTAGGTCCAAAGACACACATGCACACACAGATAGCATGAGCAAGCAGGGCTCCAAAGTGCAGCCATTGTCGGAGACCTTAGAATACATCAACGAACTCACACAGGAGAGAAACGGTTTAAATGTCTCGAATGTGGAAAGAGCTACAGTCGTAGTGGTCACCTTAGAATACACCAACGAACTCATTGGCGCCGACTCCATGGGGCCTGAGGGGGCCCGAGCCCCCTCAAAAATTGGTTTGGGGGGCTCTGCCCCCCAATAATTTAAGAAAATTATTAGTTATATTATGCTTTGTAAAATCACAAAATTATGTTGGTATTTTTTATTTTCCTTGTTTGACGATAGTTACCTTTTAAAATACATTCAATAATGAGTTAAAACAAAGCCACTCCCGATCTAGAGAGGGGGTGGGGTTGCGGGCTCTCGACCCATCAACAATCTCGCGGGGCTGGCGATAATTTATGGACCTAATAGGTATCTCAAACCATTTGCACAGAACAGCGTATGTATTTTCTCAAAGTAATTGTTGAACTGAAATACAATTACGAAGTATATTAATAGTGAAATAATTATTAAGCTCTAACTTAAAATGATTTTGTTATTCATAACAAACTTAATAATGCAAACACATTGGCATTTGGCAATAACAAAAGTTCCTTTAGAAACACAATTTACAAAGAATCCTAATCTAGTCCTAGAAACTTGCTATAATAATAGGTGTAAATATATGATGCAAACTACTAATAATTATAAATAGCATTATTAATATGAAATTAAGTGTGATAACCTGTACAATGCAATTGTAGTTAATACAATGCATTTTTTTATATCAGTCTCAATATTACCATAATAGTCCACATTCTTCATTGGGACAGCAGACCTTTGTACCCTGTTACACTTAGTGAGTGTAAAACACAGTATTTCTAGTAATATGTTGTATTTATAAATAATACCAATACTATACACACCTGTACATAAAAATTATTTTACAGGACTAATTGTATTACTGCATCTACCTAATACCCATTCAACTGTAAATTTTTATCATGATTCATTGTGTACATCGTTGTTGTTGTTTAGTCACTTAGTCGTGTCTGACTCTTTGTTAACCAATGGACCAGAGCACGACAGGCACTCCTGTTTTCTACTGCCTCCTGTAGTTTGGTCAAACTCGTGTTAGTAGCTTTGAGAGCACTGTCCAACCATCTCGTCCTCTGCATATAAGTTAAATAAGCAAGGACCCAATATACAGCCTTGTCGTACTCCTTTCCCAATTTTGAGCCAATCAGTTGTTCCATATCCAGTTCTAACTGTTGCTTCTTGTCCCACATAGAGATTTCTCAGGAGACAGATGAGGTGGTCAGGCACTCCCATTTCTTTAAGAATTTGCCATAGTTTGCTGTGGTCCACGCAGTCAAAGGCTTTTGCGTAGTCAATGAAGCAGAAGTAGATGTCTTTCTGGAACTCTCTAGCTTTCTCCTAATCCAGTGCATGTTTGCAATTTGGTCTCTGGTTCCTCTGCCCCTCCAAAATCCAGCTTGTACTTCTGGGAGTTCTAGGTACACATACTGCTTAAGCTTGCCTTGTAGAATTTTAAGCATAACCTTGCTAGCGTGTGAAATGAGCACAATTGTGCGGTAGTTGGAGCATTCTTTGGCACTACCCTTCTTTGGGATTGCGTTCTAGACTGATCTTCTCTGATCCTCTGGCCACTGCTGAGTTTTCCAAACTTGCTGGCATATTGATTGTAGCACCTTAAGAATATCAGCTTTTAAGATTTTAAATAGTTCCACTGAAATGTCATCACTTCCACTAGCGTTGTTATTAGCAGTGATTTCTAAGGCCCGTTTGACTTCACTCTCCAGGATGTCTGGCTCAAGGTTATCAGTCACACTATCTGGGGTGTATGGGACATCCATATCTTTCTGGTATAATTCCTCTGTGTATTCTTGCCACCTCTTCTTGATGTCTTCTGCTTCTGTTAGGTCCTTACCACTTTTGTCCTTTATTATGGTAATCTTTGCATAAAATGTTCCTTTCATATCTCCAATTTTCTTGAATAGATCTCTGGTTTTCCCCCATTCTATTGTTTCCCTCTATTCTTGGCACTGCTCGTTTAAGAAGCCACTCTTGTCTCTCCTTGCTATTCGTTGGAAGTCTGCAGTCAGTTTCCTGTATCTTTAACTATCTCCCTTGCATTTTACTTGCCTTTGTCACCTGTGGTTTGTAAGGCCTCATTGGACAACCACTTTGCTTTCTTGCATTTCCTTTTCATTGTTATATCCACACAGGATATAACAACGTTTGTTTTCAACCCGCTTGTGGAGACTATCAGAGGTCACAAAGAAAGGAATATATGACAACAATAAGAAGATGAGGAAAATAATAAAGAGAAGATGGAATAGAACTGAGAACTGTGAATACCATTTGGACAGAACTGTGATCATTAAAGCAGCAGCAAGAGAGATGTTTGGATCCCTTTCTGAGCTCGAAGCATGGGTACCCCCAAACAAAAATTTAAAAATTTGGCTGTGTAATTTGGAATTAATGTGATTTGATTGGTTTGTTAATAAAAATTATATTGAAAGAGATCATTCTATCATTTTTGAGATTGCATCCCAGTACAGCTTTTGCCACTCTTTTGTTGACTAAGAGGGCCACTCCATTTCTTCTATGGGAATCTTGTCCACAGTAGTAGATATGATGATCATCCAAATTGAATTCACCCATTCCCGTCCATTTTAGTTCACTGATGCCCAGGATGTCAATACTTATTCTTGCCATCTCATTTTTGACCACATCCAGCTTACCATGGTTCATGAATCTTACATTCCAGGTTCCTATGCAATATTTTTCTTTACAGCACTGGACTTTCCTTTCACTTCCAGGCACATCTGCAACTGAGCGACCTTTCGGCTTTGGCCCAGCTGCTTCATCAGCTCTGGATCTACTTGTACTTGTCCTCCGCTCTTCCTCAGTAGCATGTTGGATGCCTTCCTACCTGAGGGGTTCATCTTCCAGTGTCATAACTTTTATACGACCATGGAGTTTTCTCGGCAGGGATACTGGCGTGGCTTGCTGGTTCCTGCTCCAGGTGGATCACGTTTAGTCAAAACTCTCCACTTTGACTTGTCTGTCTTGGGTGGCCCTGCACGGCATAGCTCATAGTGTCTCTGAGTTATTCAAGCCCCTTTGCCATGACAAGGCAGTGATCCATGAAGGACACGGTCATTAAATATTACTTGGTACAGATCCTGATGTGTCAGATTATCAAATCATCTACATATTCTTATTGTCTTTCCTTACTAATTATTCTTCCATCCAGTACTTCACATTTTAATCTAGGCATATTAGCATATCTTTTTTTGAGCAATATTTTGCCATATATTCATCAAAACATTTCCACTCCTTTTTAAATTTTTGATTCGACTGATTTCTTATTATCGCAGTTAATTTTGCCAGAATTAAATATTCATTTAGTTTACAAATCCATTCCTCCTTTGTGGGTATAGTTTTTGACTTCCACTTAGCAGCAATCACTATTCTAGCAGCTGTACTTGGTTTCTTTGTTATTGATATTTTCAACATCTTCTTTAGTTCTTTGTGTACTACTATCCAAAATTTCTTAATTTCCTCACACCTCCACCACATATGTGGTCCAGGCATTGGTATTTATATAATTTCAAACAAAGCATTTCTATTTCAACCAATCATACATCAGAGATGTCCAAGCGCTGGACCGCAATTGACAGGTAGACCTCTGTGTTGTTTTTGGTCGATTGTGAGACCTTTGAAGGCCCCGCCCCCTTTCCGCAAGAACCTCTGTGCATGCTTCTGTTTCTGTTTTTGCTCAGCAGTTCCTTGTTTTAATGTTTATTGTTGCCAAAAGAATCTAAATTTTTCTTGCTTCCCCCGCCTCCTTAAAAAAGTCCCTTTGCAGTTGCACGTTCCTGATATTCATCATTACCTCATTTTATTATAATACACTTGCGCAACAAGCGCTTGCAATTTCTGCTGATTTAGTTTTGATTCCCACAGCATTCTGTTACGTTGTGTTGGTGTGCATGTTGGGAACCTGTGTTACATGCAGCCATTTGCATCATATAGCAACTCATGTTCCAGCTTTCAGCTGTATCTTTGTGATTCTCATATTAGCTGTATTTCTGCCCCTATTGGGGGGCGGCAACTTGCAAAATAATCAGTTTCATAAAGCACAGGCTACCATAACTTCTGTATTAGAAGCACACTCAAGGATTTACAGGGGTACACATTATCACATTTATTGTGGCCCTTTGGGCAACTGCCACAAGGCCACTACTGCCCATACCATGCCAGCCTTGGGAAGGGAGAAGGGACAGGCAGATGGAAGGAATTGCCAAAGGTGTTTGAAAATGGGTGGAGGCTCTTGGGAAGCGGGTGCCCAATAGGGGATTCTACAGGGTCAAAAAAATCCCTGCAGGGGCTCTGAGACTCCCTTGACTTCTTCCTTCTTCCCAGGAAGCTACAACTTGCCTTGACTTCTTTGCTCCTCAAGACGTTGAACCTGCAAACCTGGTCAGGATGGACAGGGGAAGTTGGACAGCTGACCTGCTCAAGCTGTCTCCCGCATCCGTCCCTGCAACCTCTAAGCATCCCCTCCCAGGGCCCTCGGAGAAATCTGGTGAGTTCCAGGGGAGAGGAGATGGGAACATGGATGGCTGGATGGTGGAGGAGGGAGAAAGAGGAAAAGATGGAGAGGAGACCAAAGGCAGGAAGGGCCAGGCAGGAAGAAAGGAGGGAGGGAGGGAGGGAGGGAGGGGTGAGGCCTTTTTCAAAGCAGCTCTTTGTTTTTGGAATCCCTTTCATAAAGTAGTGGGGGCAGATTTTCTTTCTCTGTGCTTTTAAATCTCTGGTGTTATTTCCACTGCAGGATTAAGTGACGAAAATGATGTTGCACACCAATCCAGAAAAATGGGTGAAGGGGGCTATGGTAATGCTTCCAGTCATTATGTATTCTTCATATATTTAAATAGTTTATATTACTTTTATTTTTTTAAAGACTGGATCAGAGTGATACATTCCACCAGCAGAAAAATACAGTAGATGCATGCACCTCCCCAGTTTGGTGTGCTGTCGGGACAAAGGACCTGTTATCATGATACACAGTTCATGTGGCTGGAGGCTCTACACATAGGATTGGGCATATGAAGACCAAGTGGCACCAGCTTTCCTAATCAATAGTCCCCTTTGTCAGACTGCAGCCCACAAAAGCTTAAGCCATAATACATTTATGTGCCTTTCAGAGCTGCAGAAGATGAATAAACAGAAGCATAGTTAATCTATGGACTTCTATCCTACTGGAAACAGTGACTGCCAGCAAGTTGGATATCTTGAAAAAAAAGGGATTAGGCTGGTGTCTGTGCTCTGCGCTTGCGGTCCTAGGCAATAATGCTTCTTAATACTAGTTTCTGGAAAGCACAGGAAAGCAGAGGGCTTTTGGGCTGAAATCTTGCTTGCTGGTTTCCTACAGGCATCTGCTTGGCTACTGTGAAAACAGGGTGCTGGACTGGGTGGGCCTTTACCCAATGCAGAAGGCTTTGTTTAGGTTCTAATATATTGCAATATTTTTACACTTACATGTTACATAACAACAGTTCAGTTTTACTTCTTACTCATAGGAGAGACTGCTATTGGAGCCTGTGATCCTTTCCTCACTTGAAAAAGAAAAAGACAGATGTTTCTTATAAGCCAGTTCCACCGTAGATCTCTATTATAAAATGATGGTGCTTTCTTAAGTGTGAATGGAGTGATCATGGGTTTCTCTTGCCATTATCTTATCTGCATTCCTAAAAATTTGGAACATGGAGAGGACAGTTGAGAATGGAGAGGGTGTTAAAATAAGAGAAGGTGCACATGGGAATTGACATGTGTTCGGTTCCTTTCTTGTCTTTCATAGAAGTCTAACAGGATTCTCTCTCCCCCGACCCCACTCCCAAACAGGTGAGGAAGACGATGGTCAGAATTCTATGGAGCCATCTGTGAATTCATTGGGAAGAACAAAGAAACAGTTTAAATGCAGGGAATGTGGAATGTGCTTTAGTCACTTTGGAAGACTGAGGATACACCAACAAACTCACACAGGAGAGAATCCATTTAAATGCATTGAATGTGGAAAGAGCTTCAGTCATACTGGCAATCTTAGAACACATCAACGAACTCACACGGGGGAGAAACCATTTAAATGCATTGAATGTGGAAAGAGCTTCAGCCATAGTGGAACCCTCAGAACACATCAACAAACTCACACGGGGGAGAAACCATTTCAATGCACTGAATGTGGAAAGAGCTTCAGTCGTAGTGGATACGTTAGAATACATCAACGAACTCACACTGGGGAAAAACCATTTAAATGCATTGAATGTGGAAAAATCTTCAGTCATAGTGGAGCCCTCAGAACACATCAACGAACTCACACTGGGGAGAAACCATTTAAATGCATTGAATGTGGAAAAATCTTCAGTCGTAGTGGAGACCTTAGAATACATCAACGTACTCACACTGGGGAAAAACCAATTAAATGCATTGAATGTGGAAAGAGCTTCAGTTGTAGTGGAGCCCTTAGAAGACATCAACGAACTCACACTGGGGAGAAACCATATAAATGTATTGAATGTGGAAAGAGCTTCAGTCAAAATGGAGTCCTTAGAACACATCAACGAACTCACACGGGGGAGAAACCATTTAAATGCATTGAATGTGGAAAGAGCTTCAGTCATAGTGGAGCCCTCAGAACACATCAACAAACTCACACGGGGGAGAAACCATTTAAATGCATTGAATGTGGAAAGAGCTTCAGTCGTAGTGGAGTCCTTAGAATACATCAACGAACTCACACAGGGGAGAAACCATTTAAATGCATTGAATGTGGAAAGAGCTTCATTCATAGTGGAATCCTTAGAATACATCAACGAACTCACACGGGGGAGAAACCATTTAAATGCATTGAATGTGGAAAGAGCTTCAATCGTAGTGGAGCCCTTAGAATACATCAACGAACTCACACAGGGGAGAAACCATTTGAATGTATTAAATGTGGAAAGGGCTTCAGTGAGATTGGATCCCTCAGAAAACACCAACAAACTCACATGGGAGAGAAGCCATTTAAATGCATGGAATGTGGAAAGAACTTCAGTGAAAGTGGAACACTTAGAGTACATCAACGAACTCACATAGGGGAGAAACCATTTAAATGTATTGAATGTGGAAAGAGCTTCAGTAGTAGTGGAGAATTTAGAATACATCAACGAACTCACACTGGGGAGAAACCATTTAAATGTATTGAATGTAGAAAGAGCTTCAGTCATAGTGGAGCCCTTAGAAAACATCAACGTACTCACACGGGGGAGAAACCGTTTAAATGTATGGAGTGTGGAAAGGGCTTCAGTCAAAACGGAACCCTTAGAATACATCAACGAACTCACACAGGGGAGAAACCATTTAAATGTATGCAGTGTGGAAAGGGCTTCAGTCAAAACGGAGCCCTTAGAATACATCAACGAACTCACACGGGGTAGAAACCATTTCAATGCACTAAATGTGGAAATAACTTCTGTGAAAGTGGAAAACTTAGAATACATCAACAAACTCACATGGCAGAAACGATTTAAATGTATGGAGTGTGGAAAGAGCTTCAGACTGTGTGGAGACCTTAATATTCATGAACGTATTCACACAGGTGAAAAGCCATATAAATGTATGCAGCGTTCAACTCAAGTTTCACTATTTAATTCACATCAAGAAACTCATAAAGGCAAAAATCAATTTTAAATACATGGAACCCATGTGATGTTCTGGTTTTTGTATTTAAAATTGTATACACACATATATATATTAAAGTAATGAAGGTCACAAATACTTGATGTACAAAAGATGTTGCAAGTTGTTGCTAGATAAATGGGGGAAGTGTGAATATGGAATGTTCAAGGTTTGTGATGAATCTGTTGAGTTTTTACTCTGCCCTTCACTGCCAAAATGATGGGCTGCCCTTGTCTTGTGGATCAGTATCTGTCAGGCTTCAGGGAATTGGCTTCCTTCCCCCTTGGCCGTAGATAAGCAGAACAAAGGAAAAGGAGTCTTCTTACCAGTTAGAAACTTTAATGATCCTAGTGAGAGAACAAAAACCTGTCTTCTAGGAATGGCGGTGCTCCCAATTAAGAGGTCCACCCCCTTTCATCCCTAGTCACCCCCGTCACTTCTGCGTCTCGTAACCTCAGCTCATACACTCTGTGCTTTCTGTCCTGCCACATTCGCAACTCTCCTTGAACTTAGGGAAAGCAGAGGGATGCTTTCCAGACACAGTGAATCTGTTAACTCTCTCTCTCAATGTTTCTTCTGCAAGGTGTTCCCCATCCAGTATTTCCCAGCTTCTCCCTTCTGAACTATGTTCCTCTGCAAACCACTGGTCCAAATCTGTACAGTCCTCCTGCTCCTGGGAAGATTCAGGGGGAGGCTCCCACGAATGTGCCTCAGTGCAGCTCTCCTCAGCTGGGTCCCTAGTTAGGTTTTGGTTTAGGGGAGAAAGCATGGGACTGGCCCTTGGGTGGGGGCGAGGGGAGAAGGGAAGAGAAGTAGAGGGGATGCTTCTTTTTCCATGCAAGGCTAGTTCTTGTTTCTCCCAAGTACCCACCTGTAATCAGTGAGCATGCATTTAGCAGGAGTGCGTCCCTTTGTCTCATAGCCTAAGCTGCTTCAGGAGGCATTAGGGCGAAGCGTGTGTATCACACATGTGCTGTGAGAGCAATGGTTAAGATTAAGTTAATTGCAACCTTAAACACACTTGGGTCCCATTAGAGAGGATCCTCATGAGGCCGGAGGAACATCGCCCGGATGTGAGGTGTAATGTCCACCACTCCCTGCAAGGCCTTTCCCACCTGGCCTAGGGGGTGGGGTGTAGGGATGATCGTGGAGTGGGCATTGGGGTCTGGAGGGAGCACACTCCCCACCAGCAGGCAGCCACAGTCTGCCTGCACGTGTGACCTTGGGGTGCGGGGCACCCACCCCCCAGACAAGCCACAGCTGTCTGAACATCGTTCCCTCTGTCTAACCTTTTGCGGTCTCAGTACTCTGCGGTGTCCTGTCTGTAACCTTTGTCTCTGAGACCTTTTGTCTCCTTTGTCATACACTGTGCAAGGGGAAAATGACGCGGTGGAAACAGGTGCCAAAATAACTTTGTACCACCCCACGATCTCGGGACCAGAAGATGTGCAAAGGTCACAGCCCAAAATGTATCTGCTTGGGTTTGCATATTTGTCTCAATAAAAGGAGGCTCCACAGGGCTGGTCGGCAGCTTGCATGTAGCTCACCTGTGTGCAGCTCACCTGCATTATCAACTTCCTGCCTCATGTCCTTCACTTCAGTGGGGCCCAGACTCACCCAGCCCTACTATGTTAAATTTGTATTCTGTAGTTGACCTCCTTTGCAATGTTTTATTTTGAAATCTTTTTAGATAATATTTTAGATTTCTGATATGTTGCTTTGAATGTATACTCTCACCCTGTCCTGAAGTTCTCACCCTGGGCCAGCAGGGGGATACTGTAGATAGTTATGCAAATGAAGTATTGAAAGTGACGTTCAGTGATTGGATAGTTTTAGAAAGTTGCAACAGTTACGATTGTTCTGGAGCTCTATATAAGCAGGCAGACTGAGCTCAGTTCAGTTCTGTTCCAGCTTACAAATAAAGAGCTGCTTTGGAAGAATCGCTGTGTCGTCTGATATGCTCGCCCACAACCTAACAGTGGCGACGAGGATGGGATCGATGGACATCAGAGCACAGCCAGATGCGGCCATCCTCTGAACTGAGCTGAATCACTGAGCGAAATCACTGAACAGAACCAATTCAGAGCTGACTGTTCTGGCTAGAGCACTGTGTTCCATCCATCGCCCTTCACGCTGGCATCGGAATCATGGCTTCACTTGTGCCTCTACCGCCGTTTCCGCCAGCCTCTGAATCATGGGACTCCTACCTCGCTCGGTTTGACTGCTACCTCCAAGCCAACGAGCTGACAGCAATATCAAAGGAACGGAAGCGGGGCCTATTCCTCAGCCTCTGTGGGCCTGAGGTGTTCGAGATGCCCTGAGCATTGGTTGAGCCTGAAGCAGTCCAGGCAACACCATGGGACACGATTCAAGAGAAGCTCTGAAACCACTACGCACCAAAGCCGTCCAGGATTGCTGCCTGCCATGCGTTCTACCACCGGAACCAGGCAGAGGGGGAGTCAATCAACAACTACACCACCGCCCTCTGACAGGCTGCAATGCACTGCGAGTTCCGAGACTTAGACGATGCCCTGATGGATCAAATCATCTGTGGAGTCCGGGACATCCGTTTGCAACGGCGTCTCCTCGCCAAGCCAGACCTCACGCTGCATAAAGCCATTGAGGAGGCTGTGGCCTCGGAAGCTGCTGAACGCTCCACCCAGGTGATCCGCAAGGCCAGCAGCCCGCGTCTTGCTAGGAAGCCAGTTCCAGTGCATCACAAAGAGGCCAGCAGTGATGAGGCATCCTCCAGTGAAGATGATGACATGCACCAGGCAAAGCGGGAACGCAGGAAGTTCCAACAGAAGTCCAAGGGCCAACTGGAATGTGCCGGCTGCGGAGGCAACCATTCCCGTGCCAAGTGTCGATTCAGAGACTCCATCTGTCAGACGTGTTCCAGAAGGGGCCACATCACTAAGGTCTGCCGATTGGCTCCGTCTGACACCCCCCCTTTACCTACTCGCAAGTCCAAGTCTTCACTCCAATCTGCCAAGGAAAGCTATTTCGCTCTCACCAACTGCCGCTGCCCATCTGGAACCACGATTGGCCAAACCAACTCACCTATGCGACGCAAGCTGAACGTCACGATGCTCATTGAAGGAGCTCCATGTGACATGGAGATCGATACCGGGTCTGCCCTGTCCATCGTGTCTTGGAGCACCATCAAAAGACTGGTACCCAGAGTGTCCAAAAGGCAACTCGACTCTCACTGTGTACACCTGAGAGACTACCAGAGAAACGACATTCCCGTGGTAGGCGTTGGCCGGTTCCGGATTGACTGGTGGTGGTCGAAGGTCAGCGGCCAAGCCTCCTAGGGCTAGGCTGGTTTGATGCCCTCAGCCTGGAAGTCACCGGCATCAACTGCATCTCTAACGCAGAGACTGAGGGTCTGGTCAAAGAATTTGCCGAGGTTTTTGACGGCACTTTGGGGCAATATACAGGTACGCCCATCTCCTTGAGCCTTGATCCACAAGTCGCCCCCATCAAGCTAAAGCAACGCTGGGTTCCCTTTGCTCTCAAGGCTAAGGTGGAGAAACAACTGGACAAGCTGATCGCCCAAGGAGTTTTGGAGCCGGTTGACCACGCCAAGTGGGAAACCCCCATTGTCACGCCTGTCAAGCCAGACGGGTTGGTGAGAATCTGCGCTGACTACAGGTGCACGATCAACAAGGCACTTCAGCAGCACGCTGTTGTTCAACACCTGCTGCATTCCTTGGGTGAGGGTAAGGTCTTTGCTAAGCTGGACCTTGCCCGAGCCTATCAACAACTGCCCATTGATGATGCCACTGCTGAAGCCCAGACGATCGTCACCCACTGAGGGGCATTCCGTTGCCGCCGTTTGCAGTTCAGTGTGAGTGTGGCTCCTGGCATCTTCCAAAGTCTTATGGAGCGTCTCCTGCAAGGGCTTCTGGGCGTGGTACCGTATTTTGATGACGTCTTGGTGTTCACAGACTCACCAGCAGCTGTTCCGAGTGCCTCTGTGCCGTGCTGACCAGGTTCCAAGAGGCCGGGCTCAAGGTAAAGAGGGAGAAGTGCCAGATCGCCATTCCACAGGTGGATTTCCTGGGCTATCATATTGACGCCTCCGGCCTTCACCCGACCACATCCAAGATCTGCACTATGCAGCAGGCCCCCATCCCAAAGAACAAGATGGAGTTGCAGGCGTTCCTGGGACTGCTGAACTTTTATAACATGTTCCTGCCCCACAAAGCCACGGTGGCTGAGCCTCTTCACTGACTCCTCAGCACAAAGACACCTTGGTCCTGGGGTCATCGGGAGACGGCCGCCTTCAGCGTGGTCAAGGCTCTCCTTTCATTGGACAGTGTGCTGGTAAAGCACAGTGAAGCCAGGCCGCTGGTCCTTGCCTGTGATGCCTCACCTTTTGGCATTGGCACTGTCCTTAGTCACCGTTTTCCAGACAGAAGAGAAGCACTGCTCGCCTACTTTTCCAGGACGCTATCTCCAATGGAATGGAATTACAGCCAGCTCGACAAGGAGGCACTGGCACTTGTGGCTGGAGTGAAGAGGTTCCATGAATACCTCTACGGCAGGACTTTCGACATCATCACTGACCACAAGCCGCTCCTGGGCCTCCTTGCTGGTGATCGACCAACTCTACCGGTCCTCTCGCCGTGCATGCTGTGATGGACTGTTTTCCTGGCTGCCTACCACTACCGGCTCGTCCATTGCCCGGGGAAATCGATGGGCCATGCCGACGCCCTCAGCCGTTGCCCTCTTCCAGCGTTTGTGGAAGACCCAGCTCCTGCTTCATCACTCCTCCTGATTTAGGATCTTCCGGCAGCGCCTGTATCGGCTGCCACTGTGGCCTCCGCATCTGCCCAGGATCGCACCATCAGCCGTGTGCTCAACTGGGTGTGGAGAGGGTGGCCACAAGGGCCTTTTGCGCTGGAGTTCCAGCTGTTCGCAACCAGACAACATGGTCTCTCGGCTCATCGCGGCTGTCTGCTGTGGGGAGACCGCGTCGTGATTCCCCAAAGACTTCGTCAACGTGTCCTGGAGGCTCTGCATGTTGGCCACCCGGGAATCGTCAAAATGAAGGCGTTGGCTCGGTGTTACGTCTGGAGGCCTAACATGGACGATGCCATCACTGCCTGGGTTTCTGCCTGTCAAGTGTGGCAAGAATCGAGGCCTGTGCCACCGGCAGCTAAGGGACACACCTGGGGGACACCCAAGACACCCTGGTCGAGGGTGCACATCGATCTGGCCAGCCCCTTTCACAGCCGGACTTTTATGGTAGTGGTGGACACCTATTCCAAATGGCTGGAGGTGGCCCTGATGCCCTCCACCACTACCGAGGCCGTCATCCAGGTGCTGCGAGGCGTCTTTGCGACGCATTGGTGTCCTGATGTCCTTGTCTCTGACAACGGACCACAGTTCACATCAGGCGTTTTTGAGCGGTATCTTTTGGGACTGGGCATCCGCCCTGCCCTAACGGCACCATTTCATCCATCCAGCAACGGGCAAGCAGAGAGAATGGTGCGCTCGGCAAAAGAGGCACTGGCGCGCCTGGACCGGGGAGACTGGGACGAGCGGGTTGCCGAATACTTGTTCATACAACACATCACCCCTCATGCGGCCACAGGGCGGAGTCCTGCTGAACTGCTTATGGACTGCCGCCTCAGGTCCCCACTCAACCGGCTGCACCCAGACTTTGCTGTGCCCGAACCCCCAGGCTGTGCTAACGTGCCACGGTCATTTGTTCCCAGAAACCAGGTCTTTGCCCAGAACTTTGTGGGGGACATTCCTTGGGTGCCAGCAACAGTAGTGGGAGTCACTGGACCTCACTCGTACCAGGTGCCACTCGAAGACAGACGCTTGCGGTGCCAGCACATAGACCAGTTTAGGCGCAGGGTTGGGGACTTGGCCACTACCGTGGTGCTCCCAACTGCGCTCGTGGCTTTGGAACAGACACTTAACAGATAGTGAGGCTCCACCTACACCTCTCTCGCAAACTGCCGGCGTGGAGCCAAACCAAGCCGCTTCAGAGGGTCTGCCAGACTTACCACAGACTCAGACCGCTACCGTGCCTGACATTCCACCAACTCCAATTGCGGAGTTTCCACCCACAGCAGCGGGATCCAGGGGACTTGGTTTCAACGCCACCTAGGGTCGCACCACAACCTCAGCAAGAATTGGGTGGCCCCCCGGACTTGGCTACCGGTCCCCGGTGGTCTGGCAGAGTTTCCAAGCGCCCAACGTATTTAAAGGACTATGTTGTTGGACATGTATCACTGTTGGTCTAAGTATGTGAAATCTAACTGATATGCTTTTGTGCCTAATTGAACCATTACGTGTAGTGCTGTATATAAGAAAACCATTACGATTGTAACTAACGCCTTATCTCGGTGGGGAGGGGTGTTATGTACTGAAGTTCTCACCCTGGGCCAGCAGGGGGATACTGTAGATAGTTATGCAAATGAAAGATCGAAAGTGACGTTCAGTGATTGGATAGTTTTAGAAAGTTGCAACAGTTACGATTGTTCTGGAGCTCTATATAAGCACGCTGACTAAGCTCCTCAGTTCACTTCTGTTCCAGCTTACAAATAAAGAGCTGCTTTGGAAGAATCGCTGTGTCGTCTGATATGTTCGCCCACAACCTAACAAAAAACACCTCGGGTTACAAACACTTCAGGTTTCAAAAGCTACTAACCCGGAGTTAGTACCTCGGGTTGAGAACTTTATCTCAGGATGAGAAGGGGAATTGTGCGGTGGCAGCAGGAGGCCCCATTAGCAAAAGCGCACCTCAGGTTAAGAAGAGTTTCAGGTTAAGAATGGACCTCCAGAACCAATTAAGTTCTTAACCCAAGGTACCACTGTATTTCACTTTTTTCAAATTGTTTTATTTATGTTTTATTGATATATGCTTTAACCCTGTAGTAATGTGGTCCCCCAACCGCTTGCCCCTCCCCTGCCTGTCTCTGCTCTCCGGCCAGACCAGGCCTCCTAGGGCAGGGTTGGCAGGTACATTACTTTTTGCAAAACAACAAAACGACCCGCTAGGGCTGCCACCACTCCCTCTGTTCCAGGGGACCCAGAATCACAACCCAGGGAGAAGGCTGTGACCCGTTATCCTGGCTAGTTGTTTCCACAGACTTGCAGACAGAAATTCTACGGTAAAGCGTAACCAAACGTAAGGCTAGGACTTAGCTATTCCCCCGGGAAGGCACACAAACTGAAACAGTTTCTTTCTTAAAAGTTTATTTTAAAATAACATAAAGAACATGCTAAAACAGCAGGCACATCTTTTGAAAGACACAGATGAAAAAATAAAGACGTTGCATAGTATAGCTAACTTACATACTCACAAAACCTAACACAAATAGGATAGTTAAAGTCCTTTCAAGAATCTGCAAACTGAAGGCTTTTGAAGATCTCCATTTCAAAAGACGAAACGACGGCTATTAGGTGGAACGTCACAGCCGGGCATCTTTGCGGATTGCAGTGAGCAATGGCAGAGAGCAACTTCTCAAACAATTCCCTGGTCCTTTATTCACAATTTGCACTTTGCGTCGTAACTCTCAAGCCAATCATAAGTCTTAATTAATATTTGAATTCACCAATGACCGGCTTGCTAGTCAATCAATCTACCCCTTGGCAGCTGGGTCAATTTAGAATCCAGAACTCAAATCAAAGGGGTTCCTCCCTTCCGCGGAAACTTTCCAGATATACATTCCCAAGCAATCCAAGGACAGATAACATCATTTGGGGGGGGGGATATTCACACTCTTAGACCCAGGTGTCAGCCCTTTCATTAAATAAAGGCTTCCTTCATCCCAATAAACCTTTCACGCCAAGGAGCCTGCTAGTCTGGAGTTTAAAGATACACAACCTCTTTCCCAGGGTCCTTGTGGCCGATGAGATTCCCACAAGGCTTCACTCCTTTCACTTGACCAAAGAATAATTTCTAAACAGTACCAACTTTACTACAAACCCGCTTTGAAGTTATTTTAAAAAAATATAAAGGGTATAGAAATTAAACAAACAAAAAATAAATGTATAGAGCAGGGATATCTGACATGGGGTTGCTCACATGTTGGGCAACAGCTCTTATAAGCCTCAGCCCGTATGGCCAAGGTTGATGGGAGTTGTAGTTCAAAAGCTCAGGGGTGGAAAATCTCATGTTTCTTACAACTTTTCATTATGAATAATTGTAGGCAAAACTTTTGATGATTCAGAGCTCATTTTTAGCTTCCAGGAGCAGCTGGTCACTTCTGCTTTATAAACAAACCCAAATATATTGACATACTTTACATTAAAATTAAATTTCAGAAGAGAGACAAACAAACTTTTTTTTAAAAAGCCATTTTTTTACTTTACAAACGATTATCTTCTCAATCCAAGATTTGCTTTTCATATTGAGGCAAGGAAGAAGGGCTACCCCTATGCTATCCATATAATCAGTTATCAGTAATCAATATATTCATATATGCTCACACATAATCAAGGTTTACAGTATTTTATAATCCATTTTGAATCAGAGGGAAGCTGTGCCTTAGCTAACTGCATACTGCCTGAAACAGCAAAATTAGGAGCCGACCTTTCCCCTACAAACATCCGTGTACCCTGGACGAGGGGAAGATGTGAATCAGAGATTCTGGTACAAAATCCCCTCAGATACAGGCTAAATTAATCCACAGAACAGGAAGAGAAAACCACAAAATCTCCAAACTCCCTGTCCTGTCATAACTAGGGGAGAGGTTAGACAGAGTGTCACTGCAAGCAGCGGAAGCAGAACTAGAACTCCGTGCTTGACCAGTGCTTGACCAGGAGCTGGTAGCATGGCAAGAAGCTTGCTAATTGGCTAATTTTCGCTGGCAATATCGTGACTGCCTCATGGTTGTCTCATGATCTATGATTTGCTGTGATCAGCTCAGGTATAAAGACCTCTGGATTTCTGTCAATCAGGGTCTCAGTTCCTTTTGGAAGAGATTCCAAACTGGGTCCTTATTGCCGGGCAGAAGAGGAGAAGAGGAGGTTACGGGGTGATATGATAGCCATGTACAAATATATAAAAGGATGTCACATAGAGGAGGGAGAAAGGCTGTTTTCTGCTGCTCCAGAGAAGCGGACACGGAGCAATGGATCCAAACTACAAGAAAGAAGATTCCACCTAAACATTAGGAAGAACTTCCTGACAGTAAGAGCTGTTCGACAGTGGAATTTGCTGCCAAGGAGTGTGGTGGAGTCTCCTTCTTTGGAGGTCTTTAAGCAGAGGCTTGACAACCATATGTCAGGAGTGCTCTGATGGTGTTTCCTGCTTGGCAGGGGGTTGGACTCGATGGCCCTTGTGGTCTCTTCCAACTCTATGATTCTATGATTCTATGATTCAATAAACTTCCCCTTCTTATTCTCCATTGCTGAGTCTGCCTGATCCTTATTTAACACCAAGCGAGTACCTGCTTACGTTCACGTGCTTCATTTGGTACCGTGCTCGGATCATACAGGCCAGTAGGGTATTTTTTTACCCAAAAAGAGCCTTGCTCAGCTCTTGGGCGGGGGGACGCATCGGGGGACCTTGTTTCACCTCCCGGCGCCAATCGGACATCATTTCCGAAGGAGAGAGGCAACTGCCTTTGGCGTGGACTCCCGTCAGGGCTAAGACAACAACCGAGGGAGAATCTGAACGTGAACCACCAGGAAAGGCGCACCACGAAAGGAACTCACGGTGAGTTAAGAAATAATGAGTGCCTGGACTTAGTTGAGAACAAAGAACCCCTTGGGTAGAGAGGGAACTTTCTTCTCTGAAGCCAAAATGACGTGGACAAGAATTGACCAAATTTGGATAACTAGAGGACTGGCTCCAAAGACTAGAAAAGTGGAAATCTGTCCTAAAACCTGCTCTGACCATAATGCTGTGAAAATGGAGGTGAAACTAACACCAATTGGCTCCTTCAGATGGAGGGTGAATGACACCTTGTTTAGAGATGAAGAAGTGACTAAGAAGGCCCAAAAAACCTTGAGAGAATATTTTTAGACAAATATGAACACTACTGTTGAAAAAAGAGTAATCTGGGACGCAAGCAAAGCGGTTATGAGAGGGTTTCGGATACATCAGAATGCAATAAAGAAGAGAATCCAAAATGAGAAAAAAGATAAAATTTTGGAGAAAATAAAAGAAGGTGAGAAGAAGTTGAGAGCGAAACCAAAGTCGCAAGAGATCTTGAAATAAAGTACAATATATGAAAATGATGAACTAGGAAATAGAGTGGAAAATCAAAAAGATGAGACAAAAGACATTTGAATCGGCCAATAAATGTGGGAAATTGTTAGCCTGGCAAATGAAAAAAAGACAAAAACTCAATACTATTATAAATTTGGAAGTGGAAGGAAAGAATATACAGAATCCAGTGGAGATTATAAAATGTTTCCAGAGGTATTTTAAACAACTATACACACAAGGGCCACAGAAAGAAATTGACATAGATCAATTTTTGAAAATAAATGGATTACAAAAAATCTCTCAAGAAAATAAGCTAATGTTGAATTATAAAATAACTGAACAGGAGGTAGAAGGTGCCATTCAGAATATGCAACTGGGTAAATCTCCAGGGCCGGATGGCTTAACTTCAAGATATTATAGATCCTTGAAAGATTGGATAATACAACCATTAATGGAAATCTGCAATGGAATTTTGGAAGGGAAAAAAGCACCAGAGTTGTGGAAGGAAGCTTACATTACACTTATACTGAGAACTGAGTCTGAGAAGACACAACTTAAGAACTACCGCCCCATATCTCTGCTTAATGTGGATTACAAAATCTTTGCAGATATTTTGGCTGAAAGATTAAAAAAAGTATTAGTGGAAGAGATACATAAAGACCAAGCAGGCTTTCTCCCGGGCAGACACTTGTCTGACAATATGAGAAATATAATCAATATTTTAGAAAAATTACAAGTGAACATTAATACTAAAGCAGTTTTGATATTTGTAGACGCGGAGAAAGCTTTTGACAACATTTCTTGGAGTTTTATGAAGAAGAATTTACAGGGGATGGGGGTTGGTCAAGGTTTTGGAAATGGTATAGGTGCAATATATTCAGAACAAAAGGCCAAACTAACTGTCAATAATGTGGTGACGGAGGAGTTCAAGATAGAGAAAGGGACACGACAAGGTTGCCCAATTTCCCCATTGCTTTTTATTTCATTCCTGGAGGTTCTCTTAAATGTGATTAGAAGGGACAAATTGGTCAAAGGTATACAAGTCGGAGCCAAACAGTACAAATTGAAAGCTTTTGCAGATGATCTAGTATTGACATTACAGGAGCCAGAATCTAGTACTAAAAGAGTATTGGAACTGATTCAAGAATTTGATCAGGTTGCAGGATTTAAGTTGAATAAGTTAAAAACAAAGGTTCTAGAGAAAAATCTAACACTGATTGAGAGAGAGAGGTTTCAGAAGGAGACAGGTTTAACATTGGTTAAGAAAGTAAAATACCTGGGGGTTAATATGACTGCTAAGAATGTGAATTTATTTAAAGATAATTATGAAAAATGTTGGACAGAAGTGAAAAAGGACTTAGAAATATGGTCAAACTTGAAGCTTTCTTTGCTAGGCCGTATCGCAGCTATAAAAATGAATGTATTGCCAAGAATGTTGTTTTTGTTTCAATCATTGCAAATTTTGGACAAATCGGACTGTTTCAAGAAGTGGCAGAGAGACATTTCTAGATTTGTCTGGCAGGGCAAGAAGCCCAGAATAAAATTTAAAATACTAACTGATGCAAAAGAAAGAGGTGGATTTGCCCTGCCAGACCTTAAACTTTACTATGAATCAGCTGCATTTTGCTGGCTGAAAGAATGGCTGCTTCTTGAAAACACAGACATTTTGTATCTAGAAGGTTTTAATAATGTATTCAGGTGGTGTAATGGTTGTAAGGGGGTTACTTGTGCGTAAATTGCCTTCGGTTTAGTGAGATTGCTTGCCCAACCATGCTTAGGCTCACAGCTCGCTTCTGTGACCTGTTAGTCACTTGCAGAATCCGTCAGTGGGCGTTTCTTGAACCTCTTCCAGCATAAAAGCTGTTTGACGCCAAGTCTCCTCCTATGTTCCCTGCGCGGAGCTCGTCTGCACAAGTAAGGGGAAGGCAGGGGCGTGCCAGCGCTCTCTCCACTAGTTTCTGTTGAAGGGTCTTGGAGCCCTGTCTCCATTTCCTCCATCTCCCTCTCTCCTCTACTGGTGTTACGCTGAATTCCTTCCCCCCTGCTGGTCCCCTCTCTGGCATCGCTCTGGAGCCCTGCCTCCGCCTCGCTCTGATGTCAGTTCCCTGACAGGTGGCATGCATATTCTTGGTATGATAAGGTTAAAGCACATAAAGCGTTTAAAAATCACATTGGTAGGAAAGCTTTGTTTAATGTTTGGATAAGATATAAGGATTTACTTGAAAATAAAACCCCAAGGTGGCTGTCACCGATGGAAGCGAAGGCTCTGAAAAAGCCCAATATGGAGGCCAAATGGCCGAAATATTGGGAAATCTTAGGACAAGAGGGAGATAAACTAAAATTGCAGAGCTTTGAAAAATTAAGAAACAAAGTGCGAAATTGGCTCCATTATTATCAAATAATGGAGGCATATAATTTGGACAAGAAAATTGACTTCCAGGTGGAAAAATCAAAATTGGAAACAGAACTGTTAGATCCCAAAACTAAGATTCTGTCAAGAATGTATAACTTGCTGGACTTCCGGAGGCGGCGCGAACGGCAATGGCGGTCCTCCTTGCGCTGTGAGGGGGAAGCTCCGCGGAAACGGGTCGTCCGCGACGGCGAAGCGGAGACCCGCACCGAAAACCCACAGGCAGCGAAAGCCTGTGGTCGTGGGACTCGGCGGGCACCAGAAGCGCCCCCCGAAACGTAGAAGGGACCCCGTAAGGGGTCTCGAAACGTGGAAGGGCTGGCGCGGTGCTGTGAGTTGATCGCTCTTTCTGTGGAGTGAAGCCGCATAGCCGCTGTCGGTGAGCGCTGACCTTTTTTCCTGGGAACATTTGATTGGAAAAGCAACAACCCGTGAGTAAAAAAAGACAGAAAGAATTGGAGACTAAATTACTGTAAATTCGGCTAAAAGCGGGAGACGCAACCAGGAAGTCTGTCTTCCGCTTCTGTTTAAGAGCTAAAGCAAAGGACTTTGATGTCTGGAGCCTTTGAAGAGGCGTTAAAAGTAAGCAATCTGCGCATCCATTGGAGCTGCTTTTATGGAAATCTAGGATCTTAAGTTTTTAAGTGACTTATTTTCTTAGCATGGACTCTGTTTTACCTCTTCTTTTGGAACTACAATTTCACTGAGAAACCCAGGCAGTTGGACTGCCTGATTGACAGAACTGTCAGTTTGCAGACTTTGACACTTTGTTACTTGAGTCTGTTACATGTTGAGTGTTACTGGAGCTGCTACATTGAAACACCTTTTCTGGCACTTGCCAGAGACATTGTTGTGCTTTTAAGACCAACTCTGCTAACTACAAGGAAACTGAATATACAGTGGAAAGGAGCAGCCAAGCATACTAGGACTCAATTTCTTGACTTTAAGAAAGCCGACTTCATAAAACTTAGGGAAGTGCTGGGTGAAATCCCATGGACAGTAATACTAAAAGGAAAGGGAGTTCATGATGGCTGGGAGTTTGTTAAGAGGGAGATAGTAAAAGCACAACGTCAGGCAATACCAATGAGACGGAAACATGGAAGGTGCCTAAAGAAGCCAGGGTGGCTATCTAAAGAACTTTTAACTGAGTTAAGATTAAAAAAGGATGTGTACAAAAAATGGAAAAGGGGGGAAACCACCAAAGAGGAATTCAAACAAATAGCCAGCACGTGTAGACACAAAGTCAGGAAAGCTAAAGCACAGAATGAACTCAGGCTTGCTAGAGAGGTTAAAAGCAACAAAAAAGGCTTTTATGGGTATGTCCGTAGCAAAAGGAAGAACAAAGAAACAGTGGGGTCACTCAGAGGAGAAGATGGTGAAATGCAAACAGGGGACACAGAAAGGGCTGAACTCCTCAATGCCTTCTTTGCCTCAGTCTTCTCCGATAAAGAAAACAATGCCCAACCTGAAGAATTTGGAGCAAATGATTCAGCAAAGGAAACACAGCCCAGAATAACTAAGGAGATAGTACAAGGATACTTGGCTAGTTTAGATGTATTCAAGTCTCCAGGGCCAGATGAACTGCATCCAAGAGTATTAAAAGAACTGGCAGATGTGATCTCAGAACCACTGGCAGTCATCTTTGAGAATTCCTGGAGAACAGGCGAAGTCCCGGCAGATTGGAGGAGGGCAAATGTTGTCCCTATTTTCAAAAAGGGGAAAAGAGAGGACCCAAATAATTACCGCCCAGTCAGTCTGACATCAATACCAGGGAAGATTCTGGAGCAGATCATTAAGCAAACAGTCTGTGAGCACCTAGAAAGGAATGCTGTGATCACCAATAGTCAGCATGGATTTCTGAAAAATAAGTCATGTCAGACTAACCTGATCTCGTTTTTTGACAGAATTACAAGCCTGGTAGATGAAGGGAATGCAGTGGATGTAGCCTACCTTGATTTCAGCAAGGCATTTGACAAGGTGCCCCATGATATTCTTGTAAAGAAGCTGGTAAAATGCGGTCTTGACTATGCTACCACTCAGTGGATTTGTAACTGGCTGACTGACAGAACCCAAAGGGTGCTCATCAATGGTTCCTCTTCATCCTGGAGAAGAGTGACTAGTGGGGTGCCACAGGGTTCTGTCTTGGGCCCGGTCTTATTCAACATCTTTATCAACGACTTGGATGATGGACTCAAGGGCATCCTGATCAAATTTGCAGATGACACCAAACTGGGAGGGGTGGCTAACACCCCAGAGGACAGGATCACACTTCAAAACAACCTTGACAGTTTAGAGAACTGGGCAAAAACAAACAAGATGAATTTTAACAGGGAGAAATGTAAAGTATTGCACTTGGGCAAAAAAAATGAGAGGCACAAATACAAAATGGGGGACACCTGGCTTGAGAGCAGTACATGTGAAAAGGATCTAGGAGTCTTGGTTGACCACAAACTTGACATGAGCCAACAGTGTGACGCGGCAGCTAAAAAAGCCAATGCAATTCTGGGCTGCATCAATAGGAGTATAGCATCTAGATCAAGGGAAGTAATAGTGCCACTGTATTCTGCTCTGGTCAGACCTCACCTGGAGTACTGTGTCCAGTTCTGGGCACCACAATTCAAGAAGGACACTGACAAACTGGAACGTGTCCAGAGGAGGGCAACCAAAATGATCAAAGGCCTGGAAACGATGCCTTATGAGGAACGGCTAAGGGAGCTGGGCATGTTTAGCCTGGAGAAGAGGAGGTTAAGGGGTGATATGATAGCCATGTTCAAATATATAAAAGGATGTCATATAGAGGAGGGAGAAAGGTTGTTTTCTGCTGCTCCAGAGAAGCGGACACGGAGCAATGGATCCAAACTACAAGAAAGAAGATTCCACCTAAACATTAGGAAGAACTTCCTGACAGTAAGAGCTGTTCGACAGTGGAATTTGCTGTCAAGGAGTGTGGTGGAGTCTCCTTCTTTGGAGGTCTTTAAGCAGAGGCTTGACAACCATATGTCAGGAGTGCTCTGATGGTGTTTCCTGCTTGGCAGGGGGTTGGACTCGATGGCCCTTGTGGTCTCTTCCAACTCTATGATTCTATGATTCTATGAAGGTTTTTGGGGAATTAAGGGCTGTTTGGACATTGCTGTAGGAGTATTGGAACTTTGGATTAATTGGAATTATAAATTATTGACTTTACCAACTTGGCTTTTTCCCTCAAGACATATTTGAACTCCCCCTAGAGGATTTTGGATTTACACTTGTATGTGACTTTGCTTTCTCTTTCCTTTCCTCCTATTTGGCTGTTTACTCTCTGGGCTGGTGGATTCTCATGGGAACATACTTTGTTTGACCTTGACTAGTAGACAGAACTGGAATGAGTGGCCCTGGGAAAACAAGAGCGGCTAAAGCGAAAGCTAAACAAACAACTTTGACCTTAACTTCACAGCCGCGTAGATCATCTGCCCCTGCTGGTTTGCTGGCAGAGGAAGAAGGAATTGAGCAACCTCTGTTGGAAGATATGGCGGCAGGAGGATCTAACTCAGTACTAGATAAAATCTTTGAAAAACTGGAAGTTTTGGATAAAAAAGCGGATGAGCAAACGGCAAAGATTGACCAAAATACAGCCAATGTTAATAAACTAACTGAACAAGTTGCTCTGAATGCACAATCAATTGGGAAACTATTTGAAGCCACTACAGAAAACCGCAAATTAGCTGAGGAAGCCAATCAAAAAGTTGAAGAATTAAAGCAGGAAGTAAAACCACTGCACAAGCAGATTGGTGAACATCAGGCCTATCTGTCTATGATAGAATTACGGAGTCGGGAAAATAATTTGAGATTGAGGTCAATATCAGAACTTGAACAAGGGAATTTAATTGAGTTCCTGACAAAAGAACTCTCCAAGTTTTGGCCTTTGGAGGAAGAAAAGGACTTTAAAATTGTAACTGCTTTTAGACTTAGAAAATTAACAAGGAAAGACAGGCCCAGAGACTGTTTGATTACTTTGAGATCTAAGGAGGAAAGAGATAAAATACTAGGCCTACATTACGAAAAGTCACTTGAAATTTTGGACAGAAGAGTAGAAATTTATAAAGATATCCCAAAACAACTTTTGGACCTTAGATCTACTTACACTGAGTTAGCAAGATTGCTGAGGAGTAATTCAATTGTTTTTAGGTGGGAATTTCCCCAAGGATTATCTTTTACATTCAGAGGGAAGAAGGTGAAAATTAAAACAGCCGAGGATAAAGAAAATTTTTTGAGTGCTTACGGAGAGGACCTTCAGAAAGGGATTGAAAGACCTTCAGGGCCTGGGCCATTGCCCGTACCTACACCGTCGGGATCTGAAGATCAGGAGAAAGAGATACCACCATCAAAGGAATAACAGATTTGTCCAGGATGTCTCTGCAACTTCTGAGTTGGAACGTCAACGGCTGCAATTCCCCGGAAAAAAGGAGAAGAATATTTCATGTATTGAAAAAAGAACAATTGGATATTATTTGTTTGCAAGAAACACACGTGACTAGGCTCCACAGAAAAGTGTTAATAAACAAAAGACTAGGCCAAGAATTTATCTCTTCGGACCGAGTTAAGAAAAGAGGAGTGGTGATATATGCAAAGGAGAGCCTGTCACCAAAATTTTTATTTAAAGATGAGCAAGGAAGAATTTTGGCAATTGAGATACAAAACCAAGGAGAAAAGTTTTTGATATTAGGAATTTACGCACCAAATGAGGGGAAATCGGAATTTTACAAGAAGCTGCATGAGATAATGCTGGACTATCTGGACTATGACAACATCATTATGATGGGAGATATGAATGGGGTGGCATCAACCAACATGGATAAGTCACATAGCCAAAATGTGACAAAAGATGGCAGACTACCTAAAACTTTTTTTGAACTGACTGACAATATGGACCTGATTGATATTTGGAATGCAGGAATGAGAGTCATGAGGAAGTCCAAAGAGGTGAACGAAATGTGGATATTGAAAAATTATATGTTATTTTATATGCTTTTTTATTGTTTAAACAAAAATTCTTAATAAAAATTATTTTTTTTTAAAAAAAAAGATATTTGGAGGACAAAGAACCCCCTGGGAAGAGAAGGAACATTCTTTTCTGAAGCCCAACTGACATGGACAAGAATCAACCAAATATGGATAACTAGAGGTCTGGCACCTAAGACAAGAAAAGTGGAAATCTGCCCAAAGACCTGCTCCGACCATAATGCCGTAAAGATGGATATGAGATTAATTCCAACCGGCTCCTTTAGATGGAAGATGAATGACAATTTGTTTAGAGATCAGGAGATTACCAAAAAGGTTCAAAAAGCTTTGAAGGACTACTTTGAGATAAACTTGAACACTACGGTGGAAAAAAGAACCATCTGGGATGCAAGCAAAGCGGTTATGAGGGGGTTTCTGATACAACAGAACACCATTAAGAAAAGAGCACAGAATGAGAAAAAAGACAAGATTTTGGAGAAAATTAAAGAAGGTGAGAAGAAACTAAGATCGAGACCGAAGTCACAGGAGATTTTGAGAGAAATCAAACTTTATCAAGCACAATATTCCAAATTGATAAATCAGGAAGTGGAGTGGAAAGTTAAGTTAATGAAACAAAGATCATTTCAATCGGCAAACAAATGTGGAAAACTGTTAGCATGGCAGTTGAAAAAGAGACAAAAATTAAATACGGTTACTAATTTAGAGATTGAAGGAAGAAACATCCAGAATCCAGCGGAGATCAGAAAGTGCTTCCAGAGATACTTCAAACAATTATATACTCAAGGGCCACAAAACGAGGTTGAGATAGAACAATTTTTGATAAAGAATGGATTACCAAAGTTGTCTCAAGAAAACAGATCAATCCTGAATTATAAAATAACACAACAAGAGATTGAAAATGCCATTCAGAATATGCAATTGGGCAAATCTCCAGGGCCAGATGGGCTTACCTCCAAATACTATAAGACATTGAAAGACTACTTGATACATCCATTAATGGAGGTTTGCAATGATATTATGGAGGGGAAGAAAGCACCGGAATCGTGGAAAGAAGCTTTCATCACATTGATACCTAAATCAGAAACTGAAAAGACACAACTTAAGAACTACCGTCCCATCTCCCTTCTAAATGTGGATTATAAAATTTTTGCAGACATTTTTGGAAGTAGGTTTAAAAAAGTTTTAAACGAAGTGATCCATAAAGACCAGGCTGGCTTTCTCCCAGGTAGACATCTGTTTGCTCACACAAGGAACATTATTGATATTTTGGAACTTTTGCAAACAAACATTAATACAAGAGCAGTGTTAATATTTATAGATGCGGAGAAGGCCTTTGATAACATTTCATGGAAGTTTATGAAGAAAAACCTGGAAGGGATGGGAGTGGGACGGGGTTTTGAAAATGGGATAGATGCAATATATTCAGAACAAAAGGCTAAATTGATAGTTAACAATGTGGTGACAGAAGAGTTTAAAATTGAAAAAGGAACACAACAAGGTTGCCCTATTTCCCCTTTGCTATTTATTTCGGTCCTGGAGGTGCTCTTGAATATGATTAGAGGAGACCGGTTGGTTGAAGGAATTCAGGTTGGAGCGAAACAGTATAAACTTAAAGCCTTTGCAGATGACCTAGTTTTGACCTTACAGGAGCCAGAATCTAGTACGAAAAGGGTACTACAATTGATTCAGGAGTTTGGTCGGGTGGCGGGATTTAATCTAAACAAACAAAAACCCAAGGTTTTGGGAAAAAACTTGACATTTTCAGAATCAGAAAGGTTTCAGAAAGAGACTGGGTTAAATGTGGTTAAAAAAGTAAAATACCTAGGGGTAAACATAACAGCAAAGAATCTGAGTTTATTTAAGGATAATTATGAAAAGTGTTGGTCAGAAATTAAAAGGGATTTAGAAAGTTGGTCAAGATTGAAACTTTCCTTGTTAGGCCGAATTGCTGCTATAAAGATGAATGTACTGCCAAAGATGCTGTTTCTCTTTCAGACTTTACAGATTGTGGATAAAATGGAGTGTTTCGGGAGGTGGCAAAGAGATATCTCTAAATTTGTCTGGCAGGGCAAAAAGCCCAGAATCAAGTTTAAAATATTAACTGATGCTAAAGAAAGAGGGGGGTTTGCCCTGCCAGACTTAAGGTTGTATTATGAATCAGCAGCTTTCTGCTGGTTGAAAGATTGGCTGCTTCTTGAAAATACAGATGTGTTAGATTTGGAAGGATTTAACAACGTTTTCGGATGGCATGCATATTTGTGGTATGACAAGGTTAAAATTCATAAGACTTTTAAGAACCATATTGTCAGGAAAGCAGTGTTTAATGTCTGGACAAAATATAAGGACTTACTAGAAAACAAGACCCCAAGGTGGTTGTCACCTATGGAGGCTAAGGCTCTGAAAAGACCCAATATGGAGGCCAAATGGCCGAAGTATTGGGAATTATTAGAAAAAGATGGAGATAATTGGAGGCTGCAGAGTTTGGAGAAACTAAAAGATAAAGTGCGAGATTGGCTACATTATGCTCAAATTAAAGAGGTTTTTAAATTGGATAAAAAGATAGGTTTCCAGGTGGAAAAATCGAAGTTGGAAACAGAATTGTTAGAACCTAAGACTAAGGTACTCTCAAGAATGTACAACTTGCTGTTAAAATGGAACACACAGGATGAAACGGTTAAATCAGCTATGATAAAATGGGCACAGGATATTGGGTATAATATCATGTTTGACGACTGGGAAAGGTTATGGACCACCGGTATGAAGTTAACGGCATGTAATGCCTTAAGAGAGAATATTATGAAAATGATATACAGGTGGTACATGACACCAGTCAAGCTTGCAAAAATATATCATTTGCCTGACAATAAATGTTGGAAATGTAAAGAGACTGAAGGAACGTTCTTTCACCTCTGGTGGACGTGCCCAAGGATTAAGGCTTTCTGGGAGATGATTTATAATGAAATGAAAAAGGTATTTAAATATACCTTCCTGAAGAAACCAGAGGCCTTTCTCCTGGGCATGGTCGGCCAATTGGTGCCAAAAAAGGACAGAACTTTCTTTGTGTATGCAACAACAGCAGCAAGAATACTCCGCGAAGTATTGGAAGACACAAGATTTACCCACCCGGGACGAATGGCAGATGAAGGTGATGGAGTACATGGAACTGGCGGAAATGACTGGCAGAATCCGAGACCAGGGAGAAGAGTCGGTAGAAGAAGATTGGAAGAAATTTAAAGACTATTTACAGAAACATTGTAAAAATAAGGAATGTTAGAAGGATGCGGGAATGAAGTTATGTGGTTTTAGCAGTAATGTTATAGAATTAGGTAAAACTGGATTATGAATAGGTGAGAATGTAAAGTTACAATATACAGTGGTGCCTCGCAAGACGAAATTAATTCGTTCCGCAAGTCTTTTCGTCTTGCGAGTTTTTCGTCTTGCGAAGCACGGTTTCCCATAGGAATGCATTAAAAATCAATTAATGCGTTCCTATGGAAACCGCCTTCAGACCAGGTCCGGGGACAGTCTGTCCCCCGACCTCTTCTGAAGGCCGGCGGGGGGCGAAAGTCTTTGTTTCCCCCCGCCTGCCTTCCCGGGAGAGCGGAGAAGCAGCGCTGCCTTCCCGCTCTCCCAGGAAGGCAGGCGGGGGGAGCAAAGACTTTTGCCCCCCGCCAGCCTTCAGAAGAGGTCCAGGACCTCTTCCGAAGGCGGGCGGGGGGCAAAAGTCTTTGTCCCCCCTGCCTGCCTAACCGGGGGCTTTTAAATCGCCCCGGGACTGTCTTTGCTCCCCCGCGCCTGCCTTCAAAAGCCGTCCGGTCCTGGACCTCTTCTGAAGGCAGGAGGGGGGCAAAAGTCTTTGCTCCCCCCCACCTGCCTTCAAAAGCCGTCCGGGCGCTTTTAAATCGCCCCGGACAGTCCCGGGGCGATTTAAAAGCCCCCGGTTAGGCAGGCAGGGGGGACAAAGACTTTTGCCCCCCGCCCGCCTTCGGAAGAGGTCCTGGACCTCTTCTGAAGGCTGGCGGGGGGCAAAAGTCTTTGCTCCCCCCCGCCTGCCTAACCGGGGGCTTTGTCCCCCCCGCCTGCCTTCAAAAGCCGTCCGGGCGCTTTTAAATCGCCCCAGACAGTCCCGGGGCGATTTAAAAGCCCCCGGTTAGGCAGGCAGGGGGGACAAAGACTTTTGCCCCCAGCCTGCCTTCGGAAGAGGTCCTGGACCTCTTCTGAAGGCTGGCGGGGGGCAAAAGTCTTTGCTCCCCCCCGCCTGCCTTCAAAAGCCGTCCGGGATAGCGGGAAGCGCTTCCCTGCTATCCCGGACCGCTTTTAAAATGCTGGCGGTGGGGAGCAAAGCCTTTCGCCCCCGCCGGCCTTCCTGCACCTCTTCTGAAGTCCGGAGGGGGGGGGGAAAGGCTTTGCTCCCCACCGCCAGCATTTAAAAGAGGTCCCCGGAGATTTCCCTATGGGCTTTCGTCTTGCGAAGCAAGCCCATAGGGAAAATCGTCTAGCGAAGCGTCGCAAAAACCGAAAAACCCTTTCGTCTTGCGGGTTTTTCGTCTTGCGAGGCATTTGTCTTGCGGGGCACCACTGTATTAAGATAAATTATTAAGATAAAAGCAAAAATGGAAAGGATTTGCTGAAACTGTTAATTGTACTAGAATACAAAAAAGGGAGGTGTGGGGAGGTCAGGGAAACAAGTAAATGAAAGACAAGACATGGAAAGATTTAAATGTTTTTAATTTTTTTTATTTTTCTGTATTTTGTATTTTTCTTATTTTCTTTTTCTTTTTCATTTTTTGTAACATTTCTGAAACTTTAATAAATATTATTTTAAAAGAAAGAAAGAAATAATGAGTGCCTGATCACCACTCTGAGCGATCCATCAGTATCCTCCCGTTAAAGGGGAAAGGATCCCAAAGGGATGGGAAGCTGGGTCAGCCAAGGGATAGGAAAAAGGTTCTGCAGAAAAAGGTTGGGGAGGAAAAAAAACAGCTGTGGTGGGGTGAGAGAAAAAGCACTGTGTGAGTTCTTTGCCAAGAGTTTACGCCGCAAGCAAAGGGGGGCGAAAGGGCTGTGTGTATGACCGAATGAAAGAGCGTCCCGGGACTTGTGGTTGAATGAGTAAGGACTGGGTTAAAAAGGAAGAGTGAAGAAAGAAAAGGATTGTGAGTAAGCGCAGAAGGGCTTTAGAAAAGTGAGGGGGAAGTGTGCTGTGGTTTTTCCTTGTTCTGTTTTTGAAAGCTGCCTGGCTGAAAGCATTTGCCTGGTGAAAAGGAAAAGCTTTTTGCAAAGAAATGGGGGGGAAATGTTCAAAAAACGTTCAAGCCTGTACACCCCTAGAATGTATGATAGAGAATTTTAAAAGAGCCTTTCCAGAAGAACCAGGAGAGGTCAGACTGAGTAAGGAGATTTTAAAGAAATATTGCCAACAGGATTGGCCCGGCCAGGTTAAAAATTGGCCGCGTGAAGGAACATTTAAAATAGAATTATGTCGAGCAGTTATGGATTCAATAATGCAAAGACTGGACCTATATAAGGAGCAGTATTATATCAATAAATGGATTACAATATGTTTAAAAATTCCAGACTGGCTCAAAATGAAGAAAGGAAGTGGTAGCAGCTGTGAGATTTTCGCTGTAAGGCAGGGAGCCAGGAAAACCACAAATTCTTCTGTAACTGACAGGAAAATTTATGTTGCTCCTCCAGAAGAAGAGGGAATCCTCCCCCCTCCATATAACTATAGCAACAGAAATCAAGTGATACTTCAGGGCAAGTATTGGCACCTCAAAATATACTGGCAGGACAAACCCAACAGATCCCTATGCCCAGCCGATCTCAGCCAACTATAAGTAACTCTCTGCAAGCCACAAATAGTGCCTTACAGGCTGCCCCACCTTCTCAAGCATTGCTGGATGTGCCTAGCCTTCCAGATTTGCCTTCCCAGCCAAAACAAACTACTGCTTTTGATCAAAGCACACTACCCTCCCCTCCCGAGGAAAAATTCAACCAGGACATGTCAGCCTGGCAGACACAGACAGAGGGAGCGGAAGGAGGAACCAGCACATTTCAAATGTCTGGAGCATGGGGAGAACAAATTAATTCATTGAAAACCCCAGAAAGCCATGACAGTTCAAAATTATGGAAATATCTCTAATTATACAAATATCTCTAAAGTCTCTGAAGTTGTTCAACTTAGTGATGAATCTGCTTCCAATTTTTTGGAACGCTTAATGGAGGCATATAGGATTTATACCCCTTTTGATCCAGAAGCCCCAGAAAGTAAGCAAATGGTAAATGTGGCATTTGTGGCTCAGAGTGCTTCAGACATAAAGAGGAAATTACAAAAGTTAGACGCCTTTGAAACATTGCAAATGGAACAGCTCCTAGCAATCGCTCAAAAGGTTTTCTTGAACAGGGAAAATGAGGTTAAGAAGGACAGAGTTCGGGAATTGAAGCAAAAGGCAGTGTTTTTGGCTGCAGCCATCAGCCAAGGCTCAGCATTTGAAGCAGGTGCCCAAGGGAGAGGTTCAAAGAGGGCACGTGGAAGAGGAAGAGGAAGGGGACTGCCATTGGGAAGAAATCAGTGTGCAATTTGCAGGAAGGAAGGTCATTGGAAACAGGAGTGCCCTGATGCAAGGGAAACAGAGGGAGAAGGTGGATTCAGGGAACAGAGGGGACGTGGATGGGGATTGCAGTGTGGAAGGATGCAAGCAGGAAGATATGTGAGGAACAGAGAAAGTAGCAGAGATTTTGTTGGATTAGTGCAATTGGAGGAATATGAGAATGAGAATGCATAGGACAGACCGGGCTCAACTCTTTCATTAGGCTCCCAAGAGCCCATGGTCTTGGTCAAACTGGGGAGCCGCTTAGTAAATTTCATGATAGACACTGGAGCGCAATTTTCGGTGCTCACGAAGCCATTAAAAGCAAAAAGCAACCAAGCGGTAACAATTGTGGGGGCCATGGGCAACAGGGTCCTTAAACCATTTCTGCAACCTCAAGAATGCCAGATTGGAGGGAAAACCCTTACACATCAATTTCTGTATGTGCCTGAATGCCCCATTCCCTTGCTGGGATGTGACTTTCTGTCAAAGGTTCAAGCCCAAACTACCTTCACACCAAAAGGGGCAGAAATGAAATTACCCCAGGCTGCTACAGGGATTGTTACAGTAGAGGTCCCTAGAGAACAGGCCTGGAAAATGATGATGGCTTTGTCAAATAAGGACTCCCAAAGGGAAAAATCACAGATTCCTAAAAATCTGAGATCCCCACCTGGAGTATGGGCAGAGGACAACCCACCAGGCATGGCAAAGAACATAGCACTATTCATAATAAACCTAAAGCCAAGGGCAAAGCCAATAGCAACTCGGCAATACCCTATCCCAAGACAAGCAGCAGAGGGAATGCAGATGCACATAGACAAGTTTTTGCAATATGGACTTTTGGTAAAGTGCCAGTCCAGCTGGAATTCTCCACTTTTTCCAGTACGTAAGCCTAATTCTGATCAGTTTCGCCCAGTCCAAGATCTGAAAAGGATTAATAATTTAATACAGACTCTGCACCCCTTATAATCTCCTAGGATTGATTCCATCAGAGGCAACCGTGTTTACAGCATTGGACTTAAAAGATGCATTTTTCTGCTGCCGTGTTGCATCTCAGAGCCAGCCAATATTTGCATTTCAATGGGAGGATCCTTACAAGGGGACAAAAACCCAGTTAACGTGGACCAGGTTACCTCAGGGATTCAAGAATTCGCCAACACTTTTTGGAACAGCCCTAGCCCAGGATTTGTCTAAATTCCCTTCAGTACCTGGGAAAACGATTCTTCTTCAATTCCTGGATGATTTATTGCTTGGATGTGATAGCTATGAGACTTGTAAAAAGGCCACAGAGGATTTGCTTTATCTCCTTTGGGAGGCAGGATACAAGGAGTCTCGGAAAAAGGCTCAAATTTGCCAAGAGACAGTGAAATATTTGGGTTTTCACATTTCTCACCAGCAGAGGGCGTTGGGATCCGAAAGGAAGGAAGCCATATGTATCATTAAGGAACCCATAAGCCGCAGGCAATTGTGAGGTTTTTTTGGGGCAGCAAACTTTTCTGTATTTGGATCCCTGATTTTAGCACCCTAGCAAAGCCTCTTTATGAAAGCACAAAAGGCAGAGAGAATGCTCAGTTCGAGTGGCATGCAGAGCAAAGGAAAGCTTTCAATACGTTAAAGTCTAAACTGATGCAGGCACCAGCCTTGGCCTTGCCAAATCCGGATAAAGCCTTCCATCTTTACGTTCATGAGAGATCTGGAGTTGCAGCAGGGGTCTTGACTCAAGTATTGGGAAGTTGGAAAAGACCTGTAGCTTATTTGTCAGAACAGCTGGACGCAGTGGCAAAAGGATGGCCACCTTGTATGAGATCAGTAGCTGCAACAGCCTTATTGGTCAAAAAGGCATTTAAATTCACCTTTGGACAAGAAATTTATGTGAATGTGCCTCATGCTGTTTTAACATTAATGGAATACAAAGGAAGTTATTGGCTTTCCAACGAGCGCATGGCAAAATACCAAGGGCTTTTATGTGGTAACCCACAAGTACATTTGCAAGTCGTAAACACCCTGAACCCCGCTTCTTTGCTACCCCTTCCCAAGTCAGTGGACCATGAGCCTCATGATTGCATTCAAGTAATGGACGCAATTTACTCTAGCCGTCGATTTGCAGGATGAGCCTTTAAAAGACCCAGATGTGGAATATTTCACAGATGGAAGCAGCTTCATAAAGGAGGGGCAAAGGAGGGCTGGATATTCTGTGGTTACTCAAACTGACGTCATTGAAGCACGGCCTCTGCCAATTTCATCCTCAGCGCAGAAAGCAGAACTTGTGGCTTTAACCAGAGCTCTTCAGCTAGCAGCTGGCTGTAGCGTAAACATCTACACAGACTCAAAGTTTGCTTTTTTAACTTTACATGCCCACGGAGCCTTGTGGAGGGAAAGGGGGCTCATTGGGGCAGAAGGAAAAGCGCTGAAATATGGCCCGGAATTAGAAGCGCTTTTGGAAGCTGTATGGGCTCCAAGGAAGGTTGCGGTCATACATTGCCAAGGCCACAGTAAGGTAACCACAAAAACAGCAAAGGGAAATCAATTTGCAGATCTAGCTGCAAAACGGGCTGCTCTATTACCACTGCCACCTGCCTCTATAAATGCTTCTCTTTTTCCTACAGCGGTTGATGTAGAGCAAATAAAACCCATTTACACGGAGGCAGAAACAAAATGGGCCCTACAAGAAGGGGGGTACAGAATGCCAACAGGATGGATGGTTTATCCTACCAGACCAGCGAGTATTTGTCCCAGAAGCCTTAGGCAGGGACATAGTAAAACAATATCATGAGTCCACTCACTATGGGGCCACAGCATTGCAGGAAATCCTGAATAGGCAATTTTACATAACTAGGATATCCCAGCTGGCAGAAGCAGTATCACGTGCATGCCTTCTGTGTGCAAAAAAAAAAACCCAAGCAAGGACCTGTACCTCCACCAGGAATACAGCAAACAGGCTTAATGCCAATGGAGAATTTAATAGTGGATTTCACGGAAATGCCCAAGGCAAAAGGTTTTAAAGCACTTTTGGTCTTCACATGCTCTCTTACGGGCTGGCCTGAAATTTATCCCGCTAGAACAGAAAAGGCCCAGGAAGTCGTAAAACGCCTCCTAACAGAAATCATTCCAAGGTTTGGTCTACCAAGATGTATAGGCAGTAACAATGGTCCAGCTTTCGTTGCATCAATAGTGGATGGTGTATGCAAAGCCTTGCAAGTACAATGGAAACTACATGCGGCCTATAGACCTCAAAGCTCAGGAAAAACAGAAAGGATGAATCAGACTCTCAAAACACAGTTAGCAAAATTGTGCCAGGAAACTCATTGTAAATGGGTAGCCTTGCTGCCTATAGCTTTGTTTAGGATCAGATGTTCACCAACAAAGAGACTGAAACTTTCCCCGTTCAAACTTTTGTATGGGAGACCCCCTCCAATAACCACGGGAATTACAGCAGACTTAACTCAGGTGGGGGGGCAGATAACAGCAGAGCAAATCCAGGCTCTTTGTCGTATTACTCTTGATTGAAACAGGTGGTGTCTCGAACGCACTCCCATCAGCTTGGCCGATCCAGTCCATCCTTTCCACCTGGGAGACCAGGTTTGGGTGCAAGAGTGGAAAAGCGAACCACTGACGGCTCAGTGGAGAGGTCCCTACACAGTTCTGCTGGCCACGCCTACAGCGGTAAAGGTAGCGGAAGTAACCCCGTGGATTCATCATTCTCGTCTGAAGCGGTCTGAGGGACATTGGAACTGTGAGCTGAACCCGTCTGACCCTCTGAAGTTGAAGCTCACCAGGAACCCCTGCACCTAGCCCCTCCGGAAGCGGGCAGGAGCATGGGCAACGGGACTACAGGTCTGCTCTCACTGCACCTGGAAGCCAGTGAGTCTACGCACACCGGAAGTTTTGGGAGCTGCACCAGCGTATGGGAGGACCCCTACCAGTTAAAATATTAGTCAATCCCAGATTTCAGCCATACTTTGCATATAAACCCTTAGTACAAATAACAATAACAAGGGCAGATAAAAGGTGGGACATTCGTGATAAGTGGGTGGATTGGGTAACTGCATACAGTTGTTACATTCCTTTCTTTTTTGGGGAATTCTACATACCAGATTGGGCATGAGCAGGTCTAAGACATAGGTTCACATACAGGGGGAAGAGTATATGCCAGGGGAACCAAGGAGAGCCGTACGCAGCTTCTCCTACCCACCTCCCCAAGGGGCATTTCCCCACGCTGTACTGGTCACTGTAGCTTTTTTCCTCCACCGCCCACAGGTCCCTTCAAGGTAGCAGTTGCAGAGTGTATACGGGGTGAGTTGACCCCACCAGCTCGACCAGAACCCGGGGACCACTAATAAGTCCACTGGGTGCGGCCAAGCGGGAGGTTGTCTCGCCTAAAGGTATGTTCTGGTACCTGCTTCCTTATATAATTGTTGCAACTTCACTCCTTCTGGTCCTGATCATTCTATTCTGCGTATGTAAGAAGAATCACAGAAGTGACACCAACCCAGAGCCAGAACTGATAAGGTTCAACCCTGAAGGCCTACAGGGGGAAAATGAAAATGAAGCTTCTGTTCATCTTGATGTGCTTGTGGCTCCAGAGAGGCCCAATGGTAGTGGGTTATGCCTTTATAAAGCATGCTGAACACATGTTCCAAATATATGGGGAGAATGCTACCTTATATTATGAACACCCAAGGAAGGTAGCAGACATGTCCCTAATACCAGGATTAATCAAGGATCCTGATGTTGTTTTGGCAGGCCTGCTTTACAATCAGAGTGGCCTCTTTGCAGCCCCACCTTCTGAAATGAATGACATCCCCTACCGATACATCCGATACACCAGAACCACAAAAGGCCTATGTTTTTGTTGTCATTCCACTGGAGTATGGAATTCCAAATGGAAGTATTGGCCCCAAGTTAAGTACCACATTGACAAAGGATGGCTGGGAAACTATACCCAATGCACTGATAAATTTTGGCTTTGGGGTTCCCACAATGCCTCCTACCAGGGCAATACTACCTCTTCAGATTTGTACCCATACTTCCTCAGTATTCGGTTAATTTCACTGGACAAGGGTCCATTTGTTCTGGCCGGATGATTAAAGATCCTAACCTTTGGTTTCTATATGATGGATTGGCGACAAATTTCCACCCAGGAAATTTCTAGTGTGTCGGCGTGGGGGCATTTACCTTTCCGGTTGCGGTGGAGGTCAATCACCAGGTACCCCACCTTGGAAGCAGACGGAAAAGGGCAGCCCTAGGCGAACACTGTGAAGATGAAATTTTTCTGTCAAATTCTGTAGGGAGCGTTGGGGGAGGATTTATAGGATTCCTCTCAATGGGCATTTACCCAGGAATAGTTTCTGAGCAAAATAGAGAGGCGCTGTTTGCTCTTACATGCAGGCTGGAGAAAACTATCAATGCCACCACCCGTGTCTTGCGCTCCCTGCAGGCAGAGGTTGAGGATTTGAACCAATTGACGATGACCCATAGATTAATTTTGGACTACCTCCTTGCACGTTCGGGCGGTTTTTGTAAAATTTTCCCAAAGGGTCAATGTCAGGTTCAATTCCATGACCCTAACAAGACAATCGAAGACGAACTGCAAAACTGCAGTCTCTGGTAGCTGACAACACACCCACTCAGAATCCCTGGGAAAAGATGTGGTCGTGGATCCTAGGGGAGGGGTGGGTGCACAGCCTTCTGACTGCCTTAGCAATAGGAGGATTTATTTTTCTGTTGCTTCTTTCTGTAATCCTTGCTGTCTGTCCTTGCTTAGGGGAATGATAGCTCGCAATGTTAAGCATCTCACTGACCCTCAGATTCTGGCAACATACCGAGCTTTGCCCCCAGTGCCAGAGGAGCCAGAGGAAGACGATGGTTACGAGGGAATGCATAGGGAACCAGTTCCAGTGCAGGAACAGGCCCCCTTGCAGGAAACAGTGGTTTATTCTGATGTCCAGAGTGGTGTTCAAGCTCAGGAGTCAGATGAATCTTCTTTCTGAGCTTGAAAAGGGGGGAATGAGGCAAGGCCATATAATCAGTTATCAGTAATCAATATATTCATATATGCTCACACATAATCAAGGCTTACAGTATTTTATAATCCATTTTGAATCAAAGGGAAGCTGTGCCTTAGCTAACTGCATACTGCTGAAACAGCAAAATTAGGAGCCAACCTTTCCCCTACAAACATCCGTGTACCCTGGACGAGGGGAAGATGTGAATCAGAGATTCTGGTACAAAATCCCCTCAGATACAGGCTAAATTAATCCACAGAACAGGAAGAGAAAACCACAAAATCTCCAAACTCCCTGTCCTGTCATAACTAGGCGAGAGGTTAGACAGAGCGTCAGTGCAAGCAGCGGAAGCAGAACTAGAACTCCGTGCTTGACCAGTGCTTGACCAGGAGCTGGTAACATGGCAAGAAGCTTGCTGATTGGCTAATTTTCGCTGGCAATATCGTGACTGCCTCATGGTTGTCTCATGATCTATGATTTGCTGTGATCTGCTCAGGTATAAAGACCTCTGGATTTCTGTCAATCGGGGTCCCAGTTCCTTTTGGAAGAGATTCCAAACTGGGTCCTTATTGCCTGGCAATAAACTTCACCTTCTTATTCTCCATTGCTGAGTCTGTCTGATCCTTATTTAACACCAAGCGAGTACCTGCTTATGTTCACGTGCTTCATTATTTATAAAAATACTTGGTTAGCAAGGGGGTACAGAAATAATAATAAAAAAGCGACAATAAAAGCATTATCAGCATTTAAAAAGAAATGCTAGTGGATGTTCTTCTGCAAGCTGTTCTCCATCCAGTATTTCCCAGCTTCTGCCTTCTGAACTATGTTCCTCTGCAAACCACTGGTCCAAATCTATACAGTCCTCCTGCTCCTGGGAAGATTCAGGGGGAGGCTCCTACGAATGCACCTCAGTGCAGCTCTCCTCAGCTGGGTCCCTAGTTAGGTTTTGGTTTAGGGGAGAAAGCATGGGCCTGGCCCTTGGGTTGGGGCGAGGGGGGAAGGGAAGCGAAGTACAGTGGTACCTCAGATTATATACGCTTCAGGTTACATACGCCTCAGGTTACAGATTCCGCTAACCCAGAAATAGTACCTTGGGTTAAGAACTTTACTTCAGGATGAGAACAGGCGGCGCAGCAGCAGTGGGAGGCCCATTAGCTAAAGTGGTGTTTCAGGTTAAGAACAGTTTCAGTTTAAGAACGGACCTCTGGAATGAATTAAGTACTTAACCCAAGGTACCACTGTAGAGGGGATGTTTCTTTTTCCTTGCAAGGCTAGTTCTTGTTTCTCCTGAGTGCGCGCCTGTAATCAGCAAGTGTGCTTTTAACTGGAGTGCATCCCTTTGTCTTGGAGTGCAAAATGATTCAGGAGGCCTGTGGCGTTTGCCTCCTAGGATGGGTCATAAGGAAAGGGTTAAAAGGGGTGTGATGTGATTGGCCAGTGAGAATGCAAGGGGGGAGTAAAAGTTAGAGTGGGAGGTTTTGAAAGTCAGTTGAGGTTTGGGAACTGGAGAAGGAAGAGGGAGGAATAGGCAGTGGGTTGGTTGAGTTGTATTGTGAGAAAGAGAGAGGAATTGTTAGGTTGAGTCAGATAGATAGTTGGAATAATCAGTTTGGAGTTGTTAGGAACTAAGATTAAGAAACTGACAAGAGAAAAATAAACTGAAGCCATACGCTTATTCCTGCATTTAAAAATAAACTTGATTATTTGTTAATGTTAACAACTGTCTGGACTCCGTGTGTCCCCATGAGAAGTGGGGTGGTGGCAGCAAAGAAAGCAATCACAGTGGTGGCACAGGGTCAATAGACCGTCAAACGTCTGGGGGCCCTGTGTGATCGCCACAAGGCCTTAGAGCGAAGCACGTGTATCTCATATATGCCTTGAGAGCAATGGTGGAGGGATGGTCGGGGTGCTTAAAAGGAGGCTGTTGTTTCGTTGGGGGGGGGGGAGAGTCTCAGCGATGTCAAAAAGGAAGAGCCAACCGCGCCTACAGGATACATGTGCTTGCTACTCTGATTTGGAAGATGGGCAGTCGAAGTGGCACATGCTTGTGCTAAAAGCAGATCTAATGAAGATTAAGTTAATGGCAACCTTTTAAAAAAAATAATATTCTTTATTGATTAAAAAAAATGCATGTCTGTACAAACATTATGTACAATCTCTTAACAGGTAGGGGAAAAAAGCAAATAATATAAAATATTTAACTTTACAAAACATAATGTTCTCAATCCATGATTTGCTTTTATAATGTATAAAAATGTCTATTTCCTGGCCCACTTCCCATCACTGTGGGGGGAGCATGGGGCAAGGGATAAGAATGCAGGGTCGGCCTGACATCCATCAGTTCTCTGGCTCTGACAGCGGCCATTCAGGCATTTCTGCAAAACTCACAATCAGGACATGAAGGCGAGAGCCACCCTCTCTTTGTGAGGAAATCCCGTATACAAATAGCCAATTCAATTTCCTAGCTGCCAGCCTTTATGTGGCCAAAATGGAACCCTTCTTCCAAGGAAGAGAGGGAGGTACCAGTAGCCTTGAGGCAGCTCCACTGGTTACGTATGTCCAATAAATTTTTAGGTGGCTGATATTAGGTATATATGCACCCAATGATGGGAAATCGGAATTTTTTAAGAAGCTGCATGAGATTATGCTGGACTATTTGGATTACTCCAACATCATTATGATGGGAGATATGAATGGGGTGGTATCTACAAATATGGATAAGTCACAAAACCAAAATTTGACAAAAGATGGCAGACTGCCTAAAACTTTTTTTGAACTAACTGACAATGTGGACTTGATTGACATATGGAGGACAAAGAACCCCTTAGGTAAAGAAGGAACTTTCTTCTCTGAGGCCCACCTGTCATGGACAAGGATCGACCAAATTTGTACAACTAGAGGGCTGGCACCTAAGACTAGAAAAGTGGAAATCTGCCCAAAAACTTGCTCCGACCATAATGCCCTGAAAGTGGAATTGAGACTTACTCCAACCGGTTCCTTCAGATGGAAGATGAATGACACCTTACTAAGAGATCAGGAGGTGGTGAAGAAGGCCCAAAAAACTTTAAGAGACTATTTTGAAATAAACTTGAATACTACGGTAGAAAAAAGAATGATCTGGGACGCTAGTAAAGCAGTTATGAGAGGGTTTCTGATACAACAAAATACGATCAAGAAAAAACTCTGGAATGGGAAAAAGGAGAAGATCTTGGAGAAAATAAGAGAAGGAGAGAAAAAATTGAGAACCAACCCAAAATCGAAGGAGGTGCTGAGAGAAATTAAATTCCATCAAGCACAATACTCGAAATTGATAAACCAAGAGGTTGAATGGAAAATTAAACAAATGAAGCAAAGATCGTTCGAATCAGCAAATAAATGTGGAAAACTGCTGGCATGGCAGTTGAAAAAGAGACAAAAATTGAATACAGTTACAAATCTAGAGATTGAAGGGAGAATTGTTCAGAAACCAGATGAAATTAGAAAGTGCTTCCAGAGATACTTTAAAGAACTTTATGCACAGGGGCCACAAAAAGAGTTTGAGATGGACCAATTTTTAAAAACCAATGGATTACCAAAAGTTACCCAGGAAAATAGAACAATCCTGAACTCCAAAATAACGCAACAGGAAATTGAAGGTGCCATTCAGAACATGCAACTAGGCAAGTCTCCAGGCCCCGATGGACTTACCTCCAAATACTACAAGACTTTGAAAGACTATTTGATACAACCTTTGATGGAGGTATGTAACCAGATAATGGAGGGGAAGAAGGCACCGGAGTCGTGGAAAGAAGCTTTCATCACATTGATTCCTAAAGTGGAAACTGAAAAGACTCAACTTAAGAACTACCGTCCCATCTCACTCCTAAATGTTGATTACAAAATTTTTGCAGATATTTTAGCGGGCAGACTTAAAAAAGTTTTGAATGAGGTAATTCACAAGGACCAGGCCGGCTTTCTCCCTGGCAGACATTTGTTTGATAACACTAGGAACATTATTGATATTTTGGAACTTTTACAGACAAATATCAACACGAGAGCAGCGTTAATCTTTATTGATGCGGAGAAGGCCTTTGACAACATTTCTTGGATGTTTATGAAGAAAAATTTGGAAGGGATGGGAGTGGGACGGGGGTTTGAAAATGGCATAGAAGCAATTTATTCAGAGCAATAAGCCAAATTGATAGTGAACAATGTGGTGACAGAAGAGTTTAAAATTGAAAAAGGGACACGACAGGGGTGCCCATTATCCCCTCTTTTGTTTATTTCAGTCCTGGAGGTGTTTTTGAACATGATTAGGGAGGACCGGTTGGTACAAGGAATACAGGTCGGAGTGAAACAATATAAACTGAAAGCATTTGCAGATGATTTGGTTTTAACATTACAGGAGCCAGTATCTAGTACAAAAAGAGTTTTAGAACTGATCTATGAATTTGGCCGGGTGGCGGGATTCAAGTTGAATAAGCAAAAAACCAAGGTTTTGGCCAAAAACTTGACACCTACAGAAACAGATGGGTTCCAGAGAGAAACAGAACTAAACGTGGTTAAAAAAGTGAGATACCTAGGGGTTCATTTGACTGCTAAAAATTTGAACTTATTTAAAGACAATTATGAGAAATGTTGGTCGGAAATTAAGAAAGATTTAGAAATTTGGTCAAGATTGAAACTTTCCTTGTTGGGTAGAATTGCAGCTATAAAAATGAATGTATTGCCAAAAATGTTATTTTTGTTCCAGACCCTACAGATCGTGGACAGAGTGGAATGCTTTGGAAAGTGGCAGAAGGATATATCTAAGTTTGTCTGGCAGGGCAAAAAGCCCCGAATAAAGTTTAAAATATTAACTGACTCAAAAGAAAGAGGAGGGTTTGCCCTGCCGGACTTGAGGTTGTATTATGAATCTGCAGCCTTCTGCTGGTTGAAGGATTGGTTTTTGTTGGAGAACACTGATGTCCTGGATCTGGAAGGGTTTGATAATGCTTTTGGGTGGCATGCATATTTGTGGTACGACAAGGTTAAAGTTCACAAACTATTTAAAAACCATATTGTCAGAAGAGCAATTTTTGCGGTCTGGTTGAAATATAAAGACTTATTGGAGGGCAAGACCCCGAGGTGGCTATCACCGGTAGAGGCCAAGGCGAGGAAAAGACCCAACATGGAGGCCTACTGGCCGAAATATTGGGAAATAATTGAAAAAACTGGAGACAAATGGAGACTCCAGAGCCAAGACAAGTTAAATAACAAGGTGCGGGACTGGTTACATTATGCTCAAATTCAAGAGGTGTTTAAAATGGATAAAAAAGTTGGTTTCCAAGAGGAAAAATCGAAATTAGAGACAGAATTGTTAGAATCAAAAACTAAGACACTATCGAAAATGTATAACTTGCTGCTTAAGTGGAATACACAGGATGAGACAGTCAAATCTGCCATGATAAAATGGGCACAGGATGTCGGACATAACATTATGTTTGAGGACTGGGAAAGGTTATGGAACACCGGAATGAAGTTTACGGCATGTAATGCCTTGAAAGAAAATATTATGAAAATGATATACCGGTGGTACATGACCCCAGTCAAGTTAGCCAAAATATACCACCTGTCTGATAATAAATGCTGGAAATGCAAGGAGGCAGAAGGGACTTTCTTTCACCTCTGGTGGACCTGCCCGAAAGTGAAGGCCTACTGGGAAATGATCCATAATGAGTTAAAAAAGGTATTTAGGTATACCTTTCCTAAGAAACCAGAGGCCTTCCTGTTGGGCATGGTGGACCGGAAGGTGTTAAAAAAGGACAGAACTTTGTTTATGTATGCTACCACAGCAGCAAGAATTCTTTTTGCAAAGTATTGGAAGACTCAAGATCTACCTACGCTGGAGGAGTGGCAGACGCAGTTGATGGACTACATGGAATTGGCGGAAATGACTGGCAGAATCCGAGATCTGGGTGAAGAAACAATGGAAGAGGACTGGAAAAAATTCATGGACTATTTGCAAAAATATTATAAGTTGTATGAATGTTAAGAAATACGCATGATTAGGAAATTTTTGCTCCAGCAACTTGATTAGGTAAACCGAAAATTAAGACAAGGAAAATGAGGTGGTACTATGAATTAACTTTATTATGTTAACTCTAAATGTACAAAGTTTGAGATATGAGATTGTGAATTTGGAAACATAATAACTGAAAGTTACAGTAAGTTAAGAAACAAGGTAACAAATTGCTGAAACTTTTATTGCAAAGAACGCAGGGTTTGGAGGTGTGGGGAAGTCCATTTGGAACATTGGAATAACTATTGAAAACTAGATTGAAATAACCCTTTTTTTTCTTTTTTCTGTTTTCTCTTTTTTTAATATTCATTCTGTATTTGTTTCTTGTAATCTCTTATCGTCATTTAGTGCTTATGAACTTAAGAAAAGAAACTCAATAAAAAATATTAAAAAAAAAACAATAAATTTTTAGGTGGGGGGAAAAGATAGCCAAAGCCACGCAATGAGAACTGCACATGCTCAGTGGGTACAGAAAACTGGGGGTGGGGGTGGGGCGCTGGTGGACAGCAGGAATAGAAAACTGGAGAGGGATGGATAGCAGTGGAGTGTGCTGGAAAAGGGAAATGTTTTGGATCAGAAGCACTCAGTGCCTCAGCATTTTCTTCCATGTCTTTACTGGACAGGCTGCTCTGGTGCACTGGAGATAGAGAGAGTACCTTGCCTTCAACTTCTTCTCAATGCCAGCATCCACCTCCCATCATCCACAGCCATAGATGATGATTGCTGAGCCTGATGGGGGTTGTAATTCAGCAACATCTGGAGGGCCAGAGGTTCCCACACTTACTTGCAGGATCCGGCCTAAGACCAAGATCATCAGAGTTGGGTCCTTGTTGGCTAAGAGCGCCGGGGATGAAGGGAGTTGCAATCCAACAACATCTAGGGACCCAAGATTGAATGACACCGGCTTGTAGGATATATTGCTGCCTAGGCTAAGCAGTCCTGGGTCTTGGGAGGAGGCCACACGTATACAGTGGTGCCTCGCAAGACGAAATTAATCCGTTCTGTGAGGCTCTTCGTATAGCGGTTTTTTCGTCTTGCGAAGCAAGCCCATTGACAGCTTAGCGGATTAGCGCTATTAGCGGTTTAGCAGCTTTTAGCGGATCAGGTGATAAGCGGCTTATCAGCGGATCAGGTGATAAGCGGCTTAGCGGCTTAAGAAAAGGGGGAAAAAGGGGGGGAAACCCGCAGGAACTCGCAAGACATTTCGTCTTGCGAAGCAAGCCCATAGGGAAATTCGTTTTGCGAAGTGCCTCCAAAATGGAAAACCCTTTCGTCTAGCGGGTTTTCCGTCTTGCGAGGCGTTTGTCTTGCGGGGCACCACTGTACCACCTTGAGTTTCGTGATGGAAGAAGGGAAGGATATGGCAGCAGGAAACTAGAATGTTTCTTAAATAAATCAAGGCCCATGGTTGCTTTTTGCTGAGCCCTGCTATATAGGCCCGCAGGACTCTGCCTCATGTTGGATTTTGGGCAGAGGGGAGATGTGTTGCCAGGATACTTTTTTCATCCTGCTTGCATTCTTTCTGTATAAAGAATGTAAATCATTTTAACTGATTTTAATAGCGCTCTGATATTGCTTTTAACTGCCGAGGGTGGGGCTTTATAGTGAAGGGTGGCAACAAAATAATAATCTGAATACAGTGCTCTGCATTGGGATGCAAAAGGGGCAAGCTAGGATGAGTTTCGTTTGCCTAACTGGGCTCCGAAAATTGTTTCCTATGGTAATGACACACGGCATGAACCTCACAGAAGTGAGTGAAAAGCAAAATGAAACCTATTCAGTTAGCTAACCTTGACCATAGCAGAAATGCATTTTCCCACCTTCCCTTGAAACAGCCTTGCCCTACAACGCTGTGTCACAAGCTGTCCATGGCAACGATCCCAAATCTCTGAAGGCAGGCAGTGGGGAAGAGTACTGTGTTGCCCTGTGAGGAACGCGAAACGTCACTGGAGGCTGCCATTGTGGGCTCCATTGTGTTCACTGTCACCTCCTGATTGCTTGCCTTCTCCACATCCACACCACATTTAAATCACTCTAGTACCACTTCAGTCAGTCATGGATTCCCCCAAAGCATTCTGGGAGCTGTAGTGAGTCTGGCTGGCTGCTGCTGTTGCTGCTGCTGCTTGTCACTGTTCACTGTTTCTGTGTGTCTGTGAGGAGAATACAGGACACTGCAAAAGACACAGGGTGCAATAAACCAGACAGAGAGTGATCCCTCCCTATACATGTAAATAGAGAGACTTCTGTTCAGGAGATTTCTGTATAAAGAACTCTTTATATAGGGGAAAATGGGGACTAAGTGAGGTTGGAGTGGAACCATGTTTGCATAAATATGACAATGAAAAATATGCTCTCCATTGTTAAATTTTTATTAAAATAATTCATTCAGTTACCCAGAAGAGTAATTAGGCTTTTTTCTGCTGTAAGCTACTTCATACATTGTAAGAAGTGGGTCAGGAAATCCTTGATCCCGCTCCTTAAAATACCGAATGGGATTCCTAAATAAATATGCATAGGCCCAGGCTGCACAAAAACTGTTATTTTGTACTGCAGCCCACATCTCAGAATTACAGATAGGCACCATAATGAGATTTCTGTAACTACTCCATACAGGGCATGTTATAAGGTGATAGTAAACCTGCTGAATACATGTTATCTATGTGCTTTGTGGAGTATGTTTGGGGGCTTAGAGGAAATTTCCTCAACTACAACCCAAAATGTCTTATTTACCTACCACATATTGTCTGCCTCTTAGGTGCAAAACAAGGAGGCAGTCTAATACCTAGACTGGCCCTTTGCAGGATCAGATTCCATGGCTTTCCAATGAAGCTGCACTGAAGAATGTTAATGGATGAGAGAGACTGTTGTTTTTTAAAATGTTTTTACTAAATTCTTGGGTACACCCAGAGTCCCTGTTTTCAAGTTACAGAATCCTTCAAACAAGTCCTATTCAGAGTGAGACAGTACTGTTCTGGGCAATATGGAGTTGGGGGGGGGAGAATAGTGGGAATAGAGAGGGAAGGAAAGCGGGAAAGAAATAAACATTTCATTCATTTCTATAGTATGTGAGTTTTTGCATCAGCGTCAGGTAAACAGGTATTTTATTTTTATTGGCAGTGGGCGAGACCAGAGGGCTCAGGAAGGTGGTTGGTTACAGGATATTCGTCAAAGCAACGTCCAATCTCTGTGGTGTTTCAGAGTGACCCGCAATGCGAGGGAGCCATTGCCTGCTGCAGTCAACATGTGGCGACCATGTGTGTCTAAAATCCCAGGAGGCAGAGACCCAAATCTGGACCGAGACAAGGGGATGGCAGAACTCTAGCTAGGGATTGACCTGTGGGAATGTTTAGAAAGGCAGGAAAGGATATATTATTTGATGATATCTTTACTAACTTGCGTTAACAAGTTCTCTATCTTAGCATAATTCAAACATTCTCCTTTTCAAATTTGCACAGCGGTAAGCTCGTTGCAGGCTCATGTGAGCCTCACTATTTAAGAGTCCTGGTAAGATCCCTTGTTATCCCTCTTTAAAAGTGTAGAGACGACAATCTTATTAAAATCAATATACAGGTAGTTTACTCATTTTCATTCAGTTCACAATTAGATTCCTGAAGGCAGGCTTATGTTACAAAAGTATATCTATATCTATATATAAACTATCATATAAAGGAGTTCGTCCCAAGTGATTGTGACTGAGCAGTTACTTCTCCTAACACATAGAGAGAGAGAAATGGAGAAGAAAGAATGACGTACATGGAGGAGGCAGAGATCTAAATCTAGACTGAGACAAGGGGATGGCGGATCTCCAGCTAGGGATTAACTCCAGCTCATTCTGCCCCCTGACTAGAAAAATCATGTCCCCCACAAAAAAAGCCCACCCTGAGATTCCTTCCTCTTTCACTCTCCAATTTTACAAAGGCAAATTCCTATTATGCAGCCCTGTATGGAGAAGCTTTTAATGCCGATGTTTCATTGGTTTTAAAAAAATATTCTGTTGGGAACTGCCCTAGTGGCTGGGGAAACCCAGCCATTTGAGCGGGTACAAATAATGTTGTTATATTATTATTATGCTTAATTGAATAAGGTTTCAAGGAAGCCGCCGGAGGGGAGAGATGTTCTTGGGCTCCTTGCAGGCTTGGCCACCATGAGGAGACAGTGCTGGGATTCCTGCATTGCAGGGGGTTGGACTAGATGACTCTCAGGGTCCCCTTCCATCTCTATGATTCTAACAGGGACTAGATGGGCTTGATCAAACTACAGGGGTCTTCATGTGATCTGTCTGTGCATGCAGACGAATGTTTCTCTCTCTCTCTCTCTCTCTCTCTCTGTGTGTGTGTGTGTGTGTGTGTGTGAGAGAGAGAGAGAGAGAGAGAGAGAGAGAGAGAGAGAGAACCTTCAGGGAGAGGCCCCTGTCTCTTATTTGCAACTAAGATGAATCAGCTGCAATATTCCCACACTTGACCCACCGCTTCCGTGCCTGCTCTCTCTCCACCCCCAACTCCAATTCCATGGTCAAAACAAAAAAAATTCCTTCCAGTAGCACCTTAAAGACCAACTAAGTTAGTTCTTGGTATGAGCTTTCGTGTGCATGCACACTTCTTCAGATACACTGAAACAGAAGTTGCCAGATCCTTCTATATAGTGAGAAGGTGGGGAGGGGTATTACTCAGAGGGGGGTGGGAATGGGTGATTGGCAGATAGCTGTGATGAGTCTGTTGACGACCCTTAACGACTGCAGTAGGTCTTACAGGAAAAAGCAAGGGGTGAGAAGGTGAAAAACAGCTTTGTCATGTATAGTGAGATAAGAATCCAATGTCTCTGTTCAGGCCAGGTGTCTCCATGGTTTTAAGTTTGGTAATGATTTGCAATTCAGCAGCTTCTCTTTCCAGTCTATTTCTGAAATTCCTTTGTAGTAAAACAGCTACTTTGAGATCTTGTATAGAATGTCCTGGGAGATTGAAGTGTTCTCCTACTGGTTTCTATGTCTTGTGATTCTTGATGTCAGATTTATGTCCGTTTATTCTTTGGCGTAAGGTTTGGCCTGTTTGTCCAATATAGAGAGCTGAAGGACACTGTTGGCATTTGATGGCATACACAATGTTAGACGATGAGCAATTAAATAGTCCCGAGATGGTATGTGTGATGTTGTTGGGGCCAGTAATGGTGTTGTCCGGGTGTATGTGGCAGCAAAGTTGGCATCTGGGTTTATTGCAGGCTCTGGTGCCAGTGTCCGTGTTAAGTCTGGTTGTAGTATTATTGTGGGTTAGGAGTTGTTTAAGATTGGGTGGCTGTCTGTAGGCAATGAAAGGTCTTCCTCCCAGAGCTTGAGAAAGAGAACTGTCATTGTCCAGGAGAGGTTGTAGATCTCTGATGATGCGTTGTACTGTTTTAACTTGGGAGCTGTATGTGATGACTAGAGAAGTTCTGTTATTTTCTTTTTTGGGTCTGTCTTGCAGCAAGTTCTCTCTGGGTATCAGTCTGGCTCTGTTGATCTGTTGTCTAACTTCATCTCCTGGGTATTTTAGTTCTAAAAAGGTTTGCTGTAGATCTCTTAGGTGAGAGTCTCTGTCTGTAGAATTGGAACAGATACGGCTGTAACGTAGTGCCTGGCTATAAACAATGGACTGTTTACCCCTCCCCACCTTCTCACTATATAGAAGGATCTGGCAACTTCTGTTTCAGTGTATCTGAAGAAGTGTGCATGCACACGAAAGCTCATACCAAGAACTAACTTAGTTGGTCTTTAAGGTGCTACTGGAAGGATTTTGTTTTGTTTTGACTATGGCAGACCAACACGGCTACCCATCTGTAACTCCAATTCCATGGGTATTGCATTGCACACCCACACCCCCAAAGCTTGCTGCACCCCGAGGCGCTTTGCACTCACCTTATTCCTTGCAAGACAAGTGCAGAGGGGGCGGGTCAGCTGTTCAGCTTAAGCCCCACGCCGTTTCCCAAGTCAGTATCGAGCAGCAGCACCCTCCCCTCTAGCAGCTTGCACTCTCTGCCTTTAACCCTTAAGGCAACGAGCATCTGTTCCCTATACTCAAAGCCCAGGTTCCCTCCCTTCCCTCCCCATTGGCTGGGTCCTGCAATTATCCCGCCCCCGGAAATATCCTGCCTCCCAGGCGGGGGCTCCTATTCCCGCCCCCGCTGCCCAGGGTCGCCGCCATCTCCAGGATTTCGGGTGAGTGCAAAGCCAGCGGCGGGGAAGGAGGGAAGGGGCTTGGCAAGGGGTGGGGGGTCCAGGATGAGAAGCCCCGGGACGGGGAGAAGAAGAGAAGGGAGGAAAGGGAGCTGCTCTTTTTAACGGGGTCTTGAAGGTGGGGGGGGGAGGGGTTTCCACTGTGGAAAGAGAGAAGCTTCCTCCTGCCCGGATCTGGTGCAAAGGGAGTTGCAGGGAAGGAGGCGGGAAAGGGGAGAGGGCTGGGTATTGCAGACCAGCCTCGCCATAGTAATAATAATAATAATAATATAAATAAATGCTATTTATACCCCGCCCCCATTTTCTGGGATTCCCCAGTCACTCTGGGCGGCTTCCAACAAAATAAGAAAAACCAAAAGCATCCAAACATCCAAGTCTTCCGTTTTGTAGAGGAGATGGGGACATAGATTGCTGGATGGCAGAGGGAGAAAGAGGAAAAGATGGGGAGGAAAACAAAGGCAGGGGGGCCAGGCAGGAAGAAGGAAGGGGTGAGGCCTTCTCCAAAGCTGCTTTTTGTTCCTTGAACTCCTTGCATAAAGTAGTGGGGGCAGGTTTGATGAGGCCCTAAGCTACTGGAGGTCATGGGGCCTTTTATATGTCCAGCTGTTCTTTGTTAACAACTATTTGTCGCTGTTTTTTGTGTTGAATATAGGCTGAATGGTAATTAATGGACCTAATAGGTATCTAAAACTATTTGCACATAACAAAATCCGCATTTTCTCAAAGTAATTGTTGAACTGAAATACAATTGAGAAGTATATTAATAGTGAAATACAATTAAGTATATTAATAGTGAAATAATTATTAAGCTCTAACTTAAAATGATTTTGTTATTCATAACAAACAATGCAAACACATTGGCATTTGGCAATAACAAAAGTTCCTTTAGAAACACAGTTTACAAAAAATCATGATCTAGTCCTAGAAACTTGCTATAACTTGAAATTATAATAGGTGTAAATATACAGTGCAGACAACTACTAATAATAAATACCTTTATTAATATGAATTTAATTGTTATAGCCTGTACAATGTAATTGTAGTTAATGCAATGCATTTTTTTATATCAGTCTCAATATTACCATAATAGTCCACATTCTTCATTGGGACAGCAGACCTTTGTACCCTGTTAGTGAGTGTAAAAGACAGTATTTCTAGTAATATGTCGCATTACAAATAATAGCGATACTATACACACCTGTACATAAAAATTATTTTACAGGACTAATTGTATTACTGCATCTACCCAATACCCATTCAACTGTATAATTTTATCATGATTCATTGTGTACTGTGTATACAAACACTACAGAAACATGATCTAAATTACAATACTTTCTTGCCTTTGCCAAAGCAAAGTCACTGATGATATCATCAAATGATAAACTGCTTAGCTTGTCACTTTCTATGTACATGAGGCTGAAGTAATTTATCTTGAGACATTGTTGTTCCAAATTCGTTTTTTATCCTCTTCAGTCAAGAAACAGATCTTTACAAATGGTAATTTGCAATCATCATTCAGAGGAACATTCTCAGAATTGCTTCTACATTAGGGAATGCTGATTGGACACTGTTGTTGTTCTTTAGTCACTTAGTCGCGTCTGACTCTTTGTGACCCCATGGACCAGAGCACGCCAGGCACTCCTGTTTTCCACTGCCTCCTGCAGTCTGGTCAAACTCATGTTAGTAGCTTTGAGAGCACTGTCCAACCATCTCGTCCTCTGCATATAAGTTAAATAAGCAAGGAGACAATATACAGCCTTGTCGTACTCCTTTCCCAATTTTGAGCCAATCTGTTGTTCCATATCCAGTTCTAACTGTTGCTTCTTGTCCCACATAGAGATTTCTCAGGAGACAGATGAGGTGGTCAGGCACTCCCATTTCTTTAAGAACTTGCCATAGTTTGCTGTGGTCCACACAGTTAAAGGCTTTTGCGTAGTCAATGAAGCAGAAGTAGATGTTTTTCTGGAACTCTCTAACTTTCTCCCTAATCCAGCGCATGTTTGCAATTTGGTCTCTTGTTCCTCTGCCACTCCAAAATCCAGCTTGTACTTCTGGGAGTTCTCGGTTTGCATACTGCTTAAGCCTGCCTTGTAGAATTTTAAGCATAACCTTTCTAGCGTGTGAAATGAGCGCAATTATGCAGTAGTTGGAGCATTCTTTGGCACTGCCCTTGTTTGGCATTGCGTTCTAGACTGATCTTCTCTGATCCTCTGGCCACTGCTGAGTTTTCCAAACTTGCTGGCATATTGAGTGTAGCACCTTAACAATATCATCTTTTAAGATTTTAAATAGTTCCGCTGGAATGTCATCACTTCCACTGGCCTTGTTATTAGCAGTGCTTTCTAAGGCCCATTTGACTTCACTCTCCAGGATGTCTGGCTCAAGGTCATCAGTCACACTACCTGGAGTGTACGAGCCATCCATATCTTTCTGGTATAATTCCTCTGTGTATTCTTGCCACCTCTTCTTGATGTCTTCTGCTTCTGTTAGGTCCTTACCACTTTTGTCCTTTATTATGGTAATTTTTGCACAAAATGTTCCTTTCATATCTCCAATTTTCTTGAGCAGATCTCCATTCCCATCCATTTTAGTTCACTGATACCCAGGATGTCAATATTTATTCTTGCCATCTCATTTTTGACCACATCCAGCTTACCATGGTTCATGGATCTTATATTCCAGGTTCATATATTTTTCTTTGCAGCACTGGACTTCCCTTTCACTTCCAGGCACACCCTCAAGTGAGCGATGTTTCGGCTTTGGCCCAGCTGCTTCATCAGCTCTGAATCTACTTGTACTTGTCCTCCGCTCTTCCTCAGTAGCATATTGGATGCCTTCCGACCTGAGGGGTTCATCTTCCAGTGTCATAACTTTTATACGATCATGGAGTTTTCTCGGCAGGGATACTGGCGTGGCTTGCTGGTTCCTGCTCCAGGTGGATCACGTTTAGTCAAAACTCTCCACTTTGACCTATCTGTCTTGGGTGGCCCTGCACGGCATAGCTCATAGCGTCTCTGAGTTATTCAAGCCCCTTTGCCATGACAAGGCAGTGATCCATGAAGGACACGGTCATTAAATATTACTTGGTACAGATCCTGATGTGTCAGATTTTGACTTTTTAATGTATTGATGAAAATGGTTGAGTTCTCCAACAAGGTTCATGTCCACATCTTCAGGATATGTTTGGCTTAAAGCATTAACTTCTTCATGAATCTCTTCTTTTCCAGCATCTAATTTTGTTAAGAATGAAATAATAATAATAATAATAATAATATTTATACCCCAACCATCCGGCTGAATTTCCCCAGCCACTCTGGGCGGCTTCCAACAAAAAAATAAAAATACATAAAATCGTCAATCATTAAAAACTTCCCTAAACAGGGCTGCCTTCAGTTGTCTTCTAAATGTCAGATAGTTGTTTATTTCCTTGACATCTGATGCAGGGTGTTCCACAGGGCGGGTGCCACCAGTGAGAAGGCCTGGTTCCTTGTAACCTTGCTTCTCGCCAGAAGGCCCTCAGCGCTGGACCTCAGTTTCTGGGCTGAACGATGGGGTTGGAGACGCTCCTTCAGGTATACTAGACAGAGGCCGTTTAGGGCTTTTAAGGTCAGCACCAACATTTTGAATTGTGCTCAGAAACATACTGGGAGCCAACGTGGGTCTTTCAAGACCAGTGTTCTGTGATCGTGGCGGCTGCTCCCAGTCACCAGTCTTTTTTGCAGCATCATTGTATACTGATGCCCTTTGTGCCAGATTTGATTCTAATCCATCCATCGCAGGTATAAATGCTTTGATTCTCAACTTGTTTCTTGGCTCAAGGTTCTCTAAAGCTTCATCTTCATCCTCACCTATATGCCTCCTTATAGATCAGCAGTTCTCAACCTGTGGGTCCTCAGATGTTGTTGGACTACAACTCCCATCATCCCTGAGCTCTGGCCTTGCTAGGTAGGGGTGATGGCAGTTGTAGTTCAACAACATCTGGGGACCCACAGGTTGAGAAAGGCTGTTCTAGATCTTCTTCTGCTTTTCTTGTAATCAACATCAGGCAATTTGTCCTTTGCCTGTTCTTTGAAATGATCAAAAAGATCTCTGGAACCAAGTTCCTCCATTTTATTCGAAATGTTTGTGGCTTGATTACTTGTTTCACCCTTCTCTGTGGTATCAATATGCAGCCAATGCAATGCAGAAATTGTTCCATTGTAACGGCCAAGTTCTGCGCTTGTGGCCCTTGAATGAATTTCCCATCTAGTCTTTGACAAAAACTCTGGAACTTTTTTTTAAAAAAACATATTTTTATTCAGATTTTATAACAAATTTAAGCATAATCAAAACACCAAATTACCGTATTTTTCCGTGTATAAGACTAGTTTGTTTGTTTTTTACCAAAAAAAAAGTTTTAAAATTGGGGCTCGTCTTATGCACAGGTAGTGCTGAGGGGTGTTTTCTTAATTTGGAGTCCCTCCAAATAGGGGGTGTCTTATACATGGGGGCGTCGTATAGACGGAAAAATACGGTACATTTTACATTCCAATTAATCTCCCCACCCCCCCATGACTTCCCCCAACTTCCCTTTTTGGGTTATAGCATATTCGTTTCTTCTATTTATAATTTCATACACCTTATATATTGAAAATTAAAATTATACCTTATAACCCTCCCTTCTCCTTCCTTCCCCAGCAAAGCGGGCGCTTTAGGCACAGCCTCCAGCGCAAACCTGGGCCCTGGGCAGGGTTCTGCTCGTTCCCTCGCTCACCCAGGGAGGTATCTGGGCAGCCTGGCCTGCTAAGCCTTGCCCTCCCCCCTACTGTCATTGGGCAGCAGCCAAGGTGGCCCAACCATGTGGGGTGTTGGCTGGGCGCGGGGGGGGGGGGCACAGGAGACGTTTGGAAGCTCCCAGACTGGCGGTTAGTCTCTTGCCTGCGGGTGTGGCGTGTGTGGCGGCTTCAGGTGGGCTGCGCGCCTTCGCCAGTATTTACAGGCCAGCAGCTGCAGATAAGTTGTGCCTCTGTGTGCAACAAAGAGGAGAAGAGAAATTCTCCTTTAGAAGGCAGAACAGGCAAGAGCTGTCAGTATCACCTCATAACTCTCCTGCGGGGTGAAAGTATGTTAAATGGGAGATAAAGACGGGGCTTGCAAAGTGTGCTGTTGGGAGGGTGGGAAGCGCAGCTGCTTTGTGTAGATGCAGAGGAGGCGGCTGCTTCCAAATTAAGCCTCCTAATTAAGCGGGGTCCCTCCCTGCCTCCCAGGCGGGGGCTCCCATTCCTGCCCCCACTGCCCAGGGTAGCTGCTGCTGCCAGGATTTCAGGTGAGTGCAAATCAGTGGTGGTGGAGGAGGGAAGGGGCATTGCAAGGGGGTGGAGGTCCAGGATGGGAAGCCCCAGGACGGGAAGAGGTGGCCTGCACAAGTTCCAGATTTGGGAAAAGGAAGGAGGAAAGGGAGTTCTTTTTTTAATGGGGGCTTTGAAGGTGGAGTACGGGGTTTCCACTGTGGAAAGAGAGAAGCTTCCTCCTGCACGGATCTGGTGTGAAGGGAGTTGCAGGGAAGGAGGCGGGAAAGGGGAGAGGGCTGGGTATTGCTGGCCAGGCTCATAATAATAATAATAATAATAATAATAATAATAATAATACCCTGCCCATTGTCTGGGTTTCCCCAGCCCCTCTGGGCGGCTTCCAAGAAAATAAAAAACACCCAAAACAACCAAATATTGAAGTCTTTTGTAGAAATGGCCTTCGATTTTAAAGAAATGTCCTCTTCAAGAAATCATGTCATGTAAATATGTATGTTGTCCTCGAGGTCGAAGCACACACAGAACACCTAGTATGAGCAAGCAGTGCTCCAAAGTGTTTCTCTTGTGAACTGGCCATCTAAGTTGTTTACTAATGGCAAAGACTCCTGTTTCCCAAAAGGACAGGAGGGGGAGGTCTCTCCCCCATTTTTAGGCCACACCACTCCCACCGCATGGAAGGCAGAGGTCTTGTTCTTCCACAATCCCAGTAAGCCTTGTGTGTATCTGAAGTGAACCAGGTGCTGCGGCTCCTTCCCCTCTCACTGGGCTGCTGCAAGAAAAGGCAGCGGAGGAGGAGGAAACAGATGGGTTTGAAGGCTCTTTCTGCCCCTCTCTCCTGAGCAGAGGGTGTTTGCAGGGCAGGAGGACAGAGGAGGCAGCAGTGGGTGGATCCACCGCCTCTCCCAGGGGGTCCAGATGCAAGCAGGGGGCTTTCTTCTCCATGTATTCAGAGCAGTCCTTTGCAAATTACTGTCTTTCTCGGTGTATAAGACGAGGTTTTTTTACCCAATTTTTAAAGTTAAAAAACATGGGTCGTCTTCTACATGGAATATAGCAATTAAATATATAAATAAATGCAGTACTTGCTCTGGCAGTCGCAGCCCCTCGCAGTGGCGAGCCCTGGGGCCTCCATAGTCTGCTTGCCTCCCCCCACTCTGCCCGCCCTACAGCTGGGAGGGAGGCTGTAGGCTGTTCGTTTTTGCCGTGCAGCGTCTTTGTGCTGCTCAGCAAACTGCAAACTAATGGGGAAGTCCGCCTGCAAAACAAAGCTGCTGATCAAAGATATTTCTCCCCTCTATGCCTTTCCCATGAAACATCTTGGAGACTACAAATTTCTGCACTGCTCCTCTTGCGTAACGTTGCACTGCCCGCCTGCTATTCCGTAGCCTCCTCTACCCATGCAGACTCTGTAAATGAAGGGGGAAGGGGAGGAGGCCACCTGCAAAGCGGAGCTGCCGATCAAGGTATTTCCCCCCTTTCTGCCTTTCCTGCGCCTTTCCCAGGCAGAAGCCACCTATCAGCTCCCTGATCGCCACCGGCAGCCGCCAATCACGCTCCCGCTTGCTGCGACAAGGGCAGCTGTCTATTGGCTGCCACAGCAGCAAGCAGGAGGGCTAATGGCAGCGATCAGGCAGCTGCAACGCGAGTGGTTGTGAGCTGCGTTCTGGTGGGTTAGTGATTTTCAGCATCCCCCCCAAATAATCCTCCCCAGAAGCTCAATCCCCCTATTTTCAATATTTTGAGGCCCCCCAAATAGGGGTCGTCTTATAGACAGAAAAATACGGTAAGTCTCATGTTCCATGGGATCTAGTCTTATCTCCTGAGTTCACACCAATAAAACTCCGAAACAGAGAGGAGTCCACCATTGTTTATTGCAAAGCAATAGGTTACAGTTGGATCGTTCCACAAAACTGCAACCCTGGCCAGTGGTTCAGGCAGTGGTATTTATATAATTTCAAACAAAGCATTTCGATTTCGAGCAATCATTTACATCAGAGATGTCCAAGCGCTGGACCACAATTGACAGGTAGACCTCTGTGTTGTTTTGGGTCGATTATGAGACCTTTGAAGGCCCCGCCCCCTTTCAGCAAGAACCTCTGCACATGCTCCTGTTTTTGTTTTTGCTCAGCAGTTCCTTGTTTTAACGTTTATTGTTGCCAAAAGAATCTAAATTTTTCTTGCGTCCCCCGCCTCCTTAAAAAAGTCCCTTTAGAGTTTCACATTCCTCATATTCATCATTACCTCATTTTATTTATAATACACATGTGCGATAAGCACTGGCAATTTCTGCTGATTTAGTTTTGATTCCCACAGCATTCTGTTACGTTGTGTTCGTGTGCATGTTGGGAACCTGTGTTACATGCAGCCATTTGCACCATGTGTTGACTCGTGTTCCAGCTTTCAGCTGTATCTTTGTGATTCTCATATTAGCTGTATTTCTGCCCCAATTGGGGGGCGGCAACTTGCAAAATAATCAGTTATAAAGCACAGACTACCATAACTTCTGTTTTAGAAGCACACTCAAGGATTTACAAAGATACACATTATTACATTTATTGTGGCCCTTTGGGCAACTGCCACAAGGCCATTCCTGCCCATACCATGCCAGCCTTAGGAAGGGAGAAGGGACAGGCAGATGGAAGGAATTGCCAAAGGTGTTTGAAAATGGGTGGAGGCTCTTGGGAAGTGGGTGCCCAATAGGGGCTTCTACAGAGGCAGCAGAATCCCTACAGGGGCTCTCAGACTCCCTTGACTTCTTCCTTCCTCCCAGGAAGCTACAACTTGCCTTGGATTCTGCGCTCCTCAAGAAGTTGAACCTGTAAACCTAGTCAGGATGGACGGAGGAAGATGGTTCATTTATTGTCTTTCCTAAAAGTCTAACAGGATTTTCTTTCTCTCCCCCCACTCCCAAACAGGTGAGGAAGACGATGGTCAGAATTCTACGGAGCCATCTGTGAATTCATTGGGAAGAACAAAGAAACAGTTTAAATGCAAGGAATGTGGAATGTGCTTTAAACCAACAAACTCACACAGGAGAGAATCCATGTAAATACATGGAGTGTGAAAAGAACTTCAGTGAAAGTAGAGACCTTAGAATACATCAACAAAATCACAATGGGGAGAAACCGTTTAAATGCATGGAATGTGGAAAGAGCTTCAGTCATAGTGGAGCCCTCAGAACACATCAGCGAACTCACACAGGGGAGAAACCGTTAGAATGTATGCAGTGTGGAAAGAGCTTGAATTCTAGTGGAGCCCTTAGAACACATCAACGAACTCACACAGGGGAGAAACCGTTTGAATGTTTTGAATGTGGAAAGAGCTTCCGTGAAAGTCGAAACCTTAGAATACATCAACGAACTCACACAGGGGAGAAACCATTTGAATGCATTGAATGTGGAAAGAGCTTCAGTTGTAGTGGACACCTTAGAACACATCAACGAACTCACACAGGGGAGAAACCATTTGAATGCATTGAATGTGGAAAGAGCTTGAGTTCTAGTGGAAACCTTAGAAGACATCAACGAACTCACACGGGGGAGAAACCATTTAATTGTATTGAATGTGGAAAGAGCTTCAGTCAAACTGGAGCCCTTAGAACACATCAACAAACTCACACAGGGGAGAAACCATTTGAATGTATTGAATGTGGAAAGAACTTCAGTCGTAGTGGAGTCCTTAGAAGACATCAACGAACTCACACGGGGGAGAAACCATTTGAATGTATTGAATGTGGAAAGAACTTCAGTCGTAGTGGAGTCCTTAGAAGACATCAACGAACTCACACGGGGGAGAAACCATTTAATTGCATTGAATGTGGAAAGAGCTTCAGTTGTAGTGGACACCTTAGAACACATCAACGAACTCACACAGGGGAGAAACCGTTTGAATGTATGGAGTGTGGAAAGAGCTTCAGTGAAAGTGGAACCCTTAGAACACATCAACGAACTCACACAGGGGAGAAACCATTTGAATGCATTGAATGTGGAAAGAGCTTCAGTTGTAGTGGACACCTTAGAACACATCAACGAACTCACACAGGGGAGAAACCATTTGAATGCATTGAATGTGGAAAGAGCTTGAGTTCTAGTGGAAACCTTAGAAGACATCAACGAACTCACACGGGGGAGAAACCATTTAATTGTATTGAATGTGGAAAGAGCTTCAGTCAAAGTGGAGACCTTAGAACACATCAACAAACTCACACAGGGGAGAAACCATTTGAATGTATTGAATGTGGAAAGAACTTCAGTCGTAGTGGAGTCCTTAGAAGACATCAACGAACTCACACGGGGGAGAAACCATTTAATTGCATTGAATGTGGAAAGAGCTTCAGTTGTAGTGGACACCTTAGAACACATCAACGAACTCACACAGGGGTCAAACCGTTTGAACGTTTTGAATGTGGAAAGAGCTTCCGTGAAAGTCAAAAGCTTAGAATACATCAACGAACACACACAGGGGAGAAACCCTTTAAATGTATTGAATGTGGAAAGAGTTTTAGTAGTAGTGGTCCCCTTAGAATACATCAACGAACTCACACAGGGGTGAAACCGTTTGAATGCATTGACTGTGGAAAGAGATTCAGTCAAAGTGGAGCCCTTAGAATACATCAACGAACACACACGGGAGAAACCCTTTAAATGTATTGCATGTGGAAAGAGCTTTAGTAGTAGTGGTCCCCTTAGAATACATCAACGAACTCACACAGGGGAGAAACCGTTTAAATGTATTGAATGTGGAAAGAGCTTCAGTGTGGAGACCTTAATATTCATGAGCGAATTCACCCAGGTGAAAAGCCGTATCAAGGTATGCAATGTTCCACTCACGTTTCACTCTTTACCTCACATTAAGAAACTCATAAAGGCGGAAATCAATTTTAAATGCATGGAATCTGAGTGATGTTTTGGTGTTTGTATTTAAATTTGTATATACATATATATGTATTAAAGTAATGAAGGTCACATATACTAAATGTAGAAAAGAAGTTGGAAGTTTTTGCTAGATAAACAGGGGAGAGAGTGAATCTGGAATGCTCAAGGTGTGTGATGAATCTGTTGAGTTTTGACCCGTGCCCTTCAATGCCAAAATGATGGGCTGCCCTTGTCTTGTGGATCAGCATCTGTCTGCTTTAGGGAAATGGGGTACCTCAGATGTTGGGAAACAACGCCCATAAGTCTCAGCCCATATGGCCAAGAATGATGGGAGTTGTAGTTTAAAAACTCAAGGGTGGAAAATCTCACGTTTCTTAGAACTTTTCTTTATGAATAATTATAAGTAAAACTTTTGTTGATACAGAGCTCATTTTTTATTCCAGGAGCAGCTGGTCACTTCTGCTTTATAAACAAAGCCAAATATATTGACACACTTTATATTATAACCAAATTTTAGAACAGAGGCAAACAATTTTTTTTAAAAAAACAAACCCTTTTCTTCTTTACAAACCCTTATCTTCTCAATCCAAGATTTGCTTTTCATATATATATATATATTTGGTTAGCAAGGGGGTACAGAAATAATAATAAAAATCTACAATAAAAGCATTATCAGCATTTAAAAAGAAATGCTATTGGATCTTCAAGGCATTGAGTTACAAATTAAGGGAAAGATCAACCATTTCTTCTGCAAGCTGTTCCCCATCCAGTATTTCCCATCTTCTGCCTTCTGAACTATGTTCCTCTGCAAACCACTGGTCCAAATCTATACAGTCCTCCTGCTCCCGGGACGATTCAGAGGGAGGCTCTCACGAATGCGCCTCAGTGCAGCTCTCCTCAGCTGGGTCTCTGGTTAGGTTTTGGTTTAGGGGAGCAAGCATGGGCCTGGCCCTTGGGTGGGGGCGAGGGGAGAAGGGAAGAGAAGTAGAGGGGATGCTTCTTTTTCCACGCAAGGCTAGTTCTTGTTGCTCCCAAGTATGTACCTGTAATCAGCAAGTGTGCATTTAGCAGGAGTGTATCCCTTTGTCGTGGAGTGCAAGTTAATTCAGAAGGCATTAGAGCGAAGCGCGTGTATCGCATATGTTAAGTTGATTGCAACCTTTAAAAAAAAATTTAATATTCTTTATTCATTAAAAAATTTGCATGTCTATACGAATGCATCAATTCTTAAGGAAATTAGCCCTGAGTGCTCATTGGAAGGAGAAATCATGAAGCTGAGGCTGCAATACTTTGGCCACCTCATGAGAAGAGAAGACTCGACTTCTTTCCTGCAAAAAGAGAGGAAAGGAAACAAAAGCCCACTGCTTAAAGCCTGGGAACGGGCTGCCAATGGACAATAAGATTGCCGCATTGTGAAGCGCACTGCTTATGGACAATGTAATTTTTGACAGCTAACTCTGCAAGAGAGATACATTGTTTCTGACTGGTTTCTCCTGATTTTAAGGTAACAAAACTAACTGAAATTGAAACTGTTGCTTATTTTGTTAAATGGGGGACTAGAAAAAGTTATTTTAATGCAACAAGTATTGACTGTTACTGTGTCCCCCTAGAGGAAGTTTGAAATTGTTACAACAACTGGCCAGGGGCATTTTCCACTTCAAAACAAACTCTGGCCGTGGGATCGACCTTGGGCTCCAGTTAAAGTGTTATGGCAGATGGAAAAGAAAAAATAGATTTGCTTCAAGAAAAAACAAGAAGGTCTGGTAAATCGTGGCAGCAGCGAAGAGCATCAGCATCTGGCCCTTCTGCACCACCAGGGGCAGCATCTGTTCAACTTAAGTCAAAAGGAATGGTATCTGAAGATGTTTTAGCTCTGGCATTAGGCAAAGATTGGGTCAAGAGTTTATCTCATCGGACAAGGTTAAAAAAAGAGGAGTAGCGATTTATGCAAAAGAGAGCCTATCACCGAAATTTATCTTCAAAGATGATCAAGGAAGATTTGTGGCAATTGAAATTCAAACACAAGGAGAGAAATTTTTGATAGGAGTTTATGCACCAAATGAGGGGAAATCTGAATTCTTTAAAAAGTTGCATGAGACCTTGTTGGACTATCTGGACTATAATATCATCATGATGGGAGATATGAATGGAGTGGTATCTACAAATATGGACAAGGCACAGAGACAGGTAGTTACCAAGGACGGTAGACTACCAAAAACCTTTTTTGAGATGACTGACAATATGGACTTAGTTGACATTTGGAGAACAAAGAACCCCTTGGGTAGAGAGGGAACTTTCTTCTCTGAAGCCAAAATGACATGGGCAAGAATTGACCAAATTTGGATAAGTAGAGGACTGGCTCCAAAGACTAGAAAAGTGGAAATTTGTCCTAAAACTTGCTCCGACCATAATGCTGTGAAAATGGAGATGAAACTAACACCGATTGGCTCCTTCAGATGGAGGGTGAATGACACCTTGTTTAGAGACGAAGAGGTTACCAAGAAGGCCCCAAAAACTTTGAGAGATTATTTTGAGATAAATATGAATACTACCATTGAAAAAACAGTAATCTGGGACGCAAGCAAAGCGGTTATGAGGGGGTTTCTGATTCAACAGAATGCAATAAAGAAGAGAACTCAAAATGAGAAAAAAGATAAAATTTTGGAGAAAATAAAAGAAGGTGAGAAGAAACTGAGAGGGAAACCAAAGTCACAAGAGATTCTGAGAGAAATAAAGCTACATCAAGTTCAATATATGAAAATGATGAATCAGGAAATAGAGTGGAAAATTAAACAGATGAGACAAAAGACATTTGAATCGGCTAATAAATGTGGGAAATTGTTAGCCTGGCAAATAAAAAAAGACAAAAATTTAACAGCATTACAAATTTGGAAGTGGAAGGAAAGAATATACAGAATCCAGTGGAGATTAGAAAATGTTTCCAGAGATACTTTAAACAATTATATACACAAGGGCCACAGAAAGAGATTGATATAGATCAATTTTTAAAAACAAATGGACTACAAAAAATCTCTCAAGAAAATAAGTTAACGTTGAACTATAAAATAACAGAACAGGAGGTAGAAGGTGCTATCCAGAATATGCAACTGGGTAAATCTCCAGGGCTGGACGGTTTAACTTCAAGATATTATAGATCTTTGAAAGATTGGATAATTCAACCACTAAAGGAAGTTTGTAATGGAATTTTGGAGGGGGGGAAAGCACCAGCACCGTGGAAGGAAGCTTACATTACACTTATACCGAGAACTGAGTCTGAGAAGACACAACTTAAGAACTACCGCCCCATATCTCTGCTTAATGTGGATTACAAAATCTTTGCAGATATTTTGGCTAAAAGATTAAAAAAAGTACTAGTGGAAGAGATAAAGACCAAGCAGGCTTTCTCCCGGGCAGACACTTGTCTGACAACACGAGGCATATCATTAATATTTTAGAAAAATTACAAGTGAACATTAATACTAAAGCAGTTTTGATATTTGTGGATGCGGAGAAAGCTTTTGACAACATTTCTTGGAGTTTTATGAAGAAAAATCTTCAAGGGATGGGGTTGGTCAAGGTTTTGGAAATGGTATAGGTGCAATTTATTCAGAACAAAAGGCTAAACTAATTGTTAACAATGTGGTGACGGAGGAATTTAAGATAGAGAAAGGCACACGACAAGGTTGCCCAATTTCCCCATTGCTCTTTATTTTGGTCCTGGAGGTTCTCCTAAATATGATCAGAAGGGACCAACTGGTTAAAGGTATATAAGTTGGAGCCAAATTGAAAGCTTTTGCAGACAATCTAGTACTGATATCACAGGAGCCAGAATCTAGTACTAAAAGAGTATTGGAATTGATTCAAGAATTTGGTCAGGTTGCAGGATTTAAGTTGAATAAGTTAAAAACTAAAGTTCTAGAGAAAAATCTAACACCGATTGAGAAAGAGAGGTTTCAGACGGAGACAGGTTTAACATTGGTTAAGAAAGTAAAATACCTGGGGGGTTAATATGACTGCTAAGAACTTGAATTTATTTAAAGATAACTATGAAAAATGTTGGTCAGAAGTGAAAAAGGATTTAGAAATATGGTCAAATTTGAAGCTTTCCTTGCTAGGCCGTATTGCTGCTATAAAAATGAATGTATTGCCCAAGAATGTTGTTTTTGTTTCAATCATTGCAAATTTTGGACAAAATGGACTGTTTCAAGAAGTGGCAGAGAGATATTTCCAGATTTGTCTGGCAGGGCAAGAAGCCCAGAATAAAATTTAAAATACTAACTGATGCAAAAGAAAGAGGTGGATTTGCCCTGCCAGACCTTAGACTTTATTATGAATCAGCTGTTAGGATTCTCAGCCGTCAGTCAGAGGGAACTGGCCTCACACCAGGCATTCGGCTCGAGATCCTGGATGACCTTCCCGTCTGCTTCCCCGGCAGACGCAGGCAAGGTCACAAATCGGCGATCCCACTCAACATGAGAAGGACACACCCTCCTCCTCCCTGCTGCCCTCAGGGAGGGGGAAAGAGACAGACAGAAATCTATTTACATCTTTTATTTCTGTCATCCCAGCAGTACAGAGAAAAACATGTCTGCACTCTCCAGTCTCCAGAAGAAGACCACAACTCCGCCCCTGCACTTCCAGTACAGGTCACATGATACACTGAGCTAACATCCGGTGCTCAGTACACTGAATGGACTGCCCACTTTCTCCAATAGTACAGTCACAGACATAAACATCCTGTTTGACATTCAAGCCACTTGCAGCTGGCTTTTGCATTGCTGCTTTTTCCTGACAACCTCCCCCAAAAGCATCAATGCTCAAAACATAATCCAGAGAAGAAAACAAACAGTTGTTATACATATAACATTCCTCTGTTGTTTCAGTTCCACCCTTGGAACTCCCCGCCACTGGTTTCCCCAGTGTACCTCTCTGGTTGTTTGGCTTCCAAGGAATGAGTGCTTCTGCATTACCTTGGCTAGCAACTCTCTGTTGTGTCTTTGTCTCTGACTTAGACACTGCTTTAACCTGTTTTGAGTTGTTAACAATAGCAACACATGCAACAGCTATGTTAGCAAGCTCTTTTGAGTACCTCTTTGGTGGTACACCCTTTGTAGCTCTCTCAGACCTACGTGTGAGGTGCTGATCATCTGTGCTCACTGGTTCAACCTCTGGACTCTGTTGAGAACCAGTAGCATTGGCAAACAGTGGTTCTTCCTTCACCTGTGAAGGTCTATTCATTGTGTGAGATTTCCTCTCAATGACTGTGACAACTGAGCTGTCTGAGCTATCGCTGTCATCATCAGTACTACTGAACTCAATAAGATCAAACTCATCATCATCAGAATCATTCTCTGTGGGAAATGTTTGTTCTACAACCTGCTCTCTTTCTGGAGCACTCTCTAGAAACTTCGTGAGAATCACCTGATCAGATTCTATAGAGACCCTTTTCATAACCCACAAAAATGCCTCTGGCATTCTTCACTCCACCTGGAGCTTCTGTTCTCACATGAGACCCGAAAACCTTGAAATAGGCAACAGAAGGTTTTCTATTGAACAGCTTCTCAAAAGGAGAAATTCCCAAGTCTTTTGAGACCTTTCTCAACCACACGTGAACATAGGACATTAACGACTCCGCCCAATATTCATGTGGCAAATGTGAACTAAGCAATTGCGCGTTCATTCCCTTTTGCAATTCTTTGTTCACTTTTACACAGACCCCCCTGTTCCACGCTTCTGGCGAGACAGCAACTTTGTGGTCTATCCCTTTTCCATCCAGGAACTTCTGAAACTTCTGTAACAGAAAAACTTGTTTGTCATCTGTGAAAAGACAATCAATGTTAGCATCATGCATATTTTTAACCTTGTCACAAAACTCCTGAAACTTTTCTAAAGTTTCCTGCGGTTTCTCCATCAAATAAACCCAAGAATAATATGTGAAACAATCAACACACAAGGTAATATTTTGCACCGCCTCTAGATGGTGCTAGAGGACCAATCACATCAGCATACACCCGCTGAAATGCTCTGTCGACCTTCTTGGGCACCTTCCGGGTGTCCTTGTTGGTCAGACCTGCAAGAGAAATTTCGTTAGAACCAGAAGAATTACATTTCATGTAATCACTTTGATCAAAAGTCAACAAATACAGTCCATCTTTCTCTTTGGCAGTAAGAAACAGTTCTCCATCTTTGTAGATCTTGCATCTTTTAGCATCATAGGACAGTTTCAGTCCTTTCTTTGCGATCTGCGACACACTCAGCAGATTAAATCTCAGTTCTGGAACCAGGTAAACATCGCTTATAGTCAAGTTCAGACTCTCAAGATACACAGTCCCAATCCCGGTCGCTTCCAGCTCTTGACCGTTGGCCTGTTTCACAGTGAAGCTTTGCTTCTTAAACGTCGAAAACAGTTCTCTGTGTGGGCAGAGATGCTTCGTGGCGCCAGTATCGATTATGAACGCGTTCCCAACATCTGGTGTGGTTCCTTTCGCCATCATAGCCTTTGCAGGTTTCACCTGGCAGTTGGTATGGCTTTTGCCTGACGCCTCAGGCTTCTTAGAGCTGTTATTGGCTCCTTTTGACTGTTGTGGCTTTCTACAGTTCTGCTGTAGATGCCCAGTCTGTCCACAATTGTGGCATTGGACGGCACTCAATGCTACAGCATGCTCTCCAGTAGCATCAGCAGTGGGAAGATTTGAACTCTGTTCTTGTCTCCCCCTGTCCTTCACTTCCAGTGCAGCAAGTCTGTCGTGTTCATTCAGGACCACCGCACACACTCTCTGCGCGGTCAGGTCTTGAGCCGGTAGGGAACCAAGCTGACTGGCAACAACCTTGTAAGTCCTATTCAGGCTGTTTATCATCATGAAGCAAAATACTTCCTCCTGTAGACGGAAATTGCGTTCCACCATCTGTTGACGCAGAAACTTCATTTCTGTCAGGTGCGCTTGAACATCTCCATCAGGCGCTAATCTCAGATTGGTCAACTTCTCAAAATACATCAACGCTGAAGAACCAGCATCTCTCTGATGCGTTGTACGCAGCGTATCCCAAACCTCTTTCGCATTCTCTAAATGCTGAATATGCACCAATTGGGAATCTGAGACACACAGAATTATAGCAGTCCTGGCCTTCACGTTCTGTGATTCCCAACCTCTGGTTGGTGCTGCAGGGATGGGGTTTTCTATCACCTCAAAAAGCCTCTGATTCTGCAGCAGGGCCTTCATCTTTACAGACCAAGATGAATAATTGTCATTATCTAAGGGAGGTGGGTAAGGCAGCCCTCCCCCTTTCTTGGCATCCATCTTGAAGCCAAGCCTCTGTCTCTTTCCAGCCTTGCTAAAACTCCAATAGCCTCTTGCTGGATTGTTTTCTGCCTTTCCAGGCAAGCTGCAAGCTGTTATTCAGACCTTGCACAGCTTCGGCAACGTAGACAAAACAATCTTTCGCTTCCCAAGCTCACTTTGAGAATCATCTATGTAGCTAGTAAAATTCCACATCTTTGACGGGCTTCTTTTAGCTACTGCGCATGCGGGAAGGCTTATCTTAACCACAGGAATTTGTGGAATGCGGCTGAGCGTCCAAGCTGCAGCCTCTTCTTTCAGAGCTGTTTTTCTCCCCAAACACAGCTTCCGTGAACCAGAGAATGAATCAATCTGCGTTCACCCTTTTTAGACCGAAATGCAGCATACCTTGAGCTCCAGCTGTCTGTTCCAGCTTCTGGCTGCACGCAGACGTTATCTTCTTTCCTTTGGAGCAGAGGATGGCAAACGATCCATTCAACCTCTCATTTACTGCATTCCTTGGATCAGAAAAACCACCGGAGCTGCTACCATATGTTAGGATTCTCAGCCGTCAGTCAGAGGTAACTGGCCTCACACCAGGCATTCGGCTCGAGATCCTGGATGACCTTCCCGTCTGCTTCCCCGGCAGACGCAGGCAAGGTCACAAATCGGCGATCCCACTCAACATGAGAAGGACACACCCTCCTCCTCCCTGCTGCCCTCAGGGAGGGGGAAAGAGACAGACAGAAATCTATTTACATCTTTTATTTCTGTCATCCCAGCAGTACAGAGAAAAACATGTCTGCACTCTCCAGTCTCCAGAAGAAGACCACAACTCCGCCCCTGCACTTCCAGTACAGGTCACATGATACACTGAGCTAACATCCGGTGCTCAGTACACTGAATGGACTGCCCACTTTCTCCAATAGTACAGTCACAGACATAACCATCCTGTTTGACATTCAAGCCACTTGCAGCTGGCTTTTGCATTGCTGCTTTTTCCTGACATCAGCAGCATTTTGCTGGCTGAAAGAATGGCTGCTTCTTGAGAACACAGACATTTTGGATTTAGGTTTCAATAATGTATTTGGGTGGCATGCATATTTGTGGTATGACAAGGTCAAAGCACATAAAGCATTTAAAAACCATATTGTCAGGAAAGCATTGTTCAATATCTGGATAAGATATAAAGATTTGCTTGAAAATAAAACCCCAAGGTGGCTATCACCGATGGAAGCGAAGGCTCAGAAAAAGCTCAATATGGAGGCCAAATGGCCGAAATATTGGGAGATTTTGGGACAAGAAGGAGATAAATTGAAATTGCAGAGTTTTGAGAAACTTAAAAGATAAAGTGCGAGATTGGCTCCATTATTATCAAATAAGGGAGGCTTATAATCTGGACAAGAAAATTGGCTTCCAGGTGGAAAAATCAAAATTGGAAACAGAACTGTTAGATCCCCAAACTAAGATATTATCAAGAATGTATAACTTGCTGTTGAAATGGAATACTCAGGATGAAACGGTGAAATCTGCTATGATAAAATGGGCACAAGATGTCGGACATAACATTATGTTGGCTGACTGGGAACAGTTATGGACCACAGGTATGAAATTTACAGCATGTAATGCCTTAAGAGAGAATATTATGAACACCAGTCATGAACATGACACCAGTCAAGCTTGCAAAAATCTACCATTTGCCTGATAATAAATGTTGGAAATGTAAAGAAAATGAAGGTACATTCTTTCACCTCTGGTGGACGTGCTCAAAGATCAAGACTTTCTGGGAGATGATATATAATGAAATGAAAAAGGTATTTAAATATACCTTCCTCAAGAAACCAGAGGCCTTTCTCTCGGGCATGGTCGGCCAATTGGTGTTAAAGAAGGATAGAACTTTTTTATGTATGCTACAATAGCAGGAAGAATACTCATTGCAAAGTATTGGAAGACACAAGATCTACCCACCCTGGAAGTTAAGTGGTTCTAGCAGCAATGCTATAAAGGAGTATATAAAAATGGATTGTTATCAGATGAGAATGTAAAGATATAATACATTCAGGTAGAGGAATAAGATAAAAACAAGGATGGAGAAGATTTGCTGATTTAACTAACTGAACTGGAATACAAAAAAGGGAGCTGTGAGGAGGTCAGGGGAACAAGTAGACGAAAGATAAGATATGAAAAGATTGATTTGATTTTAATTGTTTTTTGCTTTTCTGTATTTTGTAATTTTTTCTTTTCTCTCTCTCTTTTTCTTATTTTGCAACTTTTTTGTAATCTTTCTGTAAACTTTAATAAATATCTTTAAAAAAGAAGAAGAAGAAGAGAAGACTCCCTGGAAAAGACTCTGATGTTGGGAAAGATGGAGGGCACAAGGAGAAGGACGACAGAGGACGAGATGGTTGGACAGTGTTCTTGAAGCTACAAACATGAGTTTGATCAAACTGTGGGAGGCAGTGGAAGACAGGAGTGCCTGGCATGCTCTGGTCCATGGGGTCACGAAGAGTCGGACATGACTAAACAACATACAAACATTATGTACAATCTCTTAACAGGTAGAAAAAACAAAATGATTGAAAATAGAAAATTTATAAAGAAAGAAAAAAATAAAGAATTAAAAAAGATAAGAAACCAAGAAATAATAGTAAGGAAAAAAGACAAAGTTATTTACATAGTAAAACTACTCATCGGCACAGTCCTTCCCATCCCGCTCATTCTACTGTTTGATATAAAAAACTTTTTAAAACAGGCTTACATTATATAATACCATTTCTTTCTGCTTTGTATACATTCCTTTGATCTTTTTCTTTACAAATATCACTCAATTTCTGCTCATATGGAGTTATTTGTACAATAAGGTTTTACATAATTCTGAAATATTATCCATTCTCTATTTGTTTTTGTTTCCATATTCCTCTAACTGATCTCGTCAGTTTTGCTAATTGTAGATATCATAACTGTTACGAAATTCGATCTGCAGAGCCTGATCGATGAGCCGTGACCTCTGATTACTTTACGAACGTCAATCAGCAGTTTACAACGGGTCCGGCACACTTCTTCAAAAGCTGCGCCATTGTTGCTCCCTCCAGTTCACGGCTTAGCAGAGTTGGACACAGCGGGAAAACTATCACGTCCTTTGACAAACACACGCAGTCCGGTTTGTCTATTTACAGCTCTTTATTGAAACAGTTCAGCCATCGCTGCTGGCAGCCATTGCAAACATGTCTCTCTCTCAGACACACAGAGAGAAACTGAACAAACAGGGAATAGTCCCGCCCAGCTTCTAAAGCTTCTGTCTCCGCCCAGCTGTTAGCTGACGTCAGCAGGTGACACACACCAGGGAATTTAACCAGATAAATTCTGAACTATAACACCCCCCCTTGTGTCCCTGCGTGATACCTGTGCAACATCTTCAGTACCTTGTGAGATCAATTCCTTCCCCAATGCTTTGCGCCTTCCCTTGGCAAACCTGTTTGGCATTTGTGGAACCACCTCACAACTTTCAGAATCGCACTGTGCGAAACTTATCCACGCACCTGTGGCCTGATACCTCTCTGGTGGGACACCCTTTGTTGGGCGACTGGACCTCCTAGGCACAAACTCAGGTGTTTCCTCTGACTCACTTTGATCAGCAGGTGTGTCCTCTGCATCATGGGATTCTCCTTCTGACTTAAAGCGTTTTCGAATCCTCTCCATTACACTCACAGGAGAACTAGGCTCGCTTTTGGGTGCTCTCTTAACATCTTGTGGAGAAGCTACCGAAACCTCATCCTGCTCCTGACTTTGCTCCTGACTTTGGTCGTCATCAGCAGCCTCAGCCCCTTCTTCCTCTGCCTCATCAGAACTGTCTTCTGGATCAGAGAGACAATCTGAGAGAATATCACGCCTAACAGGAGTCTTTGACTTCACCTCCTCCTCTAAGAACTCAGCGTGTTTACTGATCAGCACCTTACTCTGATCACCTGACGGGTAAGCAAATCGCCATGCACGAGCTTCTGGCTCATACCCACAGAAGATCATTTTCTGGACTTTGGCTCCATCTGGCCCTCGCAAAGCCTCAGGCACAGAGACAAGCGCAGGAGTCCCAAACGTCCGCAGAAAGTGAACCTGGGGTTTTCGGCCATTTAACAAAGAGAACGGTGTGTCACCTACCAATGAGTTGTAGACACGATTCCAGGTGAATGACACAGCCCTCGTAGCCTCCAGCCAAAACTCAGGAGGTAACCTGGCTTCTTTCAGCATCACCTGTGCAGCTTTAATCAGAGCTCCACTTCTCAGCTCTGCCACTCCACCTTGCTGGGGTGAAAGAACTGTGTGTCGTATCCCTTTCTGTTGAAAGAACTTCTGCAAAGCAGAACCAGTGTACTTAGCATTTCTGTCACTGATGATAGTTTGAACCCTGGTGGAGAACCTCAGTTCCACCCCCTCAATCCAGCTCTTGATCAGCTGTGCTGCATCCTCCCTGGATTTGAGACCGTGAGCCCAAGAATTCTGCGAGAAATCATCCAAAAAAGTTAGCAGAAACCTGGCCCCCCCCAGACTTGGTGCCTTGACAGGACCGGACAAATCTATGTGAACCAGCTCAAAAGGTTTAGCGGCTACACGTTCCACCTTTGGGTAACTGCACCCTCTCACCTTTGCCTGCTTGCAAGTGTCACAATTAATGGCACTTTGACAATTTTTAATCTTACAACCTGTAACAACCTCAGGTAACACCTGCAAATCCTCTAAAGGATTATGAATCGTTCTCTGATGCCATACGCATGCACATGTAACATTATGAGCGGGAATTGTAGCACGCTGGTTGGGAACTGTAGCACGCAACGCTTGTGCTTTCTCAACCTTCCCCTCACCTCCAAGAGACGTTTTAAGAATGAAAAGATCATTCTGTCCCTTCCGCACTTTGGCCAGTAACCTCCCCCCTTTGGAGATTGTGCAGACATCATTTTCAAAACAAACTTTGAACCCCTTACTTAACAAATAAGGCACAGATAACAAACATTGTTGAATCTCTGGAACAATACAAAAATCCACCGTTTCCTGTAAAACAGAAAGATAGGCATTAGTACACTTGGAAACTCTAGTTTTCTGTCCATTTGCAAACTTAATAGTCTGTCCCTTCGGAACTGCCGTGCAATTCCACCTCTCGACTGCAGGGGTCTCTGGAACCATGTTGCGGTTAGCTGCAGAGTCTATTACAAAGGCCATCTCGGAATTTTCCACTCGGCCCTCCTCAAACACTGCCATACTCGCTGAGACTTGATAAGACTCTTCTCCCTGCTGTTTACCACGGCCACCTGGCTCAGTTCCACGCCTGCCTGTCTTCCCAGGCCTGTTGCCATGGAAACCCGCCTGATTCCCATGGGAAATGTCCTTCACAACATCCTGCCGCGGCTCTCTGCACCGGTGGGGGCAATTACGACGTAAATGCTCTGTTGAATTACAGATGTAACAACGACGAACGGAAAAAGCCTGGACAGTGCATTCAGCTGGCCTGGCTCCGCCCTTACACCCAGAGCTCCCTGTGCCAGCCTTGCCCTCTTTCACCGCCCTCTGCCGCTTTGATTCTTCGTCAATCAAGCGTCCGCTAATATAATCAATCGTAAGATCTTGCGGAGGCATCGTTTCCATCGTTAGAACCAAGTTCTCATAACTCCTGTCCAAAGAACTTAAAAGTGTATAAGCCTTAAGTTCATCAGGGAAGGGCACATTGAGCTGACGCAGCTTACTGAAAATAGTCAGCACCTGGGCAATGTGATCCCTTATCGGTTCCCCTGGCGACAGCTTCTTCTCAAACAGAGAACGTATCACATGAATCTTAGCCCCAGCTGTGGTCCTCTGATGTATTCTAGTCAGAGCAGACCAAATCTGATGACAGGTACGTAAGCCGTCTATATGAGGGAGCTGCGACGCCTCAAGCGCCATCACTACATGGGACATGGCCTTCTTGTCTTTCTTTGCCGCTGCAGTGGCTCTCTCCACGTCTGCGGCTCCTGCATTGGGTCCGGCCACGACTGGATCAGCCTGCGTGCATTCCCACAGCTGCTTTCCCTCCAGCCAATAGTACATGCGCTTATTCCAGTCTTCCCAATTGGAGCCATTGAGCCTTTCGAAGGGAATATTGAAGCTCTCATGGCCCTGTGCCTGAGCAGCAGCCATTCTCCTCCCGTTCTCCCAAGGGGCCCCAAGCTTACTCACAGCTTATCCAGCACCCGTCCGGAGAAACGATTTATCCAGCTGCTCTTCAGCTCTCAGCTCTCAGCACAGGCAGACCTTTCAGCTAGCCGCTTGCCTCAGATTCCGGCCTCCGTCTCCTGCCGTGCTCCGTTGCTCGCAACTTCAAAGCTTCCGTGATAGTTTTACAAGCGGTAATTAAGTACCCATGACCTGTTACGAAATTCGATCTGCAGAGCCTGATCGATGAGCCGTGACCTCTGATTACTTTACGAACGTCAATCAGCAGTTTACAACGGGTCCGGCACACTTCTTCAAAAGCTGCGCCATTGTTGCTCCCTCCAGTTCACGGCTTAGCAGAGTTGGACACAGCGGGAAAACTATCACGTCCTTTGACAAACACACGCAGTCCGGTTTGTCTATTTACAGCTCTTTATTGAAACAGTTCAGCCATCGCTGCTGGCAGCCATTGCAAACATGTCTCTCTCTCAGACACACAGAGAGAAACTGAACAAACAGGGAATAGTCCCGCCCAGCTTCTAAAGCTTCTGTCTCCGCCCAGCTGTTAGCTGACGTCAGCAGGTGACACACACCAGGGAATTTAACCAGATAAATTCTGAACTATAACAATAACATGAGTATCTGCCAATCTGTAATCTCTGGGTGCGTTTCATTTTTCCAGCTCCTTGCTATAAGGGTTCTAGCTGCTGTTATACCATACATAAACAATGATCTTATAACTTTTTAAATTTCTGATGGTAATATACCAAGTGGGGTGTTTTTTTTAAAAGTAATTTTAAATAGTTTCTTAAACTCGTTCTAAATATCATTCCAGTATTTGCCAATGGCTACACAGGTCCACCACGTGTGATAGTATGACCCCTCCTCTTTTTTACATCTCCAACAGGTTGATGTTTTCCCTTTCTACAATTTAGCAAGCTTTTTGGGGGGTAAGATGCCATCTATATACCACTCCCTGCAAGGCCTTTCCCACCTGGCCTAGGGGGCGGGGCCCAGACTCACCCAGCCCTATTTAACATGTATTCTGTAGTTGACCTCCTTTGTAATGTGTTGTTTTGAAATCTTTAAGATAATAGTTTAGTTTTCTGTTACGTTGCTTTGACCGTATACTCTATATTTCACATTTTTCACATTGTTTTATTTACCGTATTTTTCGCTCTATAACACGCACCCGACCATAACACGCATGTAGTTTTTAAGAGGAGGAAAACAAGGAAAAAAATATTCTAAACGAAACAGTGGGTGTATGATTTTTGTGGTTCATTCTGTGGCCACAGACATGTGATCTGATGGTGAGTTTAGGGTAGCCCAATGCAAAAATCCTGAGGATCCATGTGGATCTGTGCTTTGTAACCGCATTTTTGCACCACTGCGGCCCCAGGCAACAGTGAGTGCGTGATTTTTTGGTGCAAACTGTAGCCATGGACATGCTATGTGATCTGATGGTGAATTTGGGGTGACCCAGTGCAAAAATCCTTAGGATCCATGTGGAGCTGTGCTTTGTAACCATGTTTTAAGTTGGGAGGTAAGGAAAGCACTCAAGGGACAAGGAGCACGCGTGGAGTGTGTGGAGAAGGATGCTGCTAATCATGCAGAAGATCGGTTTTAGGGGTGAAGGCTCCTCTCCTCTCCCTCTTTGCTCCTTTAAAGCAAGCAGGCTCTGCTTTTCTTCCTCCTCCCTGGCTCCCCCCCCCCCCAGCTTAGCGAGCTGAAAATCTTTCCTGCTACTTAGCGAGCTGAGTGTTGAGGAGAGAGGGACAGAGAGCCTGCTTGCTTTAAAGGAGCCAACCGGACACTCGTGTAAGCGGCTCCTCTCCTCTCCCGCTTTGCTCCTTTAAAGAAACAGTTGTTGGGCAACAACTCCCATAAGCCTCAGCCCAGATGGTCAAGGTTGATGAGAGGTGTAGTTCAAAAGCTCAAGGGTGGAAAATCTCACCCGTATACAATCCCGTATACAAATAGCCAATTCAATTTCCTAGCTGCCAGCCTTTATGTGGCCAAAATGGAACCCTTCTTCCAAGGAAGAGAGGGAGGTACCAGTAACCTCGAGGCAGCTCCATTGGTTACGTATATCCAATAAATTTTTAGGTGAGGGGGAAAGATAGCCAAAGCCACGCAATGAGAACTGCACATGGTCTGTGGATACAGAAAACTGGCTGTGGGGGTGGGGCGCTGGTTGACAGCAGGAAAGGAAAACTGGAGAGGGATGGATAGCAGTGGAGTGTGCTGGAAAAGGGTAATGTTTTGGATCAGAAGCACTCAGTGCCTCAGCATTTTCATCCATGTCTTTACTGGACAGGCTACTCTGGTGCACCGGAGACAGAGAGAGTACCTTGCCTTCAACTTCTTCTCAATGGCAGCATTCACCTCCCATCATCCACAGCCATAGATGACGATTGCTGAGCCTGATGGGGGTTGTAATTCAGCAACATCTGGAGGGCCAGAGGTCCCCACACTTACCTGCAGGCTCCATCCTAAGACCGAGTTCATCAGAGTTGGGTCCTTGTTGACTAAGAGCCCCGGGGATGATGGGAGTTGCAGTCCAACAACATCTAGGGACCCAAGACTGAATGACGTCGGCTTGTAGGATATATTGTTGCCTAGGCTAAGCAGTCCTGGGTCTTGGGAGGAGGCCACACATACCACCTTGAGTTTCATGATGGAAGAAAGGAAGGATATGGCAGCAGAAAAGTAGAATGTTTCTTAAATAAGGCCCATGGTTGCTTTTTGCTAAGCCCTGCTATAGAGGCCTGCTGGACTCTGCCTCATGTTGGATTTTGGGCAGGGGGAAGTGTGTTGCCAGGATACTTTTTTCATCCTGCTTGCATTCTTTGTGTATAAAGAATGTAAATAATTTTAACTGATTTTAATAGCGTTCTGATACTGCTTTTAACTGCCGAGGGTGGGGCCTTATAGTGAAGGGTGGCAACAAAATAATAATCTGAATACAGTGCTCTGCATTGGGATGCAAAAGGGGCAAGCTAGGATGAGTTTCGTTTGCCTAACTGGGCTCCTAAAATTGTTTCCTATGGTAATGACACACGGCATGAGCCTCACAGAAGTGAGTGAAAAGCAAAATGAAAGCTATTCAATTAGTTAACCTTGACCATAGCAGAAATGCATTTTCCCACCTTCCCTTGAAACAGCCTTGCCCTACAATGCTGTGTCAGAAGCTGTCCATGGCAACGATCCCAGATCTCAGAAGGCAGGCAGTTGGGACGAGTGCTGTGTTGCCCTGTGAGGAACACAAAACGGCACTGGAGGCTGCCATTGTGGGCTCCATTGTGTTCACTGTCACCCCTGATTGCTTGCCTTCTCCACATCCACGCCACATTTAAATCACTCTAGTACCACTTCAGTCAGTCATGGCTTCCCTCAAAGCATTCTGGGAGCTGTAGTGAGTCTGGCTGGCTGCTGCTGTTGCTGCTGCATGTCCCTGTTCACTGTTTCTGTGAGGAAAATACAGGACACTGCAAAAGACACAGGTTGCCATAAGCTAGACAGAGAGTGATCCCTCTCTATACATGTAAATAGACTTCTGTTCAGGAGATTTCTGTATAAAGAACTCTTTATAGAGGGGGAAATGTGGACTAAGTGAGGTTGGAGTGGAACCATGTTTGTTTAAATATGACAATGGAAAATATGCTCTCCATTTAAATTTTTATTAAAATAATTCGTTCAGTTACCCAGAAGAGTCATTAGGCTTTTTTTTGCTGTAAGCTACTTCATACATTGTAAGAAGTAGGTCAGGAAACCCTTGATCCCGCTCCTTAAAATACTGAATGGAATTCCTAAATAAATATGAATGGGCCGGGGCTGCACAAAAATTGTTATTTTGTACTGCAGCCCACATTTCAGAATAACAGATAGGCACCATACTGAAATTTCTGTAACTGCTCCAGAGAGACTTGTTTTTTAAAATGTTTTTATTAAATTCTTGGGTACACCCAGAGTCTCTGTTTTCAAGTCACAGAATCCTTCAAACAAATCAGTCCTATTCAGAGTGAGACAGTACTGTTCTAGGCAGTATGGAGTTGGGGGGGGCGAAGAAAAGTGGGAAGGAAAGCGGGAAAGAAATAAACATTTCATTCATTTCTATAGTATGTGAGCTTTTGTGTCAACGTCAGGTAAACAAGTATTTTATTTTTATTGGCAGTGGGAGAGACCAGAGGGCTCAGGAAAGTGGTTGGTTGCAGGATATTCGTCAAAGCAATGCCCAGTCTCTCTGGTGTTTGAGAGTGACCCCCCCAATGGCTGTTCACACATGCGAGGGAGCCATTGCCTGCTGCTGTCAGCATGTGGCGACCGTGTGTGTGAAGGGACAGAATACCCAAATCCTGTCTGTGAAATCACCCCAGGCTTCAATAATCAACCAGGCCTCAAAACTGTCCAAAACTCCTTTTGTCTTCTAAAAATCCAAAACAGCTCTTCTCTGCTTTTCTCACAAGATGCTGTGGCAAAAGGCAAAATGTTACTTTTAAAGGCTGATGAATAGGCTCTGTCATTGCCAAGAGTACTCAGGCCTGAGAAACGAATCTTATCTCATTTGGTTGCAACATCTTGGACATGCTGAACCACCAGGGCTCCTCGACCCACCCCCTCGGCTTCTCATTCCCCCTTTCCTGGGAAGAGTCCAGAAAGCCCTTGTAGTAATCTAGGTGTAGCGGCATCCCACCGCTGCCACCATGTAGTAATCTACGCCCCCAGCTGCCTGCCCCTCCCTCACCTGTCCCTGCTCTCCGGCCCGACTAGGCTTCTTGAGCAGGGCTGGCAGGCGTATTTACTTTTACAACACAGAACCAAATCGACCCGGTAGGGCTGCCACCACTCCATCTGTTCCCGGGGATCCAGAACCACAACCCAGGGAGAAGGCTGTGACCCGTTATCACTGGCTATCCCCACTCCACAAGTTGTATTTACAGACTTGCAGGCAGAAATTCTACGGTAGAGCGTAACCAAGCGTAAGGCTAGGACTTAGCTATCCCCCCGGAAAGGCACATAAACCAAACAGGTTCTTCTTTAAAAATTTATTTTAAAAAAATAACAGAAAACATGCTAAAACAGCAGGCACATCTTTTGAAACTTACAGATAAGAAAATAAAGACGTTGTATAGTCTAGCTAACTTACATACTCACAAAGTCAAACACAAATAGGATAGTCAGAGTCCTTTCAAGAGTCCGCAAATTGAAGGCTTTCGTAGATCTCCATTTCAAAAGACGAAATGGCGGCTATTAGGTGGAACATCACAGCCGGGCATCTTTGCGGATTGCAGTGAGCAATGGCAGAGAGCAACTTCTCAAACAATTCCCTGATCTTTTATCCACAATTCGCACTTGGCGTCGTAACTCTCAAGCCAATCGTAAGTCTTAATTAATTTTTAAACTCACCAATAACCGGCTTGCTAGTCAATCAATCTACCCCTTGGCAGCTGGGTCAATTTAGAATGCAGAACCCAAATCAAAGAGTTTACTCCCTTCCTTAGAAACTATCCAGATCCCCATTCCCAAGCAGTTCAAGGACAGATAACATCGTTGGGGGGGGGGGATGTTCACACCCTGAGACCCAGGTGTCAAGCATTTCATTAAATCAAGGCTTCCTTTATTCCAATAAACCTTTCACGCCAAGGAGCCAGCTAGTCTAGAGTTTAAAGAAACACAACTTCTTTCCCAGGGTCCTTGTGGCTGATAAAGTTCCCACAAGGCCTCACTCTTTTTACTTGACCAAGGAATGATTTCTAAACAGTACCAACTTTACTACAGCCCTAAAAAACTGTTTGTGAATCCCCCCCCCCAGCCAGGCCTCGGCGTACGCATTTTAAAAACTGCATTTCCCTCTAAGACAAAAAGCATGAGCTAAGCAGTCCTCTCTGTAACAAAAACGCTGTAACAAACCCATAGCTGAGAACAGTAAAGCTTTTCGCTTCCCAGATCCAAGATAACCTTGTCCTGGTACATTGATTTGCAACATACTTCCGGGAACAGAGCCAGAGAACGAAAAGCAACATTTCTATGTAAGAATCTGTGAAGGGGGAGAGGAAAAAAGGGGTTTGAAAAAAGGATAAAACCTGCTTGTAAAATGTTTTCGGTGCAGCCTGTCTTTTGTGAACTGAATCACACAGGTGCCTCTGCCCCCCCGGATGGCAGAATAAAACGCTCTTTCTCTGGATTTACCCCTTGGTGTTGTTTGGCTCCTTTTGTCTCTGCTCGGGTGCAACAATTATTCCTACCCATGGATTAAAAAGGCTACACAATAGTCCCAAGACAGCTTTCTGTTCATGCTCAGAGGAACTCATGCGGCAGGACTCCTGGAAAAGGAGGAGAAAGGAGGAGAGAACTGGAAAGGGGTATATATGCTTGTGCACAGGAAGGACTGTGAACTTAGTGCATGCTTTTTGTGACTTATCACACTTGCTCCTTCTACCAGTTCATGGATGGTAGAAATAAAAAGTCTTTCTCCGAAACTATTCCTTGAGTGTCTGTTGACTCCCATTTCCCTTTCCCAGACACAATATTTTTCCCACCCGAGGGCAAAGCCTCATAAGGCTACATGTGTTTCTAAAATCCCAGGAGGCAGTGACCCAAATCTGGACCACGACAAGGGGATGGCAGATCTTTAGCTAGGGACTGACCTGTGGGAATGTTTAGAAAGGCAGGAGAGGATATATTATTTGATGATATCCATACTAACCTTCGTTAACAAGTTCTATACCTTAGCATAATTCAAACATTCTCCTTTTCAAATTTGCACAGCGGTACGCTTCTTGCAGGCTCATCTGAGCCTCACTATTTAAGATTCCTGATAAGATCCCTTGTTATCCCTCTTTAAAAGTGTTGACACGACAATCTTATTAAAATCAATATACAGGTAGTTTATTCATTTTCATTCAGTTCACAATTAAGTTACAAAGGCTTAAGTTACAAAAGTATATCTATATCTATATCTATACATAAACTATAATCTAAGGGAGTTAGTCCCAAGTGACTGCGACTTAGCAGTCACTTCTCCTAACACATAGAAAAAAACAAAATGGAGAAGGAAGAATGAAGCACATGGAGGAGGTGTGCTCCACCACCCAGAATAGGCCACACCTATTTCAAGTCACATGTAGAGGAAGCGCTTGTCCCAGCTCAGGAGGAAAGAGGAAGTTTTCTCCTGGGTGGCACAAAGCATCCCCTAGCATGTCCACTCTAGGAATGTTGTACCTGACTGCTACGAATTTCATATCCCACAGACCCAAGCTCCTCCTGCCCACTGACCAGAAAATGTCCCCCACCAAAAAAGCCCACCCTGAGATTCCTTCTTCTTTCGCTCTCCAATTTTATAAAGGCAAACTCCTATTATGCAAGAAATTGCTTAATAAAAAATTGTGGTGTTGCCCTCATTGTGAATAAGTGAGGTTCATAGACACAGAATGAAAGAGTTGGAGGGGCTAAGTGGGTCATCTAGTCGAACCCCCTGCAATGCAGGAATCTTTTTGACAAGGTGGGGCTCGAACCCACAACCCCGAGAGTCTCATGCTCTACCAACTGAGTTATCCCAGGACTCGGATCAAATTCAGCTGGTAGAATTGCAATGAATCGGGAGCAAAGATTTTGTATGAATATATTGTCAGTATCTCAGCTCACAGTCAGAGGTAACTGGCCTCCCCCGAGGCGAACTGAGTGAGATACTTGTTTACCTTCCGTCTGCGTCTCCCGGCAGACTAGGTCGTAAACCGGCGATTCTCCTCATTAGACATGAGAAGAACACACCCTCTGCTTCTCTCTCCTTGCTTTCCGCCCCAGGAGGGGAAATGAGACAGACAGGAGTCTATTTACATGTCTTTTTATTCCTGTCATTCAGCAGTACATGGAAATGTGACTGCACCCTTCAGACTCCATCAGAAGAGTCACTGCTCCGCCCCTGCACTTCTAGCACAGGTCAGATGACATTCTGAGCTAACATCCGGTGCTCAGTGCAGAGAAAAGACTGCCCCTTTTCTCCAACAGTACACCTGCAGACAACAACATCCTGTTTTGCTTTCCAGCCACCTGCTGCTGGCTTTTGCATTGCTGCTTTTTCCTGACAACCTCCCCCAAAAGCATCAATGGGCAAAACATGATCCAGAGAAGAAAACAAACAGTTGTTATACATATAACAGTCCCCTGTTGTTTCAGTTCCACCCCTGGAACTCCTCACCACTGGTTTCACCAGTGTACCTCTCTGGTTGTCTGGCTTCCAAGGAATGAGTGCTTCTGCATTACCTTGGCTAGCTACTCTCTGTTGTGTCTTTGTCTCTGACTTAGACACTGCTTCAACCTGTCCTCGGTTGTTTACAACAGAACACATGCAACAGCTAAGTTAGCAAACTCTTTTGAGTACCTCTTTGGTGGTACACCCTTTGTAATTCTCTCAGACCTGCGTATGAGGTGCTGATCATCTGTGCTCACTGGTTCATCCTCTGGACTTTGTTGAGAACCAGATGCAATGGCAAACAGTGGTTCTTCCTTCACCTGTGAAGGTCTACCCATTGTGTGAGATTTTCTCTCAATGACTGTTACAACTGAACTCTCGGAGCTATCACTGTCATCGTCAGTACCACTGTAATCTGTGACATCAGAAAAATCATCATCTGAATCGTCACCTGTGGGAAATGTGTTCTATAACCCGCTCTTTTTCTGGAGCACTCTCTATAAACTTTGTGAGAATCACCTGACCAGATTCAGACAAAATTACTCTGTAGAGACCCTTTTCATAACCCACAAAAATGCCTCTGGCATTCTTCACTCCACCTGGAGCTTCTGTTCTCACATGAGACCCGAAAACCTTAAAATAGGCAACAGAAGGTTTTCTATGGAACAGCTTCTCAAAAGGAGAACATCCCAACTCTGTTGAGACCTTTCTCAACCACACGTGAAGATAGGACGCTAGTGATTCGGCCCAATATTCATGTGGCAAATGTGAACTCAGCAATTGCGCATGCATCCCCTTTTGCAATTCTTTGTTCACTCTCACACAGACCCCTCTGTTCCATGCTTCGGCTGAAACAGCAACTTTGTGGTCTATCCCTTTTCCATCCAGGAACTTCTGAAACTTCTGTAACAGAAAAACTTGTTTGTCATCTGTGAAGAGACAATCAATGTTAGCATCATGCATATTTTTAACCTTGTCACAAAACTCCCGAAACCTCTCTAAGGTCTCTTGTGGTTTCTGCATCACAAAAACCCAATAATAATTTGTAAAACAATCAACACACACAAGGAAATATTTTGCACCGCCTCTAGATGGTTCTAGAGGACCAATCACATCAGCAAACACCCGCTGAAATGCTCTGACGACCTTCTTGGTCACTTTCCTGGTGTCCTTGTTGGTCACACCTGCAAGAGAAATTTCGTTAGAATCAGAAGAATTACATTTCATGTAATCACTTTGATCAAAAGTCAACAAATACAGTCCATCTTTCTCTCTGGCAGTAAGATACAGTTCTCCATCTTTGTAGATCTTGCAGCTTTTAGCATCATAGGACAGTTTCAGTCCTTTCTTTGCAATCTGCGACACACTCAGCAGATTAAAACTCAGTTCTGGAACCAGGTAAACATCGCTTATTGTCAAGTTCAGACTCTCAAGATACACAGTCCCAATCCCGGTCGCTTCCAACTCTTGACTGTTGGCTTGTTTCACAGTGAAGCTTTGCTTCTTAAACGTCGAAAACAGTTCTCGGTGCGGGCACATATGTTTTGTACATCCCGTGTCGATAATGAATGCGTTCCCAACATCTGGCGTGGTTCCTTTCGCCATCATAGCCTTTGCAGGTTTCATCTGGCACTTGGTACGGCTTTTGCTTGACGCCTCAGGCTTCGTAGAGCTGTTCTTGGCTCCTCTTGACTGGCGCGGCTTTCTACAGTTCCGCTGTAGATGCCAAGTCTGTCCACAATTGTAGCATCGGATGGTGCTCAATGCTACAGCATTCTCTCCAGTAGCATCAGCAGTGGGGAGATTTGAACTCTGTTCTTCCCTCCCCCTGTCCTTCACTTCCAGTGCAGCAAGTCTGTCGTGTTCATTAAGAACCACCGCACACACTCTCTCCGAAGTCAGGTCTGCCGCAGGTAGGGAACCAAGCTGACTGGCAACAACTTTGTAAGTCCGATTCAGGCTGTTTATCATCATGAAGCAAAACACTTCCTCCTGTAGACGGAAATTGCGTTCCACCATCTGTTGACGCAGAAATTTCATTTCTGTCAGGTGCGCTTGGACATCTCCATCAGGCGCAAGTCTCAGATTGGTCAACTTCTCAAAATACAGCAACGCTGAAGAACCAGCATCTCTCTGATGCGTTGTACGCAGCGTATCCCAAACCTCTTTCGCATTTTCTAAATGCTGAATATGCACCAATTGATCATCTGAGACACACAAAATTATAGCAGTCCTGGCCCTCACGTTCTGTGATTCCCAACCTCTGGTTGGTGCTGCAGGGATGGGGTTTTCAATTACATCAAAAAGCCTCTGATTCTGCAGCAGGGCCTTCATCTTTACAGACCAAGATGAATAATTGTCATTAGTTAAGGGAGGTGGGTAAGGCAGCGCTCTCCCCTTCTTGGCATCCATCTTGAAGCCAAGCCTCTCTCTCACTTTCCAGCCTTGCTAAAACTCCCATAGCCTTTTGCTGGGTTGTTTACCGCCCCTCCAGGCAAACTGCAAGCTGTTTCTCAGACCTTGCACAGCATCGGAAACATAGTCAAAACAAACTTTCGCTTCCCAGGCTCACTCTCAGAGCCATCTGCGCAGCCAGTAAAGTCACTGAAGAGTCACTGCTCCGCCCCTGCACTTCTAGCACAGGTCAGATGACACTCTGAGCTAACATCCGGTGCTCAGTACAGTACCTCAAGTTATTCTGATGCTCCCAAATGCACTGGTACAAATAATTTTTCAGATTGAAAAAGTGGTATAATTACTTCTGTTATTATTATTCTCCAGGCAATTTGGATGACTTCCAGCAAAATATAAAAACATAATAAGACATCAGACATTAAAAACTTTCTGATTCTGCTTCTTTGACAGAAGCCGACAGGGAACCAGGCAGAGGGCCTTCTTGGTAGTCGCACCCACTCTGGAATGCTCTCCTGTCAGATGTCAAGGAAATAAGCATCTATCTGACTTTTATAAGACATCTGAAGGCAGCCCTGTATGGAGAAGTTTTAATGTTTGATGTTTCATTGGTTTTTTAAAAATATTCTGTTGGGAGCTGCCCTAGTAGCTGGGGAAACCCAGCCAGATGAGCGGGTATAAATAATGTGGTTGTAATATTAATATTATTATGCTTACTTGAATAAGGTTTCCTGGAAGCCGCCGGAGGGGAGAGATGTTCTTGGGCTCCTCGCAGGCTTGGCCACCATGAGGAAAGTGCTGAGATTCCTGCATTAGACTAGATGACTCTCAGGGTCCCCTTCCACCTCTACGTTTCTATGATTCTAACAGGGTGCGGGACTGGATGGGCTTGATCAAACTACAGGGCTCTTCATGTGATCTGTGTGTGCATGTAGATGAACGTTTTTCTGTTTGTTTGTTTATTTGTTTGTGTGTGTGTGTTGAGAGAGAGAGAGAGAGAGAGAGAACCTTCAGGGAGAGGCCCCAACTCTTATTTGCAACCAGGATGAAGGAGCTGCAATACCCCCACACTTGACCCACCGCTTCCCTGCCTGCTCTCTCTCCACCCCCAACCCTAATTATGGGTATTGCATTGCCCCCCCAAAGCTTGCTGCACCCCAAGGCGCTTTGCACTCAGTGGATTCCTTGCAGGACAAGGGTAGTGCATGACGGCAGAGAGGGCGGGTCAGCTGTTCTACTTAAGCCGGGGCCCCTTTCCCAGGTCAGTATGGAGCAGCCCCACCTTCTCTCTCTCTCTCTCTCTCTGGCAGCTTGCACTCTCTGCCTTTAACCCTTAAGGCAACGGGCATCTGTTCCCTATATTCGAAGCCCAGGTTCCCTCCCTTCCCTCCCCATTGGCTGGGTATTGCAATTATCCCGCCCCCAGAAATATCCTGCCTCCCTGGCGGGGGCTCCCGTTCCCGCCCCCGCTGCCCAGGGTCGCTGCCACCATCGCCAGGATTTCGGGTGAGTGCAAAGCCAGCGGCGGGGAAGGAGGGAAGGGGCTTGGCAAGGGGTGGGGGGTCCAGGATGAGAAGCCCCGGGACGGGGAGAAGAGAAGGGAGGAAAGGGAGCTGTTTCTCTTAATGGGGCCTTGAAGGGGGGGAGGGGTTTCCACTGTGGAAAGAGAGAAGCTTCCTCCTGCCTTGATCTGGTGCAAAGGGAGTTGCAGGGAAGGAGGCGGGAAAGGGGAGAGGGTTGGGTATTGCAGACCAGCCTCGCCATAGTAGTAATAATAGTAATAATAATCTGATATTTATACCCCGCCCATTTTCTGGATTTCACCAGCCACTCTGTGCGGCTTCCAACAAAATAAGAAACTCCAAACATCCAAGTCTTCCGTTTTGTAGAGGAGATGGGGACATGGATTGCTGGATGGCAGAGGGAAAAAGAGGAAAAGATGGGGAGGAAAACAAAGGCAGGGGGGTCCTGGCAGGAAGAAGGAAGGGGGGAGGCCTCCTCCAAAGAGCTCTTTGTTCTTGAACTCCTTGCATAAAGTAGTGGGGGCAGGTTTGATGAGGCCCTAAGCTACTGGAGGTCATGGGGCCCTTCATATGTCCAGCTGTCTTTTGTCAACAACGAATTGTCACTGTTTTTTGTGTTGAATATAGGCTGTGTGGTAATTTATGGACCTAATAGGTATCTCAAACCATTTGCACATAACAGAGTATGTGCATAATACAATTATGAAGTATATTAAAAGTTAAATAATTATTAAGCTCTAACTTAAAATGATTTTTTTAGTCATAACAAACTTAATAATGCAAACACATTATGGCATTTGGCAATAACAAAAGTTCCTTTAGAAACACAATTTACAAAGACTCCTAATCTAGTCCTAGAAACTTGCTATAATAATAGGTGTGAATATATGATGCAAACTACTAATAATTATAAATAGCATTATTTACATGAAATTAATTGTTATAACCTGTACAATGCAATTGTAGTTAATACAAGGCAATTTTTATATAAGTATCAATATTACCATAATAGTCCACATTCTTCATTGGGAAAGCAGATCTTTGTACCCTGTTACACTTAGTGAGTGTAAAAGACAGTATTTCTAGTAATATGTCGCATTTATTAATAATAGCAATACTATACACACCTGTACATAAAAGTTATTTTACAGGCCTTATTGTATTACTGCATCTACCCAATACCCATTCAACTGTATAATTTTATCATGATTCATTGTGTACTGTGTATACAAACAGTACACAAACATGATCTAAATTACAATACTTTCCTTCTTGCCTTTGCCAAAGGAAAGTCACTCATGATATCATCAAATGATAAACTGCTTAACTTGTCACTTTCTATGTACATGAGGCTGAAGTAACATACCCGTATTTTTCGCTCTATAAGACGCACCAGACCACAAGACGCACCTAGTTTTTGGAGGAGGAAAATAAGAAAAAAAATATTCTGAATCTCAGAAGGCAGAACAGCAAGAGGGATCGCTGTGCAGTGAAAGCAGCAATCCCACTTGGTGTTCTGGCTTCCGGGATAGCTGCGCTGCCTGCATTCGCTCCATAGGACTAACACACATTTCCCCTTACTTTTTAGGAGGGAAAAAGTGAGTCTTATAGAGCAAAAAATATGGTAATTTATCTTGAGACATTGTTGTTCTAAATTCATTACAAATGGCAATTTGCAATCATCATTCAAAGGAACATTCTCAGAATTGCTTCTACATTAGGGAATGCTGACTGGACATTGTTGTTGTTTATTCGCTTAGTCATGTCTGACTCTTTGTGACCCCATGGACGAGAAGCACGCCAGGCACTCCTGTTTTCCACTGCCTCCTGCAGTTTGGTCAAACTCATGTTAGTAGCTTTGAGAGCACTGTCCAACCATCTTGTCCTCTGCATATATCGTCCACCTAGCCTAGGTGGCGAGGCCCAGACTCACCCAGCCCAATCTTATGTTTCTTTCAACTTCATTATGAATCATTATAGGTAAAACTTTTGTTGATACAGAGCTCACTTTTAGGGAGCAGCTAGTCACTTCTTTATAAACAAACCCAAATATATTGACACAATTTACTTTAAAAGCAGATTTCAGAACAGAGGTAAACAAAAACTTTTTTTTAAAAAAAAGACTTTTTTTAACTTTACAAAACAAATGTTCTCAGTCCATGATTTGCTTTTCATATGTATAAAAATGTTCATTTCCTGGCCCACCTCCCATCACTGTGGGGAGAGCCTGGAGAACGGGATAAGAATGCAGGGTCGGCCTGACATCCATCTGTTCTCTGGCTCTGACAGCAGCCATCCAGGCTGTTCACACATGCAAGGGAGCCATTGCCTGCTGCAGTCAACATGTCTCAACCGTGTGCGTCTAAACTCCTAGGAGGCAGAGACCCAAATCTGGACCGCGACAAGGGGATGGCAGATCTCTAGCTAGGGACTGACCTGTGGGAATGTTTAGAAAGGCAGGAGAGGATATATTACTTGATGATATCCTTACTAACTTGCTTTAGCAAGTTCTATATCTTAGCATAATTCAAACATTCTCCTTTTCAAATTTGCACAGCAGTAAGGTTGTTGCAGGCCCATCTGAGCCTCGATATTTAAGATTCCCGATAAGATCCCTTGTTATCCCTCTTTAGAAGTGTAGACACGACAATCTTCTTAAAATCAATATAAAAGTAGTTTATTCATTTTCATTCAGTTCACAATTAGATTTCTGAAGGCAGGCTTAAGTTACAAAAGTATATCTATATCTATACATAAACTATAATCTAAGGGAGTTAGTCCCAAGTGACTGCGACTGAGCAGTCACTTCTCCTAACACATAGAAAAAAACAAAATGGAGAAGGAAGAATGAAGCACATGGAGGAGGTGTGCTCCTCCACCCAGAATAGGCCACACCTATTTCAAGTCACATGTAGAGGAAGCGCTTGTCCCAGCTCAGGAGGAAAGAGGAAGTTTTCTCCTGGGTGGCACAAAGCATCCCCAATCACAGTGTTTTTCAACCACTGTTCCGCGGCACACTAGTGTGCCGCGAGATGTTGCCTGGTGTGCCGTGGGAAAAATTTGAAAGATTTAAAAATAATGTATTTTATAATTTTTCATATTTCTGTTTACTTACTATTTCATAATAAAGTAATTATAAAATACTTTCTTTGTGTTTATTTGATTCCTATTCAAGAGAATTACTTTATATATAGTCAATATAGGCACAAATTTTTTAACATTTTCTAATGGTGGTGTGCCGCGTGATTTTTTTAATGAAACAAGTGTGCCTTTGCCCAAAAAAGGCTGAAAAACACTGCCCTAGCATGTCCACTCTAGGAATGTTGTACCTGACTGCTACGAATTTCATATCCCACAGACCCAAGCTCCTCCTGCCCACTGAACAAGAAAGTCATGTCCCCCACAAAAAAGCCCACCCTGAGATTCCTTCTCCTTTTGCTCTCCAATTTTACAAAGGCAAACTCCTATTATGCAAGAAATTGCTTTAAAAAATTGTAGTGGTTCCCTCATTGTGAATAAGTGAGGTTCATAGACTACAGACATTAAAAACTTCCCGATTCTGCTTCTTTGACAGAAGCCGACAAATTTAGTTTAGATGCTCTATATCAACTCAATGACAGGGAACCAGGCAGAGGGCCTTCTTGGTAGTGGCACCCGCTCTGTGGAACGCTCTCCCGTCAGATGTCAATGAAATAAGCATCTATCTGACTTTTATAAGACATCTGAAGGCATCCCTATATGTTTCATTGGTTTTTTAAAAATATTCTGTTGGGAGCTGCCCTAGTGCCTGGGGAAACCCAGCCAGATGAGCGGGTATAAATAATGTTATAATATTATTATTATAATGTATTATTATTATTATTATGACACCCAACTCTATCTGTTGATGGATGGCCATCCTGACTCGGCCCCAGACACACTGATCAGATTTTTGGAAGCTGTGGCTGGATGGTTACGCGGGAGCTGGTTGAAGTTAAATCCTTCGAAGACTCAGGTCCTTTGACTGAGTTGGGATGATAGGGGATTGGGGGGGCAACTCCCATCTCTTGCGGGGGCGCAATTAGTGCCAGCACCGTCCGTTAAGAGTTTGGGTGTAATCTTTGACACCTTTCCATGGAGGTGCAGGTTGCAGCTATAACAAAGGCGGCATTTTTTCATTTCCGCCAAGCTAAGCAGTTGACTCCTTACCTCTCTCGCCCTGACCTATCCACTGTGATCCATGCAACGGTCACCTCCAGACTGGATTTTGGTAACTTGCTCTACATGGGGCTGCCCTTGAGACTGACCCCGAAAGTCCAGCGGGTGCAGAATGCCGCAGCGAGACTCCTTACGGGGTCCTCCCTGTGGGATCACATTCACCCGGTACTATACCAGTTGCACTGGCTCCCGGTGGAGTACAGGATCAGGTTTAAGGTGTTGGTTTTAATCTTTAAAGGCCTATACAGCCTAGGACACTCGTACCTACGGGACCACCTCTCCACCAAGGAGGAACTTACAATCTTCAAACAAAAACATCTTGGAGGTCCCAGGCCACAGAGAAGTTAGGCGGGCCTCAACCAGAACCAGGGCTTTTTCGGCTGTGGCTCCGATCTGGTGCAACACTCTGGGCTAGGGCCCTGCGGGACTTGACATCTTTCCGCAGGGTCTGCTAGACAGAACTGTTCTACCAGGCCATTGACCAAGGCACAGCCTGACCCCCTCCCTTGGCAATCCTCACAGAACTCTAACCCAATGGTTGCCATTAATCTGATGTGAACTGATTTTATAATGAAATGATTTTAGAATGTTGTATCATTTTACTGTTGTTAGCCGCTCTGAGCCCAGCTTCGGCTGGGGAGGGCGGGATATAAATAAAATTTTATTGTTATTATTTTTATTATTATGCTTAATTGAATAGCAGTTCCCGGAAGCCGCTGGAGGGTAGAGATGCTCTTGGGCTCCCATCCTCCTTGCAGGCTTGGCCACCGTGAGGAGACAGTGCTGAGATTCCTGCATTGCAGGGGGTTGGACTAGATGACTCTCAGGGTCCCCTTCCATCTCAACGATTCTATGATTCTAACAGGGTGCGGGACTAGATGGGCTTGATCAAACTACAGGGCTCTTCATGTGATCTGTGTGTGAGAGAGAGAGGGAGAAAGAGCGTACCTTCAGAGAGAGGCCACGTCTCTTCTTTGCAAGGAGGATGAATAAGCTGCAACCTCCCCCCCTGCGGCTTCCCTCCCTGCTCTCTCTCCACCCCCAACCCCAGTTATGGGTATTGCATTGCATTGCACAACCCCGCCGCCCAAAGCTTGCTGCACCCTGAGGCGCTTTGCACTCACCGGATTCCTTGCAGGACAAGGACAGTGCAGGACGGCAGAGGGGGCGGGTCAGCTGTTCTGCTTAAGCCGCGCCCCCTTTCCCAAGTCAGTATCGAGCAGCAGCACCCTCCACTCTAGCAGCTTGCACTCTCTGGCTTTAACCCTTAAAGCACGGAGCATCTGTTCCCTGTACTCGAAGCCAAGGTTCCCTCCCTTCTCTCCCCATTGGCTGGGTACTGCAAGGCTTTCCCCTTACAATTATCCCCCGGAGATATCCTGCCTCCCAGGCGGGGGCTCCCATTCCCGCCCCCGCTGCTCAGGGTCGCTGCTGCTGCCAGGATTTCGGGTGAGTGCAAAGGCAGCGGCGGGGAAGGAGGGAAGGGGCTTGGCAAGGGGTGGGGGGTCCAGGATGAGAAGCCCCGGGACGGGGAGAAGAAGAGAAGGGAGGAAAGGGAGCTGTTTCTCTTAATGGGGCCTTGAAGGTGGAGGGGGGAGGGGTTTCCACTGTGGAAAGAGAGAAGCTTCCTCCTGCCTTGATCTGGTGCAAAGGGAGTTGCAGGGAAGGAGGCGGGAAAGGGGAGAGGGTTGGGTATTGCAGCCCAGCCTCGCCATAGTAGTAATAATAATAATAATACTATGATATTTATACCCCGCCCATTTTCTGGGTTTCACCAGCCACTCTGAGCGGCTTCCAACAAAATAAGAAACACCAAAAACATCCAAACATCCAAGTCTTCCGTTTTGTAGAGGAGATGGGGACATGGATTGCTGGATGGCAGAGGGAGAAAGAGGAAAAGATGGGGAGGAAAATAAGGGCAGGGGGGGCCTGGCAGGAAGAAGGAAGGGCTGAGGCCTCCTCCAAAGAGCTCTTTGTTCCTTGCACTCCTTGCATAAAGCAGTGGGAGCAGGTTTGATGAGGCCCTAAGCTACTGGAGGTCATGGGGCCCTTTATATGTCCAGCTGTCCTTTGTCAACAACAAATTGTCGCTGTTTTTTGTGTTGAATATAGGCCGTATGGTAATTTATGGACCTAATAGGTATCTCAAACCATTTGCACATAACAGAGTATGTATTTTCTCAAGGTAATTGTTGAACTGAAATACAATTATGAAGTATATTAATAGTGAAATAATTATTAAGCTCTAACTTAAAATGATTTTGTTATTCATAACAAACTTAATATTGCAAACACATTGGCATTTGGCAATAACAAAAGTTCCTTTAGAAACACAATTTACAAAGACTCCTAATCTAGTCCTAGAAACTTGCTATAATAATAGGTGTAAATATATGATGCAAACTACTAATAATTATAAATAGCATTATTAATATGAAATTAAGTGTTATAACCTGTACAATGCAATTGTAGTTAATACAATGCATTTTTAATATCAGTACTGTATCAATATTACCATAATAGTCCACATTCTTCATTGGGACAGCAGACCTTTGTACCCTGTTACACTTAGTGAGTGTAAAAGACAGTATTTCTAGTAATATGTCGCAATTTTAAATAATACCAATACTATACACACCTGTACATAAAAATTATTTTACAGGACTAATTGTATTAATTCATCTACCCAATACCCATTCAGCTGTATAATTTTATCATGATTCATTGTGTACTGTGTATACAAACAGTACACAAACATGATCTAAATTACAATACTTTCCTTCTTGCCTTTGCCAAAGCAAAGTCACTCATGATATCATCAAATGATAAACTGCTTAGCTTGTCACTTTCTATGTACATGAGGCTGAGGTAACATAATTTATCTTGAGACATTGTTGTTCCAAATTCATTTTTTATCCTCTTCAGCTGAGAAACGGATCTTTACAAATGGCAATTTGCAATCATCCTTCAAAGGAACATTCTCAGAATTGCTTCTACATTAGGGAATGCTGATTGGACATCGTTGTTGTTGTTTAGTCACTTAGTCGTGTCCGACTCTTTGTGACCCCATGGACCTTAGCACGCCAGGCACTCCAGTTTTCCACTGCCTCCTGCAGTTTGGTCAAACTCATGTTAGTAGCTTTGAGAGCACTGTCCAACCATCTCGTCCTCTGCATATAAGTTAAATAAGCAAGGAGACAATATACAGCCTTGTCGTACTCCTTTCCCAATTTTGAGCCAATCAGTTGTTCCATATCCAGTTCTAACTGTTGCTTCTTGTCCCACATAGAGATTTCTCAGGAGACAGATGAGGTGGTCAGGCACTCCCATTTCTTTAAGAACTTGCCATAGTTTGCTGTGGTCCACAAAGTCAAAGGCTTTTGCGTAGTCAATGAAGCAGAAGTAGATGATTTTCTGGAACTCTCTAGCTTTCTCCATAATCCAGCGCATGTTTGCAATTTGGTCTCTGGGTCCTCTGCCCCTTCAAAATCCAGCTTCCACTTAATAATAATAATAATAATAATAATAATAATAATAATAATATCTTTATTGTCATTACCCCCTCTTGGGGACAACGAAATTACTTGACTGCTCCATAAAAACCCTAATTAAAACAATACAGTATAGTACAGCAAGGAAGATTAGATGACTTTCAAAGTCCAGGCTTTCCATTCAGGGCCGAGATCGCTCTGGAGAAGAAGCTGTTCTTCAGACGGCTCGTTCTTGTCTTCATCGTCCTGTATCTCCGTTTCGACGGCAGGAGCTCGAAGAGACAGTGAACAGGATGCGATGGATCTTTTACTATGTCCAGTGCCTTCCTATGGCACCTTGTGGCATAAATCTGCTCTAAGGTGGAGAGTGGGCAGCCAACAATGCTCTCTGCTGCCTTAACAACTCTGCAGAACCCCATCCTGTCCTGGGTAGTACAGTTTCCGTACCACACACTTCTGGGAGTTCTCAGTCTACATACTGCTTAAGCCTGCCTTGTAGAATTTTAAGCATAACCTTGCTAGCGTATGAAATGAGCACAATTGTGCGGTAGTTGGATCATTCTTAGGCGCTGCCCTTCTTTGGGATTGCGTTGTAGACTGATCTTCTCCAATCCTCTGGCCACTGCTGAGTTTTCTAAACTTGCTGGCATATTGAGTATAGCACCTTAACAGTATCATCTTTTAAGATTTTAAATAGTTCCACTGGAATGTCATCACTTCCACTGGCCTTGTTATTTGCAGTGCTTTCTAAGGCCCGTTTGACTTCACTCTCCAGGATGTCTGGCTCAAGGTCAGTAACCACACTATCTGGGGTGTATGGGACATCCATATCTTCCTGGTATAATTCCTCTGTGTATTCTTGCCACCTCTTCTTGATGTCTTCTGCTTCTGCTAGGTCCTTACCGCTTTTGTCCTTTATTATGGTAATCTTTGCACAAAATGTTCCTTTCATATCTCCAATTTTCTTGAACAGATCTCTGGTTTTTCCCATTCTATTGTTTCCCTCTATTTCTTTGCACTGTTCATTTAAGAAGTTCCTCTTTTCTCTCCTTGCTATTCGTTGGAAGTCTTTAACTATCTCCCTTGCATTTTGCTTGCCTTCTGTCCCCCGCGGTTTGTAAGGCCTCATTGGACAACCACTTTGCTTTCTTGCATTTCCTTTTCATTGGGATTGTTTTCATTGCTGCCTCCTGTATGATGTTCCGAGCCTCCAACCATAGTTCTTCAGGCACTCTGTCCACCAAACCTAAATCCTTAAATCTCTTCCACTGTGTATTCATAAGGGATTTGATTTCGATTGTATCTTACTGGACCAGTGGCTTTCCCTACTTTCTTCAGTTAAAGCTTGAATTTTGCTATAAGAAGCTGATGCTCTGAGCCACAGTCAACTCCAGGTCTTGTTTTTGCTGTATAGAGCTTCTCCATCTTTGGCTGCAAATAATAAAATTCATCTGATTTCGATGCTGCCCATCTGGTGATGTGCATGTGTAGAGTCATCTCATGTGTTTTTGGGAAAGAGTGTTTGTTATGACGAGCTTGTTCTCTTGACAGAACTCTATTAGCCTTTGTACTGCTTTGTTTTGAACTCCAAGGCCAAACTTGCCAGTTGTTCCTTTTATCTCTTTGACTCCCTACTTTAGCATTCCAATCCCCTGGGATGAGAAGAACATCCTTCTTTGGTGTCATTTCTAGAAGGTGTTGTAAGTCTTCATAGAATTGGTCAATTTCAGTTTCTTCAGCACCAGTAGTTGGTGCATAAACCTGGATTACTGTGATGTTAAAAGGTCTGCCTTGGATTTGTTTCGAGATCCTTCTATCATTTTTGAGATTACATCCCAGTACAGCTTTTGCTACTCCTTTGTTGACTATGAGGGCCACTCCGTTTCTTTTACGGGTTTCTTGTCCACAGCAGTAGGATATGATTATCATCCAAACTAAATTCGCCCATTCCCGTCCATTTTAGTTCACTGATGCCAGGGTGTCAATATTTATTCTTGCCATCTCATTTTTTGCTAAATCCAGCTTACCATGGTTCATGGATCTTACATTCCAGGTTCCTATGCAATTTTTTTCTTTGCAGCACTGGACTTTCCTTTCACTTCCAGGCACATCCGCAACTGAGCGACCTTTCGGCTTTGGCCCAGTTGCTTCGTCAGCTCTGGATCTCCTTGTACTTGTCCTCCGCTCTTCCTCAGTAGCATGTTGGATGCCTTCCGACCTGTGGGATCATCTTCCAGCGTCATAACTTTTATACGACCATGGAGTTTTCTCAGCAGGGATACAGGAGTGGCTTTCTGGTTCCTGCCTGTCTGCCTTGGGTGGCCCTACACTGCATAACTCATAGCGTGTCTGAGTTATTCAAGCCCTTTTGCCATGACAAGGCAATGATCCATGAAGGACATGGTCATTAAATATTACTTGGTACAGATCCTGATGTGTCAGGTTATCATGTTCATGGCTTTGACTTTTTAATGTATTGATGAAAATGGTTGAGTTCTCCAACAAGGTTCATGTCCACATCTTCAGGATATGTTTGGCTTAAAGCATTAACTTCTTCACAAATCTCTTCCTTTGCAGCATCCTATTTTGTTAAGAATGAAATAATAATAATAATAATAATAATAATAATAATAATAATAATATTTATACCCCAACCATCCGGCTGGATTTCCCCAGCCACTCTGGGCGGCTTCCAACAAAAAATTAAAAATACATAAAATCGTCAATCATTAAAAACTTCCCTAAACAGGGCTGCCTTCAGTTGTCTTCTAAATGTCAGATAGTTGTTTATTTCCTTGACATCTGATGCAGGGTGTTCCACAGGGCGGGTGCCACCAGTGAGAAGGCCTGGTTCCTTGTAACCTTGCTTCTCGCCAGAAGGCCCTCAGCGCTGGACCTCAGTTTCTGGGCTGAACGATGGGGTTGGAGACGCTCCTTCAGGTATACTGGGCCAAGGCCGTTTAGGGCTTTTAAGGTCAGCTCCAACATTTTGAATTGTGCTCAGAAACGTAAAGGTAAAGGTAAAGGTAAAGGTAAAGGTACCCCTGCCCGTACGGGCCAGTCTTGACAGACTCTAGGGTTGTGCGCCCATCTCACTCTATAGGCCGGGGGTCAGCGCTGTCCGAAGACACTTCCGGGTCACGTGGCCAACGTGACAAGCTGCATCTGGCGAGCCAGCGCAGCACACGGAACTCCGTTTACCTTCCCGCCAGTAAGCGGTCCCTGTTTATCTACTTGCACCCGGGGGTGCTTTCGAACTGCTAGGTTGGCAGGCGCTGGGACTGAGCAGCGGGAGCGCACCCCGCCGCGGAGATTCGAACCGCCGACCTTTCGATCGGCAAGCCCTAGGCGCTGAGGCTTTTACCCACAGCGCCACCTGCGTCCCTAGCTCAGAAACATACTGGGAGCCAATGTGGGTCTTTCAAGACCAGTGTTCTGTGATCTTGGCGGCTGCTCCCAGTCACCAGTCTTTTTTGCAGCATCATTGTATACTGATGCCCTTTGTGCCAGATTTGATTCTAATGCATCCATCGCAGGTATAAATGCTTTGATTCTGAACTTGTTTCCTGGCTCAAGGTTCGCTAAAGCTTCATCTTCATCCTCACCTATATGCCTCCTTATAGATCAGCAGTTCTCAACCTGTGGGTCCCCAGATGTTGTTGGACTACAACTCCCATCATCCCTGAGCTCTGGCATTGCTAGGTAGGGGTGATGGCAGTTGTAGTTCAACAACATCTGGGGACCCACAGGTTGAGAAAGGCTGTTCTAGATCTTCTTCTGCTTTTCTTGTAATCAACATCAGGCAATTTGTCCTTTGCCTGTTCTTTGAAATGATCAAAAAGATCTCTGGAACCAAGTTCCTCCATTTTATTCGAAATGTTTGTGGCTTGATTACTTGTTTCACCCTTCTCTGTGGTATCAATATGCAGCCAATGCAATGCAGATATTATTCCATTGTAACTGCCAGGTTCTGCACTTGTGGCCCTTGAATGAGTTTCCCATCTAGTCTTTGGCAAAAACTTTGGAACTTTAAAAAATATTTGTATTCAGATTTTATAACAAATTTTAGCATAACCAAAATTTTAATTTTTTCTGTGTATAAGACTGTGTATAGATGTTCCCCTCCCCCCCAAAAAATAGATTTAAAATTGGGACTCGTCTTATATACGGGTAGTGCTGAGGGGTGTTTTCTTAATTTGGAGTCCCTCCATGGGACGTCTTATAGACAGAAAAATACGGTGTATTTTACATTCCAATTAACACCCCCCCCCCCATGACGTCCCCCAACTTCCCTTTCTGGGTTATTGTTGTTAAATCGTTTAGTCATGTCCGACTCTTTGTGACCCCATGGACCAGAGCACGCCAGGCACTCCTATATTCCACTGCCTCCTGCAGTTTGGTCAAACTCATGTTCCTAGCTCTGAGAGCAGTGTCCAACCATCTCGTCCTCTGCATATAAGTTAAATAAGCAGGGAGACAATATACAGCCTTGTTGTACTCCTTTCCCAATTTTGAGCCAATCAGTAGTTCCATATCCATTTCTAACTGTTGCTTCTTGTCCCACATAGATATTTCTCAGGAGACAGATGAGGTGGTCAGGCACTCCCATTTCTTTAAGAACTTCGAGATCTTGGTACAACCTTGATATAAATTTCAAAATATGTACACAAAACCAACAAAAAGACTCACAGGTTTATAGTGGCACCAGCTTTCCTAGTCAAGAGCCCACTTTGTCAGACTGCAGCCCACAAAAGCTTAGACCATAATATATTTATGAGCCTTTAAGGACTGCAAAAGATGAATAAACAGAAGCATAGTTTATCTATGGACTTCTATCCTACTGGAAACAGTGACGGCCAGCAACTTGGATATCTTGGGGGGAAAGGATTAGGCTGGTGTCTGTGCTCTGCCCTTGCGGTCCTAGGCAATAATACTTCTTAATACTAGTTTCTGAAAAGCACAGGACTCTTGCTTGCTGGTTTCCCCCAGGCATCTGCTTGGCCACTGTGAGAACAGGATGCTGGACTAGGTGGGCCTTTTCCCAATCCAGCAGGCTCTGTTTAGGTTCTAATATGTTGCAATATTTTTACACTTATATGTGGCATCAGAACATTTCAGTTTTACTTCTTACTCATAGGAGAGACTGCTATTGGAGCCTGAGATCCTTTTCTCACTTGAAAAGGAAAAAGACAGATGTGTCTTAAAAACCAGTTCCACTGTAGATCTCTACTATAAAATGATGCTGCTCTCTTAAGTGTGAATGGAGTGTTCATGGGTTTCTCTTGCCATTATCTCACCCTCATTCCTAAAAATTTGGAACATGGAGAGGACAGTTGAGAATGGAGAGGGAGTGAAAATAAGAGAAGGTGCACATGGGAATTGATGTATGTTCAGTTCCTTTCTTGTCTTTCATAGAAGTCTAACAGGATTCTCTCCCTCCCCCCGCAACTCCCAAACAGGTCAGGAAGACGATGGTCAAGATTCTACAGAGCCATCTGTGAATTCATTGGGAAAAACAAAAAAACAGTTTAAATGCAGGGAATGTGGAATGTGCTTTCGTCACTGTAGAAAAATGAGGATACACCAACAAACTCACACAGGGGAGAAACCATTTGAATGTATGGAGTGTGGATGGCGCTTCAGTCACAGTGGAGCCCTCAGAACACATCAGCGAACTCACACTGGGGAGAAACCGTTTAAATGTATTGAATGTGGAAAGAGCTTCAGTCTGAACGGAACACTTAGAATACACCAACGAACTCACACTGGGGAGAAACCATTTAAATGTATTGAATGTGGAAAGAGCTTCAGTCAGAATGGAGCACTTAGGAGACATCAACAAATTCACATGGAGGAGAAACCATTTAAATGTATGGAGTGCGGAGAGTGGTTCAGTCACAGTGGAGCACTTACGATACATCAACGAACTCACACTAGGGAGAAACCGTTTAAATGTATTGAATGTGGAAAGAGCTTCAGTCTGAACGGAACACTTAGAAAACACCAACGAACTCACACTGGGGAGAAACCATTTAAATGTATTGAATGTGGAAAGAGCTTCAGTCAGAATGGAGCACTTAGGAGACACCAACAAACTCACATGGGGGAGGAACCATTTAAATGCATTGAATGTGGAATGAGCTTCAGTCGTTGTGGAGCCCTTAGAAGACATCAACGAACTCACATGGGGGAGGAACCATTTAAATGCATTGAATGTGGAAAGAGCTTCAGTTATAGTGGAGACCTTAGAATACACCAACGAACTCACACTGGGGAGAAACCATTTAAATGTATTGAATGTGGAAAGAGCTTCAGTCAGAATGGAGCACTTAGGAGACATCAACAAATTCACATGGAGGAGAAACCATTTAAATGTATTGAATGTGGAAAGAGCTTCAGTCAGAATGGAGCACTTAGGAGACATCAACAAATTCACATGGAGGAGAAACCATTTAAATGTATGGAGTGCGGAGAGTGGTTCAGTCACAGTGGAGCACTTACGATGCATCAACGAACTCACACTAGGGAGAAACCATTTAAATGTATTGAATGTGGAAAGAGCTTCAGTCAGAATGGAGCACTTAGGAGACACCAACAAACTCACATGGGGGAGGAACCATTTAAATGCATTGAATGTGGAATGAGCTTCAGTCGTTGTGGAGCCCTTAGAAGACATCAACGAACTCACATGGGGGAGGAACCATTTAAATGCATTGAATGTGGAAAGAGCTTCAGTTATAGTGGAGACCTTAGAATACACCAACGAACTCACACTGGGGAGAAACCATTTAAATGTATTGAATGTGGAAAGAGCTTCAGTCAGAATGGAGCACTTAGGAGACATCAACAAATTCACATGGAGGAGAAACCATTTAAATGTATGGAGTGCGGAGAGGGGTTCAGTCACAGTGGAGCACTTACGATGCATCAACGAACTCACACTGGGGAGAAACCGTTTAAATGTATTGAATGTGGAAAGAGCTTCAGTCTGAACGGAACACTTAGAAAACACCAACGAACTCACACTGGGGAGAAACCATTTAAATGTATTGAATGTGGAAAGAGCTTCAGTCAGAATGGAGCACTTAGGAGACACCAACAAACTCACATGGGGGAGGAACCATTTAAATGCATTGAATGTGGAATGAGCTTCAGTCGTTGTGGAGCCCTTAGAAGACATCAACGAACTCACATGGGGGAGGAACCATTTAAATGCATTGAATGTGGAAAGAGCTGCAGTTATAGTGGAGACCTTAGAATACATCAACGAATTCACACGGGGGAGAAACCGTTTAAATGCTTTGAATGTGGAAAGAGCTTCAGTCAAAGTGGAAACCTTAGAAGACATCAACGAACTCACACGGGGGAGAAACCATTTAAATGCATTGAATGTGGAAAGAGCTGCAGTCGTGGTGAAGACCTTAGAAGACATCAACGAATTCACACGGGGGAGAAACCATTTAAATGCTTTGAATGTGGAAAGAGCTTCAGTCAAAGTGGAAACCTTAAAATACATCAACAAACTCATACAGGGCAGAAACCATTTAAATGCATGGAGTGTGGAAAGAGCTTCAGACAGTGTGGAGACCTTAATATTCATGAGCGAATTCACCCAGGTGAAAAGCCGTATCAAGGTATGCAATGTTCCACTCAAGTTTCACTCTTTACTTCACATCAAGAATCTCATAAAGGCGGAAATCAATTTTAAATGCATGGAATCTGAGTGATGTTTTGGTGTTTGTATTTAAATTTGTATACACTTATATATGTATTAAAGTAACGAAGGTCAGATATACTAAATGTAGAAAAGAAGTTGCAAGTTGGAATGCTCAAGGTGTGTGATGAATCTGTTGAGTTTTGACTTCTGCCCTTCACTGCCAAAATGATGGGCTGCCCTTGTCTTGTGGATCAGCATCTGTCGGCTTCAGGGAAATAAATAAAAGCATTATCAGCATTTAAAAAGAAATGCTATTGGATCTTCAAGGCATTGAGTTACAAATTCAGGCAAAGATCAACCATTTCTTCTGCAAGCTGTTCCCCATCCAGTATTTCCCAGCTTCAGCCTTCTGAACTGTTCCTGTGGAAACCACTGTTCCAAATCTATACAGTCCTCCTGATCCTGGGAAGATTCAGGGGGAGGCTCCCACGAATGCGCCTCAGTGCAGCTCTCCTCAGCTGGGTCCCTGGTTAGGTTTTGGTTTAGGGGAGCAAGCATGGGCCTGGCCCTTGGGTGGGGGCGAGGGGAGAAGGGAAGAGAAGTAGATGGGATGCTTCTTTTTCCTTGCAAGGCTAGTTCCTGTTTCTCCTTAGTGTGCGCCTGTAATCAGCAAGTGTGCATTTAGCAGGAGTGTATCCCTTTGTCTTGGAGTGCAAGATGATTCAGAAGGCGTTAGAGCGTAGCGCGTGTATCGCATATGTTAAGTTGATTGCAACCTTTTTAAAAATTAATATTCTTTATTGATTAAAAAATTTGCATTTCTATACAAACGCATCCATTCTTAAGGAAATTAGCCTTGAGTGCTCATTGGAAGGACAGATCGTGAAGCTGAGGCTCCAATACTTTGGCCACCTCATGAGAAGAGAAGACTCCCTGGAAAAGACCCTGATGTTGGGAAAGATGGAGGGCACAAGGAGAAGGGGACGACAGGACGAGATGGTTGGACAGTGTTCTCAAAGCTACCAGCATGAGTTTGACCAAACTGCGGGAGGCAGTGGAATACAGGAGTGCCTGGCGTGCTCTGGTCCAGGGGGTCACGAAGAGTCGGACACAACTAAACGACTAAACAACAACATACAAACATTATGTACAATCTCTTAACAGGTAGAAAAAACAAAATGATAGAAAATAGAAAATTTATAAGAAACCAAGAAATAATAGTAAGAAAAAAAGACAAAGTTATTTACATAGTAAAAGTACTCTTTGACACAATCATTCCCATCCTTCTCATTATACTGTTTCATATAACATTCTTTTTTACACAGGCTTACATTATATAATACCTTTTCTTTCTGCTTTGTATACATTCCTTTGATCTTTTTCTTTACAAATATCACTCAATTTCTGCTCATATGGAGTTATTTGTACAATAAAGTTTTACATAATTCTGAAATATCATCCATTCTCTAGTTTTTTTTTGTTTCAATATTTCTCTAACTGATGTCATCAGTTTTGCTAATTGTAGATATCATAACATGAGTATCTGCCAATCTGTAATCTCTGAGAGCGTTTCATTTTTCCAGCTCCTTGCTATAAGGGTTCTAGCTGCTGTTATACCATAAATAAACAATGATCTTATAACTTTTTAAATTTCTGATGGTAATATACCAAGTAGGAAAATCTTTGGGTTTTTTTTAAAAAAAGTAATTTTAAATAGTTTCTTAAACTCGTTATAAATATCATTCCAGTATTTGCCAATGGCTACACAGGTCCACCACATATGATAGTATGACCCCTCCTCTTTTTTACATCTCCCACAGGTTGATGTTTTCCCTTTCTACATTTTAGCAAGCCTTTGGGGGGTAAGATGCCATCTATATACCACTCCCTGCAAGGCCTTTCCCACCTGGCCTGGGGGCGGGGCCCAGACTCACCCAGCCCTACTATGTGAAATATGTATTCTGTAGTTGACCTTTGTAATGTGTTGTTTTGAAATCTTTAAGATAATAGTTTAGTTTTCTGTTACGTTGCTTTGACCGTATACTCTATATTTCACATTTTTCACATTGTTTTATTTACCGTTTTTTTCGCTCTATAACACCCACCCGACCATAACACGCACATAGATTTTAGAGGAGGAAAACAAGGAAAAAAATATTCTAAACGAAACAGTGGATGTATGATTTTTGTGGTTCATTCTGTGGCCATAGACATGTGATCTGATGGTGAGTTTGGGGTAGCCCAATGCAAAAACCCTGAGGATCCATGTGGATCTGTGCTTTGTAACCACGTTTTTGCACCACTGCGGGCCCAGGCAACAGTGAGTGCGTGATTTTTTTGGTGCAAACTGTAGCCATGGACATGCTATGTGATCTGATGGTGAATTTGGGGTGACCCAGTGCAAAAACCCTGAGGATCCATGTGGAGCTGTGCTTTGTAACCACGTTTTAAGTGGGGAGGGAAGGAAAGCACTCAAGGGACAAGGAGCACACGTGGAGTGTGTGGAGAAGGATGCTGCTAATCATGCAGAAGAGGGGTATAAGGGGAGAAGGCTCCTCTCCTCTCCCTCTTTGCTCCTTTAAAGCAAGCAGGCTCTGCTTTTCTTCCTCCTCCCTGGCTCATCCGCCCGGCTTAGCGAGCTGAAAATCTTTCCTGCTGCTTAGCGAGCTGAGTGTTGAGGAGAGAGGGACAGAGAGCCTGCTTGCTTTAAAGGAGCCAACCGGACACTCGTGTAAGCGGCTCCTCTCCTCTCCCGCTTTGCTCCTTTAAAGAAGCAGGCTCTCTGTCCCTCTCTCCTCCCCACTCAGCGGCTCTTCTCCCGCTTTGCTGTTTCAAAGCGAGCCACGGAGGAGGGAAGCATTCGCTCCGTAACACGCACAGACATTTCCCCTTACTTTCTAGGAGGTAAAAAATGTGTGTTATGGAGCGAAAACTACGGTATGTTTTCTTGATTTAGTATGCTGTAAATCACTTTGAGGTTTTTCTTAAAATTATAAAGTGGTATAGAAATTAAATAAAAGTAGAGAGCAGGGATATCCAACATGGGGTTGCTCAGATGTTGGGCAACAACTCCCATAAGCCTCAGCCCAGATGGTCAAGGTTGATGGGAGTTGTAGTTCAAAAGCTCAAGGGGGGGGAATCTCACCCGTATACAATCCCGTATACAAATAGCCAATTCAATTTCCTAGCTGCCAGCCTTTATGTGGCCAAAATGGAACCCTTCTTCCAAGGAAGAGAGGGAGGTACCAGTAGCCTTGAGGCAGCTCCATTGGTTACGTATATCCAAAAAATTTTTAGGTGGGGGGAAAAGATAGCCAAAGCCACGCAATGAGAACTACACATGGTCTGTGGATACAGAAAACTGGCTGTTGGGGTGGGGCGCTGGTGGACAGCAGAAATGGAAAACTGGAGAGGGATGGATAGCAGTGGAGTGTGCTGGAAAAGGGTAATGTTTTGGATCAGAAGCACTCAGTGCCTCAGCATTTTCATCCATGTCTTTACTGGACAGGCTGTTCTGGTGCTTATCACTGGAGACAGAGAGAGTACCTTGCCTTCAACTTCTTCTCAATGGCAGCATTCACCTCCCATCATCCACAGCCATAGATGACGATTGCTGAGCCTGATGGGGGTTGTAATTCAGCAACATCTGGAGGGCCAGAGGTTCCCACACTTACCTGCAGGCTCCGTCCTAAGACCGAGTTCATCAGAGTTGGGTCCTTGTTGGCTAAGAGCGCTGGGGATGATGGGAGTTGTAGTCCAACAACATCTAGGCCCACAGGACTCTGCCTCATGTTGGATTTTGGGCAGGGGTGTGTGTGTTGCCAGGATACTTTTTTCATCCTGCTTGCATTCTTTGTGTATAAAGAATGTAAATCATTTTAACTGATTTTAATAGCGTTCTGATACTGCTTTTAACTGCCGAGGGTGGGGCCTTATAGTGAAGGGTGGCAACAAAATAATAATCTGAATACAGTGCTCTGCATTGGGATGCAAAAGAGGCAAGCTAGGATGAGTTTCGTTTGCCTAACTGGGCTCCCAAAATTGTTTCCTATGGTAATGACACACAGCATGAGCCTCACAGAAGTGAGTGAAAAGCAAAATGAAAGCTATTCAATTAGTTAACCTTGACCATAGCAGAAATGCATTTTCCCACCTTCCCTTGAAACAGCCTTGCCCTACAATGCTGTGTCAGAAGCTGTCCATGGCAACGATCCCAGATCTCAGAAGGCAGGCAGTTGGGACGAGTGCTGTGTTGCCCTGTGAGGAACACAAAACGGCACTGGAGGCTGCCATTATGGGCTCCATTGTGTTCACTGTCACCCCTGATTGCTTGCCTTCTCCACATCCACACCACATTTAAATCACTCTAGTACCACTTCAGTCAGTCATGGCTTCCCTCAAAGCATTCTGGGAGCTGTAGTGAGTCTGGCTGGCTGCTGCTGTTGCTGCTGCATGTCCCTGTTCACTGTTTCTGTGAGGAGAATAAACACTGCAAAACACTGCAAAACACTGCAAAAGACACAGGGTGCCATAAGCTAGGCAGAGAGTGATCCCTCTCTATACATGTAAATAGAGAGACTTCTGTTCAGGAGATTTCTGTATAAAGAACTCTTTATATAGGGGAAATGGGGAGTAAGTGAGGTTGGAGTGGAACCATGTTTGCATGAATATGACAATGTAAAATATGTTCTCCATTTAAATTTTTATTAACATAATTCATTCAGTTACCCAGAAGAGTCATTAGGCTTTTTTTTGCTGTAAGCTACTTCATACATTGTAAGAAGTGGGTCAGGAAACCCTTGATCCCGCTCCTTAAAATACTGAATGGACTCCTAAATAAATATGCATAGGCCAGACTGCACTGCAGCCCACATCTCAGAATAACAGATAGGCACCATACTGAGATTTCTGTAACTACACCACACAGGGCATGTTATAAGGTGATAGTAAATCTGCTGCATACATGTTATCTATGTGCTTTCTGGAGTATGTTTGGGGGCTTAGAGGAAATTTCCTCAACTACAACCCAAAACGTCTTATTTACCTACCACATATTGCCTGCCTCTTAGGTGCAAAAAAAGTGGCAGCCCTAATTCCTAGACTGGCCCTTTGCAGGATCACATTCCATGGCTTTCCAATGAAGCTGCATTGAAGAATGTTAATGGATGAGAGAGGCTGTTGTTTTAAAAAATGTTTTTATCAAATTCTTGGGTACACCCAGAGTCCCTGTTTTCAAGTCACAGAATCCTTCAAACAAATCAGTCCTATTCAGAGTGAGACAGTACTGTTCTAGGCAGTATGGAGTTGGGAGGGGGAAGAAAAGTGGGGAGAGAGAGGGAAGGAAAGTGAGAAAGAAATAAACATTTCATTCATTTCTATAGTATGTGAGCTTTTGTGTCAGCGTCAGGTAAACAGGTATTTTATTTTTATTGGCAGTGGGAGAGACCCTGAGGGCTCAGGAGGTGGCTAGTTGCAGGATATTCGTCAAAGCAATGCCCAATCTCTGTGGTGCTTGAGAGTGACCCCCCAATGGCTGTTCACACATGCGAGGGAGCCATTGCCTGCTGCAGTCAACATGTGGCGACCGTGTGCATCTAAAATCCCAGGAGGCAGAGACCCAAATCTGGACCATGACAAGGGGATGGTAGATCTCTAGCTAGGAACTGACCTGTGGGAATGTTTAGAAAGGCAGGAAAGGATATATTATTTGATGATATCCTTACTAACTTGCGTTAAAAAGTTCTATATCTTAGCAAAGTTCAAACATTATCCTTTTCAAATTTGCACAGCTGTAAGTTTGTTGCAGGCTCGTCTGAGCCTCACTATTTAAGATTCCTGATAAGATCCCTTGTTATCCCTCTTTAGAAGTGTAGACAGGACAGTCTTACTAAAATCAATATAAAAGTAGTTTATTCATTTTCATTCAGTACACAATTAGATTCCTGAAGGCAGGCTTAAGTTACAAAAGTATATCTATATCTATGCATAAACTATAATATAAGGGACACATAGAAAAAAACAAAATGGAGAAGGAAGAATGAAGCACATGGAGGAGGTGTGCTCCACCACCCAGAATAGGCCACACCTATTTCAAGTCACATGTAGAGGAAGCGCTTGTCCCAGCTCAGGAGGAAAGAGGAAGTTTTCTCCTGGGTGGCACAAAGCATCCCCTAGCATGTCCACTCTAGGAATGTTGTACCTGACTGCTACGAATTTCATATCCCACAGACCCAAGCTCCTCCTGCCCACTGACCAGTAAATGTCCCCCACAAAAAAAGCCCACCCTGAGATTCCTTCTCCTTTCGCTCTCCAATTTTACAAAGGCAAACTCCTATTATGCAAGAAATTGCTTTAAAAAATGGTGGTGGTTCCCTCATTGTGAATAAGTGAGGTTCATAGACCACAGAATCATAGAGTTGGAAGGGACCAAGAGGGTCCTCTAGCCGAACCCCCTGCAATGCAGGAACCCACAACCCCCAATGCTCTACCAACTGAGTTATCCCAGGACTCGGATCAAATTCAGTCGATAGGATTGCAATGAATCGGGAGCAAAGCTTTTCTATGAATATATTACCTTAAGTTATTCTGATGCTTCCAAATGCACTGGTACAAATAAATTTTCAGATTGAACAAGTAGTATAATTACTATTGGTTGGAGGATGGATGGCGGCTAACAGATTGAGGTTGAATCCTGACAAGACAGAAGTACTGTTTTTGGGGGACAGGGAGCGGGTTGGTGTGGGGGATTCCCTGGTCTTGAATGGGGTAACTGTGCCCCTGAAGGACCAGGTGCGCAGCCTGGGAGTCATTTTGGACTCACAGCTGTCCATGGAGGCGCAGGTTAACTCTGTGTCCAGGGCAGCTGTCTACCAGCTCCACCTGGTACGCAGGCTAAGACCCTACCTGCCCGCGAACTGTCTCGCCAGAGTGGTGCACGCTCTAGTTATCTCACTCTTGGACTACTGCAACGCGCTCTACGTGGGGCTACCTTTGAAGGTGACCCGGAAACTGCAATTAATCCAGAATGCGGCAGCTAGACTGGTGACTGGGAGTGGCCGCCGGGATGACATAACACCGGTTCTGAGAGATCTGCATTGGCTCCCAGTAGGTTTCCGAGCACGATTCAAAGTGTTGGTGCTGACCTTTAAAGCCCTAAACGGCCTCGGTCCTGTATACCTGAAGGAGTGACTCCACCCCCATCGTTCAGCCCAGACACTGAGATCCAGCGCCGAGGGCCTTCTGGCGGTTCCCTCATTGCGAGAAGTGAGGCTACAGGGAACCAGACACAGGGCCTTCTCGGTAGTGGCGCCCGCCCTGTGGAACGCCCTCCCATCAGATGTCAAAGAGATAAATAATTACCTGACATTCAGAAGACATCTTAAGGCAGCCCTGTTCAGGGAAGTTTTTAATATGTAACGCTGTACCGTTTTTTAACACTGATTGGGAGCCGCCCAGAGTGGCTGGGGAAGCTCAGCCAGATGGGCGGGGTATAAATTATTGTTGTTGTTGTTGTTGTTGTTGTTGTTATTCTCCAGGCAATTTGGATGACTTCCAGCAAAATATAAAAACATAATAAGACATCAGACATTTAAAACGTCCTGATTCTGCTCCTTTGACAGAAGCCGACAAATTTAGGACAGATGCTCTATATCAGCTCAATGACAAGGAACCAGGCAGCGGGCCTTCTTGGTAGTGGTACCCACTCTGGAATGCTCTCCCGTCAGATGTCCAGGAAATAAGCATCTATCTGACTTTTATAAGACATCTGAAGGCAGCCCTGTATGGAGAAGCTATTAATGTTTGATGTTTCATTGGGTTTTCTGTTGGGAGCTGCCCTAGTAGCTGGGGAAACCCAGCCAGATGAGCGGGTATAAATAATGTTGTTGTTATCATATTATTCTTATGCTTAATTGAATAGCAGTTCCCGGAAGCCGCTGGAGGGGAGAGATGCTCTGGAGCTCCCATCCTCCTTGCAGGCTTGGCCACCATGAGGAGACAGTGCTGAGATTCCTGCATTGCAGGGGGTTGGACTAGATGACTCTCAGGGTCCCCTTCCATCTCAACGATTCTATGATTCTAACAGGGTGCGGGACTAGATGGGCTTGATCAAACTACAGGGCTCTTCATGAGATCTGTCTGTGCATCCAGACGAATGTGTTTCTGTTTGTATGTGTGTGTTGACAGAGAGAGAGAGAGAGAGAGAGAGAGAACGAGAACCTTCAGGAAGAGGCCCCTGTCTCTTCTTTGCAAAGAGGCTGAATCAGCTGCAATACCCCCACACTTGAACCACTGCTTCCCTGCCTGCTCTCTCTCCACCCCCAACCCCAGTTCCATGGTTATTGCATTGCATTGCACACACCCCCCCAAGCTTGCTGCACTCCAAGGCGCTTTGCACTCAGCGGATTCCTTGCAGGACAAGGGCAGTGCACGACGGCAGAGGGAGCGGGTCAGCTGTTCCACTTAAGCCGGGCCCCCTTTCCCAGGTCAGTATGGAACAGCCCCACCTTCTCTCTCTCTCTCTCTCTCTCTCTCTCTCTATGGCAGCTTGCACTCTCTGGCTTTAACCCTTAAGGCAACGAGCAACTGTTCCCTATATTCGAAGCCCAGGTTCCCTCCCTTCCCTCCGCATTGGCTGGGTCCTGCAACTATCCCGCCCCCGGAAATATCCTGCCTCCCAGGCGGGGGCTCCCATTCCCGCCCCCGCTGCCCAGGGTCGCTGCTGCTGCCAGGATTTCGGGTGAGTGCAAAGCCAGCGGCGGGGAAGGAGGGAAGGGGCTTGGCAAGGGGTGGGGGGTCCAGGATGAGAAGCCCCGGGACGGGGAGAAGAAGAGAAGGGAGGAAAGGGAGCTGTTTCTCTTAATGGGGCCTTGAAGGGGGGGGGGAGGGGTTTCCACTGTGGAAAGAGAGAAGCTTCCTCCTGCCCGGATCTGGTGCAAAGGGAGTTGCAGGAAGGAGGCGGGAAAGGGGAGAGGGTTGGGTATTGCAGACCAGCCTCGCCATAGTAGTAATAATAGTAATAATACTATGATATTTATACCCCCCTCATTGTCTGGATTTCACCAGCCACTCTGTGCGGCTTCCAGTAAAATAAGAAACACCAAACATCCAAGTCTTCCGTTTTGTAGAGCAGATGGGGACATGGATTGCTGGATGGCAGAGGGAGAAAGAGGAAAAGATGGGGAGGAAAACAAAGGCAGGGGGGTCCTGGCAGGAAGAAGGAAGGGGGGAGGCCTCCTCCAAAGAGCTCTTTGTTCTTGAACTCCTTGCATAAAGTAGTGGGGGCAGGTTTGATGAGGCCCTGAGCTACTGGAGGTAATGGGGCCCTTTATATGTCCAGCTGTTCTTTGTCAACAACTATTTGTCGCTGTTTTTTGTGTTGAATATAGGCTGCATGGTAATTTATGGACCTAATCGGTATCTAAAACCATCTGCACATAACAGAGTATGTATTTTCTCAAAGTAATTGTTGAACTGAAATACAATTACGAAGCATATTAATAGTGAAATAATTATTAAGCTGTAACTTAAAATGATTTTGTTATTCATAACAAACAATATTGCAAACACATTGGCATTTGGCAATAACAAAAGTTCCTTTAGAAACACAATTTACAAAGACTCCTAATCTAGTCTTAGAAACTTGCTATAATAATAGGTGCAAATATATAATGCAAACTACAGTGGTGCCTCGCAAGACGAAATTAATCCTTTCCTCGAGTCTCTTCATCTTGCGGTTTTTTCGTCTTGCAAAGCGCGGCTTAGCGGCTATTAACGGCTTAGCAGAGGGTTGGGTATTGCAGACCAGCCTCACCATAGTAGTAGTAGTAGTAGTAATAACAACAACAACAATAATAATAATTAAAAAATAAATAAATACATAAATGCTATTTATACCCCGCCCCCATTTTCTAGATTTCACCAGCCACTCTGGGCGGCTTCCAACAAAATAAGAAACACCCAAAACATCCAAACATCCAAGTTTTCCGTTTTGTAGAGGAGATGGGGACATGGATTGCTGGATGGCAGAGGGAGAAAGAGGGAAAGATGGGGAGGAAAACAAAGGCAGGGGGGGGGGGAGGCAGGAAGAAGGAAGGGGTGAGGCCTTCTCCAAAGCAGCTTTTTGTTCCTTGAACTCCTTGCATAAAGTAGTGGGGGCAGGTTTGATGAGGCCCTAAGCTACTGGAGGTCATGGGGCCTTTTATATGTCCAGCTGTTCTTTGTTAACAACTATTTGTCGCTGTTTTTTGTGTTGAATATAGGCTGAATGGTAATTAATGGACCTAATAGGTATCTAAAACTATTTGCACATAACAAAATCCGCATTTTCTCAAAGTAATTGTTGAACTGAAATACAATTGAGAAGTATATTAATAGTGAAATACAATTAAGTATATTAATAGTGAAATAATTATTAAGCTCTAACTTAAAATGATTTTGTTATTCATAACAAACTTAATGCAAACACATTGGCATTTGGCAATAACAAAAGTTCCTTTAGAAACACAGTTTACAAAAAATCATGGTCTAGTCCTAGAAACTTGCTATAACTTGAAATTATAATAGGTGTAAATATACAGTGCAGACAACTACTAATAATAAATACCTTTATTAATATGAATTTAATTGTTATAGCCTGTACAATGTAATTGTAGTTAATGCAATGCATTTTTTTATATCAGTCTCAATATTACCATAATAGTCCACATTCTTCATTGGGACAGCAGACCTTTGTACCCTGTTAGTGAGTGTAAAAGACAGTATTTCTAGTAATATGTCACATTACAAATAATAGCGATACTATACACACCTGTACATAAAATTATTTTACAGGACTAATTGTATTACTGCATCTACCCAATACCCATTCAACTGTATAATTTTATCATGATTCATTGTGTACTGTGTATACAAACAGTACAGAAACATGATCTAAATTACAATACTTTCTTGCCTTTGCCAAAGCAAAGTCACTGATGATATCCTCAAATGATAAACTGCTTAGCTTGTCACTTTCTATATACATGAGGCTGAAGTAATTTATCTTGAGACATTGTTGTTCCAAATTCGTTTTTTATCCTCTTCAGTCAAGAAACGGATCTTTACAAAAGGCAATTTGCAATCATCATTCAGAGGAACATTCTCAGAATTGTTTCTACATTAGGGAATGCTGACTGGACACTGTTGTTGTTCTTTAGTCACTTAGTCGCGTCTGACTCTTTGTGAACCCATGGACCAGAACACGCCAGGCACTCCTGTTTTCCACTGCCTCCTGCAGTCTTGTCAAACTCATGTTAGTAGCTTTGAGAGCACTGTCCAACCATCTCGTCCTCTGCATATAAGTTAAATAAGCAAGGAGACAATATACAGCCTTGTCGTACTCCTTTCCCAATTTTGAGCCAATCTGTTGTTCCATATCCAGTTCTAACTGTTGCTTCTTGTCCCACATTGAGATTTCTCAGGAGACAGATGAGGTGGTCAGGCACTCCCATTTCTTTAAGAACTTGCCATAGTTTGCTGTGGTCCACACAGTTAAAGGCTTTTGCGTAGTCAATGAAGCAGAAGTAGATGTTTTTCTGGCACTCTCTAACTTTCTCCCTAATCCAGCGCATGTTTGCAATTTGGTCTCTTCTTCCTCTGCCCCTCCAAAATCCAGCTTGTACTTCTGGGAGTTCTTGGTCCACATACTGCTTAAGCCTGCCTTGTAGAATTTTAAGCATAACCTTTCTAGCGTGTGAAATGAGCGCAATTGTGCGGGAGTTGGAGCATTCTTTGGCGCTGCCCTTCTTTGGCATTGCATTCTAGACTGATCTTCTCTGATCCTCTGGCCACTGCTGAGTTTTCCAAACTTGCTGGCATATTGAGTGTAGCACCTTAACAATATCATCTTTTAAGATTTTAAATAGTTCCGCTGGAATGTCATCACTTCCACTGGCCTTGTTATTAGCAGTGCTTTCTAAGGCCCATTTGACTTCACTCTCCAGGATGTCTGGCTCAAGGTCATCAGTCACACTACCTGGAGTGTACGAGCCATCCATATCTTTCTGGTATAATTCCTCTGTGTATTCTTGCCACCTCTTCTTGATGTCTTCTGCTTCTGTTAGGTCCTTACCACTTTTGTCCTTTATTATGGTAATTTTTGCACAAAATGTTCCTTTCATATCTCCAATTTTCTTGAGCAGATCTCCATTCCCATCCATTATAGTTCACTGATGCCCAGGATGTCAATATTTATTCTTGCCATCTCATTTTTGACCACATCCAGCTTACCATGGTTCATGGATCTTATATTCCAGGTTCATATATTTTTCTTTGCAGCACTGGACTTCCCTTTCACTTCCAGGCACACCCTCAAGTGAGCGATGTTTCGGCTTTGGCCCAGCTGCTTCATCAGCTCTGAATCTACTTGTACTTGTCCTCCGCTCTTCCTCAGTAGCATATTGGATGCCTTCCGACCTGAGGGGTTCATCTTCCAGTGTCATAACTTTTATACGATCATGGAGTTTTCTCGGCAGGGATACTGGCATGGCTTGCTGGTTCCTGCTCCAGGTGGATCACGTTTAGTCAAAACTCTCCACTTTGACCTATCTGTCTTGGGTGGCCCTGCACGGCATAGCTCATAGCGTCTCTGAGTTATTCAAGCCCCTTTGCCATGACAAGGCAGTGATCCATGAAGGACACGGTCATTAAATATTACTTGGTACAGATCCTGATGTGTCAGATTTTGACTTTTTAATGTATTGATGAAAATGGTTGAGTTCTCCAACAAGGTTCATGTCCACATCTTCAGGATATGTTTGGCTTAAAGCATTAACTTCTTCATGAATCTCTTCTTTTCCAGCATCTAATTTTGTTAAGAATGAAATAATAATAATAATAATAATAATAATAATAATAATAATAATAATAATAATAATAATATTTATACCCCAACCATCCGGCTGGATTTCCCCAGCCACTCTGGGCGGCTTCCAACAAAAAAATAAAAATACATAAAATCGTCAATCATTAAAAACTTCCCTAAACAGGGCTGCCTTCAGTTGTCTTCTAAATGTCAGATAGTTGTTTATTTCCTTGACATCTGATGCAGGGTGTTCCACAGGGCGGGTGCCACCAGTGAGAAGGCCTGGTTCCTTGTAACCTTGCTTCTCGCCAGAAGGCCCTCGGTGCTGGACCTCAGTTTCTGGGCTGAACGATGGGGTTGGAGACGCTCCTTCAGGTATACTAGACAGAGGCCGTTTAGGGCTTTTAAGGTCAGCACCAACATTTTGAATTGTGCTCAGAAACATACTGGGAGCCAATGTGGGTCTTTCAAGACCAGTGTTCTGTGATCTCGGTGGCTGCTCCCAGTCACCAGTCTTTTTTGCAGCATCATTGTATACTGATGCCCTTTGTGCCAGATTTGATTCTAATCCATCCATCGCAGGTATAAATGCTTTGATTCTCAACTTGTTTCTTGGCTCAAGGTTCTCTAAAGCTTCATCTTCATCCTCACCTATATGCCTCCTTATAGATCAGCAGTTCTCAACCTGTGGGTCCCCAGATGTTGTTGGACTACAACTCCCATCATCCCTCAGCTCTGGCCTTGCTAGGTAGGAGTGATGGGAGTTGTAGTTTAGCAACATCTGGGGACCCACAGGTTGAGAAAGCCTGTTCTAGATCTTCTTCTGCTTTTCTTGTAATCAACATCAGGCAATTTGTCCTTTGCCTGTTCTTTGAAATGATCAAAAAGATCTCTGGAACCAAGTTCCTCCATTTTATTCGAAATGTTTGTGGCTTGATTACTTGTTTCACCCTTCTCTGTGGTATCAATATGCAGCCAATGCAATGCAGAAATTGTTCCATTGTAACTGCCAAGTTCTGCACTTGTGGCCCTTGAATAAATTTCCCATCTAGTCTTTCACAAAACTTTTTTATTTTAATAAAATATTTTTATTCAGATTTTATAACAAATTTAAGCATAATCAAAACACCAAATTACCGTATTTTTCCATGTATAAGGCTAGTTTGTTTGTTTTTTACCAAAAAAAATTAGCTATAAAATTGAGGCTCGTGTTTTTATGAAACCTGGATCCATAGGCACCACTGCCCCTTTGCAATCCTGCATCCTGTATGTAGTCAGTAGTTATTTAACTTTGTTCTGCTGACTAATTAGACAGCTGCCATCTTGGGCCCAGCACACTTCCAACCCTAGATATGTCCTAACCGGGCCTAAGTCTTTCACTTTGAACTTACTGGACAATTGTTTGGCAAACCTTTTAGTTTGTTTACCTGTTTTGCAGGCCTACAAAACATCATCTGCATAAATCAGACAAAACTCTTGATCACTGCCTGTACCACGTACATAAACACAATTGTCAGCTGTACTCTGCTTGAAACCAAATGACACTAAGGCCTCATGGAAACATTTGTTCCAAGATCTTGCAGCCTGTTTGAGACCATATAGAGCTTTGTTTAATTTCAACACTCTATTGGAACCCGTCTCATAACCAGGCGGTTCGGCTAGATACAGGTCTTCTGATATTGATGCATGTAAATATGCAGTCTGGATATCAAAATGGTTTAACAGGAGTTTTCTCTTTGCTCCAAGCGTTAAAATCAGCCTTACACTGTCCCCCTTAGCAGTAGGGGGAAAAGTCTCATCATAATCTTTTCCAGGCCTCTGAGAGTATCCTTGAGCCAGTAAACGAGCTTTGTATTTGTACTCTCCTGTCACCAGAGGTTTAAGTTTGTACACCCACCTGCAGCCTACAATCTTTGCCCCCTCAGGCGCTGCTACTGGTGTAAAAACCTTGTGCTCATTCAGAGAGGACATCTCTTCCTCCATTGCCTGTTTCCAGCGCTCTGCCTCCTCTTTTGGTAACTTTAACACCTCCTGAAAACTCTTGGGCTCTGCAATTACACTAAACACATTTGCAGAATCTGGAGAAAAACGCACCGGAGGCACTCCTTTGTTTTGTCTTTTAGATCTTCTGGGAGAAAATTTTTCTTCTGACCCACTTTCCTCCTCAGAACTACGACCTCTCTTTTGTTGCTTAGCAACTGGTCTTTGGCTAATTCCACTTTCTTGAGAGCTCTTATCTGAACTTTCCTCCCCCTCAGACTCTGATTCTCTTTGTTTACCTTCAGAGTCATGAAGCTCCTGGGAAGGTTCAAACCAAACCTCAGTATTGGCATGTAGTCTCTCCCAGCCACTATGTTCACAAAAACTGGCATTCCTGGAGATCACAATGCCATTTGTCCCTTCAGCAAAGCGGAAACCTTTTCCCAGCTCCTGGTAACCCACAAACACTAACTGTTTGGTCTTAGGATCTCCCTTCTTCCTCATTTGTTTCGGAATTAATACCCAGGCTTTTGATCCAAACACATGCAAATGGTCAATTTTGGGTTTTTTCTGAAACAATTTAAAGTACGGGATTGTACCTATTGTTTGATGAAAGAGCCTGTTTTGGAGATAACACGCGGTGAGCATGCTTTCCCCCCAATAAGACATCCTCAAGCATGGCAAACATCATATCTTGTAAAGATCTGTTTTTTCGCTCCGCAACGCCATTCTCCTCTGGGGGAAAAACGTTCGTTTTTCTATGCCCAATGCCACGCTTTTGTAACCAATCTTTAAAGGCATTTGACATAAATTTGCCACCTCTGTCCGTCTGAATCCTTTTAAGTTTAATGGACAGAAATCTTTCCACAGATGCCACACAGCCTTTAAACTTAGTGAACACGTCACCCTTATTTTTCATGGGAAAAACCCAAGAGTAACGCGTGGCGTCATCCACAATTGTTATTGAAAAGCGCGATCCATCCCTGCTTACAGCAAATGGACCAATTACGTCCATGTGAACCAGCTGTAGAGGTGATTCACTAACTCTGTCACTTCTGGGGTAAGAGACTCTGTGGGTTTTAACCTTTTTACAAACATTACAATCAAGGTACTTGTTACAACTCTTTAAATTACCCCCATCAGCCAATTCAGACATTTTTAGTACACTTTTCCAGCAAGCATGCCCCATTTTCCTATGCAATAAGTGCACACAGTTGTCATGTATAGCTTTGTTATTCACTGCAGGCTGAGATTTACTGACTACTGCTGCAACTTGAGATCCTGCTTTAAGCCAAAACAAGCCTCCCTCTGACTTAGCAGTGCCCAAAATCTCACCAGCCTTCTTAATAATGCAACTGTCTCCTTCAAAATACACTTTAAACCCAGCTTTTAGCAAACAATCTACAGACATCAGATTGCTCCTTAATGACGGCACACAAAGTACATTTTGCAGGCATTCACGAAGACAAGGAACAAAAACTGCACCCCCCGAAATCACTTCGGAAGTACTTCCGTCTGCTAGAGCCACCTTGCTGCGCTGTGCTAAGTTCTTGGAAACAAACAATTCATCTGAATTTACGATGTGGCGAGATGCTCCCGAATCGACCACCCAGACAGCTTGTTTCTCATCAGCAATCTTGACCTCGCCGGTCACCAGCTGAGCCGACTGTTTTCGTTTGAAGAATTCCTTTTTATGCTGCTGCTGCTGCTGCTGATCTCGTCTCTGCTCCTGCACCGGCAACTGAGACTTGACCAACTCCGGACATTGTCGTTTTAGATGCGCTGAAGACCCACATCGGAAACAACGCCTAACAGCAAACGCTGACTCCTCACCAGTACGCTGATTTTGCTCCACCTGTGACACGGCATGAGAACTCCTTCCAAACTGCCCGCCTGTAGAAGCCTCTGCAGCAAACGACCTTTCTTGCCTCTTCTGCCATTCTTCAATCAAACGCCCAGTAACATAGCTGACTGATAAATCATGCTCCTGTATGCCTTCTAGAGACAAAACTAAATTATCCCAGCTTTCCGGGAGAGAACTCAAAATAATAGCCACCTTCTCCTGCTGGTCTAACGCACAGTCTCTTTCCTGTAGCGCAGTAAACTTTAACTGTAAACTGTGTAGGTGTTCCTGCATTGTAACCCCAGGCTGTAACATTGCCTTGTACAATGCCTTGCGAATGAACAGCTTGGAAACCGCTGTCTCACGCACATGGAGTTCTTTAAGTGCTTGCCACACACCTCTAGCTGTCTTGATTCCCCTCACATACGGCAACTGGGAATCTTCCAGCCCCAAGACAATTGTGGCCCTTGCTCTTTGGTCTTTATCGAGGTCTTCATCATCAGGCTTCGCAGGAAACTTACCACTTGCCAGAGACGATCCCTCTGCAGCACTGCCTGCATGCGTTCCGACCACAGCAAGTAATTGGAGTCATTCAGACGCTCAAAAGCCATCTGAACTGGTTGTGAGGCCATCTTGAGAGCGATGTCCCTGGAACCCGGAACCAGTTACTCACGACCACCGAGAGAGAAAACAGGAACCACAGCACCCAGCACTCACACGCTGCAGCTGTTGTCCTTGTGTCCGCTGCGTCACCAGCTCACAACAATCAGGAACCAGCCAGAGTCCATCTGCTGCACCGACAGGAACAACAACTTCTGGAACTACTGGAACCAACACCGTTGATGCTGACACCACCGCAACTCAGGCTGGCAGCACAATGCCCATAACCTCATGGAACTTTGAAGTGTCAGGCATAGCCCTATTGGCTTTAGCCCAAACGTAGCAGAGTTTTCCTGCACAGCGAAGAAGCTAGTTGCGGCGGTAATGACTAGTCAGCTAGACTCAGAATAACTATTTACAGGATTTATTAAAAAAGGAAAAAATAAAACCAGCAGAGTTTCTGCATACAAATAAAAGCAAAATAAATCCTCTCTTTCTCTCTCTCTTAAAACCATACACAGCACTTCTACTCCTAACACACCTCACATCAAACTGTGCTAGCAGTCCCTAGATAACAGAGTTGAGTGCTGGTCGTTAACCAATCAGAGTAAGTAGTTTCTAGGTCAAGCAGACCTGGGCTTTCTGCCAAGAGTAAATTGACACTGCCTTGAGTTAATTGTGTGAAGCCAGAATCTGCAAGTTTCCCATGAGAATCAATTAACAGAAACTGAACATTATACACGGGTAGTGCTGAGGGGTGTTTTCTTAATTTGGAGTCCCTCCAAATAGGGGGCGTCTTATACATGGGGGCGTCTTATACATGGGGGCGTCCTATAGACGGAAAAATACGGTACATTTTGCATTCCAATTAATCTCCCCACCCCCATGACTTCCCCCAACTTCCCTTTCTGAGTAATAGCATATAAATTTCTACTGCTTATAATTTCATACACCTTATATACTGAAAATTAAAATTATAGCTTATAACACTCCCTATTTCTTCCTAGCGCATTCTTCCTTGGCAAAGCGGGCTCTTTAGGCACAGCCTCCAGCGCCTGCCTGGGCCCTGGGCAGGGTTCTGCTCGTTCCTTCGCTCACCCCGGGAGGTATCTGGGCAGCCTGGCCTGCTAAGCCTTACCCTTCGCCCTCCTGTCATTGGGTAGCGGCCAAGGTGGCCCCACCATGAGGGGTGTTGGTTGGGCGGGCAGGGCAGCAGAAGGAGGTGTTTGGAAGCTCCCGGACTGGCGGTTAGTCTCTTGCCTGCGCGCGTGGTGGGTGTGGTGGCTTTGGGTGGGCTTGCGCGCCTTCGCCAGCATTTGGAGGCCATCAGCTGCGGATGAGTTGTGCCTCTGTGTGCAACAAAGAGGAGAAGAGAAGTTCTCCTTTAGAAGGCAGAACAGGCAAGAGCTGTCACTATCACCTCAATTCCACCGCGTCTCCCAGGGGGCCAAGATGCAAGGAAGGGGCTTCCTTCTCCATGCAAAGGCCACCCATGTATTCAGAGCAGTCCTTTGCAAATTGCTGTCTTTCTCCGTGTATAAGATGAGGTTTTTTGCCCAATTTTTAAAGTTAAAAAACATGGCTCGTCTTATACATGGAATATAGCAATTAAATATATAAATAAATGCAATCCTTGCTCTGGCAGTCGCAGCTCCTCGCAGTGGCGAGCCCTGGGGCCTCCATAGTCTGCTTGCCTCCCCCCACTCTGCCCGCCCTACAGCTGGGAGGGAGGCTGTAGGCTGTTGGTTTTTGCCGTGCAGCGTCTTTGTGCTGCTCAGCAAACTCTGCAAACTAATGGGGAAGTCCGCCTGCAAAACAAAGCTGCTGATCAAAGATATTTCTCCCCTCTATACCTTTCCTGCGCCTTTCCCGTGAAACATCTTGGAGGCTACAAATTTCTGCACTGCTCCTCTTGCATAACGTTGCACCGCCCGCCTGCTATTCCGTAGCCTCCTCTACCCATGCAGACTCTGTAAATGAAGGGGGAAGGGGAGGAGGCCACCTGCAAAGCGGAGCTGCCGATCAAGGTATTTCCCCCTTTCTGCCTTTCCTGCGCCTTTCCCAGGCAGAAGCCACCTATCAGCTCCCCGATCGCCACCGGCAGCCGCCAATCATGCTCCCGCTTGCTGCGACAAGGGCAGCTGTCTATTGGCTGCCGCAGCAGCAAGCAGGAGGGCTAATGACAGCGATCAGGCAGCTGCAACGCGAGTGGTTGTGAGCTGCGTTCTGGTGGGTTAGTGATTTTAAGCATTCCCCCCAAATAATCCTCCCCAGAAGCTCAATCCCCCTATTTTCAATATTTTGAGGCCCCCCAAATAGGGGTCGTCTTATAGACAGAAAAATACGGTAAGTCTCATGTTCCATGGGATCTAGTCTTATCTCCTGAGTTCACACCAATAAAACTCCGAAACAGAGAGAAGTCCACCATTGTTTATTGCAAAGCAATAGGTTACAGTTGGATCGTTCCACAAAACTGCAACCCTGGCCAGTGGTTCAGGCAGTGGTATTTATATAATTTCAAATAAAGCATTTCGATTTCGAGCAATCATTTACATCAGAGATGTCCAAGCGCTGGACCACAATTGACAGGTAGACCTCTGTGTTGTTTTGGGTCGATTATGAGACCTTTGAAGGCCCCGCCCCCTTTCCGCAAGAACCTCTGCACATGCTCCTGTTTTTGTTTTTGCTCAGCAGTTCCTTGTTTTAACGTTTATTGTTGCCAAAAGAATCTAAATTTTTCTTGCGTCCCCCGCCTCCTTAAAAAAGTCCCTTTAGAGTTTCACGTTCCTCATATTCATCATTACCTCATTTTATTTATAATACACATGTGCGATAAGCACTGGCAATTTCTGCTGATTTAGTTTTGATTCCCATAGCATTCTGTTACGTTGTGTTCGTGTGCATGTTGGGAACCTGTGTTACATGCAGCCATTTGCACCATGTGTTGACTCGTGTTCCAGCTTTCAGCTGTATCTTTGTGATTCTCATATTAGCTGTATTTCTGCCCCAATTGGGGGGCGGCAACTTGCGAAATAATCAGTTATAAAGCACAAACTACCATAACTTCTGTTTTAGAAGCACACTCAAGGATTTACAGAGATACACATTATTACATTTATTGTGGCCCTTTGGGCAACTGCCACAAGGCCATTCCTGTCCATACCATGCCAGCCTTAGGAAGGGAGAAGGGACAGGCAGGCGGAAGGAATTGCCAAAGGAGTTTGAAAATGGGTGGAGGCTCTTGGGAAGTGGGTGCCCAATAGGGGCTTCTACAGAGGCAGCAGAATCCCTACAGGGGCTCTGAGACTCCCTTGACTTCTTCCTTCCTCCCAGGAAGCTACAACTTGCCTTGGATTCTGCGCTCCTCAAGAAGTTGAACCTGTAAACCTAGTCAGGATGGAAGGAGGAAGATGGTTCATTTATTGTCTTTCCTAAAAGTCTAACAGGGTTTTCTTTCTCTCCCCCCACTCCCAAACAGGTGAGGAAGACGATGGTCAGAATTCTACGGAGCCATCTGTGAATTCATTGGGAAGAACAAAGAAACAGTTTAAATGCAAGGAATGTGGAATGTGCTTTAGACCAACAAACTCACACAGGAGAGAATCCATGTAAATACATGGAGTGTGAAAAGAACTTCAGTGAAAGTAGAGACCTTAGAATACATCAACAAAATCACAATGGGGAGAAACCGTTTAAATGCATTGAATGTGGAAAGAGCTTCAGTCATAGTAGAGCCCTCAGAACACATCAACGAACTCACACAGGGGAGAAACCGTTAGAATGTATGGAGTGTGGAAAGAGCTTCAGTTGTAGTGGAAACCTTAGAACACATCAACGAACTCACACGGGGGAGAAACCATTTAATTGCATTGAATGTGGAAAGAACTTCAGTCGTAGTGGAGACCTTAGAATACATCAACGAACTCACACAGGGGTGAAACCGTTTGAATGTTTTGAATGTGGAAAGAGCTTCCGTGAAAGTGGAAACCTTAGAATACATCAACGAACTCACACAGGGGTGAAACCGTTTGAATGTTTTGAATGTGGAAAGAGCTTCAGTCAAAGTGGAGACCTTAGAATACATCAACGAACTCACACAGGGTTGAAACCGTTTGAATGTATGGAGTGTGGAAAGAGCTTCAGTGAAAGTGGAACCCTTAGAACACATCAACGAACTCACACGGGGGAGAAAACATTTAATTGCATTGAATGTGAAAAGAGCTTCAGTTGTAGTGGACACCTTAGAACACATCAACGAACTCACACAGGGGAGAAACCATTTGAATGCATTGAATGTGGAAAGAGCTTGAGTTCTAGTGGAGCCCATAGAACACATCAACGAACTCACACAGGGGAGAAACCGTTTGAATGTATGGAGTGTGGAAAGAGCTTCAGTGAAAGTGGAACCCTTAGAACACATCAACGAACTCACACGGGGGAGAAACCATTTAATTGCATTGAATGTGGAAAGAACTTCAGTCGTAGTGGAGACCTTAGAATACATCAACGAACTCACACAGGGGTGAAACCGTTTGAATGTTTTGAATGTGGAAAGAGCTTCAGTGAAAGTGGAACCCTTAGAACACATCAACGAACTCACACGGGGGAGAAACCATTTAATTGCATTGAATGTGGAAAGAGCTTCAGTTGTAGTGGAACCCTTAGAACACATCAACGAACTCACACAGGGGAGAAACCCTTTAAATGTATTGAATGTGGAAAGAGCTTCAGTAAGAATGGATCCCTCAGAAGACATCAACGAACTCACACAGGGGAGAAACCATTTGAATGTTTTGAATGTGGAAAGAGCTTCTGTGAAAGTCGAAACCTTAGAATACATCAACGAACACACACAGGGGAGAAACCCTTTAAATGTATTGAATGTGGAAAGAGCTTCAGTTGTAGTGGAGACCTTAGAATACATCAACGAACTCACACAGGGGTGAAACCGTTTGAATGTTTTGAATGTGGAAAGAGCTTCAGTCAAAGTCAAAACCTTAGAATACATCAACGAACACACACAGGGGAGAAACCCTTTAAATGTATCGAATGTGGAAAGAGCTTTAGTAGTAGTGGTCCCCTTAGAATACATCAACGAACTCACACAGGGGTGAAACCGTTTGAATGCATTGACTGTGGAAAGAGATTCAGTCAAAGTGGAGCCCTTAGAATACATCAACGAACACACACAGGGGAGAAACCCTTTAAATGTATTGAATGTGGAAAGAGCTTCAGTCAAAGTAGAAACCTTAGAATACATCAACAAACTCATACAGGGTAGAAACCTTTAAATGTATGGAGTGTTGAAAGAGCTTCATACAGTGTGGAGACCTTAATATTCATGAGCGAATTCACCCAGGTGAAAAGCCGTATCAAGGTATGCAATGTTCCACTCACGTTTCACTCTTTACCTCACATTAAGAAACTCATAAAGGCGGAAATCAATTTTAAATGCATGGAATCTGAGTGATGTTTTGGTGTTTGTATTTAAATTTGTATATACATATATATGTATTAAAGTAATGAAGGTCACATATACTAAATATAGAAAAGAAGTTGGAAGTTGTTGCTAGATAAACTGGGAGAGTGTGAATCTGGAATGCTCAAGGTGTGTGATGAATCTGTTGAGTTTTGACCTGTGCCCTTCAATGCCAAAATGATGGGCTGCCCTTGTCTTGTGGATCAGCATCTGTCTGCTTTAGGGAAATGGGGTACCTCAGATGTTGGGAAACAACGCCCATAAGTCTCAGCCCATATGGCCAAGAATGATGGGAGTTGTAGTTTAAAAACTCAAGGGTGGAAAATCTCACGTTTCTTAGAACTTTTCTTTATGAATAATTATAGGTAAAACTTTTGTTGATACAGAGCTCATTTTTTATTCCAGGAGGAGCTGGTCACTTCTGCTTTATAAACAAAGCCAAATATATTGACACACTTTATATTATAACCAAATTTTAGAACAGAGGCAAACATTTTTTTAAAAACAAACAAACCCTTTTCTTCTTTACAAACCCTTATCTTCTCAATCCAAGATTTGCTTTTCATATATATAAAAATATTTGGTTAGCAAGGGGGTACAGAAATAATAATTAAAAAGCTACAATAAAAGCATTATCAGCATTTAAAAAGAAATGCTATTGGATCTTCAAGGCATTGAGTTACAAATTAAGGGAAAGATCAACCATTTCTTCTGCAAGCTGTTCCCCATCCAGTATTTCCCATCTTCTGCCTTCTGAACTATGTTCCTCTGCAAACCACTGGTCCAAATCTATACAGTCCTCCTGCTCCTGGGAAGATTCAGAGGGAGGCTCTCACGAATGCGCCTCAGTGCAGCTCTCCTCAGCTGGGTCCCTGGTTAGGTTTTGGTTCAGGGGAGCAAGCATGGGCCTGGCCCTTGGGTGGGGGCGAGGGGAGAAGGGAAGAGAAGTAGAGGGGATGCTTCTTTTTCCACGCAAGGCTAGTTCTTGTTGCTCCCAAGTATGTACCTGTAATCAGCAAGTGTGCATTTAGCAGGAGTGTATCCCTTTGTCGTGGAGTGCAAGTTAATTCAGAAGGCATTAGAGCGAAGCGCGTGTATCGCATATGTTAAGTTGATTGCAACCTTTTTTAAAAAAATTAATATTCTTTATTCATTAAAAAATTTGCATGTCTATACGAATGCATCCAGTCTTAAGGAAATTAGCCCTCAGTGCTCATTGGAAGGAGAAATCGTGAAGCTGAGGCTGCAATACTTTGGCCACCTTATGAGAAGAGAAGACTCGACTTCCGGGGTCGGCGCCATCGATAATGGTGGATTCCCTCTAACTTTGAGGGATTAAGCTTTGCGGAAATTGGGTCTTGCCGCTACGGCAAAGCGGGGACCCCTCTAAAAATCACAGGCGGGTGAAGCCTGTGACCGTGGGACTCGGTGGACACCTTCAGTGCCCCCCCCCCCAATTCAGTACCCCACCTGGAAAGTCGACTGAAAAGGACTATAATCCTAACATCAATACAAGAGATCTCCCTCCCTTGGTTGGAGGGGGGGGAGGGAGAAGTAAATTTTCCTGCAAAAAGAGAGGAAAGGAAACAAAAGTCCACCGCTTAAAGCCTGGGAACGGGCTGCCAATGGACAATAAGATTGCCGCATTGTGAAGCGCACTGCTTATGGACAATGTAATTTTTGACAGCTAACTCTGCAAGAGAGATACATTGTTTCTGACTGGTTTCTCCTGATTTTAAGGTAACAAAACTAACTGAAATTGAAACTGTTGCTTATTTTGTTAAATGGGGGACTAGAAAAAGTTATTTTAATGCAACAAGTATTGACTGTTACTGTGTCCCCCTAGAGGAAGTTTGAAATTGTTACAACAACTGGCCAGGGGCATTTTCCACTTCAAAACAAACTCTGGCCGTGGGATCGACCTTGGGCTCCAGTTAAAGTGTTATGGCAGATGGAAAAGAAAAAATAGATTTGCTTCAAGAAAAAACAAGAAGGTCTGGTAAATCGTGGCAGCAGCGAAGAGCATCAGCATCTGGCCCTTCTGCACCACCAGGGGCAGCATCTGTTCAACTTAAGTCAAAAGGAATGGTATCTGAAGATGTTTTAGCTCTGGCATTAGGCAAAGATTGGGTCAAGAGTTTATCTCATCGGACAAGGTTAAAAAAAGAGGAGTAGCGATTTATGCAAAAGAGAGCCTATCACCGAAATTTATCTTCAAAGATGATCAAGGAAGATTTGTGGCAATTGAAATTCAAACACAAGGAGAGAAATTTTTGATAGGAGTTTATGCACCAAATGAGGGAAAATCTGAATTCTTTAAAAAGTTGCATGAGACCTTGTTGGACTATCTGGACTATAATATCATCATGATGGGAGATATGAATGGAGTGGTATCTACAAATATGGACAAGGCACAGAGACAGGTAGTTACCAAGGATGGCAGACTACCAAAAACCTTTTTTGAGATGACTGACAATATGGACTTAGTTGACATTTGGAGAACAAAGAACCCCTTGGGTAGAGAGGGAACTTTCTTCTCTGAAGCCAAAATGACATGGGCAAGAATTGACCAAATTTGGATAAGTAGAGGACTGGCTCCAAAGACTAGAAAAGTGGAAATTTGTCCTAAAACTTGCTCCGACCATAATGCTGTGAAAATGGAGATGAAACTAACACCGATTGGCTCCTTCAGATGGAGGGTGAATGACACCTTGTTTAGAGACGAAGAGGTTACCAAGAAGGCCCAAAAAACTTTGAGAGATCATTTTGAGATAAATATGAATACTACCATTGAAAAAAGAGTAATCTGGGACGCAAGCAAAGCGGTTATGAGGGGGTTTCTGATTCAACAGAATGCAATAAAGAAGAGAACTCAAAACGAGAAAAAAGATAAAATTTTGGAGAAAATAAAAGAAGGAGAGAAGAAACTGAGAGGGAAACCAAAGTCACAAGAGATTCTGAGAGAAATAAAGCTACATCAAGTTCAATATATGAGAATGATGAATCAGGAAATAGAGTGGAAAATTAAACAGATGAGACAAAAGACATTTGAATCGGCTAATAAATGTGGGAAATTGTTAGCCTGGCAAATAAAAAAAGACAAAAATTTAACACCATTACAAATTTGGAAGTGGAAGGAAAGAATATACAGAATCCAGTGGAGATTAGAAAATGTTTCCAGAGATACTTTAAACAATTATATACACAAGGGCCACAGAAAGAGATTGATATAGATCAATTTTTAAAAACAAATGGACTACAAAAAATCTCTCAAGAAAATAAGTTAACGTTGAACTATAAAATAACAGAACAGGAGGTAGAAGGTGCTATCCAGAATATGCAACTGGGTAAATCTCCAGGGCTGGACGTTTTAACTTCAAGATATTATAGATCTTTGAAAGATTGGATAATTCAACCACTAAAGGAAGTTTGTAATGGAATTTTGGAGGGGGGAAAGCACCAGCGCCGTGGAAGGAAGCTTACATTACACTTATACCGAAAACAGTCTGAGAAGACACAACTTAAGAACTACCGCCCCATATCTCTGCTTAATGTGGATTACAAAATCTTTGCAGATATTTTGGCTAAAAGATTAAAAAAAGTACTAGTGGAAGAGATAAAGACCAAGCAGGCTTTCTCCCGGGCAGACACTTGTCTGACAACACGAGGCATATCATTAATATTTTAGAAAAATTACAAGTGAACATTAATACTAGAGCAGTTTTGATATTTGTGGATGCGGAGAAAGCTTTTGACAACATTTCTTGGAGTTTTATGAAGAAAAATCTTCAAGGGATGGGGTTGGTCAAGGTTTTGGAAATGGTATAGGTGCAATTTATTCAGAACAAAAGGCTAAACTAATTGTTAACAATGTGGTGACGGAGGAATTTAAGATAGAGAAAGGGACACGACAAGCTTGCCCAATTTCCCCATTGCTCTTTATTTTGGTCCTGGAGGTTCTCCTAAATATGATCAGAAGGGACCAACTGGTTAAAGGTATATAAGTTGGAGCCAAATTGAAAGCTTTTGCAGACAATCTAGTACTGATATCACAGGAGCCAGAATCTAGTACTAAAAGAGTATTGGAATTGATTCAAGAATTTGGTCAGGTTGCAGGATTTAAGTTGAATAAGTTAAAAACTAAAGTTCTAGAGAAAAATCTAACACCGATTGAGAAAGAGAGGTTTCAGACGGAGACAGGTTTAACATTGGTTAAGAAAGTAAAATACCTGGGGGGTTAATATGACTGCTAAGAACTTGAATTTATTTAAAGATAACTATGAAAAATGTTGGTCAGAAATGAAAAAGGATTTAGAAATATGGTCAAATTTGAAGCTTTCCTTGCTAGGCCGTATTGCTGCTAGAAAAATGAATGTATTGCCCAAGAATGTTGTTTTTGTTTCAATCATTGCAAATTTTGGACAAAATGGACTGTTTCAAGAAGTGGCAGAGAGATATTTCCAGATTTGTCTGGCAGGGCAAGAAGCCCAGAATAAAATTTAAAATACTAACTGATGCAAAAGAAAGAGGTGGATTTGCCCTGCCAGACCTTAGACTTTATTATGAATCAGCTGTTAGGATTCTCAGCCGTCAGTCAGAGGGAACTGGCCTCACACCAGGCATTCGGCTCGAGATCCTGGATGACCTTCCCGTCTGCTTCCCCGGCAGACGCAGGCAAGGTCACAAATCGGCGATCCCACTCAACATGAGAAGGACACACCCTCCTCCTCCCTGCTGCCCTCAGGGAGGGGGAAAGAGACAGACAGAAATCTATTTACATCTTTTATTTCTGTCATCCCAGCAGTACAGAGAAAAACATGTCTGCACTCTCCAGTCTCCAGAAGAAGACCACAACTCCGCCCCTGCACTTCCAGTACAGGTCACATGATACACTGAGCTAACATCCGGTGCTCAGTACACTGAATGGACTGCCCACTTTCTCCAATAGTACAGTCACAGACATAACCATCCTGTTTGACATTCAAGCCACTTGCAGCTGGCTTTTGCATTGCTGCTTTTTCCTGACATCAGCAGCATTTTGCTGGCTGAAAGAATGGCTGCTTCTTGAGAACACAGACATTTTGGATTTAGGTTTCAATAATGTATTTGGGTGGCATGCATATTTGTGGTATGACAAGGTCAAAGCACATAAAGCATTTAAAAACCATATTGTCAGGAAAGCATTGTTCAATATCTGGATAAGATATAAAGATTTGCTTGAAAATAAAACCCCAAGGTGGCTATCACCGATGGAAGCGAAGGCTCAGAAAAAGCTCAATATGGAGGCCAAATGGCCGAAATATTGGGAGATTTTGGGACAAGAAGGAGATAAATTGAAATTGCAGAGTTTTGAGAAACTTAAAAGATAAAGTGCGAGATTGGCTCCATTATTATCAAATAAGGGAGGCTTATAATCTGGACAAGAAAATTGGCTTCCAGGTGGAAAAATCAAAATTGGAAACAGAACTGTTAGATCCCCAAACTAAGATATTATCAAGAATGTATAACTTGCTGTTGAAATGGAATACTCAGGGTGAAACGGTGAAATCTGCTATGATAAAATGGGCACAAGATGTCGGACATAACATTATGTTGGCTGACTGGGAACAGTTATGGACCACAGGTATGAAATTTACAGCATGTAATGCCTTAAGAGAGAATATTATGAACACCAGTCATGAACATGACACCAGTCAAGCTTGCAAAAATCTACCATTTGCCTGATAATAAATGTTGGAAATGTAAAGAAAATGAAGGTACATTCTTTCACCTCTGGTGGACGTGCTCAAAGATCAAGGCTTTCTGGGAGATGATATATAATGAAATGAAAAAGGTATTTAAATATACCTTCCTCAAGAAACCAGAGGCCTTTCTCTCGGGCATGGTCGGCCAATTGGTGTTAAAGAAGGATAGAACTTTTTTATGTATGCTACAATAGCAGGAAGAATACTCATTGCAAAGTATTGGAAGACACAAGATCTACCCACCCTGGAAGAATGGCAGATGAAAGTTATGGACTATATGGAATTGGCGGAAATGACCGGCAGAATCCGAGACCAGGGAGAAGAGTTGGTGGAAGAAGATTGGAAGAAATTTAAAGACTATCTACATAAACACTGCAAAATTAATGAATGTTAGAATGATGTTGGCATGAAGTTAAGTGGTTCTAGCAGCAATGCTATAAAGGAGTATGTAAAAATGGATTGTTATCAGATGAGAATGTAAAGATATAATACATTCAGGTAGAGGAATAAGATAAAAACAAGGATGGAGAAGATTTGCTGATTTAACTAACTGAACTGGAATACAAAAAAGGGAGGTGTGAGGAGGTCAGGGAAACAAGTAAGCGAAAGATAAGATATGAAAAGATTGATTTGATTTTAATTGTTTTTTGCTTTTCTGTATTTTGTAATTTTTTCTTTTCTCTTTTTTTCTTATTTTGCAACTTTTTTGTAATCTTTCTTTAAACTTTAATAAATATCTTTAAAAAAGAAGAAGAAGAAGAGAAGACTCCCTGGAAAAGACTCTGATGTTGGGAAAGATGGAGGGCACAAGGAGAAGGACGACAGAGGACGAGATGGTTGGACAGTGTTCTTGAAGCTACAAACATGAGTTTGATCAAACTGCGGGAGGCAGTGGAAGACAGGAGTGCCTGGCATGCTCTGGTCCATGGGGTCAGGAAGAGTCGGACACGACTAAACAACATACAAACATTATGTACAATCTCTTAACAGGTAGAAAAAACAAAATGATTGAAAATAGAAAATTTATAAAGAAAGAAAAAAATAAAGAATTAAAAAAGATAAGAAACCAAGAAATAATAGTAAGGAAAAAAGACAAAGTTATTTACATAGTAAAACTACTCATCGGCACAGTCCTTCCCATCCCGCTCATTCTACTGTTTGATATAAAAAACTTTTAAAAACAGGCTTACATTATATAATACCATTTCTTTCTGCTTTGTATACATTCCTTTGATCTTTTTCTTTACAAATATCACTCAATTTCTGCTCATATGGAGTTATTTGTACAATAAGGTTTTACATAATTCTGAAATATCATCCATTCTCTATTTGTTTTTGTTTCCATATTCCTCTAACTGATCTCGTCAGTTTTGCTAATTGTAGATATCATGAGTATCTGCCAATCTGTAATCTCTGGGTGTGTTTCATTTTTCCAGCTCCTTGCTATAAGGGTTCTAGCTGCTGTTATACCATACATAAACAATGATCTTATAACTTTTTAAATTTCTGATGGTAATATACCAAGTAGGAAAATCTTTGGTTTTTTTTAAAAAAAAGTAATTTTAAATAGTTTCTTAAACTCGTTCTAAATATCATTCCAGTATTTGCCAATGGCTACACAGGTCCACCACGTGTGATAGTATGACCCCCTCCTTTTTTTTACATCTCCAACAGGTTGATGTTTTCCCTTTCTACAATTTAGCAAGCTTTTTGGGGGGTAAGATGCCATCTATATACCACTCCCTGCAAGGCCTTTCCCACCTGGCCTGGGGGGCGGGGCCCAGACTCACCCAGCCCTATTTAACATGTATTCTGTAGTTGACCTCCTTTGTAATGTGTTGTTTTGAAATCTTTAAGATAGTAGTTTAGTTTTCTGTTACGTTGCTTTGACAGTATACTCTATATTTCACATTTTTCACATTGTTTTATTTACCGTATTTTTCGCTCTATAACACGCACCCGACCATAACACGCATGTAGTTTTTAAGAGGAGGAAAACAAGGAAAAAAATATTCTAAACGAAACAGTGGGTGTATGATTTTTGTGGTTCATTCTGTGGCCACAGACATGTGATCTGATGGTGAGTTTAGGGTAGCCCAATGCAAAAATCCTGAGGATCCATGTGGATCTGTGCTTTGTAACCGCATTTTTGCACCACTGCGGCCCCAGGCAACAGTGAGTGCGTGATTTTTTGGTGCAAACTGTAGCCATGGACATGCTATGTGATCTGATGGTGAATTTGGGGTGACCCAGTGCAAAAATCCTTAGGATCCATGTGGAGCTGTGCTTTGTAACCATGTTTTAAGTGGGGAGGGAAGGAAAGCACTCAAGGGACAAGGAGCACGCGTGGAGTGTGTGGAGAAGGATGCTGCTAATCATGCAGAAGATCGGTTTTAGGGGTGAAGGCTCCTCTCCTCTCCCTCTTTGCTCCTTTAAAGCAAGCAGGCTCTGCTTTTCTTCCTCCTCCCTGGCTCCCCCCCCCCCCAGCTTAGCGAGCTGAAAATCTTTCCTGCTATTTAGTGAGCTGAGTGTTGAGGAGAGAGGGACAGAGAGCCTGCTTGCTTTAAAGGAGCCAACCGGACACTCGTGTAAGCGGCTCCTCTCCTCTCCCGCTTTGCTCCTTTAAAGAAACAGTTGTTGGGCAACAACTCCCATAAGCCTCGGCCCAGATGGTCAAGGTTGATGAGAGGTGTAGTTCAAAAGCTCAAGGGTGGAAAATCTCACCCGTATAGAATCCCGTATACAAATAGCCAATTCAATTTCCTAGCTGCCAGCCTTTATGTGGCCAAAATGGAACCCTTCTTCCAAGGAAGAGAGGGAGGTACCAGTAACCTCGAGGCAGCTCCGTTGGTTACGTATATCCAATAAATTTTTAGGTGAGGGGGAAAGATAGCCAAAGCCACGCAATGAGAACTGCACATGGTCTGTGGATACAGAAAACTGGCTGTGGGGGTGGGGCGCTGGTTGACAGCAGGAAAGGAAAACTGGAGAGGGATGGATAGCAGTGGAGTGTGCTGGAAAAGGGTAATGTTTTGGATCAGAAGCACTCAGTGCCTCAGCATTTTCATCCATGTCTTTACTGGACAGGCTACTCTGGTGCACCGGAGACAGAGAGAGTACCTTGCCTTCAACTTCTTCTCAATGGCAGCATTCACCTCCCATCATCCACAGCCATAGATGACGATTGCTGAGCCTGATGGGGGTTGTAATTCAGCAACATCTGGAGGGCCAGAGGTTCCCACACTTACCTGCAGGCTCCATCCTAAGACCGAGTTCATCAGAGTTGGGTCCTTGTTGACTAAGAGCCCCGGGGATGATGGGAGTTGTAGTCCAACAACATCTAGGGACCCAAGACTGAATGACGTCGGCTTGTAGGATATATTGTTGCCTAGGCTAAGCAGTCCTGGGTCTTGGGAGGAGGCCACACATACCACCTTGAGTTTCATGATGGAAGAAAGGAAGGATATGGCAGCAGAAAAGTAGAATGTTTCTTAAATAAGGCCCATGGTTGCTTTTTGCTAAGCCCTGCTATAGAGGCCTGCAGGGCTCTGCCTCATGTTGGATTTTGGGCAGGGGGAAGTGTGTTGCCAGGATACTTTTTTCATCCTGCTTGCATTCTTTGTGTATAAAGAATGTAAATAATTTTAACTGATTTTAATAGCGTTCTGATACTGCTTTTAACTGCCGAGGGTGGGGCCTTATAGTGAAGGGTGGCAACAAAATAATAATCTGAATACAGTGCTCTGCATTGGGATGCAAAAGGGGCAAGCTAGGATGAGTTTCGTTTGCCTAACTGGGCTCCTAAAATTGTTTCCTATGGTAATGACACACGGCATGAGCCTCACAGAAGTGAGTGAAAAGCAAAATGAAAGCTATTCAATTAGTTAACCTTGACCATAGCAGAAATGCATTTTCCCACCTTCCCTTGAAACAGCCTTGCCCTACAATGCTGTGTCAGAAGCTGTCCATGGCAACGATCCCAGATCTCAGAAGGCAGGCAGTTGGGACGAGTGCTGTGTTGCCCTGTGAGGAACACAAAACGGCACTGGAGGCTGCCATTGTGGGCTCCATTGTGTTCACTGTCACCCCTGATTGCTTGCCTTCTCCACATCCACGCCACATTTAAATCACTCTAGTACCACTTCAGTCAGTCATGGCTTCCCTCAAAGCATTCTGGGAGCTGTAGTGAGTCTGGCTGGCTGCTGCTGTTGCTGCTGCATGTCCCTGTTCACTGTTTCTGTGAGGAAAATACAGGACACTGCAAAAGACACAGGGTGCCATAAGCTAGACAGAGAGTGATCCCTCTCTATACATGTAAATAGAGAGACTTCTGTTCAGGAGATTTCTGTATAAAGAACTCTTTATAGAGGGGGAAATGTGGACTAAGTGAGGTTGGAGTGGAACCATGTTTGTTTAAATATGACAATGGAAAATATGCTCTCCATTTAAATTTTTATTAAAATAATTCGTTCAGTTACCCAGAAGAGTCATTAGGCTTTTTTTTGCTGTAAGCTACTTCATACATTGTAAGAAGTGGGTCAGGAAACCCTTGATCCCGCTCCTTAAAATACTGAATGGAATTCCTAAATAAATATGAATGGGCCGGGGCTGCACAAAAATTGTTATTTTGTACTGCAGCCCACATTTCAGAATAACAGATAGGCACCATACTGAAATTTCTGTAACTGCTCCAGAGAGACTTGTTTTTAAAAATGTTTTTAGTAAATTATTGGTTACACCCAGAGTCTCTGTTTTCAAGTCACAGAATCCTTCAAACAAGTCAGTCCTATTCAGAGTGAGACAGTACTGTCCTAGGCAATATGGAGTTGGGGGGGGGAGAAAAGTGGGAAGAGAGAGGGAAGGAAAGCGGGAAAGAAATAAACATTTCATTCATTTCTATAGTATGTGAGCTTTTGTGTCAACGTCAGGTAAACAAGTATTTTATTTTTATTGGCAGTGGGAGAGACCAGAGGGCTCAGGAAAGTGGTTGGTTGCAGGATATTTGTCAAAGCAATGCCCAGTCTCTGTGGTGTTTGAGAGTGACCCCCCCAATGGCTGTTCACACATGCGAGGGAGCCATTGCCTGCTGCTGTCAGCATGTGGCGACCGTGTGTGTGAAGGGACACAATACCCAAATCCTGTCTGTGAAATCACCCCAGGCTTCAATAATCAACCAGGCCTCAAAACTGTCCAAAACTCCTTTTGTCTTCTAAAAATCCAAAACAGCTTTTCTCTGCTCTTCTCTGCTTTTCTCACAAGATGCTGTGGCAAAAGGCAAAATGTTACTTTTAAAGTCTGATGAATAGGCTCTGTCATTGCCAAGAGTACTCAGGCCTGAGAAACGAATCTTATCTCATTTGGTTGCAACATCTTGGACATGCTGAACCACCAGGGCTCCTCGACCCACCCCCTCGGCTTCTCATTCCCCCTTTCCTGGGAAGAGTCCAGAAAGCCCTTGTAGTAATCTAGGTGTAGCGGCATCCCACCGCTGCCACCATGTAGTAATCTACGCCCCCAGCTGCCTGCCCCTCCCTCACCTGTCCCTGCTCTCCGGCCCGACTAGGCTTCTTGAGCAGGGCTGGCAGGCGTATTTACTTTTACAACACAGAACCAAATCGACCCGGTAGGGCTGCCACCACTCCATCTGTTCCCGGGGATCCAGAACCACAACCCAGGGAGAAGGCTGTGACCCGTTATCACTGGCTATCCCCACTCCACAAGTTGTATTTACAGACTTGCAGGCAGAAATTCTACGGTAGAGCGTAACCAAGCGTAAGGCTAGGACTTAGCTATTCCCCCGGAAAGGCACATAAACCAAACAGGTTCTTCTTTAAAAATTTATTTAAAAAAAATAACAGAAAACATGCTAAAACAGCAGGCACATCTTTTGAAACTTACAGATAAGAAAATAAAGACGTTGTATAGTCTAGCTAACTTACATACTCACAAAGTCAAACACAAATAGGATAGTCAGAGTCCTTTCAAGAGTCCGCAAATTGAAGGCTTTCGTAGATCTCCATTTCAAAAGACGAAACGGCGGCTATTAGGTGGAACATCACAGCCGGGCATCTTTGCGGATTGCAGTGAGCAATGGCAGAGAGCAACTTCTCAAACAATTCCCTGATCTTTTATCCACAATTCGCACTTGGCGTCGTAACTCTCAAGCCAATCGTAAGTCTTAATTAATTTTTAAACTCACCAATAACTGGCTTGCTAGTCAATCAATCTACCCCTTGGCAGCTGGGTCAATTTAGAATGCAGAACCCAAATCAAAGAGTTTACTCCCTTCCTTAGAAACTATCCAGGTCCCCATTCCCAAGCAGTTCAAGGACAGATAACATCGTTGGGGGGGGGGATGTTCACACCCTGAGACCCAGGTGTCAAGCATTTCATTAAATCAAGGCTTCCTTTATTCCAATAAACCTTTCACGCCAAGGAGCCAGCTAGTCTAGAGTTTAAAGAAACACAACTTCTTTCCCAGGGTCCTTGTGGCTGATAAAGTTCCCACAAGGCCTCACTCTTTTTACTTGACCAAGGAATGATTTCTAAACAGTACCAACTTTACTACAGCCCTAAAAAACTGTTTGTGAATCCCCCCCCCCCCCCAGCCAGGCCTCGGCGTACGCATTTTAAAAACTGCATTTCCCTCTAAGACAAAAAGCATGAGCTAAGCAGTCCTCTCTGTAACAAAAACGCTGTAACAAACCCATAGCTGAGAACAGTAAAGCTTTTCGCTTCCCAGATCCAAGATAACCTTGTCCTGGTACATTGATTTGCAACATACTTCCGGGAACAGAGCCAGAGAACGAAAAGCAACATTTCTATGTAAGAATCTGTGAAGGGGGAGAGGAAAAAAGGGGTTTGAAAAAAGGATAAAACCTGCTTGTAAAATGTTTTCGGTGCAGCCTGTCTTTTGTGAACTGAATCACACAGGTGCCTCTGCCCCCCCGGATGGCAGAATAAAACGCTCTTTCTCTGGATTTACCCCTTGGTGTTGTTTGGCTCCTTTTGTCTCTGCTCGGGTGCAACAATTATTCCTACCCATGGATTAAAAAGGCTACACAATAGTCCGAAGACAGCTTTCTGTTCATGCTCAGAGGAACTCATGCGGCAGGAGTCCTGGAAAAGGAGGAGAGAACTGGAAAGGGGTATATATGCTTGTGCACAGGAAGGACTGTGAACTTAGTGCATGCTTTCTGTGACTTATCACACTTGCTCCTTGTACTAGTTCATGGATGGTAGAAATAAAAAGTCTTTCTCCGAAACTATTCCTTGAGTGTCTGTTGACTCCCACTTCCCTTTCCCAGGCGCAATATTTTTCCCACCCGAGGGCAAAGCCTCATAAGGCTACATGTGTGTCTAAAATCCCAGGAGGCAGTGACCCAAATCTGGACCACGACAAGGGGATGGCAGATCTTTAGCTAGGGACTGACCTGTGGGAATGTTTAGAAAGGCAGGAGAGGATATATTATTTGATGATATCCATACTAACCTTCGTTAACAAGTTCTATACCTTAGCATAATTCAAACATTCTCCTTTTCAAATTTGCACAGCGGTACGCTTGTTGCAGGCTCATCTGAGCCTCACTATTTAAGATTCCTGATAAGATCCCTTGTTATCCCTCTTTAAAAGTGTAGACACGACAATCTTATTAAAATCAATATACAGGTAGTTTATTCATTTTCATTCAGTTCACAATTAAGTTACAAAGGCTTAAGTTACAAAAGTATATCTATATCTATATCTATACATAAACTATAATCTAAGGGAGTTAGTCCCAAGTGACTGCGACTCAGCAGTCACTTCTAACACATAGAAAAAAACAAAATGGAGAAGAAAGAATGAAGCACATGGAGCATTGTGCTCCACCACCCAGAATAGGCCACACCTATTTCAAGTCACATGTAGAGGAAGCGCTTGTCCCAGCTCAGGAGGAAAGAGGAAGTTTTCTCCTGGGTGGCACAAAGCATCCCCTAGCATGTCCACTCTAGGAATGTTGTACCTGACTGCTATGAATTTCATATCCCACAGACCCAAGCTCCTCCTGCCCACTGACCAGAAAATG